>NC_140591.1:551853691-552511753 GCF_964204655.1 Triturus cristatus | reverse complement strand
CCAAAGACATCAGATATAATTACTCAACCTATGCACTGTTTGCAGAAAAAAAAAAAAATGTTATAATTTAATCCAATTCCATCCATGGCCTAAATGATATTTCAATTCAACAGACACCACATGAACAGTTGTTTGGACTGATAACTACTACTGGGCCTACTGGCGGCAAGGCCCATTGGCAGACTAAGGTATATAGTGAATTAAATGAATATTGCAATTTTATTTAAAAAATCATGGAGAAAATGTACTAAACTGTGCAACATTTGTCCTATAAAGAAGAAGAAAAATTACATTTAAAAAATAACTAGGCCCACCCACCACAATAAATTTTAATGGACAAAGCACTGGGAGGAACCTGCTGGACAGGAACAGGAAGTTGGAGTCTCTGGAGCACTTCCTTCCTGTTGTAAAGGAAAAGAGGCTTCTTACACAAAAATAATGCCAATGGTCAGTTGGAGAAGAAAATCCACTTGAAAAGCCTCTCAGCTGCATCTTGAGCACAAAAGATGCTCAAATGGTGTCGTAGCGATCAACACTACAGTGGTGCCATCAGGGCAAATGAGCGCAAAGTATCCTGCAAGCTCGCAACAGCATTAGATTATCATGGCACTCGTGAGCGAGCCCCAAAACAAATCTCAAGTGTGCAAACAGAAAAAGAAACTCTACTTCACCCCCGGGAAGGTGGAATTCAGGAAGCTACGCTCCTAGACAGGTGTGGAGTACTCATATTCTGTAAACTCTGCAGCACAGCAGAGTTTTACACCCGGGACTAACAATAATATTGATATCTTGTCCAAAATATCATTTCATTAGGTGTAGATTTTCTTTTATTTGTGTCTCTGGCAAGATGTAAATGCCATTTAGAAAAAGATGCTTGTGTCTGGCGATATTCTAGTACAATTCGGTAAATGAATTGTTTCAAAATATTATCAGCCCACAGACTTTTTTTGATTTGCAATGGTAGCAATTTGTATTGCCAAATTTTTGGTTGGACTTTTATCATTTCACGCTTTCCACCAAATTCAACATGTACTCAATTAGAGTGATGCAGTGAGATTTTGGGAATTATGATATATGACAAATGTATACATCATTTTTACATTACACATGATAAGTAGGGTTATAAGAAATAGAGACTAGTGTAGTAGAAGCACGGTAAAAGTGTGATTTTAAAAATAAGATGACGAAAGCACATGTAAAATAATATTAATACATATAGACACAGTTGTACTAATGAAACCTATGCTTGTTAATGGGAGTTTGTGCTAAAAATGGAGTTGCTTAGTAATGTGGTGCCTACTGCTAAACACATCATTTAGAGAATCAATGCTAAAATGTGTTAGAAATTAAATATATAAACTTGATATTTTACAGACTTTTATTAGAAATGCTATAGAACATGAAAAATGTCAAACAAGAAGAGAATTTAATATTTTGAAAAATGTCCATTTACAAGATTAATGTGAAACATTTTGTGTAAGTCGGTTATAATGACAGTAGCCATTTTATGCAATACTACTCATGAAACTTCATGCATTTATATGTGAATTAGTTTAAATTCATTTCAAGTAAGGCAGAGTTAAAGATTATTTCATTTAACCATGCAATACTAACCCAAAGGCCTTTCTTTCCTTTTCTTTCCTTCTTTTGAGACACTTTTTTTCACTAGTATTCACCTTTCCCCTAATTTTCATACAATAGAACGTTTTTTACAAGAGTAATGTAACTTATTTGTTCTGTACACTTGGTTGATGTATTTTTGAATGTTCATAATGAAATGCTCCTGTGGAAATAGAATTTTAACTCTGGCCATGAATTGTAACTTTGTATTTCTTTTTAGCAATGTTAGGCCTCTGTGGACTATATTAGTTTCATTTCTCATGACAGGCATGAAAAAACAACTTGCTTTGTCACTCATTTTAGGTGACATGATGTGACCGTAGCCATGCAATGGTCTTTCAATGGGGGTATTATACTAATCCATTAGGACTTTACTAAAGAACTTATAAAAGAAGAAACCCCAAAGGAGGGGCGACACATACACATAATTTTTCCATTTATTCAAACACATACCTTTTTCTTTTCTTGCAGATGCTAATTTTTTTTGCCTTTGTGCAGTTGCTAAACAGACTTTTTGTTTTTGGAGAATGCTATATTGCATTGTGGACTGAGATCGATTGGGATGCTATTTGAGTCTTATAACTTTTACTAACTTTGGAATGCCTAGTCTACGCTGCAGTCGGTGGCATATGGACTATACTTCTGAACATTTTCTAAGCATTAATGCTAATTGACTCTCTCTAAATGTACTTTAATTGAATCATTCCATCCCTTAAAATTGAACTGTTAGTCTACGAGCTATCCTTCTGTATTTTTGGTAGTTGGACTCTGTAATTCTGTGGCTAATTTTTCAATTCAAACGCCTGCTTAAATGCTTGCCATTGTTATTAAACCTTTTACATTTCTAACTAAACTGCTGAAGCAATTGCTGATGATGATGAACTTTGCTTTGTTAATACAATAATTCATAATTTAAAAGATGCCTAAGTCTATTATTGATTTGATTATATTTGGTGACTTAAATATATTGTTGAAAGAATCAGTAAGTCCAGACAGAACAAAAGGTGTTGCTTCTTTAATTTTGTGTTGCGCATGCAGAGTTACTAATTTATATAATTCTTACTCGTCTTAACTTCTTTAGGAGGTTGGGACTTCCATTTGCTATACTTTATATCCTGACCATGGTTTGAGAGTGGTGTATCTACATTTGATTTTGAATTTGTGAGTTGGCTGTCAATTAATAGTCCTCATTGGACAGCTAACAGTGAGTTTAGTAACCCTACTTTCCATTCTCCCATTGATGGAGAAAGATTCATCAGAGGATCAATACCTATGTAGTAAATTGAACTAAATTGATCATCTAATCATAAAGGGTCCAGTTTGGTTGGAGGATTAAATGAGAGTAGATAGAGTGGGCAAAATGAAAAGATTATAAATAAGCATCCGCTGGATCAAATCTGTCTGCAAAGTAATTTATTTATTTATTTTATTTATTTGTTGATTTATATAGCGCTAGAATCGACTCCAATGGAGTATCTCTGCGCTTTTCAGTAATCGGTAAAGCAAGGATAAGATGAAAAGGAGCTAGATCTCATTCCTAAACAGCACAGTTTTAAGGAGTTTCCTGTAGGTAAGGTGTTCTTTGCACTGTCTTAATGATAAAGGAAGTTTATTCCACAATGTGGGGCCTGTAATTGATAAAGCTTTGTTCCCGTGTCTGGCTTTTTTTGCACGTGGGATCACTAAGAGAAGGTTATTACTAGATCTCAATGATCGAAGTGGAGCGTAGGGAACAAATTTATTTTGAAGATAAACGGGTCCTTGGCCATTTATACATTTGTGGATAAGGCAGCATAACCTAAATTTTATTCTCTGACCGATCGACAGCCAGTGTAGTTGATCCAGGAGAGGTTTGGAAGCAGTTCTTGGGGGAACATTAAGAACAAGGCGAGCTGCCGTGTTTTGAATGACCTGGAGCTTATTCAAGACGCTTTCGTTGGCCGAAAACAACAGGCCATTACAGTAGTCGATCCTACTTAAAACCAAGGTCTGAACCAAGGTTCTCCTACAGGAATCTGGTAGGAGGGGAAAAACTTTCCGTAACAAACTGATGGTATGAAAACAGATTCCTGAAGTATAATTAACATGTTGTTTAAAAAGCAAGTCTTGATCCAAACGAATCCCAAGATTCTTCACAACCTGTTTGGGTTCGGGAACTATTCCTAGATCGAGTGGCCACCACTCAGGGGTCCATAACATTTTTGCCTCACCAAACAACATTACCTCCGTTTTACTGACATTACACTGGAGAAAGTTCGAAGACATCCAGCGAGCCACTGCCTTCATGCCAGCAGAAAAGGAACTTTTTACTTCAGCGGAGAGAGTTTTAAAAGGAAAGAGGAGCTGGGTGTCATCAGCATACGATACTGGAATAAAACCATATCTTCGCATCACTCTAGCCAGTGGCGCCACATATATATTAAAAAGGGTTGGGCTTAAACAAGAGCCCTGGGGCACCCCCTTAGAGATCTCAATCTCCGCTGAGCGGTGGGAGTCCATGATGACTCTCTGAGAGCGATTGAGGAGAAAGCTTTTCAGCCATTCGATGGCCCTATCCTTGATACCAGCGTTCGATAACCGTTCAATAAGAATAGCATGTGAAACGGTATTGAACGCTGCTGATTGATCTAAAAGCACCAGGATTACTGAAAAGCCCCTGTCCTGGTACATCTGTAGGTCATCTGTAACAGACAGAAGAGTAGACTCCGTGCTATGTTTAGGCCTAAACCCTGACTGAGAATAGTCCAGAGCCCCAACAAGTTCGATGTAATTGGACAAGTGGTGATTGACATGTTTCTCAGCCAGTTTCCCTAAGAATGGTAGTAGGGATATAGGCCTAAGGTTGGTTAGATCAGTCCATGGAATGGAGGTGTTTTTCCTGATGGGTCTAACCAGAGCTCGTTTCCAATCTCTTGGAACAGTGCCTGAACTAAGTGAAAGATTCACCAATCCTTCAAATAGAGGACAAAGCTGTTCGCTCAGGACAGGTATAATCCTGGCTGGAATGTTATCATCAGGACTGCCACTTTTAATCTGTGATGTTAGTAAAAATGTTTCTTGTAAAGAAATAGATGGAAAGGAATTTAACATATGTTTTTCCTGCTTGGGTTCATCATCCATTTCAGCTAACACCTTATCAATGGAAATACTTCTATTGGCACATATTATTTTATCATAGATTAGTTCAATTTTATTCGTAAAGAAACATGAAATTTCATTGCATAGCTGTTTAGAGCCTAATTCAATAGATTCACATGCTGCAGGTTTAGTAAAGGTTTGTAGAATTTGATATAGAACCCTAGAAGAATTTCCTGCAGCTGTGATTTGTGCGGTGATGTAGTTTTTGCGAGCAGTGCGAATAGCTTTATGAAATATGCATAGTGAGTCCCAATATTTGATTTTGTCTTCTGCCAAATGAGATTTTCTCCACTTCTTTTCTAATTTTCTAGCATTGAGTTTTAATGTCCTTAGGTTATCCGAGAACCAAATTTCCTGTTTCTTGGCCGGTCTAGATTTAAATTGTTTCAGAGGGGCGATTTTGTCTATTGTTTCTATAATGGCTCTATTATATTTTGTGAGGGCAGATTCAATACATATTTGTGTAGGGTAGGAAGAAAAGGTAAAATTTTCCTTAAAACTGCTGTCGTTAACTTTGTGCCATTGTCTATGTATCCTAGGTAGTGGAGCTGGACACGAGGAGGTATACTTCAGATGCTGAGTACGAAATTCAACAAGGAAGTGGTCAGTCCAACTAACCTGTTTAGCAGGTGGACAGGAAATCAATGAAAAGTTAGATAAAATCAGGTCCAGGGTATGACCTGCCTGATGTGTAGGGCCACAGTTACGTTTCAACAGTCCTAAGGTGGCCATGTCAAGCAATAATGATAGTGCCTCATTGCAGTCCGACTTGTCACTATGTACATTAAAATCCCCAACCAAAATAAAATCATTGTCATTATCAACATATGGGGCAAGTAGCTCCATCAGTGAGCTTGAAAAATTGTTACAAGGTCCCGGAGGACGATATACTAGAGCACCCTTTATATTTTCTTTAGGAGACAGTTTTATTTGAAAAATTAGTAATTCAAGTTTAGGAGTACTTAATTCTTCTAAGACCCGAATGCTAATTTCCTGTTTGTACACGATGGCAATCCCACCACCTATTTTCGTAGGGCGATCAAGTCTTACAATTTTATAGTTGTTTGGAACTCCTAAAGTTATGGCAGGAGTAGAATGTGGTTTTAGCCATGTTTCCGTAAAATAGCATATATCAGGTTGTTGAGAAGAAATTAAGTCCCACACTTCAGCGGTATGTTTGGGCAGTGATCTAATGTTACACAGGAAGCTTTTTAACTCAACAGGTGTATGATTGCTTCCGGCAGCAGTTTTCTTTGTAGCAGGATCAGATGGTTTAAAGTACTGACACCTGTTCGTGGCCCGCATTTGTGTGGTGCATTGGAATTGGCATTGTAGACACGAGAACGGCCCCTCTACCTCGGGGAGGACACCACCCCCGCAACCCTTTGATACTCCTGGGTTAAATCCACGTAATACCTGTGAATTATAGGTGAGCCGCCCCAGAGGCGATATTTGCGTATCCGGTATAGCAGTCCCCATGGCCCCTTGCCCCATCCTGTCGCGGACGGGCGCAGACGGGCAGGTCTTTGGCTTGTCTTCGGCGCCGTCAATGGCGCCCCCTGCACGCAACCGCTGCGCGCTAGGGCCGACGGGTGGCTAAATAGCCCCGTGAAGATTGCTGCTAGAGCGCTAACCGCTCGCCTGTCCCGGGGCTGCTGGGCGTGTCTCGCTCTTGTCTACCCCGCCCTCCGCTCAACGGTATTGGATACCGAGTCGGACCAGGGCGGGTAGACTGTAGTACTGAGCAGAGACTAACACAGACTCCCTAAAGCCCCTAACAGTACTGGGAAGTAATACTGCAAGTCCTGTGCTTAATTTCACGTTTAGGCAGTCAGTTCAAACAGCACACCATGCGTTTAAAAAGAACAGGTGAGATTTTAAAATAACGCCGTAAATGAGTTTAAAATCGAGTCAGATCAACAACATTAAAATGAAATCATGAATTGCGCTGAGTGCTCCGCTCTAGCCAAGCATTACCTAGTACCAAGCGGGGTCGGGAGACACTGCCACTGTCCTCCCCTTACCGCGGAAAGCCAGGCCTCCTCGCCGCCTAAATAGCCCCGTGAAGATTGCTGCTAGAACGCTAACCGCTCGCCTGTCCCGGCGCTGCTGGGCGTGTCTCGCTCTTGTCTACCCCGCCCTCCGCTCAACGGTATTGGATACCGAGTCGGACCAGGGCGGGTAGACTGTAGTACTGAGCAGAGACTAACACAGACTCCCTAAAGCCCCTAACAGTACTGGGAAGTAATACTGCAAGTCCTGTGCTTAATTTCACGTTTAGGCAGTCAGTTCAAACAGCACATTATGCGTTTAAAAAGAACAGGTGAGATTTTAAAATAACGCCGTAAGTGAGTTTAAAATCGAGTCAGATCAACAACATTAAAATGAAATCATGAATTGCGCTGAGTGCTCCGCTCTAGCCAAGCATTACCTAGTACCAAGCGGGGTCGGGAGACACTGCCACTGTCCTCCCCTTATGGTTCTGCCTAGAGAAGTGAGATGTTAGGGTGCTTAAAATAGTACTTAGCCGAATCCCAAAGATTGCACAATTTTTGGTGTGATAGGGAGAAGGGTTGACAGAGCATGGATGGGATATTGCCCTCAATAGAGACATCACGTAGCAGCAACGGAGTGTGAGTATTACTAGGGATGCATATTGCTATTTGCTTTGCTTAAGGATTGTGTTTTTTTTAATGACTGTGTGTTAATGAGCGGAGTAAGGTGGATAAAGTATATGGGGCTTATTTACAAGCCTCTCACGCTGCCGGTGCGCCACCTTTTCCCATATTAAATGTGATGCACAGGTAGAGCAAGGGGCTTGTAAATCAGCTCCTACATGCTTAAAGTCCATGTATGAGTGTGGCACTTATTTGCAGAGTTAAAGTTGTAAACGGATCTGCCTTGGTCTAAGATCTCAAGATATCTACCTAAAGGTTGTCTTAGTGTAGAAGACACTAAGAAGTTGTCTGCTGCTTTATGGTGTCGATGGTGAGACGCAGTCAACAACATTTTGGTAAGGGTATTCTGGCATGCTCATGGTCAACAATTGGTGTGATTGGTCTCAAGTGCAAAATGGCTAATTACATCAATTAAGGGTGGAATACCACTAATCAAGGTTTCACTGTGATTAAAGTGTTTAGGCAATTTAGTTACTTTGTGAGTACAGATATCCTTTAGTGGAGCAGACAGTTTATTTTTGCTTGCATTGTAGTGTCATTTTGAGGAAAAACGTGCAGGAGAAATTGTGAAGAAGGGTGAGCTGCTGCGAAGAGTGAATTTGATGTCATGGATTGTCACACTGTGACTGGTCGCTTGGCGTAAAGTTGCGCTGCAATTGGTTGACTATGTCTTAAGAGTTGTGTTATTATTAGATGAGATTATAGAACAAGTGGATTGTGGGAGGGTAACATTTCTTGAATTTACAGAAATCTATAGTGAATACTAAATTGAATAAAAATTACATTTTTCCAAGCTTTATGAAAATTGGTAATGAAAGATAAGACTTAATTTGCCAAAAATAAGGTAGAATTACCACCCAAGAGTACACCAGGAAATATTGTAATGATGGACAAAGGATTACATCCATGTCTGTGACCGACAAGGACGAGGAATTACTATTCCCTTGCAATGGGACATTTCATTTGAGAATTTTTAAAAATCTAAGAAGGAGATCATACTAATGAAAGCTCCTGCTAGAGCCACTGTGGTTGAGGCCTAAATACATGTGACGCCATAAAATGTGGAAAGCAGATGTAATACATGGAACAAGATTGTATTTGGTGTTAGAGGTTGAGGAAGATGCTAAGGGCAAGAGAAAGAAGCATTTGGAAACATAAGGCAGTGATATAGATGACAAACCTTTGAATGACTTATTTTTTAATAGTCCACTACCTTATAATTAATTGCCTAGTAGAGACCAGATGTAAGTAAATACACATGAGCGACTCAATGCTCCCTTGAGGCATGAAGTACCTAAGGAACTGAAAACTATTGTCTTTGTAGATGGGAGAACAGAAATGGCAGTTCCTATGAATCAGATTGAAATACCCCAAATACAGTAACTGTTCCCATTACTATTGGGGCAGTTGTACTTTTTTTAAAGTCTGCATTGCAGGTAAATGTGATTCATAACTGGACTGTAACTTTTGGATCAAATACAATACAGAAAAGTTCTGCAGATTTTATAGTAAAACCATTAATTCATATGCCTATGGTTTCTAATGTAATTAATAAGATTGCTGCTGCAATTGTTTGCCAAATCAGAGACAAGCTGATTCGATACAGAGAAAGGACCAGAGGTTTCCAGCTTTTTACTGTCCCAAACCAAAGGAAATTCCTCAAGTGAATTTGTATGCTCCTGATGTGACTGTGCCAATCGGTATTCCAGTTACGGATAATTGTGTGCTTGATGTACAATCTGTAACAAGTACAGATTTTGTAAATGAAAGTCTAAATTTAAATAATACTGAAGAACAATCAGGGTTTACTTCTTAGAAACTTGAAGACTGGATTAAAGGATACAGTACTCTGAAGGACAAGAATTCTGCAGTAGTTCCAGGTTCAGTACCAGTTTCCTAAATAAATGCAGTCCTATTGCATCCCATGGTACCTAGTACTGTGGATGGTCTAGATTCAGTTGCAGGTCCAAGTTCAGTTCCAACATTCAGTTCAGATGATTAAACCGCTCATGGATGTCAGTCGATTAAAAGTTAAATTAGAAGAAATGCTTCAAGGTTCACTTAGTTATTCAAGATTAGAGACTTATCTAGAAGATGAATTAATCTTCCTCTGTAAAAGCATTACACAACATGCAAATTTGGATTATAAAATGTTGTTTGAATTATCTAAAAAATATGGTATAGACATTAAAGAATCTTTTCAAAATACTTACAGGATGGGTTTTTTTATAAGGACACTGAAAACATGAGGGTTTAGGAAAGATTTTACAGATAAAAGACTTAGTGGCATTAATTAGAAGTACCTGAAGAGGGTATGTTCCTGTACCATAGACTACACAAGACATTTTGGCATTTACGAATGATTTCCCTAGATTACGAGAAAAGCCACTAGAACGGCATAGGCAAGTTGAACAATTTGTGAAAATCTTTATGGTTTTGTAGGTAGATTTGAATACTTTATCTGAAAGAGTGGCTCCAGCAGATTTATGAACTGAGTGCAAGAATGCTGTAGAGTGGCTGGAAAGAGAACCTCAAAGAGAACAAGTGCCCCATCTCTAGATGTAATGAGGAAATATCATCAGGATATAACTCATCTACAGAGTAAGGTATCTACTAAAGAGATTGAATGGATGCAGATTTACAGAAAAAATACAAGAGCTGAAAGAGTCAGTATATGCTTTTTATGAGAGATTAGTACAGATGTTTAAGCAATATAGAGGCTCAGACACTATTGCTAAAAGAGATATAGAACAAATTGTTTATAAATTTGTCGTGGGTTTGTGACCTGAGATTTTTTTAAAGGATCAGACAACTGATACTTTGTTGGCAGAGTAAATCTGTAGACAAAATCTTATGTTATGCAAAATATTGTGCAGATGATATTGATCTGAAACACAAGAAACATAAAGAAAAATTAAAGCTTACACAGATAAAAGCCATGCAGAAAGGACAGAATCCAATGGACTTCGAAAATACAGGACAGGCACAGAGAAGTTTAAACCAAGTTCAGATGATGCAGTGTGGTAATGGTTTCCAACAGCAGGATTTTCCATTCCAAGGCAGAGTTCAAGGTTGTCCAGTGGATCCTAAAACAGGTATTGAGGTGTCACTTTTGAAAAACACAAATCAATACCTTGCTTGCGATAAGCAGGGAGATTGGTGATGTATGTCCAAGGCTGTTTTGAATATCATGGGAACTCAGGTGCAGAATGTGGTTGTGGGCAGTCTAAAGGAAATAAAATGGGGCAGACTAAACAGATTCAAGGACAGAGAATGCAAAGTTCTAGTGTAACACAGCGAATGCAAATTTCACAAGCTCCTATGCCACAACAGAATGTTCAGGTACCAAAGTACAATGTGAATCAAAATTCTTATTAGAATGTAGCTCAGCAATATTTGATTGAGCTGGATGACAGTGATAAAGACCAGTTTGCATGCTGGTGCCTGAGGGGAGAGGAGGACTGTGTACTTAGTGCAGCCTTGGAGGTAGACCTGATTGGTCCATATTTGGACGAAAAAGTAGATAGGAATACACTATCATTCTTTGCCAACAACGGTGCTATCCGCTCTATTGTGTAGAAAGCAGAGGTTCTGAACTGACCCCTCTGGGGAGAAATATTCAGGTATTAGGAGTTAGTAAAATAAATATTTCAGAGCCAGTGACTGCTAAGATTGGATCCTCTGAGGATCATCATCCGTTTGTGGTGTGTAAGTCAAGTCCAGTAAACTTGCTTGAATATAATTTACTTTGTAAACTACATTTGTAATTGTAATTGTAATTGTAAGGTACTTGTTAAGCGCGATTGCTGCCCGAAAGCGTCCAAGCGCTGAGTAAAAGCAGAGAGTGATCTAGAGGACAGTCTAGGAGAGGTCGGATTTGGCAAACAAATGTGTCTTTAGATTTTTACGAAATGAGAGGAGGTCAGGATTGGATCGAAGTGACATGGGGAGGGCATTCCAGTGTTTAGCGGCGTTCAGGGAGAACAGCCTGCCCCCCGACCTGGCTCGCTTCACTCTGGGGACAACCACAAGGAACGCATCCGTCGACCGGATGTATTGCCCACCGAGAGGAACTGAATTTCACCCGAACTATGAAAATGTTGTTTTCAAACTTGCTCAACAGAAAACAGGTGTCGGGATGTATCCTCTCCCAACCTGTGAGGATTTGCCTGAAGATTTGAGTGAGACTGTTCTACCTGATGTCTGAGACTTTGCAGGTAAAGATATTGGATTGATTAAAGGTGTTCATCCAGTTCAAATAATAATCAAATCAAATGCAGAATTTCAAAGAACACCTCCAAAAAATTTGGTGATTGACACAATGCTTAAGCAAGGAACTTTGAGCGAAATCAGAGATAGTCCCTGTATTCACCAATCATGGGCCTGCAGAAGCTGAATGGCAAATATTGCATTTTGCTGCATTTGTGCAAGGTGAATGTCATTGTTGTTCCATGTGGTGCTGTAATAACGAACCCAGCCATGAATTTATTTCAAATTCCATTTGAGGCCTAATGCTTTTCAGTCATCTACCTGTGGCAGGCCCTTCTCTCGATCCCATTTTATGAAGATAACCATTTTTCATTCGCTTTCCATTTCGGCAGTTGTGTTTTGGCATGGTGCTGAGTTTCACAAGGGTATACGGACAGACCTTCAGTCTTTAATCAGATACTGACAAATAATCTTGAAACTCTCAGAATGACCAACCATTCTGTGTTAGTTCAGTGTATTGATGACCAATTAACAGTGTTGACTATGAGAGAAGCTTGCAAGACTGATGCTAATGCTTTATTGAATCACTTGGCAGAAAATGGGCAAAAGTGTCTCCAACTAAGATACAGTTTTGCAAGACTGAATGCCTGTACTCAGGATATCACATTGAGAATGGCATGAGGAAAATTTCACAAGATAGATTATTAATGATTCTTAATATGAATCCCCCAACTACACAAAAGGAAGTCTGCATGTTCTTAGGAATATTGCTCTACTGCAAACAGAGGATTCCAAGTTTTTCATTGACTGCAAAACCTCCTCAGTTGTTGACACACAAATATGTGTCAGATCCGGTACCCTGGGATGACAGCTACATGAAGGCCTTCACAAAGCTGTGAAAAATCCTTTGTAAAGCACTAGCTCTGGGAATGCCTGATTATAGCAGGTGGTTTGTGTTGTTTGCAATGAAAGGGAAGGTTGTACTCTTTCAGTGTTGACACAAATGCATGAAAGAAATTGTAGGCCTATTGCCTACTTTTCAGCAATTCTTGATCCCGTCATGGCTGCTTTGCCTGGATGTCTGAAGCAGTTGTGTCTGTGTGTGTGAGTCTTGAGCAGTGTGAAAGTATTGTGATGAGTGACAGTGTTTTTTCTCCCATTCAGTGGAGATACGGTTGACTTGTACATCCACACAGTATTTAACCAAAACTCATCTGACAAAATATGAATGAAGAGATGTACAATGTTGAATCTAGCTACACTAATGCCATTGCCTGGAAAAGAGAGCGTAATGGATGAAGCTCAACATGATTGTTTGGATATGGCTGATTTATGTACACATCCCTGTCCAGATATTTCCGATGAGCCACTGCCTGAATCTGATTATGTGTTGTTTGTTGATGGTTCCTGTTTGGGAGACATGGAAGGAAATTTGAAATCTGCTAATAATCTGTGTGCTGTAGGAGGCACGGTAGATGCACCATGGATGCAAGCAGTCTTTTTTGCGGAAGTAGCAGAGCTTATAGCTCTGACATGAGCATGCACTATTCAGAACAGGTTCAAGTTACAATTTACACCAGTAGTCAGTATGGCTTTGGAGTCATACATGACTTTGGGCAATTGTGGTCACAATGTGGTTTCATACCATCTTCTGTTTTGTCCATTAGGAATGGAAAGTGCTTGAGAAACCTTTTGCAGTCTCTACAATTGCCTACCCAAATTGCTGTCGTGAAATGTCTTGTTCATCGTCAATGTACTGACTATGTTACAGTTGGTATAAGGTATGCAGATGAGATGGTGAGATACTGGGTTGAATGCACACACATTCAATGAAGAGATTTTGAAAAACTCATCAGATATTACTGATTGTACCTTGATGCTATCAGCTTTATCCACATGGGGAAGTTAGAAAGTTGCAGGATGAGGTGACAAAAACAGAGCGATAGGGTTGGGAGCAAGATTGTTGGACCAAATGAGACAATAATGTTTGGATTTTCATTGATGGCAGATCGGTACTACCTGACAGCTTATAATCACCAATGGCAAGACATTACCATGGGCCTGCACATGTTGGGAGGAATCCAGTGGTGCACTTTTTCCAACAGGTGGGTACAATCCAAAATGTAGACCAACTGCAATGTCCCAATGTCACTTATGTGTGATGTGTCAAAAGAAAAGCACAGGCTGTTATGAATCATATTGGTAAATCAGCAGGTCCTTTAAATAAAATGCTGCATTTGGAATTCATGGAAATGCCACCTTGTAATGCTTTGAGATATGTTTTGGCAATAGTCTGCATATTTTCTAAATGGGTTGAAGCCTATCTGACCCATAGGAATGACAGTTCACTGTGGCAAAGTTATTGTCATGTGAACTGTTTCGACGTTTCAGATTTCCAGCTTCTCTTGAGTCAGACCATGGAACTCACTTTAACAGTTAGGCCCTTAAAATATTATGTGCAGCAATGCAGTTTGGGCAAAAGCTTTGTCGCAGTTACAGACCAGGGGCTTCAGGACTGGTGGAGCAGATTAACGACACATTAAAGTACAGACTGTTAAAGGTATGTGATTTTGCATCTTTGAAATGGCCAGATGTATTGCCTCTTGTGTTTTTGACTTTGAGAAGTACTCCAGGTAGGTGGGCAGGACAATCGCCTCATGAAGTGATCATGTGACGAATGATAAGGGTGCAAGCAGTTCCCGCTAATGCACAAATCAATATCACAGTTGATCTAATTTTGGACTGCTGCAAAGGCCTCACTGATGTGGTATATTCTGTCTCTCACCAGTTTGGAGAAGCTGCCATTGAGGTTTCACAGGGCAGTGCCATGACCACAGTCCCAGCGACTGGGTAATGATGAAGAAGCACATTTAAAAAACATGCCTGGAACCTCGCTGGAAGGGGCCTTTTCAAGTAATCCTTATCAGCAACACTACACTGAACACTGAGGGTCGCCAGAACTGGGTGCACACCGTTCACACTCACAGAGTCCCAAATCCGCTGATTGATTCGACAGCCCCCATTCCCAATGTGCCAATGGTAACATTGAGACAGAGGGAACAGGTTAGCCAAGTTGTCGGTGTTTAGCAAGCTATTGGTAGAGCTCTTGTTTGGCCTGTGGGGGGTTTGAGAGAGTCAACTGTAAGTACCAAAGGGTCATAATCAAGAGAGTTGACTACAATAGTTATAGACCCACGGGAAGGGCATGATACAAAGAGAAAGTGAGTTGTTCCCAGAGACTGTTGTCCCAAAAGAGAGGAGATTCAGAGAAGCTGCTGAAGCTGCTTGACTGCAAGACAAGTACCACCAAAGGTTCCTGAAAGTTCTGAGCTTCAGACTAAAGTGACACAGATAATAGCTATGAGGAGATCAAAAAGAGCAAAGGTACCAAGTCAGAGGTGTGCATATCCTGAATGGACTTATCTTGTTGCTAATGAGTGGGATCAGAAATTCTACTATTTTTGTGCTGACAATACAAGTTCATATGAACCTCCCGGAAGCGAACTGTGTTATCAATATTATTTCCAATGTTGATGTACCAACTAATAGACTGAGACAGTTCTTTCTGGATCTACTTATTACTCAGGCTGATATGAGAGTTTTTCCTTACATGAGAAGAGTTTTACCTTTACCACACATTTTTTGAAGCAGAAACTCTTGCTGAATTTGCTCAAACCAATGCTTCTAATTTTTGATTTTCATTTAGTTAAAGGTCTGAATCTTGAGTAGCCATACAGACTGATTCTGAAATTTCTTCCAAATACAAAAGTGTATATATTGCAAGTCTTTCTATTATCATCTTGATATATGTTGCATTGCTTATTTTTCTAATTTTGCCACATTATGTTTCTGTGAGAGATCCAAAGCTTACTGGTACTGTTGAAGCTACAATGAGGAATGTTTCTGATTTAATTGATATGAATGACAGGTTTTTACAAAATGGTACCTTGAAAATAGATTTGAGCTCAAATGTGATGTTATTGAATGAAGACACTAATAATAAAGATGTTGGTGATTACTACATGTGTATGCAAAATACCTCCATCGGTTGCTGAGAGTCTGAAATACTACCATTTACCCCTGACCTAAGGGAACTCTTGCAGTGTGCTAACTAGTTTATTTTACGGTACAGATCAATTGATGTATTCGTTTTCATATCAAGATCAGATTCTGAGGTTACTGTGCGTAGACATTTTAATCCATGTCCTGAAGTTTAAACCATTGATACTATGGGTTGCATATTTAGACTGACACAATCTATTGATATGGAATATGCACTTAGAAATAACCTGACATGCAAATTAATACAATTTTAAAAGAATTATTTCGATTTAGTAGAACGTAGACCGAATCATGAGAAAAATGATATTAGTGTTCTGCCTGAATTAACTTCTTGGAGTTTGCCACAGGAACAAAACAAAAGTTTAGAGGGAATTATTTAATTAGCTTTGGATTGACAACCCAAAGGCAAACTTTGTATATTTCAAACAAAATCAAACGTCGATGTTGTTTTCGTAGAAGTTAGTGAATGTGAACATACATTTGAATTGTATGAAGACTGGGTAAGATATTTATGAGGAGTGGATCCGGTTTCCCATTGAGTATATTATGTTTGTGTGAAGAATGCTTATTACAAGTTACTAAAAAAAGTATAGAAGAGGTAATATGGAAAATGTTTTCCTAAATTTATCATTTTAAGAAGTCAGAGAAAGAATAAATAAATGACCATGACAAAACAAAGAGAAGTGAAATATTAGGCGATATATTTGGAGCTTTTAATTCCTTCCGTAGGAGTAGCCTTAAATTCTCAGAAAATTAGAAAGTTGTCTACTGTTGTCGACAAACTTGCTACTAGTACAACAGGAGGTTTTTCTGTTGTGAATGAAGAAATTATATTGATAAGGTTGATGGTTATTCAAAATTGAGTTGCACATCATATCCTTCTCTCGAATGAGGACAGTGTTTGCCGATTGTTGAAAGTTCAACATTGCTGTGCTTATATACTTGACAGAAGTAAAGAACTGGAAGGTTCCATCAAAAATAATTTTGATTTGAATAACAACCTGGGAGACTTAAAGCAGATGGTGCCTGGGAAACTATTAGGGCCCGATTCACAGAACTAACTTAAGACAAAATCCTAAACTTACTACTTTTGGTATTCACAGAAGGCATTTAGTAGAAGTAAAGTTAGGATTTTGTCTTAAGTCTGTCTTAAGTCTGTTTTAAGATTGTCTTAAGTCTGTCTTAAGTCTGTCTTAAATCTGTCTTAAGTCTTTCCTATGTTTGTCTTAAATTTGTCTTAAGACTATTAGGGCCCGATTCACAGAACTAACTTAAGACAAAATCCTAAACGTACTACTTTTGGTATTCACAGAAGGCATTTAGTAGTAGTAAAGTTAGGATTTTGTCTTAAGTCTGTATTAAGTCTGTCTTAAGTCTGTCTAAAGTCTGTCTTAAGTCTATCTTAAGTCAAACTTAAGACAAAATCCTAACTTTACTACTACTAAATGCCTTCTGTGAATACCAAAAGTAGTTGGACAGACTTAAGACAGACTTAAGACAGACTTAAGACAGACTTAGGACAGACTTAAGACAGACTTAAGACAGACTTAAGACAGACTTAAGACAAACGTAAGACAAACGTAAGACAAACTTAAGACAAACTTAAGACAAACTTAGGACAGACTTAAGACAGATTTAAGACGGACTTAAGACAAAATCCTAACTTTACTAATACTAAATGCCTTCTGTGAATACCAAAAGTAGTAAGTTTAGGATTTTGTCTTAAGTTATTTCTGTGAATCGGGCCCTCGGTAAGGGATTAACACATGCTACCAATTGGTCGGGAAAGCCAAGGAAATTAATTATTTATTGCTATTTAATGACCAGTAGTGGTGAGCTCTTTGTTTTTATTATTGTTGGCATTATCGATCTAATTTTGCAGATATCAAAAGAATAAGACTCATAAAGTGCAAACAACAGGAGCTGATCTTCAACTGAAAAAATATACATTGCAGTTTTTATGACAAAATAAAATGTTTGGAAGAAAACAGAAGAAAATGGTTGAAGACGACCACCCTATAATCAGTGACAAGATCAGAGAGAATAGAAGGTGGGATGGCTTCATTCGCCATCAAAAGGGGGATTGATGCCATGAGATTTTGAGAATTATAATTTATGACACATGTATATCTGAAGAACATGAAAAGATTCAAATTTTATATTACATAAGATAAATGGGGATAGATGAACTAGAGACAAGTGTCGTAGAGCATTGTAAAAGTGTGCTTTTAAAAATAAGATTGATAAAACACATGTAGAATAATATTAATAGATCTAAACTAAGTTGCACTAACTAAACCTAATCTCGTTAATGGAAGTTTGTGCTAAACATGGGGTGACTTAGTGATATGGTGCCTATTGTTAAAAAGCATCATTTAGGAAACTGAGGGCAATATGTGTTAGAAATTAAATATACAATTGATATTTTACAGACTGTTATTAGAAATGCTTTAGAACATGAAAACATTCAATGCGATTAGAATTTAGTATTTTGAAAAACATGCATTTACAAGATTAAGGTGAGAAATGTTCTGTAAGTAGGTTATATTGACAGCAGACATTTCATGTAATAGTTCATACATTTTTTCATGCAAATTGGTTTAAATTAATTTCAAGTAATGTAGAGTTAAAGCTTAACTAATTTACCCATGCAATGCTAACTTAAAGGCCTTTCTTTCTTTTTTTCCCTTCTTTTGAGATGCCTTTTTTCACTAGTATTGACCTTTGCCCTGAATTTAATACAATGGATTGTTCTTTTCAAGAGTAATATGACTTGTTTGTTCTGCACACTACTGTTCCTTGATGTATTTTCGAATGTTCACAGTGAAATGTTCCTGTGGAAATAGAATTTTAACTCTGACCATGAACTGTAACTTTGAATTTCTTTTTTAGCAATGTTAGGCCTATGTGGACTGTCTAAGTTTTGTTTCTCATAATAGGCATGGGAAACCAGCTCTAGGTTTCAATAATTTTAGGTGATATAATGTGACCAAAGCCATGTGATGGTCTTTTGATGGTGGTGTAGGACTTTACTAAAAAATGTATAAAAGAAGAACCCCCAAAGGAGGGGCAATGCATAATGTTTTCCTCTTGTGCAAAACACATACCTTTTTCCTTTCTCGCAGATGCTGATTTCTTTTGCCTCTCTGCAGTCGCTACACAGACTTCTTGTTTTGGGAGCATGCTATATTGCATTGTGGACTGAGACAGATTTGGATGCTTTTCAATTTTTGAAACTTTTACTAACTTTGGACTGCCTAGTCTATGCTACAATCGATGGCATATAGACTTCACTTCTACCAAACTTTTTCTAAGCTTTGTGCTAATGGACTCACTCTTAACAGACTCTAATTGAACCCTTCCATCCCTTGGAGTTGAGCTGCTATGAGCTATCCTTTTGCCTATTTGGTAGTCAGACTGTAATTCTGCGGAAAAGTCTTGACTTCAAAAGCCTGCTTAAATGCTTAGCTTTGTTATTAGAAGTGTTATATTTCTAAATAAACTGCTGAAGCAATTGCTGAATATGATAAACTATGCATCTCTAATATAATAATTCATCACTCAAAATGTGTCAGGGTCAATTATTGAGTCTTCTTGGTTTGCCACTTGATTATTATTGATGATTTAAATGTACTGTAGAAAGAATAAGCAAGCCCTGACAGAACAACAGGTGCTGCTTCTTTTATTTTGTGTTGCAATTGCAGGGTTACTAGTTTGCATAATTCTTACTCATCTTAAATTCTTTAGGAGGATAGGACTTCCAATTGCTATTCCTTATATCTACAGTATGGTTTTGAAAGTGGTGTATCTAAATTTGATTTCAAATGTGTGAGTCAGCTGTCAATTAATGGTCCTCATTGGACATCTAACAGTCGGTTTAGTCACCCTAATTTCCACCTCTCATAGCAGTGCAGAAAGATTAATCAGAGAATAATTGCCTGAGGCAAATGCAATTAAAATGATCATCTAATCAGAAAGGGTCCAGTACGGTTGCAGGATTCAATGAGTAGTTAGAGTACAAAATATAAAAAAGTGTGCTTCCGATAGATCAAGGGCAAAGAGAGTTAGAAATGGGTGGCATATAGCTGATATTTTCCACAAAAGAAATTAAGATAATAGTGTCTTCTTAGTTTTTGATGGAGGATTCTACCAGACCATTTGACTTTCTTCGTCGTATTTCGCAATCCATTTGCTATTATTTTGATAAGAGGCCAGAGTTGCTGAGTAGAACAATTCTTTATAGTTATTGGAGCATATTTATGAGCCCCTTGTGCAACCATAGCTTTACTTTTTGTGAAGCTTCAGCGGCGCAAATCACAACATCATATTTATGAGGTCAAGCTAAGCTACTTTGTGTGGCTATGCATGGCTCATAGATATGGAGTAAGGTAAGGCAGTGCAAATCTCACTGCATTGCCTTACTCTACATTAGGGAGGCATTCAATGGGCATTGGTGTGGGTGTTCCCACACAACACCTATGCATTTCGATGCTTCCTGGATTTACAAAACCATGGAAACCCGGAAAGGCGCTAAAACATTGCACCTTCCCAGTTGAGGTGCAGTGAGGTGAAATAACTTTATTTTATCTGTTTTTTCTCTCTTTCTATGCGTGCTGTATTCTGAAGCACACAGAGAAAGAGGAATATGCTTCCAGGGATTGTTTTTGCGCAGGAAGATGCCCTTTTCTGCACAAAAACAATCCTTTAGACAACATAGGCATGGTGCAAGAGTGCTAGTGTTGACGCTAGGCGGACGAGACATGCCAGCGCTGGGGAAAAGGGCAGGAATGCACCATATTAGATAAAGATGGTGCATTCCTGCACTTTCATATTGACAAAGGGCAGCGCATGGTGACTTGCTGCACTGCCCTACACCAAATCCCCAGAAATTAGGCTCATTTTCTCTGGATCCAACCCACGGCCAGAACACGATTGATCAAACTATGCTTTAGGAGTCAGAGACTTTGAACACTCCATAGTGCTTAGAAACAAAATTATAACTATTTCAATAGATGGAGCAGCCAATTACACATAGAGTGAATCAGAGTGGATATATATTTTGTAAAATTTGCAGAGATGTTGGGGCCTTGTGATAAAAAGCCACTTTGAGCAGACAGCAGACAGATGTTGATGACTTTTTTGCTGTGGGTCTTGCAATGATCTATTCTCCGAGCTACTTGGCTCTGTACATGTTACTTGTTTGAGTCTCTCTCCAAGTTGCAATGCTGCTTCCCTCTGCTGTCTAATAATATCCAACCCAAAGACCATCTGCAGACCTTATCTGACAGAAATTGGTTTATATTCTTTGTTGAACACCACAACCTTGCTTAATGATGCCAGTTTTGCCTTTCATTTGGGCTATTTCTATCTACATGGAATGCTGCAAAGAGGGTGTAGAACATAAAAAGCAGAAATTAGGAATATAGTATAGATAGAAAGACTGAGTACTGGTTGAAGCAGTGCTAGTAGGAACAAAACTGGACTAGTCCAGGTGCTGGCTAGAAGAGCACAGGACAATAGTGTGATATTATGTCAAAATTGGTCCGGCCTGTGTCTAAGGAGGTATGACATTGATTATCTCAGTAAAGGATGGACCAGAGCTCAGGAGCTACAACTCTATTCCAATTCACATTTTCAGCTCTGCTGCTCTATATGTCCCATGTGAAGTTTAGTTGCTTACTCCGCTACATAGGTTAGCAGAAATGCTAAGTGGTGTTGGCTGGACTGACAAGGGTCCATGGTGCAGCATCCTCCCCACCCAAGATACTCACCAATAACGACAAAACACATAGTGCTTAGTACAACACATTGTTAATCTTCTGTGTGTAACTACAAACTCCACATTTTAAACCTGCCTTCATTTAACTATGCTCTAATGCTTATGTCACAGTTCTATGGAGTCCATCAGGAGCCACAAAGGTTCCATTATTACATGCTCACATGACACTACATCTCCCCCTTTGTTAAATATAAAATTACATTTTTTTTTACAAATATATACAACTGGAGCTTTTCAATGAGTCTTCATGCACATGGATCACACTTCCTGACCGTGTCTGTGGAAACTGGGGACAGGCAATAGAAATGTCCATGACTGGCATTGGTGATGGAGAGTCAGCAGCAGTCAGGGCTTCTTCACTTGTATTTTCAGACACAGTCTCTGCAATAACATCAGTGTCTGACGAGCGATGAGCAACACATCTACAATGCGTCAATGAGTCTTGCGTAATGGACTTCCTAGGATCCTGGGCAGTCACCATGTGTCCTTTGCTGGTTACCACATGAAATGGTTCAGCATCGAAAGGAGCAGTAGACTTTAATTTTCTATGCTGACAAACAAGAAATCGATCTCCTTTCATAAAGGGGACATCTCAAGCATGTCAGCGTTTCTCTTCATAGGCTTTTATTTTCCTCCTTACAACCCAAGTCTTTCATGCCTGTTTCTACCTCAGTATTTGCTCTTCTGTTGGTCTACTGAGGTAATGTGGTCATCATAGCTCTCCCGAACAACAAGGTTGCAGGGCTTACACATGTGGTCAAGTGAGTGGTTGAGCAGTTAGCTTGAATAATGGAATTTAGAACAGCTTTAAGCTCAAGTTTTTCTAGTACAGCATGTAGAACAGCTTTCCTGAGAGTACTCATGAAATGTTTGACATGGCCATTGGGCTGTGGCCACAGACGAGTGCTCGTCCAATGCTTCACATTAAGATGACTGAGAGAGTCGTTGAACTCCCGACTGTTACAAGGTGGGCCATTGTCAGACTTTAAAATTGCAGGAACACCCCAGGTCATTAAGATGCTGTCAAATCTCTCAATGACGCATTCTTGAGTAATAGATGAGATATCTTCAAAAGATGTGAATTTAGAATGTTCAACAACGATCACCATCAGGTGATGTCCGCTAGCAAGAGGACCTAAAGACGTCTGCTGCAATTTTTTATCATGCATGCAGTGGCAACTCTGACATGCTTCGTGGGTTTTGAGTGGTTTCTGATGACAGGTAGTTGCATAGCTAACAAGCCTTTAATTCCTTTTCAACCCTCTCATCGAGATGTGGAAACCAGACTGGGTCTCTAAGAGCTCACTTGGTGGCAACAATTCTACGTTGTCCTTAATGAGCCACTTCAATTGAGCTGATGTGGTCCCTTGGCCTTATGGGCATGTGTCAAGCATTGCTTCTGGAAAGTTTGAGTGGCCATTTTGCCTTTGTGTCATGACACATCCACCTTTTCTTTCTTCTTGCACACCGTCACAAAATGTTTCTCCTTTCCACATCCTTTGCAGACCTGCCCATTGGTGGCACATTTACCTTTGTGTGGAAATGAAAATACATACCTCAAACACAACTTCTTTTTCTGTGGAGAATTTACACTTTGACCCTCTGCCGTGTGCTTTGCTTATTTCTCACATTCATGGCTGACTCATTCTAGGCACCTCCAGGCTCCATGTCAGCAGCTTGTCAATCAGCATGCTCTTAAGCTCTAGCAGCCATGAGAACTTGCTCTAGACTGAGAGTTTCTCTCAGCATTCGTTGTCTGGAAGAATCTGACAAGCATCCATCATTCACTCTGAGGTGAAAAACATAATCATCGTTATATTCGTTGAACTCACAGTGTTAGATGAGTGTATCCAGTCTCTCAACAAATTTGTCGATGGTCTCACTAGCTTTCTGTTTTATTTTTACTGAAGATGCATCTTTAATTATCTATATTTGGCATTGGACTGAACTTGAGATTGAAGGCTGCTTTGATCTGACTGCATGTAATTTTGTCAGCTTGCATCATTTTTCTTTATGACTTCTTTTTGCCTTTACCAGCAAGTTTCTTAAGGTGCTTGATAATTTTCTTGTTATCTCCTTCTTCAATTGCATCAAAGAAATCACCAAATGTCTCTATCCCACAGTCCATTGGTAGTTAATATTCAACTTTTTGGTGGTATCGAATGGCAGATGTGGTTTCAAGAAGGCGGCGGAATTGGTATAATTTACTAGGTTGGCAGCTAAAGGGGGTGGAGTTTCTTTCTAACACCAACTTCTGTCCACTAGGACCAGCTTGATCCAGACCATCTGTAATGCCCAGTGATACCTTGACTTCCCCCTTGGTCTCCATGGGAGAGCTTTACATTCAGGAGACCTCTGGAGTTGTTCTGAGCCACACCCAGCAGCTTTGATGGTGTTCCGCTCCAAGAATGGACAGCTCCGCAAGCACAACCCCAGGTGCTTTCTCTGGGGTTGCTTCACCATTGTAGTGTCAAAAATGGCTCTATTCATTCAGGCCTGGTAAGCAAATAACTGTTTCTTGTATCACTTTGCCTTTAAGCATCTCTTTGTGTTGTCTACCACCTAGCTACATCCACATATAGCGCTGTCACTTCGTATGAATGTATGGCTTTGAATTGTGCAGTAGTGTAGTACCTCTTTGTGTGGCCTTCTCAGCAGGTTCTCGGCCACTGATGAGTACACTTTTCAGTGATACTTTGATTAGCATCAAATGTTTGATCTTTGGGTTACTTATCCCTAATCTTGTTATCAGTTGTAGTGTCCTCCATAGCCCGGGTACTCGCAAATGACTACGCCACACACGGAGCTTAGTATAACACATCTTTAGTATTGTGAACACCACATTCTAAACTTGCTGTAACATTACTATGCTCTAAAACTTATAATCCAGATTTATGGAGTCTATCAGGAGCCACAAATGTTCTGTTATGATTTTATCACACAAAACTACATATGGGCTGATTGGAGAGTTTGGTTCATAAGCACTGCTAGACCTCCTGTTTTTCATCACTTATGGCTTCATTTTACCCTTCAGTGACCTCTGTCACTGCTGCTACAGTGTATGTGAGCTTCTTGAAAGATTAGTGGAGATTTACAAGCCTAATATGCATCCAGGTAGCAGCTTCATCATCTATAACTGAAATAATTAATTGCCCATTATTATCAAAATACAGTATCTGTTAAAAGTAGAAAAAACAGATGTTAAGCAAGCTCTTCTACATACAGCCCATCCCTAGCTCATTGGAAGCTGCAAAATGCAGGTCTGAATGCAAGTACACATAATTTAACACAATTAACCAGAAATAGAAATGTTGTGCAGCAAATCAATGCCATCTCTTTTACGTACCAATGAAGAGTGGTAGTTTTTTACTAAATGCATCTGTAAAAATGTATTAGTTCATATGAATAGGTATGAATACATAAAGAGTCTGACAATAGTAACCTAACAATGTTAGTAAAGTGCTTATGAGGTTTGCCACCCTAATGTTGAGGGAGGAATCTCGCAGGCACTAAATAGGTGCATAAAGTAAGGAATAGTAAATGTAACCTCCTTTATATGCACTTGCCTTTTGATATTTTGTCCAATATATTAATGTATCACCTTCTTTATAAAGCTGCTAGGGAAAATAAGCAATAAAAAGATAAGGGGACGGACATTTGTGTCCACCATAAACAACATCAATTAACTTGTGTGAGGAAAGATAGCCCGTTGTAGCAATTAAATAATTGGAAACTTTATGGTCTAGTAAAGATAAGCTGCTTCAAATTGAGGAAAGTGTTCACATTCAAAAATAAAATTTAATAAGTACTATAAGTCACAATAGTTTTGACCAAAAGTATCTTCTGACACAAATACTGAGTTCTAAATATAATTTGTCAAAAATATTGTCTCACTGAGTGCACATTTTGTTTTACTAACTCTTCTTTTCGACTACATTTAGAACATGAGATTTATGCCAAAAGATATTGAGTCCAGAAAAGCCAAATAAAAGTATTGACAGATTGATATTATTCCATGCTTGCACTATGGGTATCACCAGCAGTATGGTCTGAGGTACCCATAGGTGAACTATTAAGTATTATAAGTTGACAGGCTAAGCTTTCTGAAACACTTCCTCTTGATTGTCCTCTCATAAGTGATAGGGTTTTGCAGGGTTCTTGAGTCTCTTGTACAACAGAAAGAGAGATCACTAACAACAGAAAATAGAAGAGCATATGTTCTAGTTGTTAGGGCCTACAATTAAAAATACTTCCACGCTTATTTAACCTTGGGTAGGCTAGAATATGCATTAGCTGCAGACATGCAGTAAGGAGAGATGTCTTTGGAAAAATGTCCAAAACGTACAATGAAGGTAGGCTGAGGACAAACCATACGAGGTGTGTCAATTTAGAAAACCATGTTAAAAGTAACATTTTTCATAGAGTGTTGATGAAAATGTTTCAAATTAGGGAGACCAAAATAATTGTCTAACAGTTCTCTCTACAACCAGATTGCTACTTTGTAAATCGAATTTTTTACATTTAAAAAATTCAGCTAATCAAGTACAATTAGAAAGGTCTTCTGAAGCTGCAAAGGGTTTTTCTCACAAACCTCTCATGAGTCTCACAAACAGTACAGTTCATATCCATACTTCACAAAGCTTTCTGCATTTAGGTTTTCTCTATAAAAATGGTGTTAGGGCAGACATTGGTACATTTTTTTAAGTTGTCAGGAAAATTAGATTAAAGTCAACTGTCGAGAAAGGACCACATCCGTTTTCCCGAAATAATACACGTGAAAATAACATTGGCATGCACAAAAAAAACATTTCCAGATTCAGAGGAAAATCTACCCATGTGCATAGACCTAGGAAAAGTATGACAAGCTAATGACTGCAAGAAGCCAAATCATTGGAAACTTTGCTTGTATAATAAAACTTTGTACAGCCTTACAGATAACTTAAGTATGAATTGAGGGACAATTGGTGAAATCTTGAAAAGTCAGGTACACAGAGCATACAATTAAAACCTGATTCTTCAAACTTTGGGGTTATCGGGAAATGCATCTTATGAAATGCTGATAGAATGAAAGGCAACTAAAGAAAGGGGTTTGCCCATCTAACCTCACACACCCTGGGCAAGGAAATATATTAAAAAGAGATTTGTTATCTCCATGCTTCTTTATTATTATAATCCTAAAGTCAATACCTATTTAGTCAGATTAGTATCGCAACTGGGGGGGTTGTCCTCTGTTCAAATACGTTATAGGGCACCAATGCCAATGTTTTCTCCTCGTGCTTGCACTAATGACACATATTATGTCTTTTTAGACTCCTCCATTTCTAGGGTCAATGCACACAATTTGCTCCCAGCATGCCTTAAACATGATTCATCTACAGCAGTTTTCACTTGTGGTGTTGACGTCATGTTGTAATATGTCGCTTTGAGCACCGCCAAGCTGCAGATGCCCATATTGATTCTGAGGCTAACTTGAAAGGGAGGAATATTTAAACTCCCTCCTTCATGCGGTGACTTGTCGATGGGCCCAGAATTTATCCTTGCAGTGGGTTTAGGTTATCCGGTCTTTCTAGTGCTGATGAGGCCTTTAATGAGTATGGATGAAACACGATAACAAGAAAGCAAGGAGATCGAAAATGGACTATGATCACTTTTGTAGAGTACAGCATTATCGTATTATTGTCAAACGATAAAGTCTTGTCTTTGTATTGCACAAATTTCTCTTTGTTTTAGTCTACATACAAGAGATACACACAAAACAACTATGGAATTTTAATGGATGGCCTATAATAATAAATGATAAAAAATATTTTTGATTGAGTCATAATACTGGTGGAAATGTATTAGTTCACTGTGGAATGAGTGTTCGGATGACAGAATGAAAAGCAGCAGTGCAAATATTCTATGTCAATGTGGGTGCACTGTATGTTACCCTACACTCAAATGTTGGGGTCTCTTTCTTTCTATGTAGAGTTCAAAGGTAGAACAGAAAGATTTAAATTGTTTCTTATCCAACCAAAGCATATTTTACAGTCTTAGTGTAGATTACCCAGTGGAACTAGAACCTTGCTATTATAGCGGATACTTAAATTGCCCATTCTATAATACTGACCTTGAGGTCACTATTTCAGTGGCAACACATTCAAAAGAGAGAATATCCACATCACCATTTATCCAATGTATGCGTTTCAGTCCTTGTTTATGGTGTGTAACTTATCCTGCTCTAACACAGGCACCTAAAACATCCAAATCCATGAGTTGTTTTATTTTTATTCAATATGTTGTTGTTTACCACATGGTGGTATGTTCCACCCTTTTATGATTTTAACAAATCAAATAAAAGTATTCTTCGGAGTTGTTTTAACTCCTTCCAAGGAAGTAGGCGTAAGGAGGTATAAGAAGGTTACAATACTTTGAATTGCCCTATTTTCTTTCCTATCTCACTAATCAGACAGTTGGTTGGTGCTTTGGCACCGGCTAATGTCAAGAAAGTGTCATAACCATTACTTTCCTTGTTCCAGTAAGGAACCCGTGCCGGGCTCGTATTAATCCATCCTACAGTGGCCTGTGGAGTCTGATATTCAGATTACTCCTGTAGGAATTTAGTACATCCTTAGACTTCTGTTCTCCAGAAGTCACACCATAGCCAAGACTATCTTTTCTCTGGTCATTGTAGCAATATAGAGCAGAAACCAGCAACACATATTCATTCTAGTGTATCTGACTTCCTGTCTGATATACAAGAAATCCTTTGCCTTTTCAAATGTTGATGCCGAGGAGAGCACAAGCAGATAGCCTTGTGGGTTTTACAAAAAAGTCATCACAAATTTCTGGTGAGTGATTATAAAAATATCAGTTCCTTTATTTTCTTCTCCTGACATGGCCTTTATATTCCAGAGATTGACAGAAAGTTGATAATTAATGGGGGTCTGAAGACATATTTCTCCAAGAAGGGGCACAGTCATCAAAGGATCTCAGTCCTTCCCCTGACTGCCAGAGTCACAGGAAAATAAAGCACTGATATGAGAGGTTGTGTTCTCCTGTGGCTTCAGATAATGCTCCTTAGCCTCTGAGCCTTCACTTAGTCATTTAAAATTCTTTAGTTAAAGAAGAAGTGGGGACAGAATGTAAATTTCCAATTCCTCTCCTCTAGCGCTTCATACCAATCTCCACGCAGATTTTACTTCTATGAATAGGCCTGCTGCTCCAGAAATGGATCCTCTCCTGCCTGGTTGTGAAATTACAGACATGCCTGGGCTTATATCTCAGAATGCAGATGACTCTCTTTCCTGTGAAGAGAAGAATGACTCTCCTATTCTTGAGGGTAAGGGAAAATATTTTATGAAAGATATCTTGAAAGAAGCGGTGGTTCATCTTTGATCTACATTAAGATATCCAGATCATTCAAAGCTATCTACTGCAGATGCTAAAGGCCCAAATATCTTTGACTGTTATATTTCTTCTGTAGTCCCTGGTCGTTGTCTTCATCAATGTATCTGACAGATTCTTCTGCATGAAAAGACAGAACCTGAAACCTATTTTGATCCAAACTTTTGGTCTAAATTGTACCCTCTTCAGAAATGTGATCAAAAATTCCCTGATCTCCTCATTGTGGGCTCTCTTCTACCTTGCCTAAGAGGTCATGCCATTATTGCCTGAGAAGGTGCATCTTATACAGACTCCACAGACAAATTGAGAACATGCACTAAAACGAGAACATTTAACTGCCATATTTGTTCTTTGACCTCAGACCTATGCGGCCTACTGTGACCAGTCATATATTAAATATGTTCATGAGTTTTGTCTTCTTAAAGTGATGGCTTTGACTTTTCCTCCTTTATTTCGTTTTGTAGAAAAACAGATTGAGGTCTTCTCAGACATTGACTCGGATACCTTTAAGGCTTTATTTCTGTGTGCTAGTTCAGCAGGATAACATTTTTAGACTTCATGCCTCAAAAGGAGATCCTGCCCTGAAGACTATAGTGCATAAACTCTCCTTCTTGGAGACATATTTTGTTGGACCCAGTCAGGAGGAATCAGTCAAGAAGGCAGCTGAGGATTGCAAGTTGATAGAATCATTTCATCCATGTCCTTCTCCTTCAGCTTGGTACAGACCTCCCACTAAAATACAATCTGGAGTTTTACAGGGAAAATCCTTCAGTGGACAACTCAAACTAAGGTCCAGGATCATTTAGGGGGCCAAACTCAATTTTCTTCACACACACATCACTACTGACTATACCTGGAGCTCTCATTAGCTAAGCATTAACCTTTATGGGAGGCCATCTTCATTACTTCCCCAATGTCTGTCAACAAGGCATTTCACACCAGTGGATGATAGACATTATTTGCTATGTCTTGCTATCAAATTTGTTCCACATCCTCTTCCTGCAAGCTTTATTGTCACCCCTTGGCTGAAGAATCTGTTGAGGAAAGAAGCCTTCAAGATGGAAATCCAACATTTGATTATAATACATGCAGTGGGTACAGTTCCTCCTGTTGAAAAAGAAGATGGACCTCATTAGACCTGTCAGCCTTAGGGTGATCTTCCACCAAACCTTTAGCCTTCACACCTCCTATTTTTCAGAATTTGTTTTTGTTGGCCTTAGGACTCTGTGCACTTTACCACTGCTATCCCATGCCAAATTGATTGTACTTGCTGCCTAAAAGATGATAAAACTGGCTTACACTTGATTGGCATATTTAATTTACTTACCCAAGGCCTGTAAGTCGAATGCTACCATTGGGCCTGCAACACATATAGTGCCACACAGATCAGTAGCCCTTTAAAAATGGATCGGGCCTGCCATTGCAGCCTGAATGCAAGTTTGAACTGCCAGTTTGATTTGGCACAATAACACGTTTGCCAAAACTCCTAATTTTATTTTTCACTTCTGTGAGCCTACCTCTACCATAGGTTAATATTTGGGTACCTTATTACATGTCATAAGCAGTATCATTTGATTGGGAGCAGATATGAAACCTATATTTGGTGTCCGAGGAATTGTAATGTAAAATTTTCTTTTTAATAAATTTTGGATTTTAAATCCAATTTTGAAATTGCCACTTTTGGAAAGTTGGCATTATGCTGCCCTAAACATCTGGTGCCTACAGCCTGTTCCTGTGTTATGTGACTGGGTGTATTTTAGACCTAGCAACTGTTGGCAGGTTTCCCCTGTCTTTTTCCTTTCTGACCTCCTGTTTTTTTGCTGGTTTAGTGACTCTGTGCACTTTTTCACTGCTATTCAGTGCTAAAGTGCAAGTGCTCCTACTGTAAAGTTGATATTGATTGGTTTTTCATGATTGGCATATTTGATTAACTGGTACGTCCCTAGTAAAGGGCACTGTGTGTGCCCAGGGCCTGTAAATCAAAGGCTACGAGTGGGCCTACAGCAGTGATTGTGCCACCCACAAAAAAGCCTTTCAAAGGTGCCTCAGACCTGCCACTGCAGTGTCTGTGCACAGTTTTTACTGCCATGTCGACCAGGCAAGTCACCCCTAAGCTGTACCCAAGGTAGCACCCTGGGCAGTGTATGTGAAAGGTAGGACATGTAGTAGTGTGTTTTACATGTCCAGAGAGTGAGATACTGAGCATTTCATGTTTTACTATTGAAAGGCTGTCTTTCCCATAGGTAATCATTAGAAATGCCTTGTAAAGTTTTTCATGTGTAACCTCCATTGGGAAAAGAGGGAAATGCAGTTTAGGTTCCCTGAGCTCAGAATTTAATAACACATCTTTTATTAAAGGTGTTTTTTAAATTGTGTGTTTTAAAATGCCACTTTTGGAAAGTGGGCATTCCCTTGTTTAACCATCCTATGTACCTCTACCTGCTTGTGTATTCACCATCTGGTTTTGGAGTGACAGGAGCTGGGGATGCGCATTCACTATAGACAGTCATAAGGGGGTTTGAGGCACGTCCTGCTTTTCCGGGTTGACTCATAGCCAGGCTGTATAGACCTTTAAAGTGGTTGGAGGAGTTTTCACTAGCACCTGAATAGACTGTGTCTGCTCTGCACAATGCGGTTTCCACCTCCTGTAGTGAAGCTGGACTAGAGAGGAGAGAACTAGTTCCTACTGAGCAAGGGAAACTTCCTGCCTTAAGCTTCAAAGGAAAAAGTAGTATAAATATTGGGGCCCTGACCCCAGAACTTTAGAACACTTTTGGACTTAAGACTCTGCCAAGAAGAAGAGCTAGCAGAGCTTCCAGTAGGATTTCTGTCACTTTGCTGTTTGTTGGGTTGGCCTGCAGTTGCTGCTTCTGTCTTGAGCAGTGTAAGGACTGGACTGACCTTCCTTGATTCCTGCTGTAAAAGCTTTCTAAAGGGCTTGAAGTAGAGCTTGCCTCCTGTTGAAAGTTTCAGGCACACCAGAGACTGCATCATCCTCTGGTGTTACAGTTTGTGGTAACAATCATGTTCAGCATCATGCACAGACTCATTTAGAAGACTTATGATTCATATTTAATCAAGGTGTTGTGTATATTTGTTTTCAAAGGTGTTAGTCAATATTTGTGGAAACATGCTTTTGTATAACATTCTTTTTCTCTAGGAGTTAGCCAATGCTTGTTTGAATTGTCAATCATGGACTTGTAACGAAACATGTGCCCACTAGACTCAGTATCATGCTTTTCAGAATGTGCTCGCTCTGTTCGTTATGGTGCACGTGAAAACCACGTTTTTTGGATCACCGGCAGTTGCAGCTCACGTTGATGAGCAGGCTTTCTGGCACGTGTATCTCCGGTCTTCCCCTTGTGCCGACCCCACCCTTTAGGCATTTCTATTTAAAACCCCAAGCTCCCTCTCCTAAACGCTTGCGCTCGTTTTCAACCAGCACCTACCTGAAAGCAGGAACCCGTCGTCTTCATCTTCATCCAGCTCTCCAGTGATTCAGCGCTTCCGGTCCGGACTGCACAATCTTCCCCGTAGTCCTGGAAACAAACAAAGCTTCAGTCTTCCCCGTAGTCCTGGAAACGAACACAGCTTCTTCCGGAGCGGCGATAAAGACCTTCCCTCGCTGCAAACTACAATAAAAAAGGAAACAAAGGCCTTTAAAGAACAGTGAGTAATCGTCAGGCTTTCAGAAGAGAAAACAGTAAGTCCCTGATACAATCTTGTATTTTAATCACGTTAGCAGCGCATTTAACAGACGTTTGGCCAGGTTTGCAGGACAATGTGTTAAATCACCAAACGAGGTTTTTTATGAACATAAATAACTTGGTACTTATCTGATTTAAAGAAATCTTCATTTTTACATCGCCATCTCTGCAGTCAAGGCTCTAAGGAAAAAAGGGAAAGACATTTCCTTGTAAGTGGCAATCATTGAGAAAAACAATTTGTAAAACCACAGTATGTCTATGCAGTTGTAACAGCAGACAAATAAATAGCTGTTCTTACTCTTACAGAACCACATTACTACAATAACCAATAATCAGGTTGCCGCAAATACCAGAGTGTAACCAAGGTATTCAGCCTGTGATTCAACTCAGTGTACATACTAATTGTCGCTCTTTATTGATTTCTAAGTTAATGTTTTGACTTATTGTTTATGTCTTATAATTAGAGATCTTTCCGAAGAAAGCAGATAATCAGATAGAAGCCAGCAGAGAGTGGCAGTGTTTTTCTCTGTTTATTATTTTGTCCCTCTTCCCCCTTCCCTTAGGAGTTTCCTTTGGGTAAACTGTGTTAAACAATCGGTTTGGCCCGGGGGAAGTTCTTGGGGGAAGTCGAGAACAAGCTCCACATCTCTCAAGTTGAACGTCCTGCCTTTCAGGTGAGTGAAGGTTAACATCTGGGTACCAACATCAGAAACTGCATTTTTCTGCATCCACAGAAGAAAAAGCAACCCAACACCATTAATGATGTCGCTGCTGGCTCTGGGACTTGTTGGCACCTCAGAGAGCACCACCCTGCTTTGCACCACAAGTCTGGTTTCAACGATGGCACTACCCAGCGCCATCACAGAGCCACTGCTTGCACCATGACCTGAGGGCACAAAACTTAGCAGCGCCTCACTTCACATCACTGCCCTTGTATCCCCAATGATGAAACTCCATGCCGACATCGACACCGCTGCCTTCCCTGGGCCTAGAGGCACCACTCGTAAGTTACTCGATGCACTCCTCCGTTCCACACTACAGCCTTGGCCCTCCAATGCTGGTGCCATTGACTCGAGATCATATTCCAACAACAGTGCTTCAGTAACATCAACGACGCTGCTTGCACCCTGACATGCCAGCACCACAACGAACACCTCGCCACTTGGCACCACAGCCCTGGTCTCACCGACACCGCTGGATGCCGTACCTAATCTGCTGCCTGCACTGTGGCCTTAAGACACTGCACGACGCTCCACTCCACCTTTCACCACAGCCCCTACGCTGGCCCTCCTGACTTCTGCTTCACGGGGTTCAATCTGCAATGCATGTGACTTCAAGGGCTGGATGACTCCTGCACCTACCTTTGAAGCACCTGCAGACTCTGCTTCTTTGGAACTTATAGCAGGGTTGAGGATGCCCTGCATTTCCAAGGTACTATTTGCGGGTCTTCCTGACATCATAGCTGGCCCGCAACACTGCAGTCGACCTGAACTGTTGAATTTGTTTGTTCACAACGTTGTGATAGCCACAGATCAAGCAATCAACTTCAAGGAACTGTATTTTAAGTCTATTTTTGCAATATTTGTATTTTGACTAATGTGTGCTGGATTTGTATCATTTTGGTCTTGTTTTACACGGATAAATAATGGCTATTGTTCTGAAACTGGTGTGGTGTCCTTTTGTGGTGTTTTTCTGGTATTCCTGTGTGTTATGTGTAAATGCTTTATGCATTGGCTCTAAGACAAACCTGACTGCTCATGTCAAGCTACCAAGGGGGTGAGTGGAAGTTATTTTAAATGTATAATCCCCTCACCCTGACTAAAAGGAAGGGCCCCTACTTGGACAAGGAGCATACCTCTGCCAACTAGAGACCCCAATTTCTAACAGTGTATGTGGCAGTTGGCCTTTGCATATTCCTCTCAGACAGCCAGAGAGCAGAGCACGGAGCAGAAACCATAGGTGTGACTGAATGTGCCTCCTTAGGCAGGATGTGGTGCAGAGCTGTGAACAACCCCACATGCACTTCAAAAGACTCTGCCTCACACACACACCCATGTAAAGAACTTCACACTAGCCTATTGTGCCTGCAGACAGACTGAGACCAAGGCAGGGAGGCAGGACATTCCAGACACTACTGTGAGGGGAAGCCTCCAGAAGTTTCTTCCACTTCAAAGTAGAAACCAGGTATAAAAAGGAGACCCTCAAACTCACTTGTCAGTTCATTCTTGGACTTGCGGAAGGACCCTCAAGGAGTGCCCGATGCTGTGGTGTGCTGTGTATTTTAGAGGATTGCCCTGCTGCACCAAGAAGGACTGCTTTGCTACCAGAAGTCTGTCCTGTACCCTTAGAAATCTGTTCTGCTGCTGGAGACCTGCTGTTCTACTTGAACCTAGGACTTACAGATTTACTCCAAGGACTACTTGTCTGTCCTCCTGATCAGACTCTCAGGGACAGATAAGACTGTAACCACTTTGAACCAGCACCTGGATTCAGCTTCAGTGAGTCCTGACCATTCAAGTGGTTCCCTTCTAGTCCTGGACCATTGGAAGTGGTGCAAAAAGTGACTAGATAGCCCAAATCCAAAACTTGGGACCGAAAGAAAGTTCTGCCAAAAGGTTTTCTGAGCACCAAGAGGAGACTGGGACCTACAGGCTCACTGACAATTCCTTTGTCTGAAGGCAGGGCACACCCTATTCAGTTGCAAGTGGAGCTGTGTCTGCTACTCCCTCCCATCCTGCTAGTTGATGGCCCATTAAGGCACACCTAATTCCTCTATTGTGTGGCTGTCTAGGAGAAATATACAAAGCCCAACTGTTAACTACATCCAGTCATGTGACCAAGGAAAAGGCTTCTGACACCAAATAGGGGAGGAAGATGTCAACTTTCTAAAAGTGTCATTTTCAAAATTGTAACTTAAAATCCCACTTTGCCAATAAAGAGGATTTTAAATTAAACATTTTCAGACACCAAACATGAAATCCTTACCAAGCACTAAAGGTAATAGGACAACCCAATGTTATCCTATGGGAGAGGTAAGCTCCACAGTCGTGAAAAACAAATTTGTGAGTTATTCACTGCCAAGACATATCAAACTTAACAGTACATGTCCAACCTTTTAATTAGATTGCACCCTGCCCTTCCTTAAGGGTCACTTATATGCAGTAAAGAGGGAGCCTAAGACTTGTCAAGGGGGTTATATTGCCTGTTTGAATTGCCAGTTTAGAACTGTATCCAGGCTGCAATGGCAGGTCTGGTACATGCTTTAAGTAGCTACTTAAGTGAATGGCACAATAAGTCCTACAGGCCCACTAGTAGTAATTAATTTACAGGCACTGGGTATACAGTATACCACTTTAGCAGGACCTTATAAGTAAATTAAATATGCCTATAAGGTGCAGGCCAATTTTACCAGGTTTTAGGGAGTGGGCACAAGCACTAAAGCACTGATTAGCAATGATAAAGTGCACAGAGTTCAAGAGAAAACAAAAATAAATTCAGCAAAATAGGAGGGCAGAAGGTAAAATGTTTAGGGTGACCCTGAGGAGAGGGTAAAATCCGACACACAGATGAAACAATAACATTGACATTTATTTTTATTCTATCTTATGTCTTTGTTTTGTTTTTAATCACCTCGTAATCTCTTAGAAAAGTTTTAGTTTACTAGCTTCAGGTTAGTAAAATATCTGCAAGTGCCCTGTGTAAGGCAAATATCAGCTAGCTTCGAGAAGGTAAACATTGTTTACAACTATGTTACACATCGCATGCCATAATAACACGGTCATTACAAAGACCTTTTTTTTACATCAGAAGCCATTACAACGCAAGTCATTACAACGACTTACTGTATGGGGCAGAAGGCTTTGGATTTTAAACCCAACACCTTCCGTACTGTTGCACATACTGGAGTTGGAATAGTAACTTATACTATTCCAACAAACAGCACCCCCACCTAACGTGAATCGTTGTAATGACTTGCGTTGTAATGGTCTTCGATGTAGCAACACAGTCATTTTAATGACCACGTTGTAATGGAATGCGTTGTAAACGCATACATTGTAACGAGGCATATTCTTAGAGAATGTAGATCTTCCACAGCCTTGATGGGCTGAAAATCTGGATTTTATTAAAGACACAGGGGCTAATATTATGCAATAATTTCCTTTATTGCCACCACTCAGCAGCATATTTTAAAGATTCTAGACTTAAGACCTAGGAACTTTCAAAACATTCAAAAAAAACCCCAGCAACCAGCCCACTTCCTTTTTTATTGAACTGCGAATTCAGAAGTAAATGTACTTGTCAAAGGAAGTTCCTTCAAATGGTGCAATAAACCTCTCCTTTCCCAAAAACTCCAGAGAAAAAGACCATTCCATAGAGAAACCCATGACATCTTAGACTTGACCAACTGTGAAGACAATAAAACAACATCAGGGTTGGGTTAAAAACCTACAGGGAGGGATAATATTAGCCTCTATGTCTTCAATAAAATCCAGATTTTCAGCCTATCGAGGCTGTGGAAAATCTACATTTTATGTCAAGACCCATAGACTAATAATATGCAAGTTTAAAGCTTATTAATCAAACAAGTAGCCACATTTTCAATCGGTTTAAATTAAAATGTCTGAACACAGTATCAGATTACCAATCCGCACAGCGTAAAATATCTTGCAAACTACCCCCAACCATACACGCTTTGGAAGCAGCAGCACCTCTTACTGAATGCTCCCGAAACATACTCACATCCACTCCACAGGTCTTCAACATTTCTTTCACCCATCTAGCCAAAGTGGGTGAAGAAACAGCCTTATGAGGATGTCTGAAAGAGAAAAGCAATTGCTAAACCCCTGTGGATCTGACATGCAATGTTCTTTTTTCATATTCCTTAACATAACGGACAACTCACAACTTCCTTCATTCATTGAAATAAGGACAAACAATTGTTGAAGAATTTGTTTTAGTCCTCTGTCTTATATGGAAGCAAACACCTTCAGGAGTATAAGATCTAAAAGACACCTCCAGTGCCCTAACATCAGATACCCTGCGGAAAGAGGCCTTACACAACAACATAGTCAATTTGAAAGATAAATCCTGAAGACTTAATTCACTATTATCACTTGAGGACTCCATTAATAAGAGTACCTTTGAAACATCCCATAGAACATAGTAGCAGGGAGCTTAGCAATTCTAATGCTTCTCAACAACCTCCGTACTAAAATATCTTGATCTACTGATAAACCAATAACCAAAATGTGACCCACTGAAATAGCTGACCTTTAAAAGTTCATGGACCTGTAAGCCAAACCTTCAGTAAATAATTCAGTCAAGAAATTTAAAACTTGGGCTATATCCACTTAAATGGGATCCAAACTCCTTTCCACACACCAGCAACTCCACTTTCCCCAGGCCAATCCATATACATTCATTGTCCCTGGTGCCCATGACTCCTCAATAAGCCTTGAAGCTTCATTAGAAAGTCTTGGCTTTTTCCAAACTCTCCTGAAAGTTTCCAATCCACTAATTGAAGGTGGTTGCTTCCAGTAGACTGTGTACCTATCCCTGCGGACCACGTAGGATCTACACTCATTTCCAACATGATCGGCTACCATACCTGCAAGCTCCAAAAGGGAGTTATTGCCACCACTGTCTTTCCATTTGCGAATCATCCCTGTCACACTGCTTATCATGGCAAAAGGTGGAAACGCATAAGCTTTAAGATCTGTCCATTCTTACAGAAAAGCTTCTATCCCCGCTGCATCCGGATCTGGACACCAACTGAAAAACCTCTCCACCTGACAATTGAGCCTGTTCCCAAGCAGATCCATTTCAAACGGACCCCACAATCGGTCCAACCTCCTGAACACACCTCTTTCCAACATCCAATCGCTGGAGTCATGGAAATTCCTCGAGAACCAATCTGCAACCGAGTTTGCCATACCCAGAATATGTTCTGCCTGAACAAACAGGCCTCTCTCCAAGCAGTACCCCCAAAAGATCTTCACTATATCTGCTAGGCCCTCTGAACATGGACCACCCAAGCTGTTGACATATCGCACCACAGACACATTGTCCATTCTCAATACTACAGAACTTTTAACAAGTTCCTCTGTAAAACATCTTATTGCAAAGGAACCTGCCAATAACGCCACACAATTTATATGTAATTATTTTCTTGCTCTGTCCAAAGACCGCCAGTTCTCAGCAATCCACAACTTGCACCCCAACCTTCTAAGCTTGCATCTGATTCTATAATTATGTCTGCATTTTCTCAGACAATTGCACGCCTATTCCAAGCATCCATATTCCTCAAATCCCAATTCAGCTCCTGTTTTGCTTCCAGAGAAAGACAAAGCTTTTCTGAGTACTTCAAGCCATTCCTCAAATGACTTGCTTTCAATCTTTGAAAGGCCCGATAATGCAAATGCCCCAGGAATATAGCCTGAATTGTAGAGGAGAGTAGGTCAACAATTGAGGCTAACTTCAGTGTATTCCTTAGTTCCTTTCTTATGCTCTTTAGTTTTTCTTTTGGTAACCTCAGTACGTCTTCCACAGTACCTATAACAAAACCTAAAAACTGTGTTTCTTGTTTTGGTACAAATTGGGACTTTATTTTGTTCACAATAAAACCTAAATACTCCAATAGTCTCACTGGCAGATTTGTGTGACAAATCAAGGCTGTCTCATTCTGATCCATAATCAAGATGTCGTCCAGATAAATAATCAGACGAACACCCCTCTCTCTCAAATAGGCTGCCACCGGGTGAAGTACCTTCGTAAAGCACCAAGGTGCCAACGAAAGACAGAAAGGTAAAAACACAAATTTCCAGAATCTCTCCTTCCACTGGAATCTCAAATACATCTGATGTCTCTCCTAAATAGGCACTGTCAGATAAGTATCTTTCAGGTCCAAACAAGTCATCCAGTCCCCTTTCTGCAACACATCTTTAACAGATGCAGTCCTTCCATTTTGAAATGATGATACACAACCTAATCATTCAGATCTCTCAAATTTATCACAGGATGTACTCCCTTGTCTTTCTTCTCCACTAGAAAAATATTGCTCACAAAAACTTCTACGCAATCCAACTCTCTCTCTACAGCTCCTTTTGTAATGAATTCTTGAATCTCCAAATCTATCAAATTCTCTTGATCTTTTTGAAAAACCAACTTACTTGGCAAACATGTCTGCACTGGACTTCCAACAAACTCTATTAGAAAATCCCGAACAGTTTCCAACACCCAAGGATCCCCTGTGATCTCCAACCAATTTTGATCAAATTGGGCAAGTCTGCCATCCAATTTCAAGGGGATAACAGAAAGGTTTTGACTTGCCGACTAAGCCTCTGCCTCTTCTCTCCCCTTGACCATATCTTCCCTGAGATCTATTCCTCTGTATAAGGAATCTACCTCCACAAAAGGTTTGTTGACCTTGAAATCCTCTAAAACCTCGTGAGAAGGAGCCTCTTGTAATGCCCTCACCTCGGCCGAGGAACCGCCTCCTTGCTCTCCCGGCCAAACCAAAAACACACTCCAGAAATACCTTTTGGATTTCTTTTTGTGATTTTTGCAGTGAACTAAATGTACCGACATACCTGGAAAGGTCTTTACTAAATTCATCACCAAATAAAAGGCCATTATCCAAAGGCCCTTCTTCTTTTCCCGCTAACTCCGCCAATTTAGGATCAATTTTTAACAGTATACCTTTCCTTCTCTCAATTGACAAAGTCGTATTGGCATTTCCCAAAAGAAATACTGCCCTCTGGAGCCATTGACGAACTTCGTCAACATCAACATTTTTCTTATACATATACGCTTCCTCAGTCAAATCAAAAACCTTAGTTAAAGGTCACACCACATTCAAAAGCCTATCTTGACATGACCTCAAACCCTTATCCAGGCCCTTCCTTGGGTCCTGTCCCCCTTTAGCAATAAACGCTGCAATCATTGCATCCAGCTCTTGAGTCACAACCACCTTATTATCAAAAGAATGGTCTAGGGCATTCAGATCTCAATCTGACACGCGCCTCCTTAGGTAGTTCTCTTCTTATCCAATATTCAATATATTGTACAACATGCTCAGAGGGAGACCATTCAGGTGATAAAGTGTGTTTGATCAAAAGAGATTCAAAGATACGCTGTCCAAAAAAATCCAATATAGAGCCATCCTCCATTGTAAACTTTCCTTCCTTTGGAAAGCCCATCCTGAAGAGATCTCTTCCGCTGTGTCAAACTCCAGAAAACAACTGAGCTCCACCTAAGCACTTCCGGAGGACTCATCATAAATTACCACCTTATGCTTACGCCCCTTATTTTTTTACCATTTCCATTTTGCAAGCCTTCATTCTGCCCATTATAGATGCCCTCAGCATCACACGTGTCTTTCCTTACAATAAACGTGTTCTACCATAGTAGACTTATTTTTCTTTTCCAAAACATCATTGGTTGACAAATGCTTCCTTTTCTGTGAAGCATTTCTTGCCGATCTTTTTGCTACCTTAACCATCGTTAGCTGCCCAGAATTGTTCCTCATCATGAGTAGTCGATTTATGAGCAAGCAGCTCCAATTTCTTCTCCATTCGTAGAGAAACCTCTGTGGTAATCTTTTCAATAGCCTTATTTAGCTTCTCCTCCAGAGAACTTTCTATAAAACCCTCAGCCAGCTCCATTTAATTTTTTTTAAGTCTGTTCACCAACAAGATAAAAGAAATATAGAAAAGAAAAACACCAATTTCTCCTCAAAATCCATATCACTTAAGCACAACACCCAAATGACAAAATAAAAAAAGATCGAAGACCTCACCAACTGTCTGAACTCCAAAATCACCTCACTAAAACACCCTCCTAGTGACGTCTCACTTCTGACAGAATAAACCGATCCTGTCAGCCCGAGCATTCATAAGAGGACACTCGCTACGAGTGCCTGGAGAATCCAAAGACCGTTCACCAAAGAAAAATGGCATATGAAGTGAGCAGCGGTCTAGATTTCCAGCACACTGCTCGCATGTAGCACGTCAATACGCTCCATGATGCACCCTCCCTCGCAGAGTCTCTGCACACACCAAAGGCTCCTCGTGCGCCGGACAAAGGGAAGAGCAGCACCATAACAACCCTCCACGAGCCCACAAACGCACAGTTAAGGGTTTAACTCGCAAAGGCCCGCGGTAGTCCAAAAATGCACCTAAATCTTTATAAACATACTTTCTAATCCAAATCTCTATCAATGTGAGTACATTAAATCGCTGCAAGTTAAAATGATCCATCATAAAGAATATTAAACTGAAGACTCAAAATACTTATATATTTAAAAGTGAACCACCTGACAGCTAAACCAGCAGTATACCAGATGTACAAACAATTGCACTTGACATACTTTAAATAAATTGTTACACACACTGATACTTGAATAAGCATCATGAAAGTATAGTACTTAACTGAATGAGCAGCAGCAATAAAAGATGGAAGTGGGCTGGTTGCTGGAGTTTTTTATTCTATTTGGAATGTTTTGAAAGTTTTTAAGTCTAGAAACTTTAAAATATGCTGCTGTGTGGTGGCAATAAAGGAAATTCATGCATAATATTAGGCTCCGAGTCTTGACATGAAATCATAAATAAATGAATCAATGTTCCACTCACACCATGTACTAAACTATCATACCTTGAGCTGGGCTTCACGCTAGTGTTGTATATAATACCACTAGCTTCACTTTCATGTTGAGTGTGTCTGGACAAATCTCAGAAGTGTTTTGTTAGATATGAATTGGTCATTAACTTTCCTCAATGCATGCAAGCGCTCCCTGCATATTTTGCTATTCTGAAGATCCCACCGCTGAAATGAAATTACAAGGCCCTCCTAATTCAACAGGCCTTTAGTAAAGATTTCATTGAAAAGGACAGTTTTACTATTTCAATATCCATAGTGAGAGCTGAGTCACACATAATCACAGTCCCTTTTGATTCAGTTGCATTTTAATTTCCAAATGAGGTTTCACTTATCGAAATGGGGTCACTGGTGCACTTAATTATGATGGATGCTGTTATAATGCATGTGACAAGGAAACATCAGACCCCCTTTTTTCGCCCGGCTCTGATACCAAATGGATGTGCTTAATTGGCTAAAATCATTGATGAAGAGTAATAATAGTGATGATTGCCAAATAGCACTCAGTTTTGTGGTAAGTCTAGCTTCATAGGTTGCTATGTAGGTTATGACTAAATAAAAGTTCAAATTTCTGCATACACGAATAAACAAATGCTTATTTTCATTTTTGTAAATAGACACCTGCGATAGTACTCCCGTGAGGCACATTTGAGATCGCTGGAAGTCTGCCGCTGTTGTAACTCCTACTGCCCAATGATATTCTCATTAACACTATGAACATTTTTTTTTTAACCTAGGCCTACTTGTTGTACATGTCTACCCGGCAGGTCAAGACATAATGAAGCAAACTTTGTACTGTGTTACTTAGTAGGGATCCTTAGCATTCTCACTTTTAGAGTGCTCCATATCCTCTAGAGAAAAAGGATGCCACCGTCCTTATATTGTGGACTGTCACGATGGACTACTCCCAACAGGCAAGTTTCTCAACTACAGGTTAGGCTGTTTGTGCTTTAACTAAACCTCATTGTTTACTCACCATGCACAAAACTCTGGGGGGTAGATTTATAAGAATTTACGCATCTCTGCGTATTAGCAGAGATGTGTCAGTTATTTTGCGTCACGCAAAAAAAGACTTGCACCACCATAGATGCATTGCATTTACAATGCGGCACACCGAGGCGCAAGGATTGACAGATGCATGACGCATCTATTGGCGTAAAGGCAGCGCATTGCTGGAGTCGTATGCTGTGTGACTACTTATGCCTGCTTCAAGCAGGCGTAAGGTTTTGGTGCAGTGGCGTCATAAAAGTGAAAGATTTCACTATGTCACTTTTACAAGACTTTCTTGCGTTGGAACGCCCACCCTGCATACATTATACCTGACGCAGGTATAATGTGACGCAAGGCTTTACAATGTGACGCATCTCCATACATGCGTCACGTTGTAAATGTGTCGCGATGTGGCGCATTGTTTACAATGCCACTGCGTCACAAAAGTGACACAATGGCGGCGTAAAAGTGTCGTAAGGGGCTTGTAAATCTTCCCCTGGGTATATGTTCGAGCATTCGTCAACAGCAACAATAAACCTACAAAATGTCTTTCAAACTGTAGCAATCTCGTGCAGTAGATTTACTGCTAAAGGCGGGAGAAATCACATCATTTTTGTGAACTCCCATAACAATTTCCTAACATTAAGCATTGAGCGCAAAATGTGATTTGCTGCCATGTATTGAGGCTTTTATCAACCAAATGCACATTGTGGTAAAAAAAGGCTCTCAAGATGACAACAGGACAGGGATTCAGGCTAAATAAGGCTCATGAGAGATATTTTCTGTCCGAACGAGTCTCTTACAGGAAAAAAGTGCATAAAAAAAGAAAAAAATCTAATAAGTTAAAGAATTTCACAGGTGAATTTAAAAATTTCTCCTATCTCTACTTAAAACATAGAAACTCAGGGGATTTAATTGGAAGAAAATTGGAGAGCGCTTATTAAGCTCCGCCCACTGTGGTGTTTCCTTATAGCCCTTTCTGGTAGAAGTGGGAAAATATAATTGTTTACCTCACAGATTGTCAGAACAAGGATAATCTAAAACCAGTTTAAAATAAACACGCTCTCTCTCTCCCTCTCTCTCTCTTCGTCCGTCTCGCTCCCTCTTTTGCTCTCCCTCTCCTTCTCTCTCCCTCACTTTGGGGCATATCAGCAACAGCCGGCGATAATTATCGCTCAGCGCTCTTAGCGTGAGGATAATTATCGCCGGGTAACGAGGATTTGTTGATCGCTGAGATAGCGTGCTATTAGCAACACTTATCTCCTCAGCGATAAAAATCCTCACGCTAACAGCCTAACGTGAGATTATCGCTGGAAACCCAGCGATAATCTCACGCAATGTGGCGTTAGCTTGCTGATAGGGACTCACAAACTTAGCCATGATATCCACCTTCCATAGGATATCATGGCTAAGTCAGTCCTGAAGCAGGCGTAAGGAAAGTAGCGTTGGGCTTGATGATAGGAGAAATGTCGCTTAGCGACATTTCTCCCGTCATGTTAGGTCAGGAATGCCCACTTTGCATCTCATTAGAGATGCAAAGCTGGGCGTAAAGAATCCCCACGCTAAAGCAAGGTTTCACGAGTTAGCGTGGCCTTGCTAATTAGGCGATAAAATTATCGCCGCTTTTCGCCTAAAAACGGCCGCAAAAGCGGCAATCATTTTTTAACGCCTGCTTGTAAATATGCCCCATAATGTTTAAAAAATTATAGACATCTTGGTCACAGTGAACGTAGAGAGCCATAAATTAACATTACACAATCTTCTATTTAATTCTGTAACTTGCAAAGCTCAGGTAATGGAAACACACCCTTTTGTGTTCAAGGCTACTGTAGCAGAACAAATCACAGTGACACCAATCACTCAGAGTTCATATGTTGCATTGAAAATTCAATTCACCCCACAACGTTCTTTGTAATCTTGAACAAATGTACATTTCAGAGAGTGGTTGCAGCAGCATAGGGTCATTATTAGAAGAATATATTCCGATTCTTTGGCTCTACCAATCCTAGTTTGTGTTGGAGTGGAGAAGAAATTAAGCAATTAGGCAGCTGTAGTTATTTTGAGGGCTAAAATAAATACCACTTTCCAACAGTTGAAAGTACAAACAACGAACCGTAATAGCTTTTAAAGAAAGACATATTGATGTCTACTTTCACAGTTTGCTTTTACCGGCTTTTGTCAACAATGGCCCAGAAACGCTAATGTTGCTCAGAGGTAAAAGCACACGAACAACTGCCATGAATCACAAGCAATAATTGTATCCGATATGGCATCTAGTAAGACATTTAATAAAATGAACATTATTATAAATTATGTAATTTAAAGTTATTGTTAACGTCTCTAAATGAAAATTATTTATGTATGAGTAATCTATTTTATTAGGTATTTCTATAGCAGAGCAATTTAGAGCTGAAAAAAACGTATTTTGCATGATATTACCCCAGATTTTTGCCTTTCCTACCTAATATTATTGTTCCAGTTCTATTCACTTTAGGACTCTGTGCACTTTACTCGCTAACCAATGGAAAAGTGTGTGTTCTGTCCCTGTCAAACATGGCAAAATTGGTATACACCTGATTGGAACATTTAAGATAATTTATCCCTATTAGCACTTGTATATGGTACTGCATGTGCCCAGGGTCTGTAAATTAAATGCTGTTAGTGGGCTGCAGCACTCATTGTGCCACCCATTAAAGTAGCACTGTAAAACTTGTCTCAGGCCTGCCATTGTAGCCTGTGAGTGCAGTTTTAAACAAGCATTTGCAATGCACTAGGTCTTTCATTTACGAGAGTTTGAGCTATTGGCATTGTAAATGACAATACGTTTTATTTATGTGTTGTTTTTAAAATAGATAAATACAAGGCATTGTCATTTACAATGGCAATAGCTTAAACTCATGCAAATATGAGACCTATTGCATTGCAAATGCGTTTGGCGCCCGTGCTTAAAATATTTTTAAAAAGCGTTAGGAGAGTGCGTTTCCTGCCTGCAAGGCACAGCAAAGCTATTTTAACATGGGTTTTCGCTATAGGAGGTTACAAAATGAGACAAGGCGGTACTAAGGAGGGACTACTAAGCCCACTGACCAATGAGCAGCTACAGTTCACAGAGGACAATGACACAAGCCAATGAAAAATATGTGCGAAGAGTGGGCAGAGCTTCAAGTCCCTACCTGAGTGCAGCATGCCTCAAAGAGCAGCGCATGCGCTGCCCAGGCTCGACCTAAAAGGGATAGTTGCTCATCTAAACAGAATAAATGGTTTGTCTATAGAAACTGCAAAGTAGTAAATATTAAAGGGATATCACACAGTATGAGAGATTCCAGGCTTCAGAATTCAAGTAAGGAGCCCTATAATGCCATATGCACAGGGGCGACTCCTCCATTAGGGCGGTGGAGCATCGTTTCACTGCTTTCTCGCAGTGCGAGAAGCAGAAAAATAAAATGGTAAAACTACCATTTTATATTCTCCTTCTCGCACTGCGAGAAAGCAGAAGGATTTGGTTGGGGACGGGTACTGTTTGAGGTCAGGGGAGGAGTGGCTTGCCCAATGTTGCGGGCCCTGGAGGTTTGGTTGGCCCTTTTGGGCCAACCAAACCAGTCATTCCCACTCTCCCTTTTCACCATGTAGGCTGCATGCGGCATATTTGGAGAAAATGGCCTCTCCATAGATGCCTGGTTGTTCAGCAGCCACACCAATTACAATGCTGCCATTGCAGCGTTGTGATTGGCTTAGGGGAGGGAGGCTGCCTGCTTCCTGTTCCGCGGGACCCGGCCCGGAGCTGAGACAACATGGGATCCAGGATGGTAAACGTATTTCTTTTTTAATTAACCTCCCGGACCGCGTGTACACCCCACCCGCGACATGCCGGCCGCGAGTGCATATGCATTACTAAAATACTGTTCAGGAGTAATAACTTACAAGTGTCTAGAGAAGATTGGAAAAGGTAACAGTCTGGGAAAGAAGAACAGGGGGTAGAGAGGAGGTAGAGCTGAGGAGATGGACAGTGCAAGGCCAACTGAATAAAGGAGGAATCGTTATTCCATATGGCAGAGTGGAAGCAGTCAGAAGAATTCTGCATATGTGACGAGACAGCTTGTTCATTCCTAGAGACAACTATGGTTAAGAGAAAGACTCGTCTGTCAGGGTGATTGTGAGGCAGTTGGTTCTTCAATCTCTTTTCAAAGGACAGAACAGATAGTTTAATCGGATATCTTTAGGTATGCTGGTCCATATTTGTCAGGCAAATCCTAATTAGTGCAGGGTGAGGTCAAGACTAGTGTGTTGTTTCTAGGTACAGTGTGTGAAACAAGAAACCTCTCAGCGCTGTCCATCATTTTGGATCTACTAGACTGGTTTGAGATCATAGGGAGGGTATCGTGGCAGTTTCCTTAATCTGTCACTAACCAATTGCCCGTCTATTTTAAATTAGAGTCAAATAATAAAGCGTTGAGCCCCGGGTCACATCAATTAGATGTGCTGGAGCAACCATTTAAGCGTCTAGGACATCCAAATTTCCAACACGCTGATAATGGTCATCTGTCCTTGTCCCGCTTTAAGCCCTCCCTCTTGAAACTGCAACTGGACATGTGAACTCATCCTCATTTGGTGGGTGTCACCATCTGTTCTGTGATCTCCACCCTCCTAAAATGCAGCATGTCTCCAGTGACTTCCATTAGGCAACCCTCTTTGAAAACCTGCATCACCCCCCCAAAAATATATTTACTCCATTCAATTTAATGATGTCACCCTCTTAACCATCTAGCCTCACTCTCAACTGGCATCCAATTGGTTGACATTTATGTCAACCAAATTTGAGCCAATGCGCCCCTACAGTGGTCCTGTTTCATTAGTCGAAACCTGAAAGACGTCAATAAATCTGTTCAGCTCATATTTTGCCATACCGAAGTGCAAAGTGCACATATTAAGCCATGGCTCTGTTGAGCGGTCCTGCCCAATCCATGTACCTTCTCTTGCATGCACACTCCCAAATGACATCACGCCATGTTGTCATGTCAGCGGAAAGCAGCACTTCTGGCTGACCCTCTGCTACTCTTGACTTAACTTTTCCTCTGGTGACTGAAAGTGGCAGTTAAAAAAGGTGCAGGTTTGTGGCAACATAAGTGAAATATTTATAATATGGCAATAGATATAAAGCTTTGTGAATGTGAAGCAAGGTTCCTTCCCGTTGACAAGAAAACATGCCAAGGGCTTTCTGGTGGTGGTGCAGCGACAGGGGCGCCATTATGACACAAACATGACTGGAAAGAATAAAATGCCATGGATTGTGGTATGTCGTTCCTGATTCAACATGCCCGGTGCGCTGCAACTTTACTACATGCATAGTACATGGGCTGATTTAGACACAACACTGGGATATGCGGTCTATTTGCTTTTGAAACTTTGACTGAAAAGGAGAGGCCCAAGGCTGTCTTGGAAAACAACTTCCTACAAAGAAAATCTGTCATTGAACTGAGTCATACATATATTTGCTGGAACGCAAATTAATTTTCATACATCCTCCAAGACCGCTGAAGGCAAATGTATTCAATATGGCGATTTCACTTTTTTTTTGTTTTACACTTCTTACACTGAAACAGATTCTTATCTATGTGACGATTGTGATTCTGGGTCAATCAGTTACTGTATGCACCAATGCAGCAGCCGGCCCTCCTCAGGGGCCTGGAAAGTTTGTGCCAATAAAGCTGATGACCCACAAGATTGCAGATGTATCCCAAGTGATAGAAGGAGGCACTTCAATAGCAAGATGGTACTGAATGCTGCAGGTAAGCATGTAATGCCTGCAGTAGGAGAAAAGCATTAAAGAAAATAGTGCTTACAGACTAAATAAGACGAACCGAGTAACAACCGAAGTAAAAGGGCTAGTCCTCATGGGAGGTTACAAACAAAGATAAGGCAAACCAAGGCGGGACTAACAAGCCTACTAACGTATCAGTAGCCAGCATTTACAAAGGACAATGACACAAGCCAATGAAAAATATGGGCAGAGAGTGGGTGGAGCTTCAACATGCGCTGCCTAGGCTCGACCTAAAAACAGAGAAGACCTCTCGAGGGGAACTGAGGTTTATGGAGAGCGCTGCATCCTGATTGACTAAAACATATACTGGTTATCCTGGGAAGTGCAATTGTGTTCTATTTGTTACAGGAAGTGTTTTGAGAACATTGTTTTTTTCTATGAAAGCTTTTGAATGCTGTTGGAGTTGGATTAAAAGGAATTTAATGTATAATCCTTGCCTCTGTGTATTTAACAGAATTTACACTTTCCGTCACAATAGCTAGTAAATTTTACATATTCTTTAAAGTGTTTTGTCTTGTTCACAGCGCCCTGTAGGTCATGGTACTGGAGCTAATACAGTATAATTCAAAAACTTACATGCCTTATAGATCTCTACATTTAGCCACCCATAACTTGTTAATCGTTCCCAGATTTAAAAGATCATGCACGAGTGGCCAAGCTTTCTCTGTCATGGCTACAAAGTTATGAAATTGGTATTCCACTGCACCTTTGAGTTACCTCTTCCCACATTCAGTTTAAGTGCAGTTAAGATATCTCTGTTTAGCCGACGTTTTGGCTAACTTACATGCAGCACTTTCCAACATGTGATTGGCTTCAGTGCCAAAAGGCACTCAGCGGTATGGCAGACTGTTACGATCCCCGGAGTTGATAAATAAGAGCAGCTGCCAAGCACCGGTAATCAACGGATCAAATTAAGCACTGAAATAAGCAATGCATTGTGTTCCATACACTGCCACAACCACATTAATTTGCCTGACAGTCTGTGGTGTTCAATAGCCTAGCCTTGTTGTAGACCCTCTCATAGGACAGGCCAAGACCCATTGTGCACACCCGTTCATCAGTGAACAATATAGCAAATGTCTAGGTAGCCACAGCCTGTCAAGAGAGGAGACGCCTACAGAAATCAGGACAGCTGTGGACCTTTCCCACCCACTCATTACTTGGGATAATGTACCCCCAATTGGGTACCCACTTCAGAGTTTCAATCTTTCGCAATATGCTCACCAACATCCATAAAGGGCAAGAGATGAGCTGTTTAAAAATATACAATAAACCACTGAGGATTGAGAAATGTCTCTTGCATGATATACGGGTCTGCACCCTTGTCCTGAATGACCCAACTCGTGAGATCTAGTATTCTAAATGATACTGGCCCAGCTATCACACTAATTCAGTGTGTACCAAGGTCTAGGTCTGTCCTAGTAAATCAAAGGGTCAGAAATGGTTATGTGATATTGAGAGGCCCGCCAAGCTGCTCTCTTTTAATGACATGGGCTAATATCCATGTCCTGAGTTGCTAAGATAAGAAATGTTGGCAGTGGACCAATTCTTGCTAATAGTTCCGGCCAGAACTTTTTTGTGTGTCAGAAAGAAGCGTGGCCTCCTGACGCCCCTCAATTAAACATTGCACTTCAGTGTAGAGCCCAGACCCTTGCAATGACAGCCAGTGTACAAGACTGGTTAAGACCTCTGGATGTGCACTCGTGTTCCCTGGTTGGCACGAAGCCCAAATCGGTGAAGGGACGGAACATAATTGACACCTATGTTCAGAAAAATGATCATTGTGTTGTGATTGCCTAAAAAACAAGAAATGTACACACGTTTCAGAAAGCAGGACTAGGTGCAAACACGAATTGAAAATGACAGGGCATTACACAACGCCTGTGCTCGACCCCTCTAAGCTGAGAAGAGTGAACCCTACATGTACCAGAATGCAGAATAGGAAACGTGGCAATATGTTACGTGCTGTGCTCTTAGGAAAAGAATTTTTTTTTTTCGGATGCCAACGATACTTTGCAGGTCACAGTTCCATGAATCACGAAGATGTGCTCCGTTAAGGGTTGCTTCAAATGAACTGCATGTCTCGTCGTAAAAGGGAGGCCGGAACTAGATCCATGCAGTAATGCAGCCTGTGCTGTGGGCTGTACTGATGCAGCATTTTAAAGGCGAATAACCCCCACCCCCAAACCCCTCCCAACAGGGAGTTGCTGTTTTGAGCGTAGTGCATGCATTGCCTCAGACAGTCCACATTGCTGAGGGTTTCTGGGGGGAGCCCCAGGCGAGTAATAAAACAATCTCAGAGCTAGAGGGTTCAAGGCTACAGGCAGCACATGTAAGGATGAGGCTTGAAATGGTTGGTAGGATGGACCCCCACCCTGGCATCAATTGGGAAGCCTTCTGCTAAGACATTACAGTCCCCTAGTCTCTCCCTTACCATACAAGTGCAAAACTTGATGTTAGATTCCAACAATGTTGAATGTAAGTGGATACACCCAGCTCCTGGTCAAGGATTTTGAGGCCGCAGACAAAGTAACATTTTGCCGTTTGGGAGTGCCAGTTAATCTAGAAAAAAGTTTTGTTGTCCTATTTGACATGGTTTTACGGTCACTTGAGACGCTGCTTGTCTAAAAAACTGCCTGCTGTGTCTTCAATACACTATTGGTCTTGAATATGTGCCAAGAAATTAACTATTATTACAGCTGACAGCTTCCATACGCAGGCACTGCTTTATGCTCATAGCTGGCAGCTTTTACTCACGTTCAGCTTGCTGCAAATGTTTCTGTTTAATGAATTATCTTAGTGTGATCGTTTCTTCTTTTGCAGGTTTTAAAGAGCCCTTACCAGAAACCAGCGTGCTGGCACTATTGAAATAACTCAAATGAAGTAAGAAATGCCTAATAACTGTACACAACCAAATAGCACACAGCTGATCGATAGAAACGCCAGACGGTTGCCCAGATTAAGAAAGCGTTACAGTCCCATATGAATGGTAAAAGCATTATAGAAATGCGGACAGCTAACAATGGATTAAGAACATTGGTGAATTAAGTGTTAAATGAGCAGTTGTAAGTCCTGCCACTCCCTCAGAACATACAACCCTATCTGCTGGGGTCACTGTTTAGCATTTGAGTGAAACACATGACTATAATCTAGGGAGATGCGTCACGTTGTAAAGCCCTGCGCCACATGTGGGCGTTCTGACGCAGGGTGGGCGTTCCGGCGCAGGAACGCCTCATAAAAGTGGCTAAGTGACATCTACAAGATTTCACTGAGTCACTTTTACGGCCATGCTGCATCAAAACTCTGCGCCTGCTTGAAGCTGGCGTAAGGATTAACAAAGCATGTTAGGCATAGGGACACCCCGAGCCTTGCTGGAGCTGCATCGCAACTCCAGCAATGCGTCACTGTTGGGAAAAAAGTAAACTGAAATGAGCAGTCACGAGCGGAGCTCTTTGCTTCAGCTCGTGACTGACTCGTGTCGTGTTAAGAAGGTTTAGTTTCGAAATAGTTGGAAGGTTGGGCATGAGTTCTTGTGGGTTGGATTGTAATTGATAACTTGAACTTGTATCGAAACTAAACATTCTTAACACGACACGAGTCAGTCACGAGCTGAAGCAAAGAGCTCTGCTCGTGACTGCTCATGTCAGCTTACCTTGTTCACAACAGTCACCTTTACAGCAGCAGATGCGTCACGCATCTGTCTATTCTTGCCCCATGGTGCGGCGCATTGTAAATGCGGCGCATCCATGGTGGTGCAAGAGGTGTCTGCCGTGATGCAAAATAACTGGCGCATCTCTGCTGATATACAGGGATGCGCCAGTTATTGTAAATCTGACCCAGAGTTTTGACAGGCCCTCTGAAACACGCATATAGTTTTTCAGACCCTTAAGCCCACTGTCACACAACTGTAATTTGCGCCTCACGATTATGGTTCCAACTGTGCCTTTGGGTCTAGGACAGAAACACAATGCTAAGAACCGCAGCAAATGTGCTATGTATGTCCGCTTTACACAGTCCAGTTGGGTGTCTCTCCGTTATGGAGTTTACACAGCATTGACCCTTCCCCTAAGTGCCTCGTCAAGAGCGTGCTGAGCCTCTAGGCCCAATCCTGGGAGTTTCCTGCCTCACCTCTCCCGGGAGTAAAGAGAGGAGTAAGAGAGGAATGCAGGAGCAAAGGACGCAGGTATGCCCATTCATCTTCGGCCAACCTGGGTGGGAGGAGAGGCTCCTCGCAGATGTAGCATCTGATCCCAGCTCTGAAGGTGACTCGGCCCCACAGCACTTTCTCTTTCAGAGTCTGTCTGAGCCTGACTGAGTCCAGAGCAGGGGTGGAGAGGGAGCATGGGGTGCTGGGGTTGTAGTCCTTGGCTCAACAGTGAGATGTGTTGGAACAGATGTCATTTGTCAAATCTGGAACCAGCTGCCGAATGGACTCGGATACAGGTATGGTGTAAGAACCAAGAGCTGCAAGACAGCGGGAGGGGATGGGAACAAAGGGAACAGGGACAACGGTAGGGGGGCGGGAGGATGGAGAACACGGACAACGGGCCCAGGAAACTAAAATGAAAGTACACGTAGTGTAGCAACCAAGTGATGGGGCCAGTGGGAGGCTACAAATGACGTCAAGGCCTAACTAAGGCGGGACTAAGAAGCCAATTAGGAATCAGACATAAGCATTTACAACAGGACAAAGGCGCAAGCAAATGAAAAATAGAGGGGGAGGAGTGGGTGGGTCTTCTCCCCGTACTGAACTCCCCCAGATCTTCGCAGAGCAGCGCTTACACGCTGGCTCATGCTCACCCTAAAAACTGCCATTTCAACTTGGCAAAATATGGCTTTTGCCCGGCCTAAACCTTCCTTTCTGATGCTTATAAGTAACCCCTACGGTGGGCCATAAAGGCTCATTGGGCAGGGTGGACCTTATATAAAAAGTGGACGTGTATTTAAGTTTTACATGTCCTGTCAGTGAAAACCCCCTAAAAGTGTTTTTTCACTGTGGCAAGGCTAGCTTCTCATAGACTACGACTGATTTGCATTTAGTAACTGATAAATTCAGTATAAAAACAGCTACAAAGATATGTATTTCACTCATTTTAATTGTACTTGAAAAATCTCTTTGATTGTAAAGTCAGATTCTAAATTACTATTTTGAAAATGCCACTTTTGGAAAGTTGGCAGTTTCCAGCCTAAACCAAATGTGCCTTTCTGCCAGTGTCCAGAGTCACATGACTGTTAATGTCTCTCCTGTGGTGTGATGTGTTTTCCTCCCAGATAGTTGACAATGGACTAGGGTGTGGGGAGGTGAGGGCATTCATGACAAGATGGCAGGGGAGGAGCCATGCACCTGTCCTGATTGCTCTTCAAAGGATAGGCTAGAGGCTGCACCCAGCCCTTTCTGTCTAGTGAAGATGCCTATCTTGCCAGTGGCAAATGCAGCTCAGACCTAGGCCTGTCTGCCCTATGTTTCACTAGACAGACTGGCCCGAAGCCAGGGAAAGAGAAGAATGGACCTCTTTTCCTGACTGCAAAATTACACAGAATCTCATGTTTAAATAAAGCGGCACCCAGCTGCAATCAGACAAGCCTGCCGTCAGCTTCTGAGTCACTCCCCTACCAGGCAGAGTCAAACTTGACATTAAGGAAAGAATAATATGTTTGTTGTGCAGAAATAGACAATTTGGGACATCTTACTACAGCCAATGATGTTCAACCTGAAGCAGACTTAGTAGATATCACATGCACCAGAAAAAGAAAGTCTTTTAATACTTCTCAGAAATGACAGTATTCTATGTGAAATGTATAACATATAATGCAAGGAAAATGGGTAGTCTAAGTAATTGCTAAAAAAAGAACACCATATTCAATTGGGGTGAATATTGTAAAAAGGACCTTAATGAATTTAAATACAATCTGAATTCTGCAACTAATTTGAAATACTATATTCTGTAAATGTTTATGAGTTATATTAGGGCAAACTTCTTGAGGTAAATCAAACACTGGAGCATTTGTTTAAGGGGCATTCAGAGATTTTGAGAATAATTATTCTTTCAATTAAAAAGAGCCACTAATTTCAGGTTGGGCCATCAATAAATTCAGAACCTTTATGTGGGGCCCGAGATTTACTATATTTACTATATTTATATATTTATTTACAATAAATTCAGAACCATTATGTGGGGCCCGAGATTTACTATAGTGTCAGATCACAAACCTCTAAGAAAGATATTCACAAAAGAGGTATTGATGCAGTTTCTTACCACATATGTAAATGGGTAGTCAGGATGCAAAAGCACAACTCTGATATAAAACATATTTCAAGGACATTGGTTGAGGAGGAGGGAAGATCACAAGGTATCAGTGAAGAATTAGAAAAATGGGAATAAGCAGAACGTTTGTGTGATTACCCAGGGAATAATCACAGAAAAGATTGGAAAGATAGTGAAAGATGAGTTACTTATGGAAGTTGAATGTATAATTATTGGTAAAATCAGTAACAAATGTTTTATAAGTGATGCCACTTTGTCATAAAGATTAATCCAAAGCAAACTCTCCAAACTGGATAATTTAATCTTTAGAGGGTTTAGATAAGTACTTCCAGCAAGTGTGTTCATCAAATATGAATTCACCTTGGAAAAACACAAAAGACCAAAGGTCACAGTACAGTTGGTTTAATTAAACGAGTTGGCCTGGAGTACAGTTACAGAAGCTGGTCTGAGGACTGTCTCAAAGTACCATCAATCTGAACAAGGTTTTATACATTTCTTTGGGTACCATAAAATGCTAAAGATGATCCTTTTTTGGTTAAGTAATTTAGGCCTTGTCTTCGGAGTCATGAATAAGATTCCTGATAACAAATGCAGGTGGGCCTCGACTTTGGGTGGACACCATTGGGGCCCGTGGGTAAGGTGCCCAGATGTCCGGCATGAGGGCAAGGGATCACTCAGTGTACTATGTGTGCTGTGTCCTGATTGGCTATGTGTTCCTAATTACTGCCGGACTGGGAACTCTACCGCCTTAATACGGTGATTGTGCCGGGACTATGGGCATATCATATCCCTTACCCTGAAGACTGACAAGACCATCAATAAATGTATTCATTTTGCGACACATTTGCCGAATATATGAATTGGGAGAATTCATTCAATTTACAAAGAGGATACGCCTTTTATGGGAGGTTGAATGCTGACAATATCCTTCCACGATCTACTTTTTCTATTGGGAACATTTAACATGACGCAAAACGGATGGTCTCCCTTTTCTGGTGCATAAATAACGGGACTTCTTGTGTATACTGGACATTCCAAATAATTTGGAACAAGTGTTTCGGATGCGTAATCCTTGAAAAAGTTACGTTCATAACGAAACACGTGTCGGCTGTTTAGATCGTTGCCAACAAGGAGGGTGTATGAACAGGACCTCCGTGGGACAACTAGCGAAAATTATATTTTTGTAAAACGTTATAGGTTTTGGCTTTGGATTGCACCTAGAACATTAGGTTTCCACAATTGGAATCTAATATTGTGAGTTGATATTAACCCCTTGAGTGCCCCGCCCTTTCCACGCCCTGTGCCGGGCGTTTCATTAGCGGGCGGGGCTCATGACGAAATAGTCTCGTCATGGGCACAGCGCAACCGCGGCCCATGATGAGACCATCTCGTCATGGGCACTCAAGGGGTTAAAAAGAACTTTGTGGCAATTTACCTGTGGGATTACTTTCCTGTGAGTTGTCATATTGTAGTTGAAATGTAAATTTGGAGAGTGCCGAGGTACAGTTGTTTTATGAAGATTTGCACGGAAGTTCCTTGGATCTTCTGTGTGGTGACATCCGTTGCAGCGGGGTGTTTTGTGTATTGTTACCTTGAGTGGCACCAACACTGGTATTTGGATATAGATAAGATTAAAGTAACTAATCGCTTGGAATTGATGTGCTACTCTATATACCACCACTACCACCTTTTATTTTTTGTGGCTATGTGTTCCTAACTTCATGTGGCATCTGACGTCATGGTGTTTTTGGCAATGCGTTCATTCCTCCGGCTATGTGTGATTTATTGGAGCCAATCTCCCTGGACCATTGTGGTGCCGCTGCGCCTATATGTGGGATTGATCTGAGTTTCCTGTCTGTGCCTTTTTCTCCCATCCATGTGACATCCCACGTGTGGCCGTCAATCAGTAACTTCAAACCTAGGTCTCAGAGCCTGCCTGACCATGTATTTGTGAGTCAGGGTGGACAGAGAATTCATGACGGGTGAATTTGTTAATAGAGATGCAATTTTGTTCTTACATGTAAATATATCATTAACATTGACATCGACTTTTCAATATTAACATTGCCCCCCTCAAGTTGAATTTACAACTATACTATCAGTCCCATACTTCATGACAGTCATACTATTGGGAATTTGCTGTTCTTCAGTTTTGACCATTACCGCTTTCCAAGGGGCATATCAGCAAGGAACGGCGATGAATAACGCAAAGCACGCTTAGCGCTTTGTTATTCATCGCTGTCTATCTCTGGAATGTATCGCCCTGGTAGCACGTTATCAACAACGCGTTGCTCCAGGGTGATAAAAATTCCAGAGATAGCGGGGGAAATCGCAGTTTTGCAGGGAACATCGCTGGTTTTCCAGCGATCTTCCCTGCAAAAGGGCAATAACGTTGCTGATACGACCCTGTGGTCGTAGCAGCATAATCCACCCCCTATGTTAGGGATGGGTAAGTCAGGATTTTAGCAGATGCTAGTTTTTGGAGAAAACAACGGTTTTCTCCAAAAACTAACGTCTGCTAAAATGCTTGGGCAGCCTTGTAAATATCGCGATGTGCACATCAGCCATATTTGCAAGGCTGTACTGCCCAGAGACGCCCACTTTGCATCTCATTAGAGATGCAAAGGGAGGCGTCGGGAAAAAGGGTGCTGACATGCGATTATGCATGTTAGCACCCTCTTGTAAATAGGGCGATAGTTTTATCTCCGCTTTTATGCCTTTTAAAGCCAAAAAAGCGGAGATAAAGCCCTTGTTCATGTGCCCCCTAGATACTTGTATTCTAAACAGTTTGAGGACTGCATTTTTACAGCAGAAAACCCCCAACTGCAGGAAACCACACAATAACAATAGCACTAAGAAAACGGGTAGCAATGAAGTGCCCAATCTGGACAGCCACCTGGGGATCCAGGAGAACCAGTTTGTGAACCATTCCTGCTTAGGGGCACCTCCCTCCTCACACATGTCTCTTTGTAAGCAGAGTCCTATTGTCCATATCATTCCCTCAGATAAACGTGCAGCAGGACACACTGATCTTGGCACACACCCCTCCCTCCATTATGGTCATTAAGTCTAATACATATTGATGGTGCATCACCATAAGGTGAATGGTTGTCAGTTCTTCCTTTATTGAATTAAGGCCGAGCTCAGTTCTGCTGATCATTTTGAGCATTTCCCACATGTTTATCTGCAACCAACAGCTGTTTGCTTTTGTTTGGAAGGGGAAGAAGGATATGGATCCTCCCCCTAATTATGCACCAAAGAACATTCTAAATTGTTCTGGAATGTCCTTATACTAAGCCCAGCCAAAATAATCATCCGTTCTTTTTTCATAAGTCTGATGCAACAAAGTTGTCTTCTTCCTTAGTGGTTGTTGATACAAATCTGGCAGTTCTTCTCCGGGAATGACCAGGGTTGGGGTGTGTATAGTGACGAGGGAGCAGAGGCCATGCAATCCAGAGACGAGCTGAGTGTAGGCTCATGCCAAAAGGTATCCATCAGCATGGAGTTGCCCCATTGCATGTCTGGAATGTGCAGGATTGTGCCTCTGTTTTTATTCGTGCCCAGTGGAATTGTTCCTTTACCTCTGAAACACAAGGAATACAGTGTACCTTTTCATTTGATTAGTCCCCATCCCTTCTAGCCATGTACATCCACCCTTCTTTTTATCTCAGATTTCCTGACATGGGGTATCTAAGCTGGTGTTAAACCCTCCCGAAAGAGACTAATTTCCCTCCGTATCATCAAGATGGATGGCCCTACAATAGAACTCCATGTCTGGGGTCCATTTGTTATTAAAGAAGACTTCCCCAGATATGCCAAGGGCCACCCTTGGACTACAGATAGAAGCAGGAGTGGACGTGTTCATGCACTGGATCGGTGGCTTTGCTACCTCCAAGAATCTCTTTTCTGGGAAGCCTTGGGGCCAAATAACATCCTCCCCTATAGTGCCCCTCCTGCGCATTCTATCTAGCTCAGTTTAAATGTCACTAGACTCGGTGAAAAATAACAGTGCTGATGGATTGGTCTCATACCGGGTCAGATTCACTACTACTCTGTGGGGTTCTAGCTGTGTTGTATTTTGGCCCTAATCCTACATAGGTATAGGTGGAGAAGGCATTTTTATTTTCCGAGGGCTACCTCTTGGGACAAGTAAATCCCATCTGTGCCTACTGCATGAAATATCAGCGAACAGATGCAACATGATCTGGCTGATGTCTTGGAGCCCAAGGCAGTCATGTGCTGAGACCATGTATGTGTGTAAGACGACACTGTGTAATGCATGTGAGATGCTAATGTTGGGTTTGGTGTAATCGTAAGTGATATGGGCGAGGTCCCCACGCAAGTACTGTAAATGATCATGGGTGGACTCTATTTGACTAGGTAGGTACAAAGGTAGTTAATGGATATGGCAACACCCATAGTAAACAAATGGTACATAGAAGAGCAACAATACATAACGTATTGAACATTGCAAGTTATGGGATGAATCCAGGGGAGGTGGCTGTAGTCTTCTGGTAATAGGGAGACAAAAAGTTCACAGTATAGTTTGTAGTTCTCAATCTGCACACTGTAGATCCTGTCAGGGTATTGATGTAGCCACTGAAAAGGTGGTGCACTTGGACATTTGATTGCTGACCTGTTGGATAAGAGGTACATTCATTGGTTAGCTCAGACAACAGTGTATTATTGCATGTGACATTGTGAATTATTTATCTTCGGTTCCTGTGTTGTTTTAGAGGTTGTTCTTCACACTCCATCACGCAATTTTATTGAGGCACTAGAAGGTGTCCCCAGTTGGAGATCTATTTATGATGGTTTACGTTAAAGAGTGGGTAGCACATTTGTTTTGCATAAGTTGTTAGGCCTTCCCCCTCTCCATACCTAAATGGGTGTTAGAATGGTAAAGGATTTTTACTGGATGAGCCAGTGAACATTAGGATAGTATCAATTTTATCTAGAGTTCTATGGGTGTTTCCAGGCCTTCGTTCCTAGTGTGTGCATGGGGTTGCTGTTGGTACAGGCAATGTCTTTTGACCTACATGTGTGCAGGACAATGTGTAATGAGGGTGTGTGTCAGTATTTGAGCACTGATGGCGATTGCAACATGCCCTGAGGTAATGTGTGTAACCCTCTAGTCATTGGCATGCAGCGTGCAACGTGACCCTCACCTTGCTAGGTGTCTAGGCTGTGCCCGTTTTCTAGACTTCTTTTGTGGGCTAGTTGCGCTTCTTTTTGTTGGTCTTTTTTAGGCACCTTCTTCAATCTCACATGATCTTTTGTCAAATATTTTAATGAAAGCAGAGGTGGTTGGAAAACTGTTCCATGGATCCCGTGTACCCCTGCTTGTGTCGTTTTGCAGTGTTTGGGGTTGGGCTTACTGCTTTCTCCAGGTGGTGCATGTAAAGCCTTGTGTGCTTGCTGATTGATAGACCTTATACAGGGCTGAGCACATTCTGTGTTCCACTCTCGCTCAGAGCTGTGATGAAATGTGTGGACTGCCCCTTTCTCCCAGGCACCCACCTCTTCCTCAGACCACATCCTTTCCAGGGTAATTGGGCCTGCGGTCTCTAGCTGTAGCTAGGGACTTCTAATCGATGGCACACTTCTGTCATTATTATTTTGGAGGGGCATAACCCGGCAAACAGACTTTGAATATCTGGAAAAAGTGAGAGAAAGTAAGAAAATCTTGGTGAAATTCGCCTAATGATGGTGATGGGCTGGTAAAGTTGTTTGGTCTAGCGAACCTGCCCTCCCGATAGACTCAGTGCCATGGCGCTTCAAACCTGTCAGATCTTGTGCGGGGTGTGGAGGTTATGGAGTCTTCACTATGATCAGAGATGTACAGGAAACCTGGCTCTTGACATTGGAGAAGAGATTCATTTTGGAGCTAGAAAAAGTGAGCCTCCATTTGGCTGGATGCTTCTAGTTTGTGGGGGGTGCTGTTTGGACCATGTGCCATAAAGGAATTTTATTCCCAGGCTGGATTCCAGAGAATGGGGACATTTCGACTTGGGGATTGGAACCATCCCAATTGGATTTTGCAATGGAGACCTGGGTGCCTGCTTTTAAGGACTGGTCAAGGAGCCACCATGCCCTCCTCGTCGGACTGCCCTCCCTGGGCTGTGTCCAGCCAGCTCCACCCTGGGGGATCAGCAGCAGAGTGGTGCCCAGGCTCCTGCAGAACCCTGAAGGGTGGACACGATCGACAAAGCACATACAGCAGCCCTGAATTCCCGAACACAAGTAAAGACTTGAATTCCTAATATTGTCTCTTTGGTCCTTCTTTTTTTTCTGCTACTGTGAACTTTGAAGTGTGGGTGAAATGGGTGGTATGCATTGAGGTTTTTAACTTACTGCACATTTTGTGTCTGTGTGAAGGCACTATCTCCCCAAACAGTAATCATTCTCTACTGCGATTGTGACCTTGTTCCCTATTGGCATGGGTTCCCTATCTGTTGTTGCTGTTGCCAAGTGTTTGTCCAGCTACCTGATCCATGCTGTGGTGGTGAGGTGGCAGACTGACCTTCCTGTGGCTGAATGTAAGGAGCATTTGAGTTTCCCTTGCCTTGGTTTTGTGAATGGAGAGTTTGTGGGGACAGGCCCTGGCTCATTAATCTCTGCTCGTCGTATGCCTTTAGTCAGCATCTGTCTGCCATGTGGCCCATTGTTGGGCAATAGAAGCATTCCTTAGGGCCTGGTTGTTGCCAGCCTCCCTGGTCTTTGCTGCTGTGTTGAAATCTCTGGGGTTTGTGCTGGAGTCCCCTTTAAGACTGGTACCATGTGAATGCTCGCGGCCAATGAGGCACCCTCGAGGGCAGCCTTTTTTAATTTGTGTGGGACCAACTTAGCAGTGTCTCTCTGGTCTTGCTCTGGTTTGGGAGTCTTCTTAGTGGGTTGCTGAGTTGTAGGTGTATGTGACTGCCTGCCCATCTTATGCTTAGCTTCCCTACCCATGTGGTCGCTGGGGACACTTTCTTATGGTGGTTTTCTGTCTACCTTACTGGCAGTATCTTCTGTGACAGCCACACTTTTAGGTACCACATTCTGCAGCAATAAGGGGTCTTCAGGCATGGAGAATGCATCACATAGTTCCAGACAGGTTCATCTGTGCCACTTCCTTGTGCACAGAGGTGGTAAGATGGCATCAGAGGCTGAGTTTGGTGGTCCGAGAGGCACGTATACTCTAATTGTTACTGCCATTGCCCCGTGTGCCTTAGCCTTGCTTTCCACCTCATCCCTGGGGATCTAGCGGGCCTGTGTGTTATGCAGTCCTGACTCTCTTCCTCCTTACAAACCCTTTTGGCCATCAAGGTCCTTGTCTTTTTAGTGGTCTGAACTATATGCCTGCTGCCGAGCAAGTTTGCATAACTCAAAGATATTATTCTGATATTCTAAGACCACCTCTGTGAAGGGGGTCTGATTGGTGGGTAGTGTCCTCACCTGTGGACATATGATGTGGAAGTTTTTTTATGGCTCTGGCTCTAGGGAAAGAGATCCAGGGGACGAGCAGGCTATAGTCCTGGAATCTGAAAATTGGGTGGACATTTGTAGCTTGGTCATCAGGTCTTGTTCTAGTACGTTAGTCAGGAATGTGGGAAAGTACAATAACTGTTTCCTCATACTATACTCCATACCTCTTGTTCCTGGGGTTCCATGAAGGCAATTCCCAACACTGTACCTGAGAGCCCCTGTATAACTGCATTTAATTTGTGTGGGACCAACTTAGCAGTGTCTCTCTGGCCTTGCTCTGGTTTGGGAGGCTTCTTAGTGGTTGCTGAGTTGTGGGTGTATGTGACTGCCTGCCCATCTTATGCTTAGCTTCCCTCCCCATGTGGTCGCTGGGGACACTTTCTTATGGTGGTTTTCTGTCTACCTTACTGGCAGTATCTTCTGTGACAGCTACACATTTAGGTACCACATTCTGCAGCAATAAGGGGTCTTCAGGCATGGAGATTGCATCACATAGTTCCAGACAGGTTCATCTGTGCCACTTCCTTGTGCACAGAGGTGGTAAGATGGCATCAGAGGCTGAGTTTGGTGGTCCGAGAGGCACGTATACTCTGATTGTTACCGCCATTGCCCCGTATGCCTTAGCCTTGTTTCCACCTCATCCCTGGGGATCTAGCGGGCCTGTGTGTTATGCAGTCCTGACTCACTTCCTCCTTACAAACACTTTTGGCTATCAAGGTCCTTGTCTTTTTAGTGGTCTGAACTATATGCCTGCTGCCGAGCAAGTTTGCATAACTCAAAGATATTATTCTGATATTCTAAGACCACTTCTGTGAAGGGGGTCTGATTGGTGGGTATTGTCCTCACCTGTGGAAGTTTTTTTATGGCTCTGGCTCTAGGGAAAGAGATCCAGGGGACGAGCAGGCTATAGTCCCGGAATCTGAAAATTGGGAGGACAGTTGTAGCTTGGTCATCAGGTCTTGTTCTAGTATGTTAGTCAGGAATGAGGGAAAGTACAATAACTGTTTCCTCATACTATACTCCATACCTCTTGTTCCTGGGGTTCCATGAAGGCAATCCCCAACACTGTACCTGAGAGCCCCTGTATAACTGCAGTGTTTTTTGACAAGGGGGCTATCCCTTCCCTGAGGGATTACCTTGTCACCCCTGGGTCTATTACGAAACTGTATGGTGTATTGATCACAAGTATCATCACTACTGGTTCTTTCTCTGATTGGCCCAGGATGGACAGAAGAGTGTGTGTGTTTTTGGGTGGCTCTTCTGCTTTGGACATCGATTCCCAATTTTACCCCCAGGTTAATTGGGCTAACCCCGTAGCCTCATTCTCCCCATTGGATCCTGGGGGATTAGGACCCTTTTCCTCACCCTCACTAGTTGTATTATTGTCGAGAACCCCTGTGCATTTCCCTGTCACTCAAGTGTGTGTGCCCATCCCGGTGGGGGTGCATGTTCTCTGCTCTGCTGGAGTGCAGAGGGCTGAATGCTATGGATGGGGGGTCAAGCTTCAGGGAGCCCGTGCACTGGACTGGGGTAGCGCTGTTATTGCCTGAGCCTGCTGGCCTCTTAGACTCTCATACCTGAACCTGACGGTTTGCTGTTCGTTAGGGGATCCTCCATCTCCTTCAACTGGCGGGTTAGTGTATCCTAATGCAGGGAGAGCAGGCATCGGGGAGAGCACCTCCACACCTGCATATGTCGGGGGAGTTGTGATGCCTTGATTGTTGTCTGTGGGATAGGATTATCGGTCTGGGCTTCCTTGAAGATGGCCCATAGTTCTAATAGAGCCTCTCTCCTGCCCTTCTTCTGTCCTGGATATTTGGTTACTATGTATGTTCTCATGTGTTTGATTGCGTTAGTGTCAAATGTTTCCTCCTTTACCCAGGGAAACATGTGTGCCTTAGTGTGTGCATGCCATTCTTGGCAACACATGTTATGTTTCTAGCCTGTGTAGGGAACCTGGTTTGCATGTATTTTAGTGGTGACTCCATGATATTTGAGTAGTTGTAGACGACAGATGAGCCCGTGTTTCGTTTATTTAGGGAATCTTCAGTTTTGCTCTAAATCTGGAGAAATTATATATACAGGAGTTTACTCGTTCTGACTACTTACGATGAGCTCAGTGCTATATACAAATGCATCAACAGGAATATTTCACAAACACAAATATCAATTCAAATGAAGGGTCACAACCTAAGAGAACATTTAATTATTAAGCAAGCAATATGAAATTTGCCAGCAAATAGTGAATTTCGAATTTGGAATAAATTTAATAATTTTTTGCTTTGGCATCAACTAACGATAGTGAGAAATAGGAGCACCATCATATACCACATTCAATAATCAACAAATGACAACTTTTAAGACTAAACACAGTTGCATTCATTACCAGTACCACAACATCAAAAAATGCCTTTCATCAATTTTAAACTATAATATGAATAAACTGAAAAAGAAATTATGATGAGTTTGTCAAAAATACCTTAGCCCACTTCTAGCGCATGCTATCCTGTGACCATGGGAAGCTCTACGCAGTATATGGAACTAAGTGAACTTGATAGTGTGTCATCATTGGATAATGACAAATTTGTTTTATGATGAAAAATGAATAACTCAAAAAACTACAGGCCACTCTTGGCCGAAACACAAGCTATGCCTTATCTCCCAGATGCAAATATTTTTCCTTAATGTCCGAATTGCACCCTGTATCACACCCAGGAGCCAAGCGTACGATCTGTGTCACGCCCAGCGGTCCAAGCAAACAACACCTCTCATTTCTTTCAGATACCAATAGTGTTGAGAAACTGGTAGCACTAAGAAAACCATTTTAGACAAAAAAAAGATTGATGTACTGGCCCTATATCACACGCAGGGTGCAAGCGTATCATTATTAGTCACGCCCAGTTGTCCAAGAGGTGAGGCCTCAATCCTGATTCACACCCAGGGGACAAGTGTAGCATATGTGTCACACCCAGCAGTCCATGTGACAAATAATATTCACCTTTCCTAGGGTGCTGACTATCGAAAAAAGGTGATCTCCGCACGAACGTGTCTGAGGCTGCCTTGCAACTACTCAGTTTAGACACATAAAATAGGTAACATGGCAGAATTTCTGTCTGTGGCAGGGTGCTCAGGCTACATTTTTGTACTTTTTCCTAATTTGCGGTGTGCCAAATGCTGGGACTAAGGATCTGATGTAGTCTCTTAACCACTGTGACGGCGACTCCAGGCTGGACCTCCGACCCTTGGATTCAGCAGAAATTTCCAATCAATTGCGGTGTCTGCTCACCTTCCTTGCTACGCAAATGTGAATCTGTTCGGTTGAGGTCCCTTCCTTAAGGTGCAGTTGGGTCTGAGGTAACATTCACTCCTATCTGGCTCACCAAAATGTTGCTTGAATACGAGTTTACCTTGAAAAAAACAAAAGACAAGAGGCGTTTGGCAAAACAGGAACAGTTAGTTTAATTAAACGCTTTGTACAGGAGTACAATTACAGAAGCGGGTCTGAGGACTGTCTCAAAGTACAATCGATCTGAGCAAGGTTTTATACATTTCTTTGGGTATCATAAAATACTTCTGCCAATCCTTTTTGGTAAATAATGTGGCCAGTGTCTTTGAAGTCATAAATAAGGCCCCTGATAACTAATACAGGTGGGCCTTGACTTTGCGTGGACACAAGCAGGGGGCCCGTGGGTAACATGTCCAGATGTCCAGCATGAGGGGCACGTCAACACTGCGTATACTGTGTGTGCTGTGTCCATATTGGTTATTTGTTCCTCAGTTCATGTGACATCTGACTTATTGGTGTTTTTGGGACTAGGCTCATCACTTCGGCCATGTGTACTTTATTGGCGCCAATCTCCCTGGATCATTGTGCCTATCTGTGAGATTGATCTGAGTTTCCTGGTCGCACAAGATATGAGGTCATTAGGTTCCATTAGGCACATATGGCAATGGGCAAATAGTGTCTTCAGATGATCGGGCGGGAGACTGTGTCTGCTTCGAGTATAAATTGAATTGGACACTATTTGCTCATTGCCATACGTTCCTAATGGAACCTAATGGCCTCATATCTTCCTAAAGTTATGGTTATCAAGCCATGTTCACCCTTGGATAACAAAGTGCGAACGTAGATGGTTATTGGACATCTTCATACTTTATTCCGTTTGGATTTGGATTTCTTGACAATATTTTAAGTAGAAACTACTTCCTGGTAGCAATAGATCCGCACATAAAATTGTTTCGGTCATATGGACAACAACACTCTTTGACTCAACTGTGGCTGGTGTGCCACTATTTTGCCCTGAAGAAGTCCTAAGCAAATAGGACAAAATGCGTCAGCTCATGAGAAGAAAACACCTTTTTTGATTAAACGAAGTAATAAAGAAAAAAGAACGAAACAACAAGATTTTGTATTAGCAGTGATTTGCTTTTACTAGGGTAGTAGGCAGCTGCTTGGTGAGTAAAATGTGTCATACTGTGCCTTTTTCCATGTGTCCAAGCTGTGAACGACCTCATATGTAGGTATAGGTTGTACACATATTTGGGATGAATGGCTGAACTGCTTTTTTGCCTTATATTCAATTAATTAGGAAATGTAAAAGTGTAATCTGAATATGTGTGAATTGATAATAAACACCACCTCAAATTAATCTCTGCCTTTTTCACACAGTTAGGAGCAGTCAACCACTCCACCTCACAACCCACCACAAACAGCAGAGCCATACCATGACACTTATACCCACTTAAGGTGTCATGGAGCAAGCCTTTGGAATACTGATGGTAAGCACCTGATGCCTGGAGAGAAAAGTGCTCCTACATCTGTATGGGCCAGATTGCAAAAACTTCGGAGACTGTGCTTCTTTGCACTGAGATGCAATGTATCACCCTATGACCTATCATTGGGAGTGTGCTCGATTTTTATGTGATGACACTCATTGCTCCTTTGTAATGGAAAAAATCCATGTATATATTTTAGAAACATAAACAAATCATGAACATTGAGTTCAGTCGCTCTGCAGAACTGAGCACCACAGAAAGAAGCTTAGCAAAACAGTGCTTGGATTCAATATTTTAAATCGTTCCAAACAGCTTCGTAGTAGAATTTTCCCCCCTATTATTTGAAGCATTCATTAACAGTCTGCAAGCTTTGGTTCTTGGTGGTTCTGAGCTGTGCTGTCGCAAAAATAAAGCTAGCAAATGAAATCACTTTACGCACTGCAGGCGCACAGAACAGGCACTCGGCCCTGAACTGTGCCAGGAAATCCTATCATATTACGAACACGCTGTATTCAAGAAGGGGCGATGAAGGGAGTGCCTGGGGAATACCCTCTCACTGGTGATTGAAACACACAACTCTGCAGACACTCCATCCTTTCGGCCCTTCTAATGTTCAAGGCAGCGACCCATCCAGTCCCTGAAGAAGAGAGGGCGAGTCTGAGGTGTAAAACTGCAGGCTCCAGACCTTATCACTAACAGAGGATTCTTGTGTTCGCTCCTCGTGCGATGGGACCCACGTTTACACTTACAAAAAGGTTCAACACATGCCTCCGTTGCATATTTAGCTCAATCTGTGGTCTTCTGGTGAGCCACTAGGCAGTTACGTAGCTTCACAGACCAGATCACAAAACATTTCTAACTGTTACAAATACGTACTCTTTGTTGTAAGGGAGGTAGTACTTGATGCAACGCCATCGCCAAATATTATGAAAGCAGAGTTATGCAGGTTATAATACATGACCAGAACGTTTTAGGTTTATTGGTAGGGTTGCATTTTGCTGTGTTAGCGATGTGTTTGCTTTTGTGCTTATACGTTTTTGTCAGCGTCATAGCTGTCAATGGTGCAGCAGCTTTAGTAGCATCGGGGGCCAGGGGTGTGCGGGACCCTTTGGACTAAACATTTGGCTGTAGTTTGCTGCCAAACAGTGGCTAAAAGGCGCATCTCCCTTGCTTGCATGACAGCTCAGGGTACTCTTGCTACACTAGTGGTTTTGTACTACATTATTTCATTGTGTTATTCTTGCTGTTGTTCTGTTGTATTGCGGTTTTTGTGACGCCTTCCGTTTCCACTGTTTTGTTTTGTCCTGCTATGTTTCTGTTGTGTTATTATATTGCTTTGTCTCATGACGGTGCACTGTGTTCTGTTATTTGCATTCGATATGTCAACCTGAGCAGTGAAAGGGATGAGTTACTTTTAAAATTAAAGTAACACATATCAATTTACCACTGTCTAAGTTGCTAATGCACTGCTGCATAGGCACCGGCCAGCTCAAACCGGTGACAGAGGCCTGCTCAAATTGTGTTTTCTTCTTCCTCATTGCCCTGTGCAGGATTCGGCTAAGGACGTCCAATCATGGGAACAGGAGGGTGCCAGGAATGCGATTCTTCTAGTGCCCGCCATTTCAAGGCAACCTCACTCACATGGATAGCCTCACAGCCATTTCTATGCAACGTACTCATATCTCCAGTATGCATGAAGTTTTCCGATGTCATGCTTCTTCCAACCTTTTTTCCTGTGATGTCATTTCCTGCCTGGACCATGAACATTGAAGCTTTTGTCATAGATGGATGCATCGCAATGCTTCCAATCTCTACTTTGCATTATATTAACTGCCTTCTTCGGTGCTTTAAACCCCTGACTTTTGCTCCTATTTTTCTGAAGCTCTATTCCTTATAGTATTTTCTCATTAGGAAATCTATATACAGGGCTCTTTCTCAACCTTTACTCAGGACAGCGTTGGTCACTTGTTTGTCCATTGCTGCATCATTCATCACTGCCAATATTACTAATGACGTTTTTTCTGTCCGATGTTGCTCTTTCCTCCTAAATAGAGCCATCTGAAGGAGACACTTGTCACCTTTTCACATGTATATTAAGTGCAAAACCTGCATGCCTTCAGCCTCAACTCCTCTCGTCATGGTCCGCTATCAGCGGCAGTGCGTTCATAAGGGTGCAGAGACATTGACCCCCTACTACAGGGAGTCATTACCTCACAGGCTCTGTTTCACAATATACATTAGCCTTGTATGGCCTCGATTAATTTTATTTCCTCATGGGGCGGGGCTCAGCTGACAGTTAAACTGAGCTGCGCATGTCAGATTGGCCGGTATGTGGGCTGTGGCCAGCCTCACATGTGCAGTTCAGGCTCCTACATTGAAGGCTACCTTGAGCTGCATCAGCAAAGACACAGCCCCATCTGTCTTGAGTGGAGCACTGTCATTGCATCCCCCAGCCAATCCAAGCACTGCTCTTATGCAGCATAAGAGCAGCGCTTGGATTGGCTGGGGGGCTTGGCTTTACTGTACACTGGCGGAACGTCCCAGACTACAGACGCGGGCTGCATCGCACGGAGTAGGACATGTCGGGCACCGAGTTACCCCTACCAGAGGGCTGTGTCACCCGCCAGCACCTCAGCATAGCTGTGGACTGAGATGACAGGGTCCTGGGGGCTCTGAATCTTATTCAGGAGCTGAGACTGGAGAGGAACCTGCAGAGTACAGACCAAGGAAAGGGACTCAACTGCAGTCTTCTGTTATCATTTCATGATGATATTTGCATTTGAATTTTTTTTATTTTGCATTACCTGATTTTGTTTTTGGTAGCAGCATGTGTTATTGATTGTGATATCACAGACTTCCTGTGCTCACTTTTGCCTTTCGGTATCAGTAAACGAAAGACGTGTGATCTGGAAGGCTCTCAGCCCACACATGTGGCACTTCTTGTTCTGACCCTCAGCAAACCTAACATGGCAGGAATGTGATTATGTTATAGATACTCAGAAACAGTGGCATCTTGTACCCTAAATATTTGGTTGCTCCACAAAATATTTAGGGTGGGAGCCGCCACTGTCCGTTATACTTATACCAAGCCACGATGGAGAGCTTTGGCATTAAGCCTCAAGACACTGATGTTTCTTTACAGTGCCTGTCAGTCGGTGAAAATGTTCGCCTCACTCGCGCCACCATGCCCAAATGTAACCAGCCGCCTCTGTGCATAAGATGGCGCCTCGGCTACAGAGAGGAGTTGACCTTTACTCGGGCAATCAAGAAGGAAACCAGAAAGACCTTTAAACCTGCAGTCCTTTACAGTAACTCCTGATTCCTGAACCAATTATTATCATTTTATCGATAACTATCAGGAGTAAGCTGAGAATTACAACACAGAAACATCCTTTTATATTTTAGGCACTAGATTATTCACTTTTTTGCAAGCTGTTCCACAACTTGTATCAAGACTGATTATTTGTTTTCTCTACTTAATGTTCCGTTTATCAATAGGATTCATCCACAATCCACATTAAAAAGCATCCAAGTCTCTAGACTCCATGTACTTCACACGGTATGCTGTCATGATAAGTCCAGCAGGTAAGGGAAACCCTAGGTCACAATCTTTTGCAGCATGGATCAGCACAGAACTGGTAAGAATGGTACAGTTGTTCCATAATATTTGTGGAGGAGTTCACAAATATATGTTGAATTCTTACATTGTAAATGTCAATATATTTCTGAGCATAACATTTTCAAGAATAACTTTTCCTAAATGTCAAAATCTCAAAATTCAAAATACCTGCATGTTTCCAATTTTGGATCCCTTCATTACTAACCTAGTAAACATACCAGAATTGGTTTGAATACGACTGTGTCAGATATAGAGATGCCAGTTTGTTGTTTTTCTGTCATGGATTTTCAGAACTATTGATTGCTCCAACCAATGCACTCCCACTCATACAATATTTGTTTACTTGGTGCAGGAGACCAAAAAGCAGGTGTAATTAATGAAGACAGCTTTTAAAATATTGACTACAATAAAGTTTAGTTGAAATTGTTGAGTCAAGAATATTGTGACCCTCATTATTACCTATGAGAATTTTTTTAAGAGTATCTAACTGCCCACTTAATGGACCCTATCTACCCTTTAATGCTACCAATCCTCAAACCCTACCAACACCTTTCTACCTTTTACAACTACCCTGCACTAAACCCTAAATCACGTTTTACTCCATTGCTCAACCTTCCCTGAACCTCAAAAAGCCCTTACTACACTGTATCCCTGCCCTTCCCTCACACCTACAACCGCTTACTACCACTTATCACTACCCTTCTGTGAATTCTAAAATAATCTTATTACCCCTTAATGCTAACCTTCCCTTAACCACAAAAACTACTTTTTCCCCTTATGGCTGGCCTTCCGTTTAGCTTAAAAACTCTTACTACCCCATTACGTTACACTATCCTGAACACTAAAAATCCGCACTACTCTTTTGAGCTACCTGTTGATGAGTCCTAAGAACTGCAGTATATATTTTACTGCTCCCTTTCCCTGAACTCAAAAACATACTTAATACTCTTTTAAGCAACCCATCCATGATCCATAAAAAAATAGAATCACCTCTCAATACTACCCTGCCCTGAAAACTAAAGAACCCTTACTATACATTAAAAAATCCCTTCTCCAAACCCCAAATCCCCTAACTACCGCTTAACACTACTAACCCCTGTGCCCTACCAAACCCCTTACTACCATAATAATGTCACCCTTTCCTGAGCCCGAAAACCTTTTACTAAACCCCAACCCTCATCCCATCTGATTGTAAATGCTCCTTTCTACTATAGGAAGAGGATGAACTCTTCCCTACCTCTCAGTGCACTTATCTTTCCCATATAAGGAACAGCATTTTTAAAATGTTTTATTTTGTTGCCGCAATTTTAATAATTCTATTTTTCCAGTATGTCACATTTTTGTCACAACATTTTTCACTCTACGTTTCTTGCACAATACTTTCTGGCACATCCCCCAAGAACTTGTGGTGCCAGACAATCTCAGACCATTTCGTCTTACCGCTGATAAAGAGTAATGATAGCGAGAAATGCAACACTGCCTAATCACAAGTACCCCATTATTCCTGCACCAGGGTTCACTGACTGAGGGAACATCTAGTTCGATTTCACCAACTGGGAAAGGCAGCTAGTGAAAGTGCATCCAGACACCTGCCTAACCCCTTCATATGGCACAGGGGAGCATGCAATGGCCCCAGTGCTTAATTTGAGCCTGTGGTTTCCCGTGCTTGACACCATTGCCTAATTGTCAACACCAGCACTTGTGACAGGCTGCCACATGGTGGCACTGTCTGTCTGTTTTAGAAATGAGCACAACAACAGATGTTTATTAATTCCTTATACATTCAAAAAATTAATGTTAACGGCCGCCCCAATCATTCTTAAAGTTTGGAGGCCTGGAATGGTCAAAATGTTCACACTTGTAGGAGTGTGATGGTTAGTAATTCTGTTGGTACTTTCTTTGGCAGCAGTGGCAGGGGCAATGTTTGGTGAAAGCTGCAGTGGCCTCCTGATGAGAGAACTTGCACTAATTTTTTTAACAAATTAAGCACTGAATGGGCCACAGCCCCACCCCCTTCTCTGCCCATGGTGTTTGCCCCACAACCCACCACCACTCTCTGCTCCTATTTACCACCTGCTCAGACCAGATAGTATAGGGAAGCGGAATTGTCGTAGGAACAGGGAATGTGCATGCTGAAAAGGATTTAGTTATTCCAAGTCTGCATTTTATTCCCCGTTGTATGGACAAAATCCGATTATTGTGTTGTGTAGGGGTACAAATGCCTTTTTGGACCCCTGCATTGTACAGTCAGTGATTACAGCCCCATAGCAGGGCAGAGAACTAAAATCATCTCTAGCAAAACCTAATAAATTGTTCATATATTCAAATGTTTAATAGTCCTACTATTGGAAACGAGATATGGGTTATGCTGCCAGAAATTGTGTACTCTGTTGCATAAGGAATCTGTGAAATATTTGAAGGGAGAACACCTTTCTAAATTTCCCCTGTATTAGCATGGAATATGGCAGCCGAGACTTGTGCCCTTCTTTTGAAAACAATGCATTGGTTTCAAAGTTCCTTGACTTTGCCGCAGTATGACAGCGTTTAATTGCATACTTCTTGCACAGGCAGAAACTTTATTCAACTTCACCTTCACATTATCCTCCATCAAACCAGGTGCTTTCATAATATGTTTCCATTGTAATTGAACGATGTACTTTAATCGCTTCAGAATTATTTTAACCTTGTTTCAGGATCATGCAGGTTTCGTAAAATAGTCTCTAAAGCTTTATGCTGACATCCTTTCCAAACACAAGCTGACACTGCAATGCAATATCCAGTCTCCGTAGACTCACACAGGCGTTTGACGTGGTTTGGAAGCATCATCTCCAAAGACACACATTAACAGTGTTTGAGCTGCCTAATGCCACATTATTTTACTTGGGTAATTGGATTATACTTCTACTTGTAATGACATTACATGGTTCTAAATATAGCAATACAGCAGCGAACTAGGACGATATTTTAGTTTCTTAAAATAATGTCTGTATTTCCAAAATGCCACAATGCAGAGACGAATCCGTTGTTTAACCAGCATATTTAATGAATGACTACATTTTCATCCAAACCCTCAAAACACCTGCACCCATGCTAAGTTTAACAAAAAAAAATTGCTGAACAGTGAAAATATGAAGTGCGGGCCACATGTAGGTAGATTTGTTCATGTCGCAAACGGGCCAATTCGCAGAATTGGACAGTTTGCGTCAGGAAAAAAACATTTATCTATGTACAAAGGCCTATTTTGCGATTCAGTAACCTATTACCGAAAACGGGTTAGCGAATCGGTATTAAGAAGGAGTGTGTTAAAGGCGTCCCTTGCTAATAGCCACTTGCAGTTGTATGTAAGAATGTCGCAGAACATTAGCATTTTACCACCAACTATAAGATGGTGTTAACCCATTTGCAAATGGGAAGGTGTCCCCAGGGGACACTTTTTTCTTTGGGCATGTATGTGAAAACATTTTTTAAGAGCAGTGTGCCACAGACCATTGCCTGCTCTTAAAAAATTAAAAGAGAACTACTTTAAATTTTTGTATTTGAAACGCATTCCATTTTCTTTTAAGGAAAGTGGCTGCATTAAAAAAGCAAAAATTGCTTTATTTTAAAGCAAACACAGTCATGATGGTCTGCTGTCCCCAGCAGGCCTCCATCCCTGTATTTTTAGCGATCCCCTATGTGTCGTAAATTGCGACTTACCCAAGGAAAAATAATTAAGTACGCCAATTGTAACCCCAATAGGAATCGCCAAATGTGTCAAAGACAGATTAGTATATAGGTGTTTGTGATTACCTAGTAGTGAATCACAAAAAATTGCTATTAAGTAATCGCAAAATGAAAGCAAAATATATGTGGCCCCAAGTAATTTACCCAACGGCTGTTGTGACAAGTGAACAACTTCTACATCACAATATCAAATCAGAGTGAGTCCTTCCAAAGTTTAAAGACAAGTTGGGGCAGATGTGCCTCGATTAGGGTTTCTGAGAAGCTTATTACAGGGTTGTTCCATCCCCTTGCATCTGATTTATTAGGTAGTCTAAGTGGATGCGCCCAACATGATGCAAGTAGTCATCACCTAGTCCAGGGTGAAATTTTTATTACACCAGCAGGATTTGTGAAATTTCATTCATTTCAGGTAATGCCTGTGCGACAAATTCCTGAAACTATGTAGTTATGTGTCATTTAAAGTAACAATTTACCATGGATGCACCACTCACATTAAACATTTAGAGTGAATGCACAACAACAGCGGAACATGACTGTTGTTCGCTGTGTTTTGGTTCATGGCATTATTTATTTACAGTGAAATGGGCCTGCATGTCAAAAATTGACATAACCACACATGCCCTGCAAAAATATAGAGCAAAATCATAGATTAGCATTTTGTATATTTATGGGTAACTTGGGGGTAATTTTGCCAACATTTTGCGAAATTATGCTGAAGCAAGTTGCACACATTTTGCATAACACTGCAATCAACATGAATAGTAAAAAGATGGGTTTTGGCCATGTTTCGCTTTGTGCCAGCTGCAAGTAGCATGTTGCCATTATTGTGATCCTTTTTATAATTTTATGTAGAGTTGTAACAAATACAATGATGTGACGCTCTAGATAAATAAATTGTGCACATTAGTTATACCGTATGGTACAGACATCTATGATAATGCAGCAATGCGTCAGAATATTGACAACCTGAGAATACAAAACATTTAGAATGATATAGAACATATAATCAGTTAGGGCATGGCATACATACATGAAACTTGACTTACAGTTAGTGAGCTGCCAATGCAGGTCACTTGTGATAGGGACTGCAGGTGCATTATGTGATAGCTCCCTGTTACTGATCTGCACTGTCTCAGCACCTCTAATGTGGACTGACTAAAAGAACAAATCAGCAATCCTGATTAAAGAGCCACATTTTTAATTTGCTCAAAAACTGGGAGATGGCCCGCATCTCCAGAGGTAGTCTGTTCCATGCTGACGGTCTGGAGAAGGAAAAGGATCTCCCTCTAGCTCTGGAGCACCAAACTCGCACACTTTTGGCCAACAAAGTGTTGACTGAATGAAAGCATCTAGACAGAGGATAAGGAGAAATCATTTCTCTGAGGTACCCAGCGCCAGATTGTTAGAGGACCTTATGTACCAGTACTATGGTTGTGAAAATAATCCCCTTCTTAATAGAGAGCCAGTGCAATGCCCTCAAATTTGGAGACATGTTATCAGTGGCAGACCCAAAAGGTGCAAGCTGCTATGTTTTGGACTACCTGCAATTTATTTTAAGATAGTCCAGACAGGCACTACCACAGTGAAGAGGAGCTGTACTACCTGCTTCCAAGCTAAAAAAGTAAAAGAAATAGTAGAAACTTTCCTAGCACATGCAGCAGTTCAAAACAAGTCCCCATGCCACATTAACCTGAGGTGCAAAAGTAAGACAGTCATCAAATATAACGCCTACATGTTTTTACTGAGGTAGTCTGGTGTCTTAGTAGGAGCATCAGCCGGCTAAAAAGACAGCCATGGCTCAGGGGCCTTCACAGGAAAAGAAAAGCCGCTCAGTCTTTTCTGCATTACATTTGAGGTGGTGGTGTGTTTGCCACTAAAAAATTGCTGTCAGACAGGCTCTAATCTTTTCAATAGGGGAACACTTCATCCCTCACCCAGGAAAAGAGTAGCTGTGAGTCATCAGCATAGGAAATCATTTTTGCTACCAGAGCCTCAGCAAGTAGGTGAAAGATAGATATTAAATACAGTAGGGCTAAAAGCCTAGCACTGCAGCACTCCCACTCGTCACTCACACGATCCAGATGAGAAAGGTGGAATCTAGCCCTCTTGACCTCGATCCTCAATGAACGAAACGACCCAGCTCGATGCATGTCCCCCAATTGTGATGGACTGAAGATGGACCAAGAGTGTGGTGTGGGGTACAGTATCGAAAGCCGCTGTAAGATCTAATATAAATCTCTGACATCTAGTGTACCACTAATGTAATCTGCTACCTCCACTAGCACCGTCTCTGTACTGCAACTTGGGCGAAAGCCAGACTGGCTCAGATGTAATATATTATTGATTTCCAGGTACTGGGAGAGATTATGGCTAACCTGCTTCTCCAGTACTTTAGAGAGAGCTGAAAGCAGCGAAATGGGTCTATAGTTGGATTGATCACCTGAGTCTGCCTGGGGTTTCATCAGCAAAGGGAGAATTTTATCCTACTTCCAGGCGTGAAGCATTATTGCCGATGACATTCATGAGTTTATTGGCCAAAGGATAGATAACGCTTGCCCCTAATACCAACATGTGAGGGGGCAACGGTCCACCAGAGAGCCAGACTTAAGGCCACATATAGCTGAGAGAGATCCTTCCAAGGAAACAGAATCAAACCTAGAAATTGGAAAGTGGAATTATAAAATAAGCTAGAGTGCAAATTTCCCACCAGACTCTTCTCCGGCTTCATACTAGGGAGTAGACTAGCCTGGATATTCATAATCTCATTCTGGAAATAGGGTGCCAGCTGTTCACACCACTCCACTGTAGGCTCCTGATGCCTACAGCTAGACTCAGTAGACATAAGGGTCAGCACAAATTTGAAGAATTCTCTGGATCTGTTTCCAGCACCTTGCAATTCTATCTTCGAGGTAGGCTTTTTTTTTAGCAAAAGTAACCTCTCTGTAGTATTTTTCTAAGGCTCCCTTGTACCTAGCTTCAGCAGTGGGGTTATATAATTGCCTCCACTGTCTTTCTAGGAGCTTCCACTCTTTATGGCCCTCTTTGAGGGTGTCTGTTTACCAGGGACAAGAAGGCTTAACTTGGCATGAGAACCACGGCTGTTCTGGTGCCACCTCAAGGGCAATGGAGCCAATCCAACTATCTAGGAGGTTGACATCAGTTTCCACGTCTCTCCTTCAGTGCTTTAATATTATCCTCTGGCAAAATTTTATGAAAAGATCTCAACACATGAGAAGTTGACACACCATGTGATTGAACTTTTCCCACAGAAGCCCATTTAAATTTAATCAAATGGTGGTCAGACCAGACTTGTGGAATGGGGGTATTGACTGACTGCCAATGTCACATTAGAAAATATCTGGTCTAACTCATGGCCTGCTTGGTGTGTGGGATTGAACACAAATTTGAACAGTGCCAGGGATGAAATACTCATATAAGGTGATCACCTCAGTCTCCTCTTTATTATCTATATGGAGATTAAAATCTCTCAAAAGAATAAAATAAGCGTACCTCAAGACGAGATGGGCGAGGACATTACACAATGAGTCAAGGAATGAGCCAGTGGGCTCGGGGTCTGTAGACTGAGTCCCCTTTCAAGGCTTGAGGTGGTGAGAGGGAGAGGCAAAAGCCAAATTTCTCCACACCTTCCAAACCCACTATCGGGATTGGTACACAATCAAAATTGTCTCTGTAAATCATGGCTATCCTCCACCTCCACCCCTCCTCTACAATTCAAACAGTCTTTGTGATATATTTTGTAGCCCTTTGGAATTGCTGAGCTAATTGCAGGGGTCAATGATTGAGATAGCCAGGGCTTCAGTCACAATCAGGATATCCAGAGATTAATCACATAAAATATTCACAGATGTTGTAAGCGTGCTTTGGCAGGGACAGAGCATTAGTCGAGGCAGGTGAATATCCTGAACACGTTCTAGTCAGCACATACAGTTCACTAGCACACTGAGTGTTTTCATGATAAGTAACGTACACAATTTCCCAAAACACAGTATTAGCTCCATCCTCAGCAATGCAGATGTAAGTTTGTTATGTTCTTTGATTGGCAAAAAATCTCACTACATTTTTTGGGTACACGTTTGGACAGACTTAGTTAAATGTATTGGCAACTGGGTAATGAGGCTCATGTGGTATTACCTTGAACGATGATGACTTATATAGCATACTATTTTTCTTTGTAGATGTCCCCTGAGGAAGGGACAGATTCATCCCGAAATGCACGGGGCATTCATTTGAATGTTACAGGAGCATTGTTTAATAATAACCATGTCACCAGTTGAATTGTTAAAATACATGTAATAATAATATATTTTATTTTGCACTTCATTTATGATTCGTTCTTGGAAATAATATTTGTAATGTCAAAATTATATAAACAAAACAGTTTGATAAATGACAATTAAATTTGATATCATTCTTGTTTAAACCAGTTTACTGTGGTACAAACTCAGGAGTCCTATTTGGGCTCAGTGAACATTGCACAGTGCACTCAGGTTAGAATACTTGTAATAGCAGCTTCAAATCTCAGTCACCTCAACAAATCAAAACAGGTGTGCTCCTCCAAATCAAATAACTCACCACTTGAAGCTAGAGCTCACACTAGCCAAAATGGCGGCTCTAGCAGTCCCATACATGGAAAAATAGCTTAAGTAAAACAGGGTGTATAAATAGAGTTTTAGCTGCTCCCTTCTCCCTCGAAATTAGCCCCTTGGGCAAATTTCCGCAATAGTGCAACTGTAAAATCACGTAAAAACAGTTTGGAGCCTAATGGATGCAACCTCCAGTGCAACCGCATCCATGCCACGTGTTAAATTAAATACATGAAGGCCACCTGAAGCTAGAGTGCGCACTAGCCAAAATGTCCCAAATCAGGAAAAATGGCCGAAGTAAAACACAGTGTGTAAATAGAGGTTTATCTTCTCCCTCCTCCCTCAAAGTTAGACCCTCGTGAAAATTCCTGCATTAGTGGAACAAGCAATTTTAGTCTGACTTTCACAAATTATAAAATGATAGTTAAATCATGTAAAAACACTTTAGAGCCTAATCGCTACAACATTCAGTGCAGCCACATCCATCCCACATGTTGACTTAAATGCATGTGGGCCACGGGAAACTAGAGCACCCACTAGTCAAAATAGTGGCTCCCGCAGTCCTGTACAAGGAAAAATGGCTGAAGTAAAACACAGTGTGTAAATAGAGTCTTAGCTGCTCCCAGCTCCCGCGAAGTTAGACCCTTGTGGAAATTCCTGCAATAGTGCAACAAGCAGTTTTATTTGGACTTTAACAAATTATAAAAAAAACAATAAAATCACATAAAAACAGTTTGGAACCTAATCACTGCAACCTTCAGTGCAGCCATATCCTGGCTGCGTGCTGACTCATATACATGTGGCCCAGTGGAAGATATTTTGTTCCAGACCTAAGATTCCTGTGAGGAAGATACCAGTTTAGTTTCTTGGCCAGGTAAGTCAGCCCGTTTTCATATACGATCTTGTGAATCAGACAACTGATCTTAAAATGGATCCATTTCCTAATTGGGAGCCAGTGGAGAGCTTTCAGATTGGGCGCAGACGTGGTCCGAGATGGAAGGTTTAGTACCAGTCTGACGACTGTGTTCTGCAAAACTTAGAGTCTGTTGACAAGCTCTTCATTAATTGCGGCCATCAGAGCATTTCCATAGTCAAGACACTGAAGATTAAACCTTGGACAAGGGGTTTTCTTGACTCTAATGGAATCCCTTGGAAGATCTTATGTTGGCTCTGCATTAACCCATAGAAGGTGCTCATTATTTGGTTTTCATGGTCTTTCGTGGATAGCTTGTCATTGATTTTTACTCCAAGGTTACATACTGGCGATTTAAGAGGTGGACAGGGGCCAAGACTTTGGGGCCACCAGTCGTTGAACCAGAATTCACGTGCCTTTACAAATAGGATGATCTTAGTCTTACTTGCATTAAGTTGAAGATAGTTGGCTTACATCCAGGACTTAATATAAACCATACCATTTTTTAATCTAATTCTGGTACAAATTGGATTGTGAACGAGAGTGATTAGCAGCTGGGTATCATCATTGTATGAAAATATGTCACATCCATAAGATCTGATCACCTTGGATAGGGGTGCCACATAGAGGTTGAAAAGGATGGGACTAAGTATTGATCCCTGGGGTACTCCCTTGTCTACCAACAGGCTGCGAGAGACGAGGGTGCCAAGTTGTACAAGAGTAGTTCTTTCTTTTAGGTAGCTCCTACGCCAGCATAGGGCTGTCCCTCTGATGCCCATCTCCCACAGTCATTGTTCTAATATAATGTGGGAGATAATGTTGAAGGCAGCCGACAGGTCTAACAGGACAAGCATTGCTGAATGCCCGAGGTCCTGCGCAAGTCTTACATTGTTGACTACCTCTACCTGAGAGGTTTTAGTGCTGTAGCCGGCCCCAAAACCTTACTGTGAGGGGTCCAATAGTTCATGGCTTTCTAAATAGTTTGTTAGCTGTTTGTTGGCAAGAGAGTCAAGTACCTTTCCAAAGTAGGGGAGCTGGGAAATAGGCCAATAGTTGCTAGGCTCTTTGGGATCAGCCGACGTTTTTTCAGAATTGGTTTTACCCTGGCTGCTTTCCATTTAAGGGCTGTTGCTTGAGTTAAGGACATGTTGAAAATGTCAGTAAGACTTTTGAGAAGCACTGGAGCCAGCATTAACAGAATGTGGGGCGAACAGGGTCGACAGGGGAACCTGATTTAATCTTGAGGAGGGCAATACTAACTTCTTCTTGAGTAAATAAAAAATAACTCTTCTAGAAGTGGTGTTTGACATTCTGATTCAGGAAGGTGTTATGAATACTGTCAATCTTTTCCTAAAATAATTTGTACAGTGTGTCTACCCAGACTTGTGTGGATGGGCTGTCAGATTGGCAGGAAGAGGGATTAGTAAATTATTTTAAAATCTTGTGAAGTTCCTTGTGCAAATTTGCAGCCTTGTTGATTCTTTTGATCATTTTTTTTTTTATGGCTGATTTGATGTTTTCTAGATAGCGTTTGTAAATATCTTTATAAGCCTGTCTATCCTCCATACTTTTAGATGCTCTCCATTTACGTTCAGCTTTCCTGCTAGCTAGTGTGTCAGATTTGAGAGATTCCGTGAACCAGGGTGATGCTTGAAACTTGTGTTTGACCCTTGACAGAGGAGCAATTAAGTCAAGGGCCTGTATAATTGCATTCTGAAAGGTGTCCACTGTGTGGTCTATGTTTTCGGAGCCTATTAGGAAAGGGAGACTGAAATAGGATGAAAAGGCTTTTAGACTAACTTTCTGCCAGGGTCTGGTCAGTTTGTGCTCATTACTGGGATTTTCATGTGTTGTGGCTATTTGGAGAGAATTTAAATAGACTGTGGCCAGACCACACTATGAGGATGGGGAGCTAAAACTTAGTTTTGGGGTCATTAGTGAGCAGAAGTTTGAGGGTGTGGCCAGCCAGATGAATGGGTCCAGTTAACCTTTGTACTAGTCCCAGTGTGCTGAGGTTGGAGTCCAGTAGGATTGTGTCGGTATCAGAAGAGCGTTCTGCACGGGAGTTAAAATTTCCAATGAGAAAGAAATTGACAGCCGCTAGGACATGTGGGGCAATGATCTCCGTCAAGTGGTTGGTAAAATTAGTTTAAGGTCCGGGAGGTCTGTAGACTAGGGTGCCTCTCAAGGTTCCCTTTGTTTGTTTTTCAAACCTAAAAAAACAGAATTTAATCCATTCTGAACTGATGGTTTCCAGTATGCTGATCTTCAGTCTAGCCCTTAAAGCTAATGCTAGGTTTCCCCCTCTCTTATTACTTCTATCAAGTCTAGTCAGTTGAGATTCAGGAGGAAGGCAACTGCCACATAGGGGAGTGCAGACTCTTGGAGCCAAGTTTCAGTTATAAAGCAAATATCTGACTTTTCCAAGTCCAGCAACTCTATACCTCAAGTCCATGTTTATGTATTGAACGTGCATTCAAATAAAGGCCTGCTAGTTGTTCCGGTTGCTCAACTGAGTTCCCTCCTGTTGTGTTTATGGACATTAGTTTAGCATTAGGGGTGGAATCATATTGAGTGCTTTTCAATATGACTTTAAGAATGAATGCTAAAGTGGGAGTTGCCTTAGGGCAATGTGGGGATATGGCCATATGCTGTTTGTTTAGTAGTTTGAATTCTTCGCTCAAATAGCGGTAGACTGCCATTAGATAGGGTGCAATGCAAGCCAATAATGATAACAGGGTAACAAAATTAGCAGGAGGCCTGGCGGCAGTCAGGCGTGGATTGGCACTGACTGGCTTGCCTTTGGCACACCGCCGGTGCTCCGCTGCGTGCATCCGCTTTGTGTCCACACCTTTTACTGCCCTAAACAGGCTGGGTAGGAAGAAGAGAGAAAGAAGGCGACAGTTGGAGTGCTGACCCTCCCGACCGGCAGGAGACTCACTTCCTGTTCAAGGAGGTGAATCCTGCTGAGCAAGTCCATCCACTCAAACGGCACAAGCTGTGGCAGAACATGGAAGGGTCAGAAAGAGGGTGAGTGGGGGAGGAATAGAAACAGGCTTTCCATGATTCAAGTGCAAATTAGTTTTGAAACAATTTTAAAATGCTAATGCACTGTGCATTTAAAAGTGTTGTGCAGTTAAAAGTGCTATAAGCATAGGTGGACAGTTTCACGAAGTTAGTGAGAGGCCAAAGGTATCCGTCCTCTGGCAGACATGTCAATCACCAGTATGAGGGGTCTTCCATCCAATTGTCCTCCAATCAATGCATATCAGCCCTCTTGGTCTACCTCTGCTGTCAGATAGCAGAAAGGGTTACCGGGCCTGACCCAAATAAGTACCTCTCTGGCAAAACCTGAGTGCATGGTGCAGAAGCATTGGCCCTTACAGTGCTTTTGCAGCCGGGTGTCCTCCTCCCCTGCAGTGTGTGTCTCATGCAACAGTGCAATCTGAGTGTCCCTCCTTTTAATGTTATGTTGCACTGCATGCCGCTTAGGCACCGTACACATACTGCAGACATTCCACGTTAATATGTAGACTCTTACCAATACATCATTACTGACACAAGGTGGGTGCAGCAGTGAGCAGTGGGTTGAACAGCTGCTTCCACATGCCAATGCTCAGGACGTACATTTTGTGTGCAAATGAGACAATACCTACTACATGACTTTGCGAACTGTAGAACTAGAACCCTCAACTCCCCTTCCAGGAAGGCCCCAAATCGTGTGGTCTCCCAAACATCAAATAAACATTCCTGTATATGGGCTGCTCCTAACTGTGTGCAGGTAAGCACTATAATCGTCCAGGAGCAGGGTGAGAGGGAAGGCAGACTGATAGAAGTCTTCACGATTACTGGGCGAACAGCATGTCTCTCTAGCGGTGGGATGTAGGATAGTCATTTCCTCTCATTATTTATTAGGATAACAATATGGTCATAGGCAGTCTCAGCATCTTCGTCCCTGGATTCCCGCTATAGCACATTGAACAGCTCATACCTGTACTCTCCTTGGCCTTTCACAACAAACCATCTGCTGTCTGGGGAGTTACATCAGGGAGTATCATTGATGACCTACTGCTTGTGGAATGGTTATTAGACTGATTGTCTGATCCTCCTTCCTCCTGAATTTGAGGCAGCAGAGACCTCCGATCTGCCCACAACATGATCATTGTGGACAGTGCTTGTATCTGTTCCTCTTTCGCCTGATCTGGGGTGGGTGCACCCTGGCCCCAACTCTTTTGACATTTTGAGCTGAGTATTTAGTAAGACATTGTTGCTGAGTTGAACTTGATCGATGTGCTGGTAATTATAGAATGGAGGACTCATAATGCCACTGGTCCAGCCAATCCCAGGCATCTGCTGGTTCAGTGAAGAAGCAGCACTTATTTCTGACTATGATTTTGAGTTTCGCTGGGAAAAGCAATAAGTAGGTCAGTCCAATCTGTTTTAGCCGACACTTCACTCCCAAGAAGGGGCCATACAATGCTGCACGGACAAAGTATAGTCCAGAAAAATGAATATGTAGGCATTCTCATAGTGGAGAGGTGCAGCCATGCATGTTGCATGCAGCAGAGCCTCCTTTTCCCTGTAATTCATTATCAATGCCACCACTGATCTAGGGGGTGCTCCAACTGGTGGCTGCTCTGCTGGGACTCGGTGGGCACACTCCACCAGAAAATAGGGGGACAACTTGCCTGGGGCCATCACCTGCACCAGCCAGGTTTCAAAGAATTTCACTTGGTCCGCACCATCAGCTCCATTATGGTAGCTCACTATGCGCAGGTTATTTTAGCAAGAACACCTCTCTGAGTCTTTTGCCCTAGCTTCCATCTTGGACCTTAGCGGTGAGCAAGTAAACTTGGCCTACTAAGTCTGTTATTGATGGTCGTAGCTCCGGTATCGCCCTCTCAGTGTGTGTAACGCGGTCTTTCCAATTTTTGTGGATCATCTCTCAGCATGCGTAGCTCAACAGCTACTGTATCCACTGTAGCTCACAGTTCCTGCCTCAAATCTGCTATGGCATCCAGTATCTTGTCCAGTTCAGTGTCAGTGTGTATCATTGCCCAGGTGTCCATTGGGGCCTCCATGTTAAAGCTTTCTTCCGTATCATCACTGGGGCTCCCCTGCAGCTGGGGTCCAGCTACCTCTCTACACCCCATGGCCTGTCACCACTGTTAAGTTGTCCCGGCGCTTGTGATCCAACTCCTCTGTACTCAAGGGTCACATCAATCATTCTATGGGGCTGTCGTGGAACCGCATGACCCCCAGCATGCACTTACTAGATTATGTGTTGGGGCGGCACAGGCAGTCCCAGAGGGAGGAGACTCCGGCCCTCAGGCACTGAATCTCGCATCTGTATTAGTCACAGGCATTACAATCCCCTTCAAGGCCAGGGTCCTATTACCATTAATGCAGGTCTCCTCTCAACTCCAGCACACTCACACAGTAGGGCATGCCTCTCCCCTGGGCCATCAAGAGACCACCATTCCCAGGGGGGCACAAGCAGTCCAACCTTGCACCAAGGACGGCTATTAACAGTTCATAAGTAGGGAGATCTCCTGCATCAGCCGCCACATAATCCGGTGTTACCGAGTCTGTGAAGCAGATAGTTTTCAGGGCCCACTAGGCACTGCTGTGCCCTTATCTACTCTTACCCCTTTGTGCCCAGGTCATTAGTAGGTCGAGCAGCCTGCATGTTTTTGAAGAATTCATGACAGTTTATATTTGGGTCAAATGTGTTGATTATTTCAACACTTTTGAAAATTTGATTACCCAGCATGAATATTTCTCTGCCATCTCTGTCTTTAGTAAACTAGGACGGCAGGACTCTAACCCTTTTCTTACTCTGTTTTCACCACTTCTCATGTATGATCAGAAAGAAAAAATGTAATTGTAACCCAATCCATTTACCTGTAAGACTTCACTCAGTGTTTTAGATGAGCTAAAAATCCTGAAGTAGCCCTAAGTTAATTTGATGCCTTTTTAAATATACCAAACCTTCCTTTACACAGGTCATTTATTCCATGGAGATTCCATGTCATCAGCTCAGTAGATTACATGGTAAAAATTGTAGGTTTTTTTAAATTTCCTTATAAGGTTCAACAGTAATGCAATTGTACTGACATAAGCAATTAATGTTTGGTTTAAAGGAAACATCATATTACTTTATTTTCGCCAACAGTCAAAGAGTACTTACAATATAACGGGAATAAAGGCAGGTCAGCATTTCGGTAGGGGTCTAGTCCGATTAATAGAGTATTTTGGGGGGGTTGATCATCTAAAATGTCCAGCATTAAACAGCAGTAGTGATGTAGACAGATTAATAATTGGTTAATGTACTTAGTTACATAAAATGCATTTGGAAATTTTTGAGCCATCCTTCCCTTTATTGGAGTTCCCTCAGTGTAATTTCACAAATGGATGGGATGTTGTAATAATGACAAACAGTGACAGCTACATTTGACCATGTGTGTGTGGTCTGGATGAATGTTGGTCAGTGATGGCCCAGCCAGGAGCTACCCTGGTGTTGTGTGTGTTACCCACTTACTGTTTCATCATGGCTTGCTCAACACCTGTGTTCAGTTGTTCAGTTAAGGTGGTCTAGTATCATTTTTTGCTTTGAGTTTTGTGATTTATATATCCCAGATTAGTCCAATTAGCCCCCTTTCCTCTCTATATCTGGTCAGGTGATTATATGTGTTTCTGTTCTGGCCCACTGTAAGAACTCCAATTGTCTACACCCATCCCTAGGGTCGAAACGTCGACGACTTGATATTATTTTCACCATTGTGGCCAAAAGTAATAGGTCCCTAATGTGTCCTAACATTATGGTGTTGTTAATAGATTGCCCATGTGTCATAGGCCCGACTGGTATCTTACACTATTTGGATGTATATATTGCTCGCTGCGCTCCCCCTCTCACTTACCCTCACCAGTGCACATTGCTGAACTTACCCTTTCCTTCCCATTGTGGCACCATCTTTAAATGTATATTATTGATGTGTTCCTTGTGAACATGAGAACCCATGTTTTACATGAATAAATGTGTGTAACCTATCATAAAATTGTTTCGAATTAATTCTACAGGTGATGATAAAAGATTTTTCTTAACTTTGTGTGCACTAGGGCCACAATTGAATACAATGAGCATTTGCATTGTGTAACATTGAGGAGAGAAACAACTATTTCAAATTAGCGTTTTTAGGGGCGTGCTACAGCGGTGTTGTTGTTACCATGAGTACAGCCCCGTTTAGATCCTCCGAACAGATCATGTTGTGTATATGGTATCTGTGATCCTCACACTGACATATCAAGTACGTGTTCTGAGAGCTGATAGACATTCTCACTTATCAATTTATGTAGCCCGCCAATCTGGGGCTCAGTATAGGCCTGTAGTGCTGTAACTCGACACACGGACCTGGTGTACTTGTTCCTGAGTCAGATTCTGATCCGTAATTTGACAACAATACCTCAAAAGAGTTCATTTCATGTTGTTGAACCACTGCCACTACTGTGCCCTTTCCACTTCTGCTTGCTCTATGGTTCGGCAGGTCTGGGCTTGCCAATTCCTTCTCTTTTGCTCCCATCCACACCTGGCTGGTTAACTTGCCACAGAGACTGGTGTGCCTTTCGATTGTAGCCAGCCCCAGATCTCCTTGGGCCATTGGAAGAAGTGTGTTGCCTCACCATTCAAGAAAAGGAGTTCATATTTCAGACATGTATGATGTAGGTACAGTTTCAAGGCCATGTAATAGTTGCAACGCTTTGTACTTTAGTCTTATATTCCAAGTAGGCCATGATGGCTGCTTCCTCATAAGCCCATAGGTCTTTAGGTCAGGAGAGTAGTAGGATGAGATCATCTTCCCTGTAATTGAGCAGTCTGCTGACAACAGGGGGAAGAAGTGCTCCTGGCGGTGGGGGTTGCCCGTAGATTTAGAGTGCCCTTACAATTGTGAAGAATTTGGGTATTTTCTCAGCTAGGGCAGTCTCCAAAGACCATTGATCGAGAATGAGCTCAATGTTCGGGATCTTGGCTCATTCAGAAAGCTCCCACAAGCAGATATTGTTGCATCTAGAGCGGTCTTCAGAGTCCTCCGCTCACAGCTGTTGTTTCTTCACTTCAACCCTGATGTTTCTTAGGTGCGTCTTTACTTTGTTAAACGTGGGGCACATTGTGGAGATAGCTAGTTCTGTATCATCTATGTGCTCTGTTAGTTTCTTGTGATCAGTACAGGTAAGGTTCACTTCTGCACTTCTATAGAAACCTCATCAATCTTGGATTCCAACGTGGTTTTTGTGTCAAAGATGGTTTATAGTTACTTCTCAAATTGTCTCAAATGTTTCCCTAAGGCAGATTATATTTGGCTTCACAATCCACCTACCGCCGTTTGCATTGCTAACATGACTACCATCTCTCCCCTAAGGGCTGATTGTGGTTTAGTGGATTTGGGTTTTACAAGCATCAAAGAACAGCCTGTGACGTAAAGAGACACTGATAGGATGGGGGGCTCGGGGAGGGCACAGGTCTAAAATTGTTTGTTAACCATCAAGAGTTGTTTCTCCTCAGGTAACCCAATCATAGCATTTGAAGTCCCTGGCTGTGTCCAGAATGCTTCACGCTTAGAAAGAGGAAAAAACAAGTAGAAATCATTATATTTCTCCACTATGCAATTCTATCAGGATGGCGTAGCATTTTCACACATTCCCAGGTTTAACTTTCTTGGTAATTCTGGAAATATTCCAAAAAACATGGGTGGATGCGTGAGAACACCCACTCTCCACAGATGTACCACCTTTCAGGAGCAGAGCAACACTAGGCAGCATCTTGAGCTGCCTTGCTTCACTCCAGATTTACCAAGTAATGCAGGGCCACCAAGGTGGCTTTGCATAGCTTGGTAAACCTGACTTAAGGATTGCATTGCCCTTGCATCACACTGCATGATGCAAGGGCAACGCAATACTATGATAAATCTTGACCCTGGTGTCTGTATCTGAAGAGTGGTCTGCCTTAATCGCACCTAAGTCTCAGTCTAGAGCTACCAGATTAAGTGTTTGGAATTAAATGGTTTTCTGTGCTATTTTTATTTAAAACTTTATAAATATATATCTATAGTTCCTCGTATTGGATATTTGCCATGCTCCTCAATAAATTGTTCTCTATTTTTATGCATTTTATTGTTGTTTTTAACTTTTCAACTGTTTGCCATAACTACCAGAGGTTGAGCTAGAGTTTAAATTTCTGAACACTCTGATTAGACCTATAGGTCAGTTATTTTATTACTTATGGTGGACTTCAACATCCCCAAATAATAAATCACTTTCTTCCAACATACATCAGAATCTAGATGTAAGAACGGTTGGAAAATAATTGCAGTATCTATTAGATTGGTAGGGTTTCAGCCCAGAGGAGTAATCATTTTCCATGCTAACAATCCACGTAAACCAGGTGTTCCACAGCCAAGATTGGAGTCTTTAGGAGTTGGTGCTTTCATGATCTGTGGCCTGCTCTTATCTTTCTGAGTTTGGATGGTGCATAAGTGCAGTTCTTTGAAATTGCAAGTCCTGCACTCATTCAGAGGAAGGAAAGACTAATAGTATGTGAGGGCCTTTGGCACCATTTGGAGAGCGGCTTCCCACCTTTGAAGGATGCACCATGTAAGGCACCTGATGAAACCCAACAAGAATAGTGACCCTATTGTTAATGGTGGAATACCATCCACCACAACTAATAATCCACTTTCTCATCGATATACAATGGGAATATAAAGTCCTAGAATCACTTTGTGTCAGGCCACATACAGTTTTGGATGTGACCCAGTACAAGTATGTTTACATCTGAGTATATAGCAGGCTGATTAACACAACAGCCTTTTTTTCCCAGCCTACAAATGTAAACATGTGACATTTGTCACATACAACTTACCCAAAGCACCTTAACTGAACTGTCTACAGACATTCGACGTTATAGTAAAATGTGGGTGTGGGAGGTTGCCACCCATAAGTCAGAGGTTAAAATTCTAGTCCCCCCCAAAAAAAACCTAGAGGTTTTCATGCATAAAACCACATCACTAGAGTGATGACGTCCCTCCTGTTTTTCTGCCTCTCTGCTGGTGAGTAATAATGCACTTCAGCCTGCACTCCAGAATATATTCCTATGTGTATGAAGAGTCTTATTTGATAACTTATGAGGTAAAATCTTCCGTAATATTTTTTTAAGTGCATGTTTTTTTCCCAATTTTTTTTCACCCAAATCTAACATAACTGAAAACGTTGGCACTGAGGGGCTCATTTACAAGCACTGCTGAAACATCACTTTTCGTGATGTTCCAGTGGTCCACAGGGCTTAGCCATATCTACAAAGCCACCTAAAGTCACCCTGCATGGCATTTCATGGCCTTGTAGATTTGGAGTGAGGCAACGCAGAACAAACTGCTGCTTTGCCTCCCACTACAATGGGGAGGCGTGCCATGGGCATTACGGTGGGAGTTCTGTCAACCTGGGGATGCGTCAAAGGTCTATGCCTCCCCAGGGGAGGCGTTGGGGAGGCGCAGTGAGAAAAAAAACCTTGGGGCAGATTTATGAGGCCCGTTGCGCCATCGGAACGTCACTTTTTGTGACGTTCCGTGGCGCAGAAGCCTGCGTGATATTTATCAGGCAGCACTGAGCCACTTTTTGTGGCTTAATGCTGCCTCATAAATATCAGTCCCTTTAACGCAGTGTTCTGCGTTAAAGGGGCGTGCAATGGGTGTTGCTGGGGGCGTTCCCAGCAACATCCATGGCCTTTTGACACTGCCCCAGATTTACGAGAAATCGTAAATCTGAGGCAGCGCCAAAAGCTTACGCCTCCCCAGGGGAGGCCTAAGGGAGGCGCAACGGGGAGAAATATCTTTATTTCTCCTCGTTTTTCCTTTTTCTATGTGTGCTGCATTCTGCAGCACCCATACAAAGAGGAAAAACCTCTTGTGATTATTTTTGTACAGAAAGGTTTCCCTTCCTGTACAAAAATATTCATCTCCGCAACGCAGGCACCCTTGCACCATGGTGCAGAGGTGCCTGCGTTGGCGCAGGCAGCCCATTGTGCGCCAGCGCAGGGGAAAAGGACAGGAATGCGCCGCATTTTATAGATACGGCGCATCCCTGCCCTTTTCTTTTGCCGTAGGGAAGCGCAGCAGGAAGGCCTGCTGCGCTTCCCTACGGCAAAACCTCATAAATCTGCCCCCTTGTTTCTCCTCGTTTTTTCCTCTTTCTATGTGTGCTTCATTCAACAGAAAAATAGAAAGAGAAAATTGCCTCCATTGATTGTTGTTGAGAAAAACAATTATCCCTACAACGTAGACAACCTCACACTATGATGCAAGGGTGCCTGCATTGGTGCAAGGCAGCCCTTTGAGCGTCAGCGCAGGGAGAAAGGACAGGAATGCACCGAATCTCATAGATATGGCAGGGTCCACTCCTGACATTTTCTTTTGACGTAGAGCAGCGCAGCAGGAAGGCGTAAGGCGCTGCCCTACCCCTAAAAAGTATAAATGAGGCCCTTTGTCAGTAGTCAACATGCCTACATTTTCATGTCTACACTGAATTCGCGCCCATAGAGCTGCAGTAGAAATAGGATGTTGTTTTGCTGTGGAATTTGAAGTATTATTTAACACGTCTGAAAATTGCAAGAAGTGTTTCCATTGGTCATGTGTATGCCACCTGCACGAAATATAAACATACAATACAAAACACGGATCTCTTTTCTGCGAACCAACGATATTTAATTTGTATTTAAATACTTCGCATAAAAGAATGCTAAAGTACGTTTTCCGGGATGTTTTGCTTCCTGGCTCAGATGTTGCAGACAGCGATGCCTCAATAATTAACAAAATAACCCGTCAAATGTAAATAGCCGATTTAGGAATGAGCAACGAATTAAACTTGACGATTGGTGACATAATGAATGTAATACATTCTCCTTTGTGAAGTCGCCATTTCTCAATCTGTGTACACGTTTAAAAGCACGCTGTGCGGTGCACACCTAGCTATTTGAATGGTGACCGCAGTCAGCGGATTTCTAAAGCGCGCCAAGCAGAAAATGACACGGATTTAATTGAATTCTGAACTTAAATTTCGAGCTCTTAACTTATCCAAATGCCCTTCTCCTTCTCCCCTGTCTAGTGGCAAAGTCAACAGCTGGGGCCACACAGAGGACGCGCCTGAGAGATGAAGGAAGGCCTCAAATGCCAAGGTCTGGAATACATATTTTAGCTGTAACATCTGTGTCTGCTGCGGAGCCCTGGGCTCATTTCTTGGCTGTCTCAAAAAATTCTCCACTGTGTGTGTGACTCCACTGCTGGCTCGGCTGATAGATGCTCGAGTGCCTCGAGTGCTCTCCAAGGGTCGCGGGTTACAGATAGACTCCCAGCGATCTCTTGTCTTCACAAATAAAGTGTCTCTGAGCATCCCTTGACGAGAAGAGGCTTCTCACAGTTTACACGTATGTTCCCGCACACTTGAGAGATACAAATTCTGGGGTTGTACGGTGCGCGGTTAATTAGCGAACTATCAGATAATTACTATTTTCCATGGAGTGCTTCAGTGCATAATACAGTCTCTCGTCGTGTTTATTTTGTCGCATTTGAATTGTTGGCTGAGCCTCGTCTAGCATATCATTTAATTCGCACGCGCGCAATAAGCACTGGGAGACACGCTACACATAGGTACTAATCCTAGAACGGGATGAATGTTTGAGAACCCAAAGAATATGATGAACGTTCGAGAAGATACACACGAGAAAGCACCAAAGTTCATTGTGTGTTTCTGTTAAACTAAACTAATCTAGTTCTCACATACGTTGCTTTAATCATTTTATAGGTGCAGTCTGGTAAGACCAGAAACATATATATCACACAACAAACATTTGCCTTTTATTGCACATTTGATAACGTATTCGAAAAGTAACGTTAGAAAGTACCCAAACGGGTTGCAACAGAATTTCTGCCCCTTTAGCACAAGTACTACTGTAATCATGTGTACTGTAGGTTTAAAATGTGTCTCCTGCCATCTGTCTATAAACTTGCTTTATTAAGTTTTGGTGGAGGAGCCCCTGTCCAATTGTATCTGTTATTCATGGTCTGTTATTATTATTTTTGTCATCAAACCCATGGGGGGAGGCTGATTGAAGGTTTAGTTATAATATACCCCCCATAATGTGCCCAATAGACACCAGGGGAATAATAGTCTAAAAAAAGAAGAGGTGGGGATTGGCCACCCTGGCAGCAGGTCATACTACCCCATAAAGGAGACAACAGTCAGGGCCGGACTACGAACCAAAACCAGCCTTGGCAAAGTGCTCGGCCGCACCTGGGGGGGGTGGCGGTACGGCAAGCTGTTTGCCAGGGCCGATTTTGTTACAGGGGCCCATATTGTAGCTATGCTGTAAAAACGGCCCTGTAACAAAAACGACCCCCCTAGGGGCCCAAAACCGGAGAAATGCCAGGTGCCAGCTACGGCCAGTCCTATCCCGGCAACAGTCCTGCTCCCTCGTGTCACAGAGAGCTTCCTCAAAAAAGGACGAAAGAAGGACTTGGGGTAAGCCACCAAGACATCAAGCTATACTTCCATCCATCTATAACTGGTCCAACACTTTTCCTCCCACCTCCTCCCAAGTGGGTCGGATTTAGGGCCGTGTGAAATTCACATAATTTCAATTTGCTTTCACATAATTTACCCCAAATTTCAGAAAAATTCAGTGGAATTATATGCAATTCAAATTTGTCATTTCTTCTACTATTTTTTAGCGAAAAATGCGTCCTCTCTTAAATTTTTGGTGTGGGGATGCATTTAAACAAATCACAGTGAACAAAAGGTGATTGTGTTATGTTGCTCCCATGAATTTGTCGTAAATATTTACAAAGATTTGGGCTGGTTTAATTAATTTCTTACCACACTTCACACATAGTTACCCAAGTGTGATAATGTGTCCTATCGGGAACTTCACTTAACAAGCAACAGCTGAAATTCCTGAAATTAGGCAAATTATGTCAAAAGTAAACTGTGCCCAGGCCTAGTTAGATTGTGGACTTGCTGCTAATCTGCACCATGAGGGGCAGAAAGATCACTAGACACCAGGGTAAAATAGTCAAAAAAGGATGGGCTTAACAGCACAGGGCTGTCCACCAACATTAGTTCTTCTGTCCTTCCTGCGAGCAGATTGATAAGATCTACCCTAACCTACCCCAGGTAGGGTGTAGAAAGCGCATTAGACAACATGGAAGAATAGTAAAAAAAGAAAGGGCCATGGACTCCTGCTGACACATGGGGCTCTGTCTCCACCACAGAATTGTCCCAACAGTCTTTCTGCCTCCTTGAAGTCGGATTGAGGGGTTAACCCAAATCTGTTCCCCTTGGGGGCAGAAATCCTATTAGACACCAAGCATAATTGATCCAAAAATAAGCGGGGCTGCCCAGGCATTAGGCCATGCCCATAATCCAGAATGGGACAACACTTTTTTTGTCCCTGGGGGCAGATTGGGGGTGTATCCACAGGATAGTAATAAGGCATACAAGACATCATGGAAAAATGCGTAAACAAGGAAGGAGTAGGGAAGCCTATCCAGTTATCAGGCCATATACCCTCTCTCAAAAACAAGTGTTCCAGTCTTTCTACCCCTGGAGGGAGGATAGGGGTTTACCTGAGAGCAGAGCAGCCCCAAGACACCAAGAAAATAGTATGCTAAAAAATAATGGATGGGGATGGGCCTCCCAGACATCGGGTCATGCACCAGCCCAGAACATATGGCACAGTCTACTGCTGCCCCTGCGGGCAAAAATCTACAAGATAGTAAGGAAAAAAGACACAACAGACAAGGGGAGGAGGTTGAAATTTCAAGGAATGGGCATGCCCCTACGCCTGAATGGGTGCAACAGTATTTCTGACCTCAAGGGGGCAGAATATATGGGGTTCCCTACATTTTGCTCCCATGAGAGAACAGAAAGGTCTTTAGAATCAAGGGAGCAAAGGCAAAAAAGTATTGGTGTCCCACAGAGGCATCGCGCCATACCCCTTCCCCAGAACAGGCTCAACAAAACTATGCACTAAGTTTGTTCTTAAGGTCTTTAAATCTCTTTTTAGGATGATCCAAACTCTCAATATCAATGGTGACTTCTTAAAAAGCCTTTTTACCTTAATTGTTAGTGCATTTTGCCCAGTTGCCTGCATTCTTTAATGTGCTTTTACCATACAAGTAGTACCTGACATGGGCTAGAGTCCCCTAGATGTGTTCTTACTTAAGTGCCATTTTCTGGCTCCCATTGTTTATTCACAACAAAGAAAACACCAAGTAACTGCCACCTTGTGCAGCAGCTCATCCTCTAGAGTGGGTGGACAATAAGAGTGATAAAAGTTAGGGAGGGGCAGATTGCTCTTTTCTGACCAATTACCAAGTAAGGAGGTCAGAAAGTGTGTACACACGTGTCCACTATCTTCCTTTCAGTTAAAATGCGTTTGGACACAGCCATATGTAGCTAACAGAAAGTCCAGAGCAACTTCCCACATATTCATCTGCTTAAGTCTTTCATGGGGTTCTAGACAGCCTTGACTTCCTTTTTAGGGACTCCTGTTTTGTAACCATTGGTTCCATTTATACTATTAGCTTGTAAATATTGGGATTCATCTATAAAGACCCCAACTGGTTTTAAGTGTTCATCACCTGCCCAGCTGACAAACCTTATTTCAAAAAGTAAATGTACCTAGTTCAGACAGTACAAGCATTCACACTCATATTCTAAAATTGTTAAACGCTCTGAGCACTGATCTGATTGGTGAGCCATATGTGAATAGACTACTGGAACTCTACCTACTGAGGTCTCTAAAAAATAGAAAGATAGAACGCACCACATCAGCAAATCCCTTGCAGTACTCCAGAACCAGATCATCTGTGATATTCACAAGAGCAGCTGTTGGAACAGAAGGAATTTGAATGGCTCTTCGCATCAACACCTTGTGAGGAGACAATCCTGTTCACCTACATGTGTGCTTTTTATGCTCATCAATACCAGAAGAAGTACATATTTCAACTTTAGAGACACAGAGGTACAAGCCTTGGCCAATTTGGCTTTGATCATCCCATTCAGCCTCTCTACGATGCCTGAAACTCTAGGTCTACAACTGCAATTGAACCTCTGTTTTACCTGTAGTGCTGTGCATAGTAAATACATTTTCTCATTCTTGAAGTGACTTCCTTGGTCTGATTCACGATGAACTGGCAATCGCAGTATCAACTCCTGGAACAATAGTTTAGTGACTGACAGACTGTCACATCTCTTGGTGTGATATGCTTCGACCCAGTGGGAAGAAATAAATCACAAGAATGTTCCTCAATTGGTCATATAGGGCCATCTCCACAAAATAGATATGGATACAGTTGAATGAATCATCAGACTTCCCTATGTGGCTCACGGTCCCTAAAACCGTTTTGTCCACATTTTGTTGCGCAACAGCGACACAAACTCTCTGCCATTGATCAAAAATGGGGGTTGTACCATTATTGTTTAAAGTAGACACCATATCGTCTCTGCCCACATGTGTTGGACCATGAACATTTCGTACCATGGCAGATAACATTGAGTCCGGGAGCATCAGCTTCTTGTCACTTCTCATCTAAATGTCACTGGCATCCCTTAGACATCCCATCATTTCCTATTTGGCTTTCTCTACTTCTGGGGCAATGTGTTGCAGATCTCGCAGCTCATTGAATGCGTGTAGAGTTCTTAACAGCATATGTGACACAGTTTCTTTTTCTGAACTGTATGGCTTATCCATGTGAAAGGGGCTGGACCCAAGAGCACAGTATCTGGTGATTTTGTCTACTTAGTGCTTGCCTCTACTGACAACATATTTGCCACTTTTGTGTGCAGCACACTTTACCACTGCAATTTCTTTCTGCAATTAAAGAGCTCCCAATAGATTGGTAACATCGCAGCTCATTGAATGCGTGTAGAGTTTTTAACAGCATATGTGACACAGTTTCTTTTTCTGAACTGTATGGCTTATCCATGTGAAAGGGGCTGGACCCAAGAGCACAGTATCTGGTGATTTTGTCTACTTAGTGCTTGCCTCTACTGACAACATATTTGCCACTTTTGTGTGCAGCACACTTTACCACTGCAATTTCTTTCTGCAATTAAAGAGCTCCCAATAGATTGGTAACATACAGCCCATTCCTGATAGGGGACCCAGTAAAGGCCATGAATCCACTCTGTGACCATAACTGACCAAAGTTGTACACAACCCATGACCATACTGGCTGTCACTGTGAATGGCAACTCATGAGTCTTCCAGTGTACAACAGGCTCCGGTAAGGGCAATCAATTCAACACTTGTGCAGATGTTACATGGCACATATAAGATACTTCCACGACCCCAGTTAGGCTGCACACAGTGTAGGCGGCTCTTAGAATGCCAAGTCAGTCTCTCAGACAAGACCCATAAACAAAAAGGATATGATTGGATTCAGAAAGGGGTTTATCCAGTCTGTTGGGTGTTGGTTTTATGCACAATTTGGTAACAATTGTGAAGTCTTGGTCAGTCTGCCTCCTCATCACCTACTGGAATGGGCAATAAGAAGTAGGATTTTGAGTGCTACATTTTCTGATAGAGACATTCTCAGGCACTAGAACGACTCTCTCACAGAGGGTTAAGCACCTGGCTGTCAAATGCTGAGTATGGTTGTGCGTTATGAGGATTTCAATCAAATGGGGGATCATTATAATTAGTGGGTAGCCCATTACTATCCCTGCTGTTTGCTGAATGCTAAGGCTTACTGCTTTGACCTCTTTAGGACAGCTAGGCAATGGTGCAGCTACTAGAGTTGTAAAAAATTCCCAAAAGGGTGCCTTGTCTCTCCATGGGCTTATGTTAGCATGGAAAAAGCTTGCCCCTCTCTCTCATGGTAAAATAGCACATATTCTATAGTGTAGTCTGACATTCCAAGAACGGGTGTTCTGCGATGTAAATTAGTTGAGGTCCTGGAAGGCTTCTATGCTTTCATCATCCTTTAGTACCAGGTCATTGAAATCAGTGTGTGTCAGGGCTTTTCCACAAAGGAAACGTTTGGGATCCATTTTCAGTAATAGCCAACCATTCACAATATAATTTGCACTTCTCACTGTGTGGCCGGTACCTTCATCTTAAGGAAAGTTTCAGTGCATTCATGAGACACTTGTCTGACTTCCTTCTCTGTCTGATGTTCTAAGTACATGATTTCTTTTTGACAATACTGTAATTTTTCGGGGGATACTTTGTGTTCATTTTCAGCCAGTTGATTGAGCAGGGCAATAGCGTCTTGCCTACAGACTTCCTTTGTCATCGATGCAATTACAATGTCATCCATGTACTGGATCATGGCCAAGCTACATTGTAACTGTAGAGACTCTAGATTATTTTTAAGTATCTGATTAAGATAGGATGGACTTTCGATGCACTCTTGAGAATCGCAACACCAAATGAGTCTTCTCTTGGAACCGAAACGCAAAGAGAAACTGTCTCTCTTCATGAAAAGGAACTGAAAAGAATGCCTGGCAAAGGTCAATGGCCATGAATTATTCTGCCTCTGTGGGAATCTGGAACAAAATCGCAGCAGGTCTCAGTACCACAGGATAGCATGGAACGACTATTTGGTTTATTTTCTGTAGGTTGTGCACTATCCTCCACTATTTGTTGGCTTTGTGTAAGACCATGATCCATTAATTACATGGACTCCCAATGACTTGCTTTAGAAAGCCCTGTTCTATCATGCTCTCAATGACAGGGGTGATTCCTGCTATGGCCTCTGGGGTCATCTTGTAAGGATATGTTTGAGGAAAAACTGCATTGGGCTGAAGAGTAATCATTAGAGACTTGGCAGCTTTAATCAATCCAGTCTCACTACCTGTAAAATGCTAAATGTCCTCTCTGACAGTGTCTTTCACATAAATAGATAGGTCCTCATTGGTATTGACTGGATACAACCTGACAACAGATTCCGGTGTGTGTAAATTTAACCCTGCATCTGCTGCTTGAGTCTCTATCCCAACTCCATTCAGTGTACAGTAAATGACACAGCTGAGTTTGCAAAGAAGATCCCTTCCCAGCAACTTTACAGGAGTCGAATCACACACAACGAACTGGTGTTGTTCCTTGATGCCTCTAAATTTTACTTCGGCGGAGGCAGTAATCTTATTTGTACACTGATGCTGCTGATTTGTAATGCCTACAACTTGGACTTATTTTCCCAAGAGGGGTAGATTCGGAACTTCAACTGTTCTAACAGTCAATTGAGTGGCTCCTGTGCACATCAATAAAGGTACTGGATGACAGTTGACCCCTCCATTTTTGTACGATTCACCCTGGTCCACCTCTAGGAGTGCGCCAACTACACATTCCTCCTCCCCCCTCAGGCACTGTCAATTTGCTTGGTCAGACTGTGGAGTTCTCAAACATGATGGTAACCGGAGTGTTCCACAAATGGATTATGGGGAACCATATTGCTCTTTTGGAAGTAGGGATTTCCACCTTGCATCTGCATAGTGCCTGGGAAACTCTTTGACATGCCAGGTTTAGGGATCCTTGGAGCAAGCATAGGGGTCTTAGTATTGGGAGACGACCCCCCTGAACTGCAAAATGCACAACTTGGACATCAATCATGGCTCGATCAGGATTGTAGCAACACTCCCTCTTCCAATACCCAATTTTGTTACAGATGTGGAAAGGGGCATCCTTTTTAAGGGCACTTATGCTTGTTCCTGGTGTGATGCTTTGTCCCTCTTCCCATTCCCGGGCCTTCATATGCCATAAACACGCTCTGTATGATTATTCCAATACTGTGGTCAATTTTAGGTCCTTCATGGAGTACTTTATGTTTCTTCATACTTCCATTCTGTGCTAATTGGGTCTGGGAGATCATAAATGTTCCTGGGAGTACCTTCTACATGGCTTCCAACAGGTCACTGCATTATCTTGTATACTGTAGAATCTCATCAAGTGGATCACTCTGCCAGCAAAAAACACCTTGGATGATCTGGTTGGTGAATTCAGGTTGTAGCCTTTGCACAAAAAGCGAATAACCTTTCCATGTTATCTCCAAATGGGTCATTTAGTACACTAAGCTCCATTTTCACCTACATCAAGCTCTCAAAATATGCATGCATGCATGCTCTCTTTGGGTTCTTGACATGTTCAGAAAATCTCGGGCAAATGTATTTCCTTTTGGGGAACTTTAGTTTTTAATTTTTTCATTACTTTCTTGTATTTGGTCTTTACCAAGGGTGAAGGTGCATTAGTTCCTGCTACCCTAGGTGGCTCCTGGTTCAGCCATTCCACTGCTCTCCTGGACTCTGCCCATATGTCCATTGGCACATTTCACTTTGAACAACACATCCAAATCCTCCTATAATACCTTATAAATGGTCCATCTGCATGTACCACTTACTGGTGTGTTCCCTTAACATAAAAGAATTGGTGAAGGGGAAGATATCTGTCCGGTACCATGGGACACATAAATATTACCCTTCCTGTACTTCCCTCAGGGGGAATTTCCCTATTACTTCTGCTGTAGTTTTTCTGCTATCATCCTTTGAAGCTTCCTTTCTTTATTTCACTTTCACCCTTTCCTTCTTGGGTTACAGCACTATAAGCATCTTGGTCCGCTTCAATCCCTAATGTTCTCGATCATCTCTTATGTGTTTTCAACCCTCTCAACTTCAGCAATTTGATTTCCATTTCAATCATCATCATCCTAACATTCATTTGCTGTTTCTTTCTCTGTGTCAAATCAAATCTGCAATCATATGCTTCTTTCTCCATTCTTGCATGCGTCTCTTGTGCTTCACTCGGAGCTTCCTTGCTCATGCAGAGCAATTTGCTCCCGATGTAATGTCCTAGGAAATCCATCCCTATATTACCCTTAATAATTTCTTCAAATTCTTTTCTCAGCTGGCCAACATTAAGTCTCTGTGGCGTATTGTCACTTGATGAGTTGACTGGTAGAGCAGCAATAATTGCTTGGACTCCTGCCATAGAATGTGCTGAGACCACTAATTGCTGCGGGCATCGTGCTGTCATGTGGGGACTGGTGTGGGACTTTGTGGGACACTCAGAAGTGTCTGACTTAGAGCAGTGCTATCAACTGTCTTGTCAGTGTGCTTGAAATGGAGGTTTCTGTAAAACTTAGGAGTGCGCAAGCTTCAGTAGAGATTTTGGTGCACACTCCTGTCTTAGTTGCCGCCAAATCTGTAGTGCTCAGTGATGGGGTGGTCTTATGCATAGAGTTCCTCTATGAAGGCATCCCACTCCTCACTCTCTGCTTCTGTCTTGTTTTAGATTTCACATTCTCCTCAGGTTTCTCCTCAGCTATTTAATTACTCTCTTTCAAAGTGTTAACTCCAACGGTCTCATTTACGTCTTAACTCCACCTTTTCTGCCTCTCATCTTCCTGTGACTTATCCATAAATAAGCCATTTTGCTGATTTTTAATGGAAACTTCTTGCCTTAAATTTGCTTGCAACCAGCTCCCAAAGGTTTAAAGCATCAAACTGTGGGTTTGGGCTGAGGTCCTAAATTGTACATTCACCTTCTCAAACTTTATATTTTGGGAATATGGAAAGTTCAGCTCAGGGGGAATCATAATTACCCATCTTTGGACATATATTTGTGCCAATGGCTAAGCAACAAGCATGTGTAAGCCATTCTGTTCTGCCATTTCCCTAACTGGTGTACCTTTGGGCAGAAATTTCTCTTCTTAATTCATGTCTTCTAATGAATTCTCAATCACACTTCGATCCTATCGCGCACTCTCACTTTGCTATTTTGTTCATGATTTGCTCACCAATACCAGCGCATCTCTTTTAAAGGTCATCCTATTGAAGCACAGCTACTGTGCTTGCCAGCAAACCCTACACTGCATCAAAATGACAGAAGGCCTGAATACTGACAGGACTTCCTGGATCACTTTTTTCTACAATTATTCATTTAATTGCTTTGTCTAGACAGAACTTTCCATGCCGCAAGAAGACTACCAACTCTCACACAATGGTAGACTCTTGACCCATGGACTAAGAAGTGAGCTGACACTGAGGGAAATTATAACACTCATACAGTAGAAAAGGTTACGTCACTATATTGGTGTAACTGTTAACGCCTCACAGCACACCTCACCTTAGTAGACAAGTTCAACGATTCAATTAACTAACTTGAGGTACCTCTTCCTAACTTTATCCCATACATATACCAGCTCACACATTTATTAGGTTAAAACATAAAAATATCATTAGGAATACAATAATTATAATTCCAACAAGTCCAAGTGCTGAAGCAACAATAATTCTTCTCAAAATCTCTCCAATGCATTCCATCACAATACAACTACTACCATTGCCAACATACGCAGCCTCACAGCTCACGTCTCATCCATACTTCATAAGTATACAGATTCCTATTGATAATCATGTCTTTCTTCTTAAGTAACCTTGTCTTCCAGGAACAAAATGGGGTTGAGACTGGGTCAATTTGAATCCCAAGGGAAAAGTGCCTGTACCATGAAGGTGCACTCTCAAATCAATAACTGGAACTGTGACATCTCAAGAAGATTGAAAGATATCAGTCAGAATTTCAAGGACTTTATATAAAGAGATATGAATCAAATACATGAAACATATTATCAGTATATTATCACTCGGCAGCAAATAATTCAGATCATATTTACAAAGAACACAGTAATGCCCATGTAAAATCTAGCATAGATTCACCATACAAAGTGGGAAGTGAGGATCTTCATTAGAGAGGAAATGTATGTCCTTTTACAGGACTTTGGACAAAGGTTTCATACATTACTACATAGGTATGTGGTTCTCAGAATAGGCACCAATGAGGAACAAGCAAGTAGAACCCTTTTACTCAGATCTATACTTTTCACTTTTAAATTATGAATAGAGGTTATTTTCCCGCTCAGAAAGGCTTTGTATTCATCCCAAACAACCCCCATTGGGGGGACGTCCATGTTAACCACAAAGAACTCCTGGGACTCAAAGCCTAGCTTCTGAATTACTGAGTCATCCAAAAATAGGGTGAGGTCCATTTTCCATCTCCTTGTCTTGATAAGACTAATACTAGATTTACTGCTGAGTGGTCTGATAGATGCACTCCTAAATCCCTAATTTCTTGTACCCAATCCTTTATCTCTTGGTCAATCAAGAAGAAATCAATTCTTGATTGGTGACCGTATTTTTTATTGTTAGATGTGAAACTCTTTCTCTCTCCATATGTCACATCACCCTAGCTGTTTAATAGTGGTTTTTATTAGGGTCCGCATCCTACTATTTGTTACTGCTCTGCTCTTAGATGAGCCGTCCAACTTCCCATCGAGCACCACATTAAAATCACCTGCTAAGAAGGCTGGGTCTGGGAAATTTAGCAGCTCCGTCAACAGACCACTAAGTGGCCAGGGATCATCTATATTTGGGCCATAATATCCAACAACAGTATGTATCTGATGGTAACACCTTAGTTTGACAATGGCGCAACTGCCTGCCTTACCTACTCTGCTTTCCTCTATCGTAATATACCGGGTATTTTAAACCAGGATTGCCACCCATTTTAAAGTGAGCTGTTGACTGGTGTCAATGACCTCTTGCACCCAAACACTAGATTTAAAAATATCTCTCACTTCCACAATAGTTAAGTGAGTTTCCTGTAAAATTATAATCTGGGCTGGGACATCTCTCAAATATTGCAAGATCTTTTCCCTCCTGTATTTAACTCTTAGCCTGTTCACATTCCATGATAAAATCTCAATCCGAGTGTTCTGGCCAATACTTATCCCTTACACCATGAACTGAATGCAACGGGGATAAAAAAACATGATTGGCCGAAGAGGACTTTAAAAAATACTTTCCCCCACTGCTCCCCACCAGGTGACGCCCACCCTTCACGTGACCCCTAAACCCCTCTACCGTGGAGAATCCTCCCTCTACCACATCCATGGTCTAGGCCTTTGGGGGCCCCCTGGAGTCGTGAAAATACATAACATCTTGATATATTGTGTCGCTAGAGCTATTCGCATTTCTTAATGTGCTCACGAAATCATCTAAAATAAAAAAGTAGAAAAAAGAGAAAAGACCTAAGAAAGGGACGGGGAATTGAGGGGAGAAATTTGATGATTGTCACTTTCTCAAACCCTCTCTAACTTATCCCTGCGTCAGATATGGACTTTATGAATTCCCCTACATCTTCAGAACGTTGGAAGTTCTGCATTTTTTAGTATACATCACACCCAAAGTAGCCGGGAATTTCAACTGCGCCGTGGCACCTAATTTCCCTAAAGAGTCAAATGGTTTGCCTAACTCCCATTGCTTGTTTGCTGTGATCTGTGACACATAAGACCTTATCTCAAAACTAATGCCATCCACAGTTAACGTCTTCATTTTTAAGGCCTTAGTGAGGATGTCTTCCTTCACTTTATAGATATGGAAGTGGACCAGGATTTTCCTAGGCTTTGTTTTATATGGGGCTAACCCGAAGGTATCCCTGTGAACTCCCTGGATGCCATTCATAAGGTCTTGTTCCGTGCAGTCGACTGGGGTCCCTAGTTTGATCAGTTTTGCCACAAATAATTTTATATCATCCCACTCTGCCTCCTCAGGTAATCTTAACAAACTAAGGTTGTTCCTTCTTTGGTTGTTCTCAAAGGATTCCAGTTTTTCTTGCATACCCACTCCATTGCCCATTAGGAGAATAATCTCTTTCTAATTAGCCTCAGTTTGAAGGGTCAGTTCTCTCACTGAGGTTTCCAACATCGAAGTCCTAGCTGTGAGATCATACAATTACGTTTCCAGCTTATCAAAAGCAGATCTGATCTCCATTTGGATCGTCTCGGAGGTTTCAATCTGCTTCTGACTTCAGTTGTTAATAGTTGGATTAAGTCAGAGACTGATTGAGATGATGATTAGATTGGGGGTAAGGCCGCCAGCTTTATTTACCGTGACCCGCTCAGACTGATGATCCAAATCACCTTGTGCTATTGACCATCTGCCTGAGGGGACGGGTGTTCATGCCTGTAGCTGAGATCGAACTTTCCTCCTGCAACATCTGGGTACAAGGAGTAGCCACCTCTAGGGTCTGTGGATCATCCGCCAAAGCTTGGAACCTATTCAGACTTATAGAGACCTCCCCCTCGGGGGACTGCGAGAGGTTGGTCAGAGAGGATATAACTGTTTTTTAAAGTGTTAGTGTTTTTGGCGTCACTTTAACCCCTTCTGTGCCCATGACGAGATAGTCTCGTCATGGAGCGCGGTTGCGCTGTGCCCATGACGAGACTATCTCGTCATGGACCCCGCCCGCTAATGAAAGGGCCGGCACAGGCGAGGGAAAGGGCGGGGCACTCAAGGGGTTAAAGAAAGTTTGCAGTGAAGAAGTGATTTTTAGACTCTGCAATTGAGCATTTACTTTTTTTAACTATATTTCCCCCTCCTTGGACTAACCCAGTCCTCAACAGCTGCCCGATCTAACTGAGTTTCTGTAGGTTTGTTTACTCTATCTGTTATGCTACCCTGTACTGATTTAAATTGCATATTAACCTTACCTCCCTACTGTCTGATGCCTGGATAACCTCTATTTTTCAACAAACAGTTCTTCCTCTTGCTACTAGATTATCCTTTATCTGCTTTTTGTCTTCTTTTGTCTGCATTTTGGAGAAAACATTACCTCCTTTTCCTCTAATTTTCCTCTGGTTGTCAGGGCCCCATACGATGTCTCCCTCCTTACTGGGCTTCCGAACGGCTACACTCCTTTCCAGCTTGCTAGAGGAGCCTATTGCTCTTGTGCTGCCTCTGCCACAGTTTCCCCAGACGGAAATTAGAGCAACTGCCTTTTGCCCTTGAGTCCAATGGGATTCCTGGCAGGGCATTCTTCTTATCTTCAATTTGGGAAATGCATGGATTACACCCTAGCGAGGAGCGAGAAAGAGTTCACAACTCGGGGAGCCTCCACGACCCGCTGCTAGCCGGCCGCCATGTTCTCCATCCCTCTTCAACTAGTAAATTTTTACTGCAGACTACATTTGAAGATTCTCTCATAATACTATTGCATTGAATCCTCTCACAATTTATTCAAGCACTATAATTGACACATTGTATAAACGATAGTCTGAGACTAAGGTTAGGTGCAGCATGATGAGAAATCTCTAGGAACGGTCGCCGTCTCTTAGTACAAAGCCTACAATCCTAGTCAAAGTAAGTCACAACACACCCTAAATTATCCTGTGCTCACCCTCTAGTAACTTGGCAGAGAGCAGTTAGACTTAACTTAAGATGCAATTTGCACAGTATTTGTGCAACACTTCAAACAGTAACACAGTGAAATCACCACAAAAGACTCCATAACAGTTTAGAAAAATAGATTATATGTTTCCGAACAAATCAAAACCAAAAAGGCAAAATTCTAAAAAGTATAACCGGAGATATTACTTTTTCAAGAATAAAATAAAATGAAGTTCTTAAAGGCTTAAAGCACTAACCTAGGACATTTGGTCACACTTGACTGAGGTAAATCCAAAAGTTTAGGTCGAATTCAATGGAGCTTGGGTCGGATTCAGGGACCAGCCTTGGCTCCCTGAAAAGTACCTGAGATACGTCATCAATGGAATCGAGTTGCGAGAATCGAAGGGTGATGCGTCATCTTCAAACCAAAGGCAATGCGTCGGTTCTGAGGCACGCAAAGTCAGAGTTGCATTGGAAACTGGAGATGATGCCCTGCTTGGTCGGCACTACGAGGTCCGCAATCCATGCAGCAGTGTCAATGAGCCATCATCGAGGGGGATGCACCATTTCCAATTGATGAATTGTTGTATAGATGTATGGATTTTAGCAGTAGCAGCACTTTATACCCATTGCCAAGGGCCAAGGGCTGGATTGGCATCACTCGGCAGGGCAACCTTGCAGCAAATAAAGTCCAGGTACTGTTGCAGGGTGAGGAAATGTCTTTGAGGTCCCTGAGACTTACAACAGGGGGCAAGCCAGAATGCCCTTGGAGTCACTCTGGGTTCAAGTGAGATGGCTTAAGTTCTTCCACAGCAGGACAGATGGTAGCAGGCAGGCAGCATAACAGAAAAGCAGTTCTTCCAGAGCAGCAGTCCGGCAGAGTGGCAGTCCTTGTAGCAGCACAGCAGTCCTTCTTCCAGGCCGAGTTCGCCACAGGTCCAGTAGTATCTGATTTGTTGGGTACAGAAACCCAGCTCTTACACCCAGTCGTGCCTTTGAAGTGGAGGTGATATCTAAGAGGTGCATTGAAGTCCACAGAGGTCCTCCCTCCCAGATGTTGCTCCAGACACACTAAAAGGGGGTCTGCAGCCCTTTGTGTGGGGACAGGACACAGCCTATTTAGGAGCACAGTGTCAGCTCCTCCCTCCCATACTGCCAAAGATGACCTAGCAGGATGTGGATGGCCGCTCAGTCACACCTAAACTCCTTTTGTGTGTGGCCATCCAGAGGGAATGAACAAAGTGCAGGTGTCACCCACCGCAGAAGTGTATTAAAGAAAGGCTGCAGCTACACTGGGCTTAAAGCAGAAAAATTGCATCTTTCTATAAGCGGTATTTTCAAAAGGGTGTTGATAAATTCAGCTTTACCAGTAAAAAGAATGTATTGTTACCATTCCAAATATATTGAACATGATAGAGTTACTACTTCTCAGTCAGGAATTATAGCTTGGAAGTTTAATAAGTAATTCCCAATGTTAATCTATTAGAGAGATAGGCCACACAGTAGTAAAAAGCAAATGTTGGTGTTTTTCACTAGCAAGACATGCAAAACATAAAAGTACATGTCCTACCTTTTGATTACATAGCACCCTGCCCTATGGGCCACCTAGGGTCTATTTTACAGGTGACCTATATGTAATAAAAGGGTAGTTTAAGGGTTGGTAAGGTGTTTCACATGCCAAGCGGACATGGCAGTGTAAACTGCACACAGAGGCTCTGCAGTGGCAGGCCTGAGACATGTTTTAAAGTGATACTTGTGTGACTGGTACAATTAGTGCTGCAGTCCCACTAGTAGCATTTAATTTAAAGGCCCTGGGCACAGGTAGAGCATTCTACTAGGGACTTTTAGGTAAATTAAAAATGCCAATTTTGAATAAGTCATTCAATCCATGTTTTAGGGGTGAAGCATTTCCACTTTAGCCCTAGTTAGCAGTGGTAAAATGCTCAGAGTCCTAAGGACAACACAAATAACTCAGACAAATTGGAGGCAAGCAGGCAAAACGATTTGGGGATGATCACCCTAAGGCTGTCAGATTTAACAACTTGGCTATAGCCAATCCCAGTTCTGCCTCTTCCCACTCATATTAAGAAATGTTGCATTGTTTGTTTTAATTGCATTTTTTAAAATAAGCAGTTTAGGACTTTCACAGAAAATTATTCCCCTTTCCTTGGCCCTTTTCCAGCCCAAATTGTGTACATTGTTTAGCCCTAGGATGAGAATGCTCACTAAAACCCTATGTAGTTCCATTCATTTTTTTCCGGAAATGAAGCCATACATTGAAAAACTGCTGCTACAGAACTATTTGGGAGGCAACACCCAATAAGGTTTGCCACAACAAAAATAGCCAATTGTGTAATTGTTGTATTCAAAGATTGTAAACCATCCAACCATCCAGCTATCCATAATGTCAGCATTGTGCAGCTCAACTGGCTTTTGGTAACATAAATGTTTTGAAAACTATGAAACAGCTTTGCAGCAAAAATCAAACGAGCCTAAACTGAATCAAATGAACTTTTATGACCAGTTCTGTGTAATTCTGCTTTGCAATTTTTGCTATAATGAACAGCAAAAGAATCAATAGGATTTAACACCCTATTTTAACTTTGCTCCATGAAGGATCTGCGTGGAACTTGACAGACCGAAACTAAGCCGTATGCACTAATTTATACTTATATTTCATGCTGATTTTCCATATGCTACCAAAGTTACAACCAAATAAAAAAAACATTTTTAGTTTTAACGATGGCCCTAAAAGAGAGACGATGGAATGGGCATATATGATTGGGGGAACCCTAATGCACAAATATATAAGAAAATGTCCTTGAGTTACGTGTATTATGTTGCTATGATTACTGAATTAATTATGACCTGTACTGTTGCTTTTAAATCAATTAAAAAAGGTTAAAAAGAAAAAGTGTAGCTTTATCATAAATTGGTTACAATGCCTAACTCTGTAGCATATACTTTTTGGGATGCACCATGTAATTTCTTAGAAAGTCGAAGAATGTTACTCATTTCTTGACAAGCTCTTCCATTCCTGTGCACTTTCAATTTCTTTCACTGGAGTGAGAAAAAGACGTGGAGGACAGATGACTGAGAACATTTTGTGAATCATGCTTCCTGCAGTCTGCTGCTGAGTATCTTTAAAGGCACTCCATAATGATTCGGTGCCTGCTGCTGTTGCAGCGCGCCCACTCATGGATAAACTGAGGGGAGGGCGGGAAGAGGTTGACTTGTCTTGTACTAGCTTCAGTGACAGTGTGTGAAATGGGATGTCAAAGAACATTTGTTCAGAGGAAAGAAAGTCTGCACTGGCCTGCATTTACGAGGCCATACCCAACAGTTTATGTTAATACTTTTCTTTCTAGAAATATATATATCTTCTTTTATTTGTTTTCACCCTTATCCTTTCATGTTAGAATTCAGTTTTTTATAACGTTTAATACAGAAATACTAGCAAAGACAGAACATCCATGTGTCCATTCAACTACACAACTCGTAATTCTAAATTGGCCCGTTATGGATGCGCTATAAATCAATGGGTGCGTACGTATAGCGCTAAATCTCCAATGGGGCAAGCAAATTATGTTTTTTGTCAGGTTTAATGGATCTGGGCTGTGTCATGATCCTTTTTGTTGTGCATTTCGTGTCTTGAACGCTTACATTAACTAAAAAATCCCCAAGTTAGTACATGGGTTGTGGACAGCAGAGCTCAGAACCAAAGGGTAGTAATTGACACTGGACAGTAATTGCTCTCATCAAACATGCCTTAACTCGGATATATTTTGGGGCAGATTTGCAAGAAAGTGACGCATCTGTAAAGATGCTTCACTTTCCCTGCGCCACCATTAGAAACCCTTGTGCTGCTATAGATGCGCGATGGCGCAAGGATTGACAGGTGCGTCAGAAATTCAGACGCATCTGTTGACGCAAAAGTCACGCATTGCTGGAGTCGTGTCGCAAGCACGACGCAACTCCAGCAATGCAGGAGGAGGCCTATCCTCATTGTGCTGCGTCAAACCTTACGCCTGCTTCAAGCAGGCGTAAGAATTTGACGCAGCGGCGTCCTAGAAGTGGCGCAGTGAAGTCTTGTAGATTTTACTGCGTCACTTCTATGAGGCTTTTTTGCGTTGGAACGCCCACCCTGCATACATTATACCTGACGCAGGTATAATGTGACGCAGGGCTTTACAACGTGACGCATCTTCCTAGATGCGTCACGTTGTAAATGGGCTGCATTTTTACGCTGCTGTTTCGTCACAAAAAGAGACGCAACAGCGGCTCAAAAATGACGCATGGGGATTGTAAATCTGCCCCTTCAAGTTTACATGAGTTTAACCATGCAGTGCAGAAAACAGGATCATGTTACAGCCCACGGGGCCCTAACACATACAAAGTGTGCTTAAGCACAAAAAAAAGTGACCTCAATTTGCACATCTGTAGCTGTATTTCTGTGATTTATGCACATAATCATTGGCAGAGGCACAACTAGAGCCAAATTTCGGGGGAGGCAAAGAAAACATTTCGCGGGGTGGGGGGCTAATTCTTCCAGCAGTAGGAAGTGTGGAGATGCAGGGGCTCTAAGAAGGGGTGAAAAAAATGACAAAGCCTCATTAACCCGCAAATGGTCTTTTAAAGTCCTGTGAAGTACTCAGGTGTGGCTGTGTGTGTGCCCGGGTAGCTGTCTCAACCCGGGCTGACACACGACAGGTGGAGAGGACTGAAGCCCTTTGAGCCCAATGGGTGTTGCGCGCCTGATCTTTGGTGTATGCACATACCTTTTCTTCAATAAGCACAGGCACATGTTATGTTGTTTATCATTTAGGGCTTTATTTAGAGTTTGGTGGATGGTATGAGCTGTCTCAGGTGAGCATTTTACAACAATATGCTCCACTACTGCTTTGCTTATGTTTTTATGTTCCATTTGGTTTTAAACACTTAGTGCCTGGTCCATTCACTGTATAAAGCACCTAGACACTTTAATTGCGTGAGACATCACTTGAATATGCACACGTTTCTAATATGTTGTGTGCTATTGTCACAAGGCATATAAGGTACAAAATTAATTTCGAGAACACATACAGCTAATATCTATCACTTTTTTCCAATCTAGGTTCCGTGACAACAGTGGGACATTGCCCACTGTATTGCGATGTGGGAGGTAGGTTTCCCCTCTCACTTTGTGTAGATATCATTTGATACCCTGGTCGTGAAGAATTGCCCACGATCTTACGGACAACAAAGGCAAAAACATGCCGAACTAATGAGAGTAGGACGTAGACATCTAGGCACATAACTCCTAGTTTTATGCCACTCTATTGATTTTTAATCAGGCAATTTACCTACCAGAATAAATATAATTCAAGGAATAATTAACCTGTTTTAACTCACTCACACTACATCTACATTACTGGGCCCCTCACCCCCACTGCACCAAATGGGAGGGACAAAAGATCTCCGACAAAGAGCCCCATTTATGGGAGCCCATCGGCCATTGCAGAGCTGGCCCGACGAGGAGCAAGCCCATATGATGAAGCCTGACACCTAGCTCGCTGGGTGTGTGAGGGCTCCGGTTCCGAAGAGGGATCTCCCCCCTCTCACTTTGAACAGTAGGACTCACTTGTTGATCCAACATATCGAACCTAGTACATGTCTGTCCTTATATGTCTTCTTACTCTTAGGAACTGCATACCCTTCCTTATATACATTATCTTGGGCACGCATGCTGGACCTAGAAAAAAGCCCTATTGTCCCTCTTGTTTTTTCATACTGTCTCAAACATGGCATAAGTTCATTTATAGTCATCACTTAAAATAATAGTATTGTGTCCGCCAAACTCTAAGGGGTATATTAACAACAGCAGTATCGCTGCTTTAGCAGCACTTTTTGCCGCTAAAGCGGCGATATTTCCATCGCCCTATTTACAAGGTGGTGCTAACATGCATTAGCGCATGTTAAGACCCGTTTTCCCAATGCCTTGCTGTGCATCTCTAATGAGATGCAAAGTGGGCGTCACTTGATGTACCCCTGATGGACTACCTTGTAAAATATCACAAAATGTACATCGCGATATTTAGAAGGAGGCCCGCGCATTTTAGCAGACGTTAGTTTTTGGCGAAAACCGCGGTTTTCGCCAAAAACTAATGTCTGCTAAAATGCTGACTTACCTATACCTAACAATGGGGGCAGATTATGCTGATATGGGTCGTATCAGCAAGGTTATCGCCGTTTTCCATGGAACATCACTGGAAAACCAGCGATGTTCCATGGAAAACACCACTACCGCTGGAAAATTATCGCCATTGCGCTATGCGTTGTTGATACAGTGATAGCATGGCGATAATTGCCAGCGATATCCGGCAATAAATAAGTTCTCGCTAAGAGCGGCCAGCAATAATTATCGCTGATGCTTGATAATATGCCTCTAAATGAAGGCGTTAGTGCTCAAATTATGAAGCTCTGCATTACAGAGAAAAAGATAGCCTGTTTTACAACAAGTCAAAGTAGAGCTTGCTGTTTTCATAATATCATTTATTAACAAAATTATCAAATGCCACCAACTAAACTTTGGGACCAAAGTATTGTCCCAATCATTACTCAATAAAAAATATTGAGGACAAAATTACATGTCATTAGGAACCAAAAAAGAGCTCAGTCTGCTATACATAACCATGAGATATACAGATGCAAATAGGGATCTTAAAAACCAAGGGCCTCATTTACAAGAAAGTGCAGCAGCACGGCACCACAAGCCCTTTGGCTGCGCCACGCTGCAGCACTTTCAAAGCACAGGGATGCAACGTATTTACAATATGCTGCATCCCTATGCTCTCTCCTGCGCTGCTGCACAATGGGCTGCCATGGGCCGACGAAGGCATTCTTGCAATAACAACGAGAGGGTGAGGGACAGTCACTCTTGATCCCCCTGGTTAATGATACATCAACAACAAAAGAGTGAACAATGTAAGGAGCAAAATAGGAGTAACAGCGTGAGCAAAAATTGTGTTTTTAAGAGAACCCTCACTCACCAACCTAGTTGGTGACATGCTTCATCATCGGGTTCCACCAGAGAGGCCGAATGCCTCTCTGGTGTGCTACAACGCCTGAACTACAGCGGAGCTGGTTTTTGATGGAAAGGGAAGTGAAAATTTTAAAAGGTGAGTGGTTTTAACCAATAACCAATTTAATCCTGGCAAACCAAATACCGAAATAAAAACAAGTGGGTTGGACAAAAGCCGGCCAATTAGGTGGGACAAGGCTTATCCAAAAGGGGGGAAGGTCAACATGTTTCTGCTTAATGAGCCCAGTCGGCTAAGCATTCATCAGGACCATAGGGAACACCACGGCGGTATGCACACGCTAAGGTGCACCCTGACCAGTGGTGTGTTTGAGCGGTAAGACTCACTGTTTTACCGCAAGGGCCATCCTGTAATTAAGGGGCTAACAACGCCTGTAAGGGGAAAAAAACAGACATAACACACATAAAGACATATACAGATAGACACATTGTGTCACTTGAATATCTTATGCTTTACGTGATTCAGGTGAACACAATTGGTAGGCCCATGCTGTGAAGGGGGAGTGGGTGTCAAATAACGTTAAGTGGTTATCAAGACTCCCACAAATAAAGAGTGGTGCTCTGTGAGAGCTATAGGACCTGTACTTTTATCATCGTGTTTTCGTTGTGGTCCTGCGCACTAATTGTGTCAGTGAAGACAATAGAACAATGTATTGACTGGCCGGCCAGCGATGTGCTGTCGGTATAGGCTGTATTAGCCGTAGTGTTTTGCCTTTAAAAATATATACATACATACATATAGCGGACTCGTGCAAGTGGAGTACATGCTGAAATGAGCACACATGGTGTTTGCCAGGCGCCGTTGCTCCAGTGCATGACTATCAATTAGGTATTTAAAAACAACAACACCATGGAAAAAAGAGGGCTGAACTCTTACTCAGTAAACCAGTATTTGTTGCGTCATGGGTCCGAGAGGGGGGTAGTGAGCTATAGTATCTATGGGAGTAGATAAACAAGAGAACCTTGTTGGTCTGGGTACTCGTAAAAGAAACTCACTGGGACCAGAGGGACGCGATGGTGAAGGGAAACTACTTACTTCCATGCTCGCACACTCCCGCAAGATACCTGGATCAGTCCTGCTCGGCCCGGATCTTGGTGAGTATGAAGTAGGAGCCGGAAGAAATACAAAAACAAACCTATCACGTGATGCGAAGACGCGTGTCACGTGATCGCAACAGCGTCCGTAAACGCGTGACATCATCATCAGGGGCATGTGTTAGCGGACGTGCCCCCGGACCTAGTCCCATTGGGATTGGTTGATTAAGATGTGGTGAGCTGAAGTAGGACATGCTAGTTTTTTCAGAGAAATTGACAAATAATGGCGAAAAAACTTCGTCATGTTTATTTATGTTTGAAAATAGCCGGTGACTGTTGCCTACTTAAACATGCCACGTAATGCCTGAAAACTTTTCAAAGGATTACACATTTAGGGAGGGTCCCCTAAGCGACAAATGTTTTCATGAGGACATTAAAGAGAGGCGCTTTGTGTTTTGCATCTATTAGTGACCAACTGCATTGGTCAGTTCGGATGAGAAACACGACGGAGGGGGTCTAAAGAAAACCTAGGCTGTGCTACAAAGAGGCCATCAAGGCGTTAGTCCCAATAGTGGAAATTAACCCATATTTCAATTCTTCAAGACGGAGTTCCACGGAATGTTATCATTAAGACCTGTGAGGTGAGTAGAAAGGCGATAGACCCACCTTTGCTCTTTTTCAAAGAGTAGCTGCTGGGTGTTTTTTCCTGGTTTCAGTTTTTCAATGATTGACCAAGTCATATCGTTCGTGGTATGATTGGCCAAGAGAAAATGTTCTGTCAATTTTGTGCTTAGTTTTCGACAGCGAATGGTACTGCGATGTTCGCATATGCGCTGCTTGATTTTCCTCCCTGTCATCCCGACGTATCTTAGTCCGCAGGGACAAGTGATGAGGTAAACAACGTCTGTAGAGTTGCAGTTTGTGTGCGTTCTCTGCACCCATTGTTTCCCTGGTTCAAGTTCAAGGTATTTCGAGGGGGAAGTCAGGTGGCAGACGCTACATGAACCGCAAGGGTAGTGGCCAATAATAGGAGGAAGGCCCCACGCACTAGTAATAGACTGATATTGATCTTTGTCTGGTATCTTAGGGCGAGTATGGACCAAGGCATCCTTTAAACTCCTTGCTCTTTTGTAAGAGAATAAAGGTTTTTCCCAGTTGTGCTTATTGCTCGTCAGGATATTCCAGTGTTTTTTAATGGACTTACTGACTGCGTTTGATGCTGCATTGAAAGTCGTTACACAAGTGAGAGGTATGGAATCCTGGTCATCTCTCACATGGTCTTCTAGTAGAGCGTCTCGATTTTGATTCCGGGCCCGCTTGTTGCTCCTGGAAAGGATCCTGTCAGGGTAACCCCGAGATTTCAATTTCAATGTGAGTTCTTGTGCTTGTTTCTTGTATGTAGACACTTCGCTGCAGTTCCGTCGGAGCCGCAAAAATTGCCCGAAGGGGAGGTTTTCCCTCAGAGGGCGGGGGTGGTAGCTGGAAAAGTGTAACAGATTATTCTTTGCCGTCGGTTTATGATGAGTTCTGGTTTGGAGGGTATCACCTGTTCTAGTGATTACCACATCAAGGAAGATCATCTCATCCTTGTCATGCGTGTGGGTGAATCTGAGATGGGGATCGCAAGTATTTATCCAGCCAAAGAAATCTTGGAGGCGGTCCTCAGAGCCCTGCCAAATGATCAGCACATCGTCAATGTACCTTTTCCAAAAGAAAAGGTTTGACAGAAAAGGGTTGTTGGGGGCCAAAATGAATTTTCCTTCGAAGTCGAAAACATACAACCCGGCTACCGAAGGCGCAAAAGTGCTGCCCATTGAAGTTCCTGTGATCTGTTGAAAAAGGTCACCCTTATATTCGAAGAAGTTCCTTTTCAGTGCGAGAGTGGCACAGCTGACAATGAATTCTCGTGGGGTCGTGTAGTTCCAAACACTGGACTCAAGGGTGCGTCTCACGACATTGATGGTGTCATCCTGGGGGATGCAGGTGTACAAACTTTCAATATCCATTGTCACAAGGAAGGATACACCTTCCGGGAGAACCATCCCTTGGAGTAGTGATAACAGACTTTTGGTGTCTTTGAGATAAGTGCTTGTTGATTGAATCAGCGGCTTCAGAAAAAAATCACAGTAACGTGACAGGGGTTCCAGCAATGAGCCAATCCCTGACACAATTGGTCTGCCAGGAGGTGGTATCTTGTTCTTATGCGTTTTTGGTAGGGTATAGAAATAAGGGATCTTCCCCTCACTAGCAGTGAGGAAAGTCGCTTCTTGTTTGGTGATATCGCCATTAGTTTCGGCGTCATTGATCAAATCATGAATGATACCTTGGAGTTCCAAGGACGGATCCGTAGTCAGAGGTTTATAGCTAATGGGATCATTAAGGAGACGTCTACATTCCCTGTCGTAGGCAGTGGAATCCTGAATAACTACTCCTCCACCCTTGTCTGCTGGTTTTATCACGATGTCCGTGTTTGATTGCAGAGAGAGTAGCGCTTGAAATTCGCCTGCCGCCATGTTCTTGAAACGGTCGGGTTCAATGAAGGCTTCGACATCGTTAGAAACCGCCTGTTCGAATGCTGTGATTTCGGGCGGTATAGAGTGTGGGGGAGGTGTAAAATTGGATTTGATCTTGAATCCAGTATCACTTGACGGAGAATCGGTACTGTCCGAAGGTATTTTCTCAAAAAAACTCTTGAGCTTGAGTTTCCTGAAAAAGTTGGAGAGTTCGCATCTCAGTTTAAAGCGATCAAAGTTAGCTGTGGGTATAAAACCTAGCCCCTTCTCCAGGACTGAAGTTTCATCGGTCGTAAGTGTTATGGATGATAAATTAGTGATCAGACTCATTGGTTGCTGGGGCCTGCCCGTTGTGTCTTGCTCCTCGTGTTGTCCCCCACTGCTTCGTCTTGCTGCCAATGGACTTGGGTGGAGCCTCTTCTTCGGCCCCTGCCTCTCCTGCCCCTCTCTAAAAAAGGAGGGCGGTATTGGTTCTGCTGGAACTGTGGAGGTGGAAAGAAACCAGGGTTCCAACCCATCATCGGGTGGAACGGGGGTGGTTGAAAAGGGGGTTGTTGGTATGGAAGCCAAGACTGGTTATTGTATTGTCGTCTGTTTCTTCCTCTCCCCCGCTGTCGAGCCTTGTAGCTGCCACTGCTTGAATCACTACCAGTGGATTCATCAGCTGAACTGTCAGTGCCGAAATCATTTTTGGTCGGCGGAGTGTAGTCTGGGCTAGTATAAGGATATGCTCGCACATAGGACCATTTGGACAGATCTTTCTGGAATTTTTGGGCTTTTGAGTGAGTGAGAGAGTCTTTGTATTCAGTCATTTCTCTGTTGAGTTCTTCAAGTCGTTTCTTAAATCCCACTAGTGTCGACTTGAAATGGGTTTCCGTTAGTTGGATTTCCACCATTATGGCCTCTGAGAGCCTCAGTGCTGTTTTAATAATCAGCACCAGCCAATCCCTGGTGCAGTGCCAGGCAATTTGGGCCCATTCCTTCCTAAACTGTGCATCATCTAGGAAAATTCGGGGGGCATTGGTGACCAGTAAACCTTTGGGTGCTATATTGTTCCTGAGATATTCTGTAAGAATTGTGCCGTGAAGAATAGTGCGTATCCGTCCCCGTTTCTGCTCACTTAATTTATCCCACTCAGTGGTTTGTGAAATAGTTTGAGCAATAGAAGGATCAGAAAACAGTGAGGGATCTGCCAAAAGGGCATCTACTTCCTCATTGGAGTAAGAGAGGCCCAGGTTATCCATGATGTTGTGTTGAAGAATCGCTAGATATCAAGGCAAAAAGAAGGGAAAATACCCTCGCAGCTGTGCGCTGCCAAATATCACAATAACAACGAGAGGGTGAGGGACAGTCACTCTTGATCCCCCTGGTTAATGATACATCAACAACAAAAGAGTGAACAATGTAAGGAGCAAAATAGGAGTAACAGCGTGAGCAAAAATTGTGTTTTTAAGAGAACCCTCACTCACCAACCTAGTTGGTGACATGCTTCATCATCGGGTTCCACCAGAGAGGCCGAATGCCTCTCTGGTGTGCTACAACGCCTGAACTACAGCGGAGCTGGTTTTTGATGGAAAGGGAAGTGAAAATTTTAAAAGGTGAGTGGTTTTAACCAATAACCAATTTAATCCTGGCAAACCAAATACCGAAATAAAAACAAGTGGGTTGGACAAAAGCCGGCCAATTAGGTGGGACAAGGCTTATCCAAAAGGGGGGAAGGTCAACATGTTTCTGCTTAATGAGCCCAGTCGGCTAAGCATTCATCAGGACCATAGGGAACACCACGGCGGTATGCACACGCTAAGGTGCACCCTGACCAGTGGTGTGTTTGAGCGGTAAGACTCACTGTTTTACCGCAAGGGCCATCCTGTAATTAAGGGGCTAACAACGCCTGTAAGGGGAAAAAAACAGACATAACACACATAAAGACATATACAGATAGACACATTGTGTCACTTGAATATCTTATGCTTTACGTGATTCAGGTGAACACAATTGGTAGGCCCATGCTGTGAAGGGGGAGTGGGTGTCAAATAACGTTAAGTGGTTATCAAGACTCCCACAAATAAAGAGTGGTGCTCTGTGAGAGCTATAGGACCTGTACTTTTATCATCGTGTTTTCGTTGTGGTCCTGCGCACTAATTGTGTCAGTGAAGACAATAGAACAATGTATTGACTGGCCGGCCAGCGATGTGCTGTCGGTATAGGCTGTATTAGCCGTAGTGTTTTGCCTTTAAAAATATATACATACATACATATAGCGGACTCGTGCAAGTGGAGTACATGCTGAAATGAGCACACATGGTGTTTGCCAGGCGCCGTTGCTCCAGTGCATGACTATCAATTAGGTATTTAAAAACAACAACACCATGGAAAAAAGAGGGCTGAACTCTTACTCAGTAAACCAGTATTTGTTGCGTCATGGGTCCGAGAGGGGGGTAGTGAGCTATAGTATCTATGGGAGTAGATAAACAAGAGAACCTTGTTGGTCTGGGTACTCGTAAAAGAAACTCACTGGGACCAGAGGGACGCGATGGTGAAGGGAAACTACTTACTTCCATGCTCGCACACTCCCGCAAGATACCTGGATCAGTCCTGCTCGGCCCGGATCTTGGTGAGTATGAAGTAGGAGCCGGAAGAAATACAAAAACAAACCTATCACGTGATGCGAAGACGCGTGTCACGTGATCGCAACAGCGTCCGTAAACGCGTGACATCATCATCAGGGGCATGTGTTAGCGGACGTGCCCCCGGACCTAGTCCCATTGGGATTGGTTGATTAAGATGTGGTGAGCTGAAGTAGGACATGCTAGTTTTTTCAGAGAAATTGACAAATAATGGCGAAAAAACTTCGTCATGTTTATTTATGTTTGAAAATAGCCGGTGACTGTTGCCTACTTAAACATGCCACGTAATGCCTGAAAACTTTTCAAAGGATTACACATTTAGGGAGGGTCCCCTAAGCGACAAATGTTTTCATGAGGACATTAAAGAGAGGCGCTTTGTGTTTTGCATCTATTAGTGACCAACTGCATTGGTCAGTTCGGATGAGAAACACGACGGAGGGGGTCTAAAGAAAACCTAGGCTGTGCTACAAAGAGGCCATCAAGGCGTTAGTCCCAATAGTGGAAATTAACCCATATTTCAATTCTTCAAGACGGAGTTCCACGGAATGTTATCATTAAGACCTGTGAGGTGAGTAGAAAGGCGATAGACCCACCTTTGCTCTTTTTCAAAGAGTAGCTGCTGGGTGTTTTGTCCTGGTTTCAGTTTTTCAATGATTGACCAAGTCATATCGTTCGTGGTATGATTGGCCAAGAGAAAATGTTCTGTCAATTTTGTGCTTAGTTTTCGACAGCGAATGGTACTGCGATGTTCGCATATGCGCTGCTTGATTTTCCTCCCTGTCATCCCGACGTATCTTAGTCCGCAGGGACAAGTGATGAGGTAAACAACGTCTGTAGAGTTGCAGTTTGTGTGCGTTCTCTGCACCCATTGTTTCCCTGGTTCAAGTTCAAGGTATTTCGAGGGGGAAGTCAGGTGGCAGACGCTACATGAACCGCAAGGGTAGTGGCCAATAATAGGAGGAAGGCCCCACGCACTAGTAATAGACTGATATTGATCTTTGTCTGGTATCTTAGGGCGAGTATGGACCAAGGCATCCTTTAAACTCCTTGCTCTTTTGTAAGAGAATAAAGGTTTTTCCCAGTTGTGCTTATTGTTCGTCAGGATATTCCAGTGTTTTTTAATGGACTTACTGACTGCGTTTGATGCTGCATTGAAAGTCGTTACACAAGTGAGAGGTATGGAATCCTGGTCATCTCTCACATGGTCTTCTAGTAGAGCGTCTCGATTTTGATTCCGGGCCCGCTTGTTGCTCCTGGAAAGGATCCTGTCAGGGTAACCCCGAGATTTCAATTTCAATGTGAGTTCTTGTGCTTGTTTCTTGTATGTAGACACTTCGCTGCAGTTCCGTCGGAGCCGCAAAAATTGCCCGAAGGGGAGGTTTTCCCTCAGAGGGCGGGGGTGGTAGCTGGAAAAGTGTAACAGATTATTCTTTGCCGTCGGTTTATGATGAGTTCTGGTTTGGAGGGTATCACCTGTTCTAGTGATTACCACATCAAGGAAGATCATCTCATCCTTGTCATGCGTGTGGGTGAATCTGAGATGGGGATCGCAAGTATTTATCCAGCCAAAGAAATCTTGGAGGCGGTCCTCAGAGCCCTGCCAAATGATCAGCACATCGTCAATGTACCTTTTCCAAAAGAAAAGGTTTGACAGAAAAGGGTTGTTGTGCAAGGATGTCTGCATTACTGGAACACTTTCTGCAAATAAACAATCTGAAATGGCGTTTTACAACTTCTATGTGTTAGCACACATAGAACTTGCAAAACATATTTTTTTTAATGATTATATATGTGCAGGAAGAGACACTTTCCTGTACATAAACAATGGCCAGAGGTGATTTCCTCGTTCTATATGTGCTGCAGAATGCAGCACACATAGAAAGAGGAAAAAAACTAGGAAAAATGAATACATTTCTCCTCGTTGCACCTCCCTACACATTCAAATGCATTTCCAGGTTTACGATTTCTCGTAACCCTGGAAATGTGTCAGGTTCCATGGGTGTTGCGTGGGTACACCTACAGCAACACCCATAGAACGCCCCTTTTATGCAAAGAGCTGCGTGTCTAAGGGCCGTATGTACAAGGACAGGAAATTCACACAGGTTGCTTTTCCTGTCCTTGTAAATATGGGGCTGCAAAATGCCCTGCTGGTGCGTCACAAAGAGAGACGCACCAGCAACGCAAGAGGCTTGTAAATAATCCCCTAAATATTAGAAAAGTGGCACATGTAAGTGATAAAATGCATTGATGGTGCAGTGCTAATTAAGTCAAGCGCTCCAATATAATGACAAGTAAAAAATAATGATAAAAAAGGCATTTGGATCCAGATAAATATTTATGGCCCCCAACTTGAGGTATTTTAAAACACAGTGAGCCTCATTACGTGCGGCCAGTGTTAGATGCACTATTTATCGCCCCTGATAAACAAAAATACAATGGTCTTGCTATTCAGATGTGTGATAAATAGCACATTTTATGAGTATTCCACTAAAATGGGGCACAAATGCATATTTTGGTGTTTGCCACGCTAAAACCGTCATACTCTTGAATTTTTCTATCTTTTTTCTTATTTGAATTCTGGCAGTTTTGATCTGCCAACATATACTGGGGAATGTGGTGTTATCACACCCAGTATGAAGTAGGTTTGTCAATAAAAACATGATTCTAATAAGTAGAGTTACAGTGCATACTGGAAATTATCGAGCTGCCCATAATAAGGGATTAGATCTGAAAAGATTTTCAAATCTATGCCAAAAGAAAAACAAGCATTTGCAATGCAATCGGTCTCACCTTTGGGACCATATATGTATTTAGCTATGCAGCACATTAGTCTGGGTGCTGAAACATCTACTGTTATTTAACATGGAGGGAAAGTAAGCACCAAACTGCGGAACACACCAGGTATGGGAACACTTGGAGAGAAATACTGCCTATCAGCTACAAATTGTATCGTTCACAGCTCTGTTTGAATATAAAATCAGCCCCTTTGGTGGTAATATAACTGAAAATACAAGATTTGAAAAAATATTATTGTCTACAGGTGCTTCTTTGGCCTGGAATCTAGGGAATGCTAAATTGATTCTGGTATTTTACGGACCTCTGCTGGTCGTTTTCTATCAAGAAAGTTAAATAGAGGCAAGTTGCCAGAAAAATAAAATAAAGAAAGTCCCCAAGCAGAAAGCAATTCTGGTATTTTACTGACCTCTACAGGTCGTTTTCTATAAAGACAGTTAATTGGAGGCAGTTGAACACGCAGAAAGCAATTCTGGTATTTTACTGACCTCTACTGGTCATTTTCTATCAAGACAGTTAAATAGAGGCAGTTGAACAGGAAAAAGAAGTCCCCAAGCCAAGGCGGAAGCAGACAAGTCCTAGGGCTGATCTCCAGATCCCACAAAGTACATAAAACAGATCTTCCAGACAGTGCAAGCGCTTTCTAGGCTCGACCTAAAAAAAAGGGGCTATATTTTCTAAATAGTTACATAATGCTGACCCTTTGACTGCAGTCACAATTGGAATGCAGTTTTTATCAGGACAACAGAAAGAGTTGAAAAAAGAAAAAAACAGACAATTATTGGTATTGGTTGAGCTCAATCTCAGGATATCCAAGAACAATGAAAGAATGCCTAACCTTACTCAACGAATGATACCGAAGCAAGGTAGCATAGTCTATAATAAAAAGAGTCATGAAAGAACAATTAGGAGAAGGAAAATCGGTCAATAAGTGTGAACATATGTGACAGGTGGAGAACACATTAGTAAAAAAGAAGCTGCAAACTTGCTGGACTTAATGAGGGATAAAGGTGCAAAAATAATAAATCAATCAATAACTGGGCAACGCTATGTACTCCACAGAACATCCCTCAAAAGGTGGCGTCTTATCTCTGGAATAGAATACGTCATGGGTATGTATAGAGAAAGGGTATGATTCCAGTCTGAAGCGAGGTGAGGAAAAAACACAGAGAAATAGATGAAGTGCCCTAAAAGAAAGTAGAAAACTAGCAAATAACATTTAAAAATCATTCAGATGGTCCAGTAAATACCACAGTCCATCCATCAGGGTCTTGCTTGTACACACAAGAACTTTTTCGGACACTTATATCAGGGATGTGTGATGTCAAATCAAGGCGATAGTGCCCATTTTGTGGCTGCAAAAACCTAGACAGGCCAAATTGTAATTGTGATAAAAGAAGTAGAAAGCATCCAAAGGGGGCAGAAGAAAAAGACTGTGCTGTACTAAACACTAGGCTGACAAGCAGAACGGCCTCTGGGATGTGTGCATGGAACAAAGTGTGACAGAACAGTTCTACATTCATTGTAGCAATGTATACAAAAACAGGCATGCATGCATGTATTTCTATGCCAGGGCAAATTTATGCAAGGCAATCTGATGGAGGTTTTATTGATGGTGGTATTGTTGATGATGGTGGTATTGGTGTTGGTGATATTGCTGATACTGGTGGCAGGACTGGTGGTGGTATGGTATTGACTAGAATATATTGCATTGGTGTTATTGGTGGTGTGCGGTGGTGGTGATGATATGATATTGATGTGTTTTGTGGTATTAGTAATGTTTGGTTGTTGATATTGTGGTTTAGGTGGTGCTGGTGTGGAATTAATGATCTTGTTAAACACGTTCGGAAGTGGAATTAGTAGTAATGGTTGTTGGGACTTGCCCTTTTTGAAGGATTATCCCCAAACTTCTTGCCTTTCTTCTGTATTTTTTTAGACCTTTTTTTGTTGTTTTTATGGCTCTGGGCACTTAAATACTGCTGATCAGTGCTAAAGTGCATGCACTCTCTCTTGTACACTTGGTAAGAGTGTTCTACACCTGTTTAGCATATTTAATTTACCTGTAAGTCTCTTGTACAGGAGTATCCCATATACCTAGGGCCTGTAAATTAAATATCACCCCTGATGTAGCCTTTCAAACCCGTCTCAGGCCTTTGCAGCTGCAGGGCTTCCATATGCAGTTAACTGCCGAAGGGACGTGGCACTTAATTTGGTTGCCGCATCTGCAACTCACCTTTTACTGCACATAAGGCACACCTAAGGTAGGCCCTAGCTAGGGGTACTGGGGCAGAAGGCTCTGCCCCAACAGAGGCGCTTTCCTTCACAAAGTCCTGCATCACAGCTCCGAGCTGCCTAGAAGTCCTGTAAGTGCCGCAGTTGTCTGCCCGGTCCCAAGGGGCCAGGGCGGACTTACACTTTTGTTGAACGACTGCCACACTGCTTTTCGCTGGCCCCAGGGGATACGGGTGCTTTCGCTGCCCTGGTATAATTACCACATTCCCTGTTGTAGGCGGGCACGTGGCCCAGATGCCTACGGGGGGGGGGCACAAGCACCCCAGGTACCATAATAGGAGCACAGGTGCTGCTCTAAGTGTAAAGTATGGTGATGTGTATGCTGGTAATTTGTATGTGTTATGCACTGATGTAATGTTGCATATTGCAGGGATAGTAACAGTGAGATCCCATATGGTTCTCCCTCACATACTGCATATATGAGTCCTGATATGGAGGTATGACAGTTGTTGATGCCTTCTACTGGCCATAATAATGAGAACTTTTCCAGGACCAGCAGGATATGTACAGTGATGGTGTAAGGTGATGTTTTCATCACATGTTGGTAATGTGTGCAAATTATAAGTAATTACTTGATTGCACTATCTATACTGTTATGACAACTGCACGATTATCAAAGTAATTTATGATCTATGTGAATTCATGACGAGTGCCTAGTGACGCAGTGATTTATGTGAGTGTGGTCTAATGTGTTGTATGAACAATACAAAGAATATTTTTACATACCCTTGCGTGGACTCTCTTTAATGGTGTGTGAGTATGTGTTGCACAAATGATTTACTGATTGCCTCTGGGATGAGCCTGACTGTTCTGCCAAGCTACCAAGGAGGTGAGCAGGGGTCATCTTGTTTGTGTAACTCCCTTACCCTGACTAGAGTGGTGGGTTATGCCTGGCGTAGGTGCCTAGCCAACCAGAAACCCAATTTCTAACAATGGTGATGATGTCATTACTTAGCACCGGTGTCAGTGGTGTTGTATTTGTGGTGGTGGTATTATTGGTGTTTGGAGTATTGGTGGCGGTGTTGGTGGTGATGTTAGAGATGCTGCTGGTGGTGTCATGTGTAATAGTATATATGCATTGATGGAGGTATTAGTGGTTGAGGTGCTACTGGTGGTAGTTTTATTGATAGTGGTAGTTTTTATGGCATTATTGATTATGTTATTGTTGTTATTTGTGGTGGTGGTAACAGTGGGTTTATAGGTGGTATTGCTGTTACTGGTAGTGCAATCATATTTATTTCATAGGTGATATTTGTATAGTTTTGTTGACATTATTCAGGTGTACTATTATTGGTGGTGGTACTGGTTGTGGTATTGGTGGATTTATGAGTGATCTGAATGTCTTCCTCTTCCTACCTCTCTGTATTTTCTTTCTGGCTATCTCATCTTTATTTATCAAACATTTCTCTCTAACTCATCCATCTCTCTGGTTCATGTGTTTTCCACCTCCTTTAACCTAATACTTCACTTCTCTCACTATGCCATACCCATTTTCACTTTCTCAGATTCCTGTCTCCCACCCATGCCAGCCTCTATTAATATTGTTTTTTGTTTCTAATAAAAATGTGCACAATTTCAATGTACAGGTTTGAGTTGATGTCAGAAAGAAAGCTGACCATATACATCGAGGATGTAGTCAATGTGTGCAATAGTTTATATAGTAAGCAGGAAAAGTAAACATTACATACAAAATGTTTTGATAAAAATAATTTCTAAGCAAACAGTAATTAAACAATAGTGAGAGGTGTCCCAGTGAAAAGAACGTTTTGAACCTAATCTAGTTGTAGCATATTGTGTGACATATATGCAAGGTTTCACTATACAACATTAAGCGACCATCTGAAAATTTGCCATATGTTTGAACAGCACGTTATACAATCATAAGCGCTGGGCATTGGTTTGCCTCTGTTAACTGTCGACGGCGTTTTGACCCAGTTTAGGATGTAGGGTTTCTTCAGGACCTTGAAATATCGGGACACCTGAAGCAAGGACTGTGCTGCCTAAGGTGAGGAGCAGTGGCACCATGAGTGTAGTGAAGTAAAAAGACTCACAGGGTATCCGGCCGGGTGCCCATGTAAGGGTAGTGCTAGGCAGGCAGTAGAATGAGGCACAGTACCGAGCAAAGGAGACGGACGCTCCTCTGTCCGCACAGCACCGATGGAGTCAATAATTGGCATTCTGCCAGAACATATTCCCACATTTGTAAACATCGCGTTACTACTTTCGCTGAGCAACAGCCTGAATAATTCCTCACTGCATCCAAGTGAGGCCCTGCTCCCTAGCACACACAGCGTTACCAAACGCATACTGTGCCTCATTCTGTTGCACATTCAGCACCTCAAGTACTGCCGACTTGTTCTGGCCCAACTAATTCTACGCCATCGACAGTTAACAGAGGCGAACCATTGCCCAGCGCGTATGATTGTATAACGTGCTGTTCAAACACTTGGCAAATTTTCAGATGGTCGTCTAATGTTGTATAGTGAAACCTTGCACATATGTCACACAATATGCTACAACTAGAATAGGTTCCAAACGTTCTTTTCACAGGGACACCTCTCACTATTGTTTAATTACTGTTTGCTTAGAAATTATTTTTATTATCAAAACATTTTGTATGTAATGTTTACTTTTCCTGCTTACTATATAAACTATTGCACAAATTGACTACATCCTCAGTGTATATGGTCAGCTTTCATTCTGACATCAACTCAACCCTGTACATTGCCTTTGTGTACATTTTTCTTAGAAACAAAAACCTTTATTTATCCACAGGAGCCACTGTTTCCTCATAAACCTACTTACCCAGGCTCTCCGTGAGTAGGGTTCCCTTGTCCCTTGTTTCAAGCCTCTATCAATCAGCAGAGCCTGAAATCTACAGCTAGAGGAATATGCAAATAGGAGACTATGGACCAAAAGGTGATGATGATTAAAGAGAAAGGTATCGGATTTCGCCCATAGGTTATAGTAAAATCCTCAGAGCAGAGTTTACCTTTTCACTGTTTCATATAGAATAGCCATTGCGAAGAGGGCTGGGTTTATTTATGATTATGAACATATGACAATTATTGCTACAATGTCATATAATAGTATATAATATTATACACCAGTCCACTAAACACTCATCAAGTCACCCTTAATTTGTCTTTCCTACAATGGGAAGAATAGACAGTTTAGACAATGAATTCTGAGTAAAATATTGTTGTTGTAAGACAAAAAACATAACTCAAAGTGTAAAAAATGTACATTATATTTAATCAATAATTCAGTATTGTTTGGCATCAAGAGGCCTTCAATGAACTTAACATTGGTGATAAACTCAAAGTTGCTCAGAAAAAGAGTCCTATAACATGTCTTGCCTAGGACTAAAACATCCTTAGAATAGACTGAGAAACTACATTGTAAGAGTGTTTAAAAAACTGATAGTGTTTTAATGTGGCTTACATGATCATTTTCATTTGTTTTACTCAAATTCAGTGATGCTGTCTGCTGGTAATTTGTGTTAGTCAACAATTCCATTGAAATATGAATTTTGGTATGGAAATAACTGTGTTTTGTTATGAAATAGTTGCACGTTTGCTGAGGGAACAAAGCTGATACAATTGGATGAGACCTAAAACTGATTATAGAAATATTTTTAATGTTATTGAATAATCACAGGAGCTGGAGACATCAGAATATTATTTTATAGGACAAGGTAGAATGCATAGGAATAACACCATTACAAAGCCAATAGGTTTGGCCATGGCAAACCAGTGCAAAGGCTTCTTTTCTTTCTTATTTTAAGCTAATGTCACACAAATATAAAGAAGAAAGACAATTTTCCACTGCCTAAATCCTATGCTAGCAATAATACATTGTAATAAAAAATATGGACTCACATGATTATGCATCTATTGGGCTCCTATCAATGACTGAAATTGGATACTAATTGAATTTAGAAACGCTCCAACCTTCCTATTGGAATTAAACGTTTTATTTATTTTTTATTTGTTTTTTAATTAAATAAGATTTAATTATTTGTATGTTTGTCTGATGAATGCTTGTTTCTGTATTTATCTTTTATTTTTTTTGCAGTTCAAATAATTAAAAATACTTAGGCTGGGGTTGCCAGTTTCCAGTATTGACTCATTGGGGGTCCCTGGATTCAGCTAATGATTGACTTGGGGTACCCAGCTTCCAATTATTTAAGTGAAGGTCCTTAGAAGTCAAAATGTTAAGAACCATTAATCTACACAGATGTTAAGATATAAAGGAAAGTCTTAGCCAACAGATTATTCATAGTTGTGGGGGACTTCATACATAAGGATCAGTGCCATTTAATCCCCAGACTAATGTTGTGCATGTGCTGCATGTAACATTATGCACTGACAGTGTTAGACATAGAATAGACTTTTAACACATAAAGCTGAAAGTTTATGCTTCTGGTCTTGTAAGTATGAGATTTGGTGCCACTATTCTGAGTTGTATCCAAATGCTGTATGCAGGGAGTGTCAATTCCTGCCAGCTGGGAGGTTGATAAAGGCAATATATAATGCTGCCTGCTTTCTCCTGCTGTTTTCCCTCACAGTCAAGCTACTAGCAACTGGACTCAGGATGATAGTACTATGAGTGTGGCATTACAGTGGGTTCCTCAGTCACATTATGCCAATATACCAAGAGGACATACTTGTCTATCTACCAAGGCCCTGAGGTTCTACACAGATCCGTATACAGTAGACAGAGGCAGGCCTGGACTGCTTAATGTTTTGACTAGGTATTTCCCCAATGGGCTTGAACCTTTGGAGACTGCATTTAGGGTAGGCCTGGGCGGTAAATTCCGTTCCGTTCGCGGAATTTGCGGAATTTGGGTAATTTCGCGTTCCGCGGAGAACGCGAAATTGCCCAAAATTCCGCTTTCCGCGACTTCGCGAAATTTTTGCTTGTTCGCGTTCTCAAAATGCGTGTTCGCGAGATATTTCTCCCCGAGCACGCAAACATCGATTGTGAACAGGAAAAAAGCATCGCGAACAAGCAATTCCGCGTGTTCGCGGAATTTCTGCGTGTTCGCGGAGATTTTTTACCGTTTCGCGGAGATTTGCGTAGCGCGATTACGCAAATTCCGCCCACCCCTAATTTAGGGCACAGGGCCTCTGCTGGCACCTCTGTCACTTTCTCCAGCTCCTGCAGGTAATTACCGCAGGTGTGGGGAGGGGGCTTCAGTTGTAAGAGAGAAGAAAACGAGAGTAGAGAGAGATAAGAGAGCGAATAGGAAGGGGCAAAGGCTGGTTTGAACCTTTTCGCATGGACTGCTTTTGGTTCCCTGTCAAACCCTGGCCATAGCAATTTGGTTTGGCCTCTGGTTTACACACTAAGGTGCCGATTCGGATCCTGGAAAAAAAATTCCCGTACGACTCGTATCCGGTCTTTTTACCGTACGAATCGTACAAGTGCTGTACAAACTGCCAAGTACGATTCGCATGGGAAAAAGTCCATACGAATCACATTGGGAATAATTCCCCACACGTCCTCGGGTCGGAAAATGTGTCTGACACGTCCCCGGACGATTTACCGTACAAATGTGAAAAGTGAAGTCTGACCGCGCAAGTACGATCCATCCCGTGCGTCCGATGTTACAACCGTATGGAAAAAACACCGTCCGCACCGAACTCCCATAGCAACCATGGAGACATGTGCCCACATACGAGCCGAACACCCCCCCAGCCCCCGTATGTATGCGCCGAACCATCCCCCCAGCCCTTGTATGTACGCGCCGAACCCCCACCCGTGCATGTACACCCCCGTACGTACGGACTGTACACCCACCCGTGTATATACACCCGTGTACGTACGGCCCGTACCCCCACCCGTGTATGTATGGAGCGTACCCCCACCCCAACAGTGGATGTACGGACCGTACCCCCACCCACGTATGTATGGAGCGTACCCCCACCCCAACAGTGTATGTACGGACCGTACCCCCACCCGCATATGTATGGAGCGTACCCCCACCCCAACAGTGGATGTACGGACCGTACCCCCACCCGTGTATGTGCACCAGTGTATGTACGAACCGTACCCCCACCCGCGTATGTATGGAGCGTACCCCCACCCCAACCGTGTATGTACGGACCGTACCCCCACCCGCATATGTATGGAGCGTACCCCCACCCCAACAGTGTATGTACGGACCGTACCCCCACCCGCGTATGTATGGAGCGTACCCCCACCCCAACAGTGTATGTACGGACCGTACCCCCACCCGCGTATGTATGGAGCATACCCCCACCCCAACAGTGTATGTACGGACCGTACCCCCACCCGCATATGTATGGAGCGTACCCCCACCCCAACAGTGGATGTACGGACCGTACCCCCACCCGTGTATGTACACAAGTGTATGTACAGACCGTACCCCCACCCGCCTATGTATGGAGCATACCCCCACCCCAACAGTGGATGTACGAACCGTACCCCCACCCGTGTATGTACACCAGTGTATGTACGGACCGTACCCCCACCCGCGTATGTATGGAGCGTACCCCCACCCCAACAGTGTATGTACGAACCGTACCCCCACCCGCATATGTATGGAGCGCACCCCCACCCCAACAGTGTATGTACGGACCGTACCCCCACCCGTGTATGTACGGAGTGAACACACACCCCACCAGTCTAAGTACGGAGCGCACCCCAGGCCCCAACACCAGCACCCTCACCCAACATCGCGCATGTACGAGTCGTACCAAGCCAGAGACAAGGACAGCACTGTACAACAAAATGGCCAATGTACGCACCGTACAGACGCTAAGAACACACGTACACAACCAGGACAAAGCAAAACAACACAAGAAGACTCCATTCGAATCGCACAAAGCCACAAAACATGTCCAACAAGCACAAATACAACCTATTCACTGCCCTGCAACTGCCAAACTCCCAAACAGAGGCCCAAAACACAACCACTCCTTATAACACACCCACCCAAAGTTCAAACACAGCCACACCCACCAATGAACCAATAAAAAGGCCCAACACACACAAACCATGATCCTTTGCAACAGACCCACTGCTGCCAGACCACACAGAGAAACAACTGCACCATACTACAACCTCCACTACACCTTACACCTGCACACCTTCACACAACCACCTTCACAAACACCCCCTCATCACATTCACACACACACCTGCACAACCACACCCACACACCCACAACCATCCACACCCACACCCCCCACAACCATCCACACCCACACCCCTCACCATGCCCACTAACAAGAATCCAAAGTTCACTAGCGGAGAGTTGGAGGTCCTTGTCGACGAAATCATCAGAGTCGAGCCACACCTCTTTAGAACATAGGTCAGACAGACCAGCACTTCCGAAAAATCAGCCATGTGGCAGACGATTGTCGATGCTGTGAATGCTGTTGGGTTCACCAGAAGGACCATGCATGAATGCCAATCCAGGTGGTACGATCTGCGGAGGACGGTCCGCCGCAAAATGACCGACGACCACAACCAGGCCAACACCACTGGAGGAGGGCCGCCCCGCAGATGCGTACAATACCATCCCTGGGAGGAGAAGGTGATGGCCACGCTGCCGCTGGTGGGAGTGGAGGGAGTAGAAGGACTCCGAGAGCCTGGTGAGTACACAAACAACTCACCTCACATGGGGGGAATGTCATCCACTACCAAACTCACAATCATGCACTCAACCACCCCAAGCTATCGCATGACTCAACCACACTCCATAAACACGCACATGCCACTAGCGCCATCATGCCCCATGCACCCAGCTAGACAATGCCAAGTCACAGGCCACAGAAAACACCAACACAAGACACGGTAACCCGGATGGCGGGAGTGTGGGCCTCAAAAATCACATAGTGCAACTCAGAAGCAGACAACAATGCCCTCAGCCCATATGGCCTAGGTCACAGCCAGACAAACAGTGTGTCCCCACACAGGAAAGACTTGCCTGCAAATGGCGGATGCCTTGCATGAAGACATGGGGGTGAAGGCACTTTTTGCACATGACAGCAGCTAATGAACAGCCCACACTGTGAAAGAGTGGCAGCACACACCACCACAGCAGCAGCGCAGACACATACACTACCCACAATGGGTGCCTGGAGATCAGAAACAAACTCACATGAACAAGCCAAGGGCCATTCAAAGATCTGCAAACAGTGTGTGCCTAGGAAGCTGGGCTGAGGTGACAGAGGGTGACACACACAGGGAGGGAGAGGGGGAGAGAGAGGGAGGGAGACACAGGGAGACGGACAGAGGGAGGAGGCTGACACAGGGAGGGAGGGAGAGGGGGACAGAGAGGGAGTGAGAAAGGGAGACACAGGGAGACCATTTTAGCCTTGGGTGGTGTGGGAATGTCTGCTCGTCAGCCGGTGGACTGCGTGCATGTAGACAAGGGTGGCCAGTGCCTGAATCCCCCTCTCTTCTCCATGGCAAAACACTGGGCCATGTGTAAACCTGTGCACGAGCACAACGCCAGCTACCTGCATTATATAAGTGTGTGGAACATCTCCATTTGCCCACGTACAGTGCAACACGGAAGGCGCCAATGCATGGCTCGCCACAGCTGCTCACTCCACTGCTGACTGCAGTCACAATTGACGCAGCAAGTAAGACTGTGTCACACATAGGTAAAGTCTCAAAAGCTGTGGCCAAGGGACATACCCATGCACAAGTGCACTGTGAGTGGAATGCAAGACATATCCAAATACCCAGAGGAAAAGTGCCAACTTTGAAACGATTGAAAAATGGATGTTGCATGGAACAAAAATAACATTGTCTCTCTCACACACAGGTCAACATCGTGGATCACCCCCCAACACTGGGGGGGAAGACTCACAGGACCTGTCTCTGCGGGATGACGATCCCACCGGCAGCGACGACTCTCACCACTCTGTGGACGACCCCGACCAACCTGGCCCCTCTGGTGTCCAACCACCTGCAGCACCTGCGTCAGGTACAACTGGGCCAACCACCACCCCCACTCCTGCCACATCCCAGGAGACACCCAGGATCCCTGCCCCACCACAACAACGCAGCCAGGCTGACCAGGAGGGACACGGTGTACCGGGCACCCAGGAGGAGGCAGGCGACAACGCAAATGCCACCCCTCAGGGGTCCCGGAGACCCGATGTGCCCACAAGGGCAGGCCAGGCGCAAGTGGGCAGGGGTGGTGGGAGTGGAGGATGGCGGAGGCGCGAGCCTGACCAGTTGGCTGCGGAACTGGTATATTCCCATGTAAGAAACATCCTGGACACATACCGGCAGGACACCACGGGCATGAGCCAGGTTGTGTCCACCCTCAACGAGATGAAGGGGACCCTCGAGGAGATCAAGACCCAGCAGGCCCAGCAACATGCGGAGCAACATGCCTGTCAACAGCGACACCAAGGACGGATGGAGGACAGACAGGCTGAGCTCGTGACGGTGCTCACGGGAATTAACCGTTCACTCCGTCGCATAGCCGACAACATGGGCAACCCTCCCTGTGCCACCAGGCGAAGAACATCACCACCCACAGGGAGGGATCAGGAGGAGGAGGATACATCCGACGGAGCATCCCAAGCATCGTCACGGCCTGCTTCTGAGGGTTCCCGCAGGAGGGCGGGTCGTCAACGCAAAAGACCGTGAGGGTCGGCGCAACAGCACCATCTCCCAGGACACCTGGCCTGGCACCTGGCCCACTGGCCCAACAGCAGCACATCAGCAAATGACATTCTCTGCCACATGGACTTGCTGGTCACTGTCCGACCAATGTTGACAAACACTGTGGCATGGACTCTGATGATTTCCAATGGCAAGGATACCAACTCCCCCAGTGAACTTTGGATTCCACACACCCGGAAAGCCCCTCTTGTCATACCCCCCCAACACGTACCCCAACACAAATAAAAACTTACACGATCAAGAGATGATGCCTACATTTTGCATTATTACATTACATGTGTCTTGTAAAGTCTAACCATGCCTGAGTTCTCATATGACTTCAACCATCCATACCCTGGGGCCTGAGTCTGGCACAGGACACACATGGGTCACAATGTATTAGGCAAGACAGACATGGAGCACCATACACACCTGTGATGGGCCCAACCAGATGAGGGGGTCGCCGCACAACCGTGCCAACAGACATATTGAGTACAGCAACAGTCATGCACAGAGGTCAGGGATCATGTGGAGTGTCCTGGGGGGCACCCAGGTATGTGTAGACAGGTGGCAGAACCATGTCCTGCAAGCTTGAGTCAGGTGGATGCAGAGAATGGTGGCCTGGCCAACGTTGGATGCATGGGGATGGCACATGTCACAATACCCACACAGTCATGGACATCATGCACAATACAGAGTCTAATCCCAGACAAACAGCTTGCATCTTGCTACTCTACACATAGACACATAGCCACTATCACTGAGAACCATGCCAGACATGCCGTATGCACCGTGGCAACACACCAGCATTGACTGAGAAGAGGCACCTTGGAGGCATAGGGACACCTTTATTAGTCATGTATTCCGGAATGCAGAGACAACTCGGAGTACACATACACAGGTCATGTGGAGTAACATGTGGGTCCAACACTGGCACCCCCCTTCTGCACCACAAATGCTTGATATCCATGGAACTGGCACACAAGTGTCGGGTAACAGCTAAACACCCCCTGCTGCTCACGGAGAGGCTGCCATACACCATTGATCCTCTGATGTGGAAGTCCCACACCATGTCAAGCCAATGCAAACCGTATGTGTCCGAGGGCAGTGTTACACACATGGATGCCTTCATCACAATCCACTATCCCATTACAGATGACTGTCAACAAGTCTGACCATCTATTTAGGTGAATCCAGCTACATGTCATGTGTCCCATGGTGATGCGACATGTCTGCAGAGGAACCAAACATCGACAGGGGCAGTGTGCACACATCGCAAACAACTGCCACACCCAATACACCCCTGATGCATCCCTTACCCTAAGGAGACTTCAAAACTTGTCCGTGCGTGTAACGCTGAGTCAGCACACGATGACGTGTCCATGAGGAATAGCGGTGGCACAACAATGCAACTAGCAGACGGCATGCGCAAGTACCTGGGGATGAGAGACACACAAGAAGTCAGCCACAAAAAGCTCATCCACTTGCATGTGTATGTACTCGACACATATAAGGATGACAACATGCTTGGTCACAATTATGACTGCAGAAATACACTCATCACTGGCACCATCACTCGAGTGACACATCCACACACACCTCTGACTCACGTGGCATACATGCAGATGGACACACACATTGCAACACATGCCACACAAGGACCAATGCGTGCACACTCAGACACTGGTACTCACCACTAAGCAAAGAAGTCGCGTATGAGCCGACTCCGGATGTCCTCTTGCGGCTCCACATCCTCCACATCACTAGCCCCATTGCCAAGCCCTTCATCCTCCACGGGTGGATGGTCCTGATCATCTTGATCCAGGATGAGTGGCACAGCTTTCTCAACTGCCATGTTGTGCAGCATGCAGCAGACCATGAAGATTTTGCAGACCTTCACCGGGGCATATGGGAGGGCGCCACCGGTCTTGTATAGGCACCTGAATCGGCTCTTCAGGAGGCCAAATGTCCTCTCTATCACTCGCCTTGTCCGGCCATGGGCGGTGTTGTAGCGGAGCTGGGCCGGCGTGCTGGGGTTGCGGAGAGGTGTGATTAGCCATGGCATGTTGGGATAGCCAGCGTCCCCTACATGGAAACCACATGGACAAAAGTAGGACAGGAGAAGCAGTCGGGCAGGAAGTCTACGCAAAATACAGGACAGACAGAGTGTACCCACCAACAACACATGCTCGTTCGTTGTGCAGCTGCGTCATCATTTCAGGCACCCTGCTACGCCTCATGATGTAGGCATCGTGTGCTGATCCTGGAAAAAGAGCACAGACATGTGAAATCACCATGTTGGACAGACACACCACAAGGGCATTGATGGAGTGGTAGTGCTTGCGATTCCTGTACGCTACCTCCTGTGCCTGTGGTGGTACCAAAGCCACATGTGTCCCATCTATGGACCCAATGACATGGGGCATCCCTCCCAGGGCATAGAATCCACGCTTGACACCTGTCAACTGTTCAGGGAAATGGATAAACTCATCCAGGTGAAGCAACATGGCCTCTAAAAAATCATGCAGCACACGGCTGAACATGGTCTGGGACATGCCACCAACATGAGCTATGGTATATTGAAAGGTACCCGTGGCAAAAAAATGTAGGGCTGCCATTACCTTCAGCTTGGGTGCCCGTGCCGTAGGATACCTGTGCAGCGGTTGCAGGTGTGGTGCCAGCCTTGCCGTCAACTCCTCAATCAACGGTTGGGGGAAGCGGTAGCACCGTATACAGTCATTCTCCCGCATGTCAGCCAAGTCCGGAATTGGTCGGGGAAGAGGCGGCGCTCTGCAGTAATTTGGAAGTGACAAGGAAGAGTGAGTGCACCACAACAACAATTTATATGTACTGAGCACATGTTAATCTGTCAATACACATATGCTACATATGGAGTCAGGTATGTGCTACATGCCCTGGACACGTATGGCTGCCAGGTGACACTCCTACCAAGACCCAGCTACACATGGGGCTTGTGAACCTCCACATCCCATGGCATGGGACTAGCTGTGTCCCAGTGTAAGTGAACAGCCAGACGCAATACAGGAGTGACATACATCAACATATCAGCAGATGTAGGATGTTGATTGCAGAGACAGGTAGCGGAACACTAGAGCCACAGGTCACATGACGTAACACTAGGACAACCCACACACCTTGCCATGAAGGTGTACATGTCATGACTGATCACACATACATTGAGAGTATGCAGACAGGTCCTTGTTACGCTACTCCGTGTCACATGCATACATACACACCTTGCATCCGATACCACATGTGGCCTAGTGTGCGTAACAGTGTGCCATGGCCATCTACACACAGACACATGTTGGTTGCAGCAACTGCAGATGCATTTGAGGGAACACCAACATCAAGATAATGGGAACACACCACACATACATGACATAGTCACATCGTGCAACGTGGGTAGTCACATGTCAGGTGTGGTAACCCCTGTAGCGGGCATCAGGGGACACTTGCGTGTGTTGTTGACTGTGCCATGCCAGTGACGCTTATCTCAAGTGTTCTGTACGACATGCACACATGTCAAAGGAGTGAAGGGCATGTCTGGCACATAGTGCCCCATCACACATAACATCTGTACACATCTCATCATACATCTATTGCCTTCACAACTCAGGAGTAATGTGCCACATCACAGCCTTTCACACCTGTGCCCCACACATGTAGTACTGCACAGACAATGCCTTGATGTCCATCCATGGACAAGTATGTCAGCTCTATTCCCTTCTGTGTGCTGCCTATCACCACTGTTATGTGTGAAAGGCACCGTACATTCGCTCTGAGGGCGTGTGTACATTCCCTATCACTAGGGGAGTGCTGCCATAGGCCTACCCATAGTGATAGTGAGCGTACACGCGTGTGTACGCTCCATATCACTATGGGTACGCATACGCGAGCACACCCATTGTGATAGTGAGCGTACACGCGCGCTCTGTATCACTATGGGTACGCATACGCGAGCACACCCATAGTAATAGTGAGCGTACACGCGTGTGTACGGTCCATATCACTATGGGTTTGCTCGCGTATGCGTACCCATAGTGATACGGACCGTACACACGCCTGTACGGCCCGTTGCTATGCATTTGGGGTGCCATAGGGCCCCGGAACGCACCGTACCTGTGTGTGAATCTCCAAATTACATAGGGGACACATGAGGGACAAGTATGAAGCCAGAGATGCATGCTGGTTGCCATGGAGACCGAGTTTAAACTTTGAATTTGTTGAATGAGGTGGCCTGCAAAAGTCGGTTTGAAATAATCTACTTTGTTGCAAAGTTGTTGTTGAAATGACATCATGCTGAATTCTAAAAAAGTTTAAATGGATTGGAGGAAACATAGGATGCAAATGTGAGTGACCAATCACTCTGTACTCCTGTGCATGAAACAGGCCAGCAAGGCAGATATAAGGCAGCCAGGTCCCATGAGAGAGCACTTGCCTGCACATCTTTTGATTCCACAACACTGCTGCTGCTCGTGATTCCCTGGCACCATGTCAAGGTCTGTGGAGAGGGCCCAGCCTTTCACCCTGGAGGAGAATGTGGCATTGCTGGATGTCATCCTCCCACAGTACCCCATGCTGTATGGCCGACCAGGGTTTCAGGTGAGTGCTGAGTCCACTAGCACAGACTGTGGCCCTTTTTTGTGACTGTGACTTCTGGCATTGTGTCCAGGTGTGACACACATATATTGTACTGTAGGGTGGGTCCCAGGAGGGGAATGCCTAATGTCTCCCAGCCAGAGCATGCTGTGGTGCATGTCTGCTGTCCTCACTTGCATTGTGTTTACTGTGACAATCACTGCATGGTGCATGCCACATTCTGCCTGTCTAATCCTCCTGGGAATGTTGCTTCTACAGTCCTCATGTGATTATGTGGTCACCCCAGTGTGACAGGTGACTGTACCCACAGATGTGTGTTTGTTCAGTGTACCTGTGCTGAGAGTGTCCACATGATGTGTTCATACCCTGGACATCGGTGTGTGTGTAAGTCCCCTGTCATGTGGGTGGGTGCATATGTGGAGTGTAGCACCCCAGCTGCATGAGGGATGGATATACCCTGCCCATCTGATGTGAGCAGGGAGCAGTGCTGTGTGTCTGACGTGCAGAGCCAGCCCCACACCTGTGAGCCCCCCCAGTCTAGAGGCACATGTGCAGAGTGCGGTTTGTAGCTGCAGTTGGCAATGGCAGGTGAATGTCCTGTGCCTGTGTGTGTCTGTGTACTCTGCTGAGGTAGCGTCAGTGGCCTGTGGCATGTGACTGCTTTGAGGTGCTGCACATAATCCTGGTGTACCTTCTGATGCACAGTGTGAGTCTGGATCATTTATTGTGTCGTACCCCTCATGCCACCTGTGTACTTTCAATGGCACGTGGTGCATTTGCCCTTACACAGAGAAAAATGTCCCTATGACAAAGGTGCAATGCTTTGGCTGCATACTATGCCTTGTTGAAACCAGCAAAATTGTTCTAATGTGTGTCTCTGTGACATGTGGCAGGTGTATTGATGTAGTCTCACTTTTTCAACCCCACAGGTAGGCGCCTCTGCCAAGGAGCAGATCTGGAGGGATGCCGTCAGTGCCGTGAGGAGGACGGATGGTCGCAAGCGGCGCCTGGCCCAGGTGAGAAAACGCTGGCAGGATATCCGGTGCTGGACGCGGAGGATCGCACGGGTCCTGCTGGGGGACTCACCTGTGGGCCCTAAGAACCATGGGCGTCGCCGTCTGACCCACATCCACAAGCATGTGCTGGCGGTGGTCTTTCCTGACATGGACAGGCGCTTACGGGAGAAGCAGCAGCAGAAAGGGGGTAGGTACATGTGTGTTTGTTGTGTGTCCCCAGCATTTGTAAGTGCGCAGTTGCATGGATACACTGCCTGTGTTTGAATGTGCGGTGCAGGTCCTGTCACCCACAGTATAGCGGTGCTGTCCTTCCTCTCCTTCCCCTCCTTGCCATGTGTTCCCTGGTCTGTGTGTAGTCACTGTTTCACAAGGTCATCTGGGCTGGCAGTTTATCCACGTGACCAATGCTTGCAGCATCATGTGTGGGGGTGGTGTGTAACAGGTTTTGGGACCTTGCCTGTGCCCTGTCCAGTTCAGTACTTGTGGGGTCCATGTCAATTGGCACTGATGCTGAGTCCAGACATAGGAGTATGTCTCTGAAGTGTAATGCCTTACAGCAAGCATGTCCTATGTTGTGGCCTGTGATATGATGTGCATGAGTGAGTGATACGCAGAGTGCAGGGATGGTGGCCTGTGTTGCAGTCATTACCATTCAGGACCATGGAATATTGTGGCCACTACTGTCCCCTGGGGCATATTTTGCTAGGTATCAGGTGTGTCATCACAATATGTGGACACTCTCAGTGTCTACAGCATAGGATGTGCTCTGTGCCATTGTCCCCTGGCAGCATGTATATTTACGTAACGTGTTCCACAAGTGTCCACTGTACAGCCTGACCTAATTTTCCTCGTTCATACTCACGGTGGCCAGTGCCTGTGTGTCTTGTTACAATTATCTGATGATGGACATTTGTAAATGAGATCGTTGTACAGGCGCACATGGGGTATTTTGGGTCCAATATGGGTTTCTTGCAGCCCATGTGTATTTCTCCCAGACTAAGAGATGCAAGTGCTTCCTGTGTCTCATCAAATTGTCTCATGTAGGGGGTGGTTGGTGCGGGCAAGGCCTACATGTCGACACCTGAAATCTCATTGCTCGGTCTGGCCAGTGTGTGATGTTTGTCTGGACATACACTCAAGGTGCAGTGACCCATTCATGTTGGGCATGTCTTTAAGTATTACCTTTGCAGCATGTGCCTCAAGTTCATGGAGATGGTCCCTGCTCATCCCTAGTTACGGCAACGCTGTGTGGTGCAGATGCAGTGCTGGATTGTCCCCAGAGCCTGGCTCCTCTGTCCAAATCCATATCATGTCATTTGCAAATGTGTCATGCTCTCCATAGTTTCTCAGTGGCATGGTGGGTGAACCAACTGTGTGTTGCAGGGCCTATATATGTACCTTGTATTGTAGATGTTACTCATCTTTCTTTTCAGGCTATGCACTGTAACCTATGTAGATTTGACTCATGTGACATATGTATACCGATGTCTGATTAATTCCTGTTTATTCACCTTGCCCACAGCATCGTCGGGGGACACGGATGGAGACACCAGCACGGACCGTGCGGAGGGACCGAGCACCAGTGCCAGCAGTGACATCTTAGCTGGCACATCGAGTGGAACTGAGGCCGAGGGGAGTGAGCCGGAGGACCTGTCCACTGCCACCACAGAACATGAAGCTGACGGGTCCGAGGCTGAGCTCTCCGAGGGGGCGGAGGCTGCTCCAACAGCTGACAGCAGCACAACATCTCTCCCCGCCCCCTCCATTGCCATCACCAGCCTCCCACTTGCTCGTGTCCCTTACCGGCGTGCTAGGTCACCACGTGTCTCCTTCCTGCCAGGCACCGCACCCCCTGTCTCCACTGCTGCCGCCAATGCCGAGTCTGTGGACATCCTGCGGCAGTTGCAGGTTGGTCAGGCTGCGATGCTTAATGTCCTCCATGGCCACAGCCGCGTGATCAACAACATGGAGGCATACTTGGAGGGCATTTCAGCATCGCAGGCTGACCAACGCAACTTGCTGCGGTCTATTGACTCGACACTGACTGCAGCAGTGGGTCTCCTGCAGCACTTCGTCCCACCCCCTACCCATGCCCCATCCACACTTCCCACTCCCATGCCTGTCCCACGTACACCCAGACGTCAGCATGCACACACCCCACCAGACACAGGCACCACACCAGCAGGGAAGGACAAGCGCACACCTCCTGGCACGCACATACAGGGTGAAGTAGGCACACCCACTGGGTCGGGGGGCAAACGTAAGACACGCAGCCAGAGTGGGAGTCCGCATTCTGCAAAATCCACTCCCTCCAAATCCAATCCCCTCAGCTCTCCTGGCCAAGAGTCAGACACAGGGTCAGTCCTGCCCTGTATGTCCATCAGCCCCAGTGGGGCACCACCCCGCAAGCGGTGGAGGCAGGACACTGCCAGGGGAGTTGAGCCCCCCCCTGTCCACACCCTCCACCAGTAGCACTGCGACCCATCCCTCCGACCCCCCCCTCCTTGGGGCCTGTGGTTCCTTCGGGTGCAGGGGAGACGCTGGGCGACCTGGCAGCAGTGTGCAGCGCCGTGCTCCAATCCACCTTTGGCGCTGCCCCACCCCCTGTGTTGGAGTCGTCCGTCCCTGCACCCACAACACCTACCCTTGCCCCTCCTGTCCCTGCGGTGCCTGGTCCTTCCCCCCAACATGATGCCCCCCCCCTGTGGAAGACAAAGGAGTCTGACTGTGCAGGCAAGCTAGGGGACACTCGTCCCACTGTGTCCCCCATCCGGATTTGAGTCATGGACTACCCTATGGGCCTTGTATATATTGACATTTATGATGATTATTACTTACATCCTGCTGAATAAAGCTATTTGTTTTTTCCATGGAACACTACTGTTTATCTGGTATTGCTGTTGGTGGACCTGCTCCCTGATTTTGGGTGGTGATAATGTGTTGGGTGTGTGGGAAATGTAGTCTTGTGCTGGTCATAGGGTGGACCCTGGTATCTGTGTGCCATCACAAGCTGTTGGCTAAATTACTTTGTTCATGTAAGCAGTTACTGCATGGTGACATCGTCCCAAGGTGTGTTCCTTCCTCTGTGTAACCTGACATCTTCCCTGCAGGGTGTTTCCAATATGTGGTGCTGAGCTGTGTCTACATCAGCTGGGTGTGTGACGGACTCCTTCAACTTTGCACATGCATGCGGAGCGATGTCTCCACCTGCATCATTCGTGGCATCCTTGGTGGTCACTGTACTTGTGTATGTAGACTGTTGACATGACTTCATGTGGACATGTTCTCTTTTAGGCGCTATGCATGTGTGTACTCCCAGCTTCGCACACATGTGGTACATGTACTGCAGGGTCTTTGTGCACCTGACTGACATTTGTGGGCATTGTATCTGTGGGTACTCCACCCTTTGCGTTCCATGGGCACTGCTAGGAGGACTCTACACCCACCCCTCCTGCGTCTGGGCACTGCTGGGAGGACTCTACACCCACCACTCCTGTGTCTGGGCACTGCTGGGAGGACTCTGCACACACCCCTCCTGTGTCTGGTCACTGCTGGGAGGACTCTACACCCACCCCTCCTGTGTCTGGGCACTGCTGGGAGGACTCTACACCCACCACTCCTGTGTCTGGGCACTGCTGGGAGGACTCTACACCCACCACTCCTGTGTCTGGGCACTGCTGGGAGGACTCTACACCCACCACTCTTGTGTCTGGGCACTGCTGGGAGGACTCTGCACGCACCCCTCCTGTGTCTGGGCACTGCTGGGAGGACTCTACACCCACCCCTCCTGTGTCTGGGCACTGCTGGGAGGACTCTACACCCACCACTCCTGTGTCTGGGCACTGCTGGGAGGACTCTACACCCACCCCTCCTGTGTCTGGGCACTGCTGGGAGGACACTACACCGACCCCTCCTGCGTCTGGGCACTGCTGGGAGTGATAGGCACCCACCCCTCCTGCGTCTGGGCACTGCTGGGAGGACTCTACACCCACCCCTCCTGTGTCTGGGCACTGCTGGGAGGACTCTACACCCACCCCTCCTCTGTCTGGGCACTGCTGGGAGGACACTACACCCACCCCTCCTGCATCTGGGCACTGCTGGGATGACTCCACACCCACCCCTCCTGTGTCTGGGCACTGCTGGGAGGACTCTGCACACACCCCTCCTGTGTCTGGGCACTGCTGGGAGGACTCTACACCCACCCCTCCTGCGTCTGGGCACTGCTGGGAGTGATAGGCACCCACCCCTCCTGCATCTGGGCACTGCTGGGAGGACTCTACACCCACCCCTCCTGCGTCTGGGCACTGCTGGGAGTGATAGGCACCCACCCCTCCTGCGTCTGGGCACTGCTGGAAGGACTCTGCACCCACCCCTCCTGTGTCTGGGCACTGCTGGAAGGACTCTACACCCACCCCTCCTGTGTCTGGGCACTGCTGGGAGGACACTACACCCACCCCTCCTGCGTCTGGGCACTGCTGGGAGGACTCTACACCCACCCCTCCTGTGTCTGGGCACTGCTGGGAGGACTCTGCACACACCCCTCCTGCGTCTGGGCACTGCTGGGAGGACTCTACACCCACCCCTCCTGCGTCTGGGCACTGCTGGGAGTGATAGGTACCCACCCCTCCTGCGTCTGGGCACTGCGGGGAGGACTCTACACCCACCCCTCCTGCGTCTGGGCACTGCTGGGAGTGATAGGCACCCACCCCTCCTGCGTCTGGGCACTGCTGGAAGGACTCTGCACACACCCCTCCTACGTCTGGGCACTGCTGGGAGGACTCTACACCCACCCCTCCTGTGTCTGGGCACTGCTGGAAGGACTCTGCACACACCCCTCCTGTGTCTGGGCACTGCTGGGAGGACTCTACACCCACCCCTCCTGTGTCTGGGCACTGCTGGGAGGACTCTACACCCACCACTCCTGTGTCTGGGCACTGCTGGGAGGACTCTACACCCACCCCTCCTGTGTGTGGGCACTGCTGGGACACTACACCCACCCCTCCTGCGTCTGGGCACTGCTGGGAGTGATAGGCACCCACCCCTCCTGCGTCTGGGCACTGCCGGGAGGACTCTACACCCACCCCTCCTGTGTCTGGGCACTGCTGGGAGGACTCTGCACACACCCCTCCTGCGTCTGGGCACTGCTGGGAGGACTCTACACCCACCCCTCCTATGTCTGGGCACTGCTGGGAGGACTCTGCACACACCCCTCCTGTGTCTGGGCACTGCTGGGAGGACTCTACACCCACCCCTCCTGTGTCTGGGCACTGCTGGGAGGACACTACACCCACCCCTCCTGCGTCTGGGCACTGCTGGGAGTGATAGGCACCCACCCCTCCTGCATCTGGGCACTGCTGGGAGGACTCTGCACACACCCCTCCTGCGTCTGGGCACTGCTGGGAGGACTCTACACCCACCCCTCCTGTGTCTGGGCACTGCTGGGAGGACTCTGCACACACACCTCCTGTGTCTGGGCACTGCTGGGAGGACTCTACACCCACCCCTCCTGCGTCTGGGCACTGCTGGGAGTGATAGGCACTCACCCCTCCTGCGTCTGGGCACTGCTGGGAGGACTCTACACCCACCCCTCCTGCGTCTAGGCACTGCTTTGAGTGATAGGCACCCACCCCTCCTGCGTCTGGGCACTGCTGGAAGGACTCTGCACACACCCCTCCTGCGTCTGGGCACTGCTGGGAGGACTCTACACCCACCCCTCCTGTGTCTGGGCACTGCTGGGAGGACTCTGCACACACCCCTCCTGTGTCTGGGCACTGCTTGGAAGACTCTACACCCACCCCTCCTGTGTCTGGGCACTGCTGGGAGGACTCTACACCCACCACTCCTGTGTCAGGGCACTGCTGGGAGGACTCTACACCCACCCCTCCTGTGTCTGGGCACTGCTGGGAGGACACTACACCCACCCCTCCTGCGTCTGGGCACTGCTGGGAGTGATAGGCACCCACCCCTCCTGCGTCTGGGCACTGCTGGGAGGACTCTGCACACACCCCTCCTGCGTCTGGGCACTGCTGGGAGGACTCTACACCCACCCCTCCTGTGTCTGGGCACTGCTGGGAGGACTCTGCACACACCCCTCCTGTGTCTGGGCACTGCTGGGAGGACTCTACACCCACCCCTCCTGTGTCTGGGCACTGCTGGGAGGACTCTACACCCACCACTCCTGTGTCTGGGCACTGCTGGGAGGACTCTACACCCACCCCTCCTGTGTCTGGGCACTGTTGGGAGGACACTACACTCACCCCTCCTGTGTCTGGGCACTGCTGGGAGTGATAGGCACCCACCCCTCCTGCGTCTGGACACTGCTGGGAGGACTCTACACCCACCCCTCCTGTGTCTGGGCACTGCTGGGAGGACTCTGCACACACCCCTCCTGTGTCTGGGCACTGCTGGGAGGACTCTACACCCACCACTCCTGTGTCTGGGCACTGCTGGGAGGACTCTACACCCACCACTCCTGTGTATGGGCACTGCTGGGAGGACACTACACCCACCCCTCCTGCGTCTGGGCACTGCTGGGAGTGATAGCCACCCACCCCTCCTGCATCTGGGCACTGCTGGGAGGACTCTACACCCACCGCTCCTGTGTCTGGGCACTGCTGGGAGTACTCTGCACACACCCCTCCTGCGTCTGGGTACTGCTGGGAGGAATCTACACCCACCCCTCCTGTGTCTGGGCACTGCTGGGAGGACTCTGCACACACCCCTCCTGTGTCTGGGCACTGCTGGGAGGACTCTACACCCACCCCTCCTGTGTCTGGGCACTGCTGGGAGGACTCTACACCCACGACTCCTGTGTCTGGGCACTGCTGGGAGGACTCTACACCCACCCCTCCTGTGTCTGGGCACTGCTGGGAGGACACTACACCCACCCCTCCTGCGTCTGGGCACTGCTGGGAGTGATAGGCACCCACCCCTCCTGCGTCTGGGCACTGCTGGGAGGACTCTACACCCACCACTCCTGTGTCTGGGCACTGCTGGGAGGACTCTACACCCACCACTCCTGTGTCTGGGCACTGCTGGGAGGACACTACACCCACCCCTCCTGCGTCTGGGCACTGCTGGGAGTGATAGGCACCCACCCCTCCTGCGTCTGGGCACTGCTGGGAGGACTCTACACCCACCCCTCCTGTGTCTGGGCACTGCTGGGAGGACTCTGCACACACCCCTCCTGTGTCTGGGCACTGCTGGGAGGACTCTACACCCACCCCTCCTGTGTCTGGGCACTGCTGGGAGGACTCTACACACACCCCTCCTGAGTCTGGGCACTGCTGGGAGGACTCTACACCCACCACTCCTGTGTCTGGGCACTGCTGGGAGGACTCTACACCCACCACTCCTGTGTCTGGGCACTGCTGGGAGGACACTACACCCACCCCTCCTGCGTCTGGGCACTGCTGGGAGTGATAGGCACCCACCCCTCCTGCGTCTGGGCACTGCTGGGAGGACTCTACACCCACCCCTCCTGTGTCTGGGCACTGCTGGGAGGACTCTGCACACACCCCTCCTGTGTCTGGGCACTGCTGGGAGGACTCTACACCCACCCCTCCTGTGTCTGGGCACTGCTGGGAGGACTCTACACCCACCACTCCTGCGTCTGGGCACTGCTGGGAGGACTCTACACCCACCCCTCCTGTGTCTGGGCACTGCTGGGAGGACACTACACCCACCCCTCCTGCGTCTGGGCACTGCTAGGAGGACTCTGCACACACCCCTCCTACATCTGGCCATGTACGCTCCATACATACACGGGTGGGGGTACGGTCCGTACATACACTGTTGGGGTGGGGGTACGCTCCATACATACACGGGTGGGGGTAGGGTCCATACATTCACTGTTGGGGTGGGGGTACGCTCCATACATACGCGGGTGAGGATACGGTCCGTACAAACACGGTTGGGGTGGGGGTACGCTCCATACATACACGGGTGGGGGTACCGTCCGTACATACACTGTTGGGGTGGGGGTACACTCCATACATACGCGGGTGGGGGATACGGTCCGTACATACACGGTTGGGGTGGGGGTACGCTCCATACATACGCGGGTGAGGGTACGGTTTGTACATACACTGTTGGGGTGGGGGTACACTCCATACATACTCGGGTGAGGGTACGGTCCGTACATACACGGTTGGGGTGGGGGTACGCTCCATACATACGCGGGTGGGGGTACAGTCTGTACATACACGGTTGGGGTGGGGGTACGCTCCATACATACGCGGGTGAGGGTACGGTCCGTACATACACTGTTGGGTTGGGGGTACACTCCATACATACGCGGATGGGGGTTACGGTCCGTACATACCCGGTTGGGGTGTGGGTACGCTCCATACATACGCGGGTGAGGGTACGGTCCGTACATACACTGTTGGGGTGGGGGTACGCTCCATACATACACGGGTGGGAGTATGGTCTGTACATACACGGTTGGGGTGGGGGTACGCTCCATACATACACGGGTGGGGGTAGGGTCCGTACATGCACTGTTGGGGTGGGGGTACGCTCCATACATACGCGGGTGGGGGTACGGTCCGTACATACACTGTTGGGGTGGGGGTACGCTCCATACATACGCGGGTGGGGGTACGGTCCGTACATACACTGTTGGGGTGGGGGTACGCTCCATACATACGCGGGTGGGGGTACGGTCCGTACGCACCCGTGCCCTTGCTGTGGAATGCTTGTGCGGCCCGTACACAGGCCTTTGGCACATGGGTACGGGCCGTACCACCATTGTTGGGGTGACGTGGGTGTGGGCGTGGTACGACTCGTACCCACGCTCTTAAGGCGTGGGTACGGTACGTACCTGTATTGTTGTGTTGCCGGTTCGCGTCGTCGCCCACTTCCGTTGTGGCGGACGCTGGCGTTGCTGGACACGCCCCCACCCCCTCGAAGTGACCAGGGCCTGGAGGTCAGGTATGTCCAGGGCATGTGTGCTGTGTGACTTGGGTGGGGGTTTTGTGTCCTGCCCCTGCCCCCTCCCTTTGCCCCTGGGTGTTGTTCTGACCTTCTGCGGCGTCTGCGTCGGTACCTGTAGAGGAGGTCGACTGCTATGAGGGCCGGGATGACACGTAGGTTAGGGTCCATGTCTGTCCGTCGCGTACAGGTGCTCCTTGTGCGCGTCGTCCTGATTTCCCGGCAGTTTTTGGCTGACAGAAAATATTCTCTGTGCGGGGTGACGTCGGTGCGAATCGTACTTTCTGGTTCGTGGAACGCAGGCTGCATGCGTCCCGACGGCACGTCGGCGCTTTTCCGGATGTCATTTGTATGTTTATTTTCCTCGGTTGGTGTTTTGTACGAATCGTACGGAAATAGTGTTTCCGTGCGAATCGTACTTGCATGTTTGTGAAGTTTTACAACCGGGTACGAGTCGGACGGAGAAAACCCTCCGACCGACGGTTCGTACCCGGTTTTTCCAGGATCCGAATTGGCACCTAAGTAGGGAAAATCCAGACTGTCCTTTTCAGAAGTTTGGTAGGAATAGCCAAAGAGCTGCACACTGACAGGTGCCTGCAATTGGACTTTTATTGATTTTGATATCTTGGAATGCAAATGGAACACATCACACAAACAACTGACATATCCCCAAAAATAACTGACATATAACATAGGGAGTGCCGCTTTCAATCATGTGCAGAATCTTAATAGCTGAAATGATACTCCTGCATAATATTTGCACATATTGCAGAACTCTATGTGCCCCGATAGAGCAGGTATTTTCAAGGAGCCAGATAGGTTGATGGTCTCCATGGTACTGCCAGATAAAGGATTAGGGTCTTTTTAAAAACACTGAAATTAGACTGGGAAACAGGAGGTCTAAAGCTTCCAGGTTTGGAACTCTACTGCATAGCAGCACATTTACAACATACAACAAATGTCAAAAGAGGCTGTTCAAAGAGACCCATGAGGGACCTCTTCTAGGGTAACAGCACATGATGGATAACATTTCTATCCATTGTGTTTTTGCCTTCCACGCTACCTCAGTTTAGAACCAGCTGTATCCATATCAGCTTTGGTCCTGCTCCAATAGGAACAGGCCAGCGCAAACTGCCATACCAGGTCTTCCCTGAAATAGAACAAAAGCAACCCAAGACCACTCCCAGCCTATTTAGGTCTCTTCAATCAGGTGCAGCTTGCTTCCAGTGACACAGTGAGCACAGGACCCATGTCAGGGTATGCCCTTGGCCACCTATTGAGCTATTTCACACACACAAGAAGGGATGGGAGGAATGCTTGCAAATAGTCTAACTACTGGTAATTTCTCTGGCAACCATTGTTATTTAACCACCATTCCACCTTGGGATAGACCCAGTCATATGCATATCAGCCCTAGTCCAGCTCCAATAGGGAGAGTCCAGTCTGAACTGCCAGGCCAGGTCCTCTTTGAACCGGAACACAAGCAACCCAAGACCGGTATCATTCTAGTCTATAACCCCTATGTAGTCAGCAAGGGTGGACTGCCAGGCAGATGGCAATGAGGTGGGCCAGCAGATAACCCACCTCCAACATGGCGGAGACTTGGAAATAATGATTTTACAGCTGTTTAAGATCAGGAGCGAGATTATGTTGATAGCACGATGGAAAAAGAGAGGGTCCAAGGACAATGGATAATCTTTATTCTGGGGAAGCCTTTGTCTCATTTGCAGAGGTAAAAAAGACCTTTATCATGAGAACTGGCAGTTCATCCAATATATCATATTGGCAAAAATAGAAAGCGAGATCAGGATTCTATCAAGCAACTCGAAGTTAAGTCCTACATATTTTGACTACCTATGCCAGTCTTATCTGAGCCCTATAGAATTAAAGAGGTCCTGTGAAGCAAGATGGAGCCTATGTTTAAACACATGACCTGGTCTTGTAAGTCAATAGCAGGTTTCTGGGGGGAAGTCATATCCACATTGATGTCCATAAAAGGCAATATACCAGAGATATTAATTGAGCATTGCCTGCTGGGAATGATCCTGATGTGGACACAAGACAGGATAAGATATACATTCTCAATGTTGGGGGTCAATTTGTAAAAAGTTATAAACTGCCATTTATTCACTGCATCCTGGGGCCCAATGAGTCAGGTGCTGGAGCGCTTATTATTTCAATGGTCCTTTGAGGAGGAAACCCATATAAAATTCTCTAGATAAGAAAATAAATTGACAGGCTACTCTACCACTTGGTCTAAAATGATGGAAAAAATATCAGACTCCACCCTGCACCCCCTTGACTCTTTAATTCTACAGAGTTAATAGATCAGGGCCTAAAGAAAGGAGGGCAAGGTTTTGTAAGGATGGACATCTCTCTCTCAATAGGCGGAAGAAAATAGGGAGTGCAACTTTCACAGTTAACAATGCAGTGATTTACATGATTGTTTGCAATGTATATGTGTTTGGTTTGACTGAATGTAGCAGTAGCTTTTCTACATTTTCACGTTCAGAATATTCTGGATTAATATATAGTATTTGTACAGTTTAAAAAAATTAGAAATAAAGTATAACAGTTTAAAAAAAACGTATGATCGTTTACAACTTTAATAGAAAAATACATGTTCTACATAGCAGACAGGTATATAAACCCTTATTAGATGTATTGACATCCTAGAAAAATATTTTTCAAATTGGCATAAAGAAAAGGTACTATTGGATTTGAAATTCTGTCCTCTGACAGCATAGTATGAAGTTTTGCAAACTGTTATTAGGTTTAATGCACGTTACAGAAAAATATCACAATTATTGGCATAAATAAATGTATTATTGACTTTGAATAATTGCATACAATACAGGATGACAGATAAAAATAAATTTAAAATGTTTATTAAATAGAAGGAAATAAATATTGTAAAAGCACACTTACAGCTCACCAGCCTTGGTGTTAATGTACCCTACATTTTAGGTTGATATTCACAAGTAATCATGTAAAATGCCATCAGCCAGTGTGAAAGAAAGCCAGTGTCTGAAGTGGGCTGCCCTATAACCCCATGCTGCTTACTTTGGTGGGCTAAAGCTAAATGGGATTGACAGATGAACCATCCTCTTGCTCAAGGGGTCTGACTTTTTTTTTTTTTTTTACTGCGCAATACCGCGAAACAGCTAAAACTTTCTCCAGGCCAGACCTGAAAATAAAACTGACATTTTGCAAAGTGGAATAAAGAGAATGAGGCTCTGATATAAAATGGAGGGCCTCACAATCTTACACATAAGTATGGAGGATAACATTTAAATCATAATACTCACTATAAGAATATTCCAAAAACTTAGCTTTTTTAGTTGCTTTATCAAAAGCTGAGTAGACCTTTGTAGACAAATCAAGGAGCACATCATGAGTACTCGGAATTGGTAGGTCATACCAATTTACTGTGGTTTTAAACAGAGAGAATGGAATGTCCTTTAACTAAAAGACAACACTTTCTCACCATAATATGTATAAACCAGCTAAGTTTTTCGTTTTTTGAAAAGGGTATTTTGTTACACTTTGGGTATTTAACAAGTCTGCTTCACTCTTTTAAACTCACAAATATCTTTAACACAATCTATGGCAAAATGTCTACCCGATTTGAGACATAGAAGCAAATAACATTCTTGAACCACCTCATTAAGATTTAGACAGAGGCCACCATTAAGATGGTTAAATGCTTAATGTGCCATAGCATAATCTGTACCCTAATAACGGGGTCCATGTAGCCCAAAACTGATCTGGGGTTTCCTGTGTTACTGTTCGTAGGTGTCCTGCCTGGAAGTTCTGGATGGACTGTTCTTATTTGAGTAGGACCAAGACTGATTTACATACTGCTAGTTAACCCATTCAGTGCTAAGGACAGAACAATTCTGTCCTCAGCTACGTTGCCCATGTGCGGAGAACAGAACCATTCCATACTCGGCTCACAACCAGGAAATCCCTCTGCTATTTACAGCAGAGGAATTTCCTTGTTTGTTTTTCAGCCTCGGGGTTGGGGAAGAGCTTCCTCAACCGGCCGCTGCATTTTTTTCCCAATGATATGACAATCATGCGCATGGCACGCTGACGTCATTACACTTTCAATGCCTATGTTCTTGCATGACTATCTTGGCTCCTCGAGCACCAAAGCAGACGGGAGACCTAGGATTGGAAAATTTCTTACCACCCAGCTTTTCCCTCAGTCTCCTGAGTAAAATGATACCTCATTTGTATGGGTAGGCCAAGGGCCTATGAATATATATGTTTATAGGCTGACTCTGTATTGGACACTCACACAAATAAGGTATCGTTTTTATCGGGTGACTGAGAGGAATGCTGGGTGATAGGAAAGTTGTGCCAGCAGAGTCATCCCAGACAGAAATGTAAGGAAAATGTGACTTTTCTTTAGACAAATTTGAGGTTTGCAGGGGATTCTGGGTAGGAAAACTTTAGGGGTCCATGCACGCCACACCTCGCTGGACTCCCCCAGGTGTCTAGTTTTCAGAACTGTGTGGGTTTGGTAGGATTCCACAGATGCCCGCCAAGCCCGGGACCAAAAACGCAGATGACTCCCTCGCGAAACCAGGTCTTTTTGTGATCGATAATTTTGAAGTCTCCACACTACGTTTTGGCCAATTTCTGTTGAGGGCATTTGACCTACCCACACAAGTAAGGTACCATTGTTATTGGGAGACTTGCGTAAAAGCTGGGTGGGTTGAAGTTTGTGGCTCCCTGCAGATACCAGTAGTTTCCATCACAGAAATGTGATGAAAATTTGTTTTTTTTACAATGTTTGAGGTTTGCAAGGATTTCTGAGTAACAGAACCGGGTGGGAGGCACACATGTCATCCCATCATGGATTCCTCTGGGTGTCTAGTTTTAAAAAAATATACAGGTTTTCTAGGTTTTTCGCAAGTGCTGGCTGAGCTGGGGTCCAAAATCCACAGCTAGGCATATTGCAAAAAAAAGTCCGTTTTCAGTGGAAAAATGTGATGTGTCCATGTGGCATTTTGAGCTGTTTCCTGTCGCGGGCACTAGACCTACCCATAAATTGAGGTACCATTTTTACTGAGAGACTTAGGGGAATGCTGGGTGAGTGAAAATTTGTGGATTCTCACAGATTCCAGAACTTTCCATCACAGAAATATGAGTAAAATCTATTTGTTTTTTACAATGTTTGAGGTTTGCATGGAATTCTGGGTAACAGAACCTAGACAGAGATACACAAGTCACCCCATCCTGGATTCCCCTGGGTGTCTAGTTTAAAAACATTTACAGGTTTTCTAGGTTTCCCTAAGAGCCGGCTGAGCTAGGGTCCAGAATCCTCAGCTAGACACATTGCAAAAAAAGGGTCGGTATTGTGTGTGAAGATTTTATGTGTCCACATTGCATTTTAGGCTGTTTCCTATCGCAGGCATTAGGCCTACCCACAGAAGTGGGGTACCATTTTTACTGGGAGACTTGGGTAAGTGCTGGGTGTGTGGACGTTTGTGGTTCCCCACAGGTTCCACAACTTTCTATCACAGAAATGTGAGGAAATTTTGTTTTGTTTAACATATTTTGAGGTTTGCAACGGATCCTGGCTAACAGAAGCTAATGAGAGCCACACTCGTCATCCCATCCTTAATTTCCCTGGGTGTCTGGTTTTAAAAAATATGAATGTTTTCTAGGTTATCCCAGTTGCTGGCTGAGATTGGACCCTAAACCCACAGCTAGCTACATTGCAAAAAAAAGTCAGATGTCAGTGGAAAAAAGTGTTGTGTCCATGTTGCATTTTGGGCCATTTCCTGTCGCAGGCACTAGGCCTACTCACGAAAGTGAAGTACCATTCTTATCGGAAGACTTCAGTAAATGCTGGGTGGGTGGAAGTTAGTGGCTCTCCACAGATTCCGCAACTTTACATCACAGAAATATGAGGAAAATGTGTCATTTTCACAACAATTGAGGTTTGCAAGGGATCCTGGGTAACAGAACCTGGTAAGAGCCACACAGGTCACCCAATACTGGATTTTGCTGGGTGTCTAGTTTTTAAAATATTACAGGTTTGCAAGGTTTCCCTTGGTGCTGGCAGATCTAAGGTCTGAAATCCACAGCTAGGCACACTAGAAAAAAAGTGTCCGTTTTGTGAGGAAAAATGTAATGTGTCCACGTTGCTTTTTGGGCCATACCCACACAAGTGAAGTACCATTTTTATCAGTAGTCTTGGAGAATGTAGGGCTAGGGTCCAAAATCCACAGCTAGGCACCTTGCAAAAAAACAGCCAGTTTTTACCGGAAAAAATGTGATCTGTCCACGCTGCATTATGGGGCGTTTCCTGTGACGGGCTCTAGGCCTGCCCACACAGGTGAGGTACCATTGCTACTGGGAGACTTAGGGGATACAGAATAGTCGAACAAGTGTTATTATCAATTGACTTTCTCTACATTTCTGTATTCCAATTATAAGAGATTGTGTAAAAAAGACGTAATTTTTTAAAGATGCCCTCAAATTCACATGCTAGTTTGGCCACCTAAACATTCAGAGATGTGCAAATAACCACTGCTTCAAAACTCCAAATGTTGTTCCCATTTCGGAAATACACACATTTTCTTGATACCTATTTTTCACTGTTTATACTTTACCAAATGAATTGCTGTATTCCCAGTAAAAAAACATTGGAAGGCACATCTCAGTTATTGGATCTAGGTACCTTGGGTTCTTGGTGAACCTATAAGTCCAATATATCTCCACAACTAGAAGGGTCCAGCAGGCTTTACAGTATATTGCTTTAAAAAATTTGCCACACTTAGAAGAACTTACAGGTGAAAACATAGGCACAAATGGTTGTTTTAAAAAAAAAATCAATATTCTTTTATATCAACTGTTACTTTCAATCGGAAAATCTTCACATCTTGCCGAATTCAGAATGTTATCTACCTTTTAGAAATATGTAGCTTTCTGGGATCCATTATTGGTTTCACACCCATTTCCACCACTGACTGGAAACAGGTTAAAAGCTAAAAAAAATATGAAAAATAGTCTATGTCCCACTAAAATGCCAAAACTGTGCAGAAAATGTTGGTTTTCTGACAAATCTCTGCCTTTTCCTTAAAGCTGGTAAAAAGTTTTGCTAGCACTGTAAACCTTTTGTTCATACCATTTGCTGAAAAAAAAACAGACACTTTCTTCTGCAGCACTTTTTTCCCATTTTTCCCAAAAGAAACAATGTTTAGCTGATTTTTTTCTAATTTCTTGGTCCCCTCCAGGGGAATCCACAGACCCTGGATACCTTTACAGCCCCCAGGATGTTGGAAGAAAAGTCCGCAAGTTTGGCGTGGATGCCTTATGTGGACAAAAAGTAATGGAAGCCTACGCGCAAACTACACCAAACAGCCAAAAAACGGTTTGCACAGGGGGAAAGGCCTAGCAGCTAAGGAGTTAATGCCTGAAATGCCATCTTGGTCAAAATAACAATGGACTGGAATGCTGCCCAGAATATTTACCTGCTGCTGACATTAATTCAAGTATTTCATCCATCTTTTCTTTGTTTTCTGCAGTGGAATGCTCTCAGTGCAATGTGTTTACCTGGCTGTGGGTCCTGTGCTCCTTGTGCCAAGGCTAGAGCTGCACCCTACTGACAAGGCCATGTTAGGCTGAAGCTGGCCTGAGTTGTTTGTGTTCCTGTTAGGATAGGCCTGGGGTGACAGTTCAGGCTGCTCTTCTGTTATTGAAGCAGGAATAAGGTTAATTTGCAGATGGCTGTTTCCAATCTGCAGTGGCATTGTGTCAAAAAAATATGGAATTGAAGGCAGCTCCAAGTAATTACCACTTGCAGAGATTCATTTAAGGAATCCAACCATTGTTCTTTTTGTTTTTAGCAGTGCAACCCCGTAAGTGAGACAGGTATTCCAAGATGAGAGTTACATGCTTGATGTGCCATAGGACTCAAGCTGCATCATAGGTACATGTCCACATAGGCTAAAACAGTTTCTGGATTTGCATTTATTCCTGCTCAGAGGGAAATTGGCTTGGCAGTTTGGGTTGGACTGTTACTTTTTCAACAGGACCAAGGCTGATCTGTATTAGACCCAGGTGAAATTTAAGTTACACGAGTGTAATTAGCTGATTTAGGGGAATTTCGTGTTATGCTTGTTATGCAAAATTCCCACATGTATGCCACGTTGCATAATTATTCACCATTTAGAGTAAACATTTACTGCAAATTCACCATTGAGTGTAAAAACATACGGTTAATGATCTGGTATAACACTAATGCCAGTTGCTAGTTGTCTCGGTGCTTTTGTTTTTACGCAAATATTTTAGCGTGAAATTTGTCTTTACATCAAAAATTGACACGAGGGCACATTTTGCACTGAAATATATAATACGAGGAAACGGATTTGCATTTTACATACTTACACATAATTGTGTGCAATTTTTCTAAAAATCTCCTTAATTGCACAAAAGCGAATTGTGCAATTTTCACATATCCTCATATTAGACAAGAGGAATGACTGGTCAGAGTTAATCTGTGGAGTGGCAGATGTATTAACAATTTTGATATGAAACTGAAACAAGAAATGACTGTCCAGTTCAGGTGTAAACTGGAGGTGACTCGGTCTACATTAGCAGAGACAAATTGAAGCTCAATAATAAGTCCCCCCTCAGTGGGTGGCATGTTTGACTTTCTGTATGTATAATGTATGGGCATATATTTGTACATGTAACAGATAACACGTAAAATCCCAATAAAGATGGTTAAAAAAGACTTGACTTCCTTTTGAAGTCCAATGCATAGGGTGATGTTGAAAAAAGTCAGAGTGATGCTAGGCAAAGTCAGTTGTCAAGTTCAAATGATATTTAAAGGCCACCACAGCTTTGCTTCTTAATTGTTCCTTTCAATCAATGTACATCCAAAGAAAACCCTCAGGAAGTGCATCCACAATATCTGACACAGATGCCTCTAGGAGCCATCATTTTTGTCATGCATAGTATATCTATGTGAGTATGTCATAGCAGGGTATGATGTCATCTTTATGCTCAGTTAGCGATCAGGCATTAAGTATTGTGTTGCCTGGTTGGGGGCTCTCTGGCATGGCTGGGATTGCGTCCTGCTTGCTAATGGAGTGCTGCCCTGATCGCCTATCCCCAGCACATTAATCCTAACCTAAACATGAGATCGAGGGTACTAACAGGATTACCTTCAGTTGTGCTGTATGAAGGGCTCCATGAGTAAGCCGGCAGCTTTACCCACCAGATCACAAGAACTAAATGCAGACAGGCGTAGTCGCCAGCCTTTGCTTTGGGGCACCTTCAGCATGCCCACAGCGAGGCCTCCTTTAAATATTTGCCACCAATGTTTGTATGAGCTAAATCCCGGTAGGGTAACCAAATACTTCCCATAAATTGGCGCTAGTTAGAAATACTGAGTAGGATTAAAATTGATTGCCCAAGGCAAGCACAAGTTGTGAAATAAGTCCTATTAAAATATATATCTCTGCAATGGAAAAAAACTCTTTTCTCAACCCCATGAAATTTGGATTTTTTTCTCTCTGTGACTGCTCTGGGAACACGGTTACTCCTACCTTATTAAACTAACCTTAATAATGTTTTCAGAAAAGGAATGTCCATGCCAAGGTTTTCTGTCAGTGCTTGTTTTATTGGAAACTTTGATCTCCATTGCCGAACCTCTGTCATCACAACTGCCGTAGTAAACAAGCATTCGGTGCTGTGTAATATGGCAGACAATTAAAACCTATGTCCCTCAATTTAATTAGTCATTTGGCACCTTTACTGGGATAACAAATTGTGTGAAATTGCTGCACGACCCTGCATTCTTTTCTGTTCAGAATTTTCGAAAGGTAGAACCTGGTGAAATTTGCGTGTAAAGAATATGTAATTTCGTGAACTATGCAGCTTGGAAAAGCCTGAAAACATACAATACTACTGTGTTATGCCACAAACCTTCTGAACTCAAAGACCCTCATCGTGAGAAGACCACGAGATGGGATGGATTTTCTAGGTTCATAGTTTGATTTGCCTGATAATTCCTCATTTTGGGCCAGACTTTCAATAAGATTTTTCTGCTGCCCTCTGCACCTGAAAACTTTGGGTGAGAGTAGACAAATTCGTAATTACGATGGGCCTGGTAACTTGTTAACAGCCCATCTGAATTAAGAGGCCACACATAAACAGGGCCAAAATGGAAAGTAATCCTGCAGTGGCAAAAACTGAAACGCATCGTTGCAATGTTGGCCCATCAAGAATACGTTTCTTTGTGTCAGAAGCAATTCCTGATGTAGGTCTTTATGCGGAAGTAAGTGGAGCAACGCTTTAAAAGTTAGAACTTATTTGTAGGGCTTTTAGAAAACGTGCGTATGTTTTATTTCAGAAGAGAAGAAACATTAGGGGGCATATCAACAAGGGCTTTATCTCTGCTTTTTTGGCTTTAAAAGCCAAAAAAGCAGAGATAAAACTAGCGCCCTATCAACAACAGGGTGCTAACACGCAAATTTGCATGTTAGCACCCTTTTACTCTACGCTTCCCCTTGCATCTCTAATGAGATGCAAAGGGGGCGTTCCAGAGTAAAATATTAGGAGAAATGTCGCTAACCGACATTTCTCCTATTATCAAGAATGTCGCTAACCCTGTTAGAGACAAAAAAAGCAGCGCTAACCGCGGTTAACGCTGCTTTTTTACGTCTGCTAATTTTCAGACTTAGCCATGATATCCTATGGAAGGAGGATATCATGGCTAAGTTTGCCTGTCCCTATCAACAAGGTAACGTGTGATTATCGCTGGGTTTCCAGCGATAATCTCACGTTAGCCTGTTAGCGTGTAGATTTTTATCGCTATTGAGATAAGCGCTGCTAATAGCACGCTATCTCAGCGATAAAAATTCACGCTAGCCGGCGATAATTATCCTCACGCTAAGAGCGCTGAGCGATAATTATCGCCGGTTGTTGTTGATATGCCCCTTGATGTTTCTCAGACAATCTCTCATCACACACAGGCATGATAAGTGTAAAATGAGACAATCAAAATGTGGGGGGTGGATTGTTTAACTGAATCCCAGCACTCATAATAACTATTGGTTATAACCCAGTGCATCGTTTTCCCCCCACCATTTCACAGATGGGAAACCGCCATATTCAAATCAACTTTGAGACTGCTCTAGGACATGTTCTCTCTGTCTAACATTAATTCAAGCAATCTACCCATCATTTTGTATTTTCCTCAGTTCGATGCTGTAAGTGTGACATGAACACCCAGACGTGATTCCTTGCACACTTTGCCCTCAGACTCGCCTACTGAAGAAGCCAGATAGACTAAAACTGTCCTGGAGTTTCCGATCCCGTTCTACCTGAGGAAGTCACCAAGTCAACCCATGACCAAAGGCTGGTCTAAAATCTGGCCTTAAATGCAAGTTAGGAACTTTCCTAAAATGACTTATCCCATGCTATCGCTTTGCTGCTAACAATCATTTCTGTTAGCAAGTATTTCCTAAATAACCTACCCTCGCCTTTTCTAAAATCTGTTTAAGAAAAGCAAAATGTCACACTCGCAAAGCATACGCATCACATGTGAAGTAAACGAAATACATTTAGCAGCTTAATACCCTGGGATTTGCAGTGTTCTTCACTGTGTATTTTCAGAAATAACACCACCTGTCAGAAATTAAGTTAACAAATATCTGCTGATAACTGACTGCGTGATAAGTACTATCTTGAAAAATATCAGTGCGTCTATTTTTATAGTTTAATGAGGTTTAAAGGTAAAAACATATATCTGTATCACACAAAAAAATAACTCTGTTGAAAAGCATTCTTAAGCAATGTTGAAGCTGACTTCACTATGGATTATATAAATGAAGTCCACTAATTCTCACTCAACTTTATCTGATAGAACATAGGGGCATAATATCAAGAAACGGCGTTAACATTATCGCCGCTTTAGCGGCAGAAAACTGCTGCTAAAGCGGCGATAATATGCTTGATAATATGCCGTAGAGAATTCCCATAGAAGCCCATGTTCTGGTGTCAACATGGGCTTCTATTGGAATTCTCTGCGGCATATTATCACGCCTATTATCGCCGCTTTAGCTGCAGTTTTCTGCCGCTAAAACGGAGATAATGTTTGAGCCGTGCTTGATAATATGCCCCTTAGTGTCCTCAGCAGAACAATGCATTATTTTTGAGGAGTTGCATTTGCTGAAGCACTTTGTGAAGGGTTACCTCATTGATCCGTGCGATACTTGCAACTAGAAATGTCATCATGCATTAGGAATGATGGTCTTTCATGCTGTCACTAAGGGGCATATTTACAAGGGCTTTATCGCCGCTTTTTTGGCTTTTAAAGCCAAACACGCGGAGATAAAACTATCGCCCTATTGACAAGAGGGTGCTAACATGCATTAGCGCATGTTAGCACCCTTTTACCCTGCGCCTCCCTTTGCATCTCTAATGAGATGCAAAGTGGGAGTCACTGGGCAGGACAACCTTGTAAATATTGCTGATGTTCACATCACGATATTTACAAGGCTGCCCCAGCATTTTAACACACCTTAGTTTTTGGAGAAAACCGCTGTTTTCTCCAAAAACTAACGTCTGCTAAAAAGCAGACTTACCTATCCCTAACATTGGAGTGGATTATGCTGATACGACCCTGTGGGTCGTATCAGCAAGGTTACCGCCGTTTTGCAGGGAACATCGCTGGAAAACCAGCGATGTTCCCTGCAAAATGGCGATTTCCCCGCTATCTCTGGAATTTTTATCGCCCTGGAGTAACGCGTTGTTAATAACGGGTTGCCAGGGCGAGAAATTCCAGAGATAGACGGCGATAAATAACAAAGCGTGCTTTGCGTTTATTTATCGCCGTCATTGAAGATATGCTCCACAGTTCGCCTGAAGAGTCATGCCAAGATGTTGTCTATTTGTACAGTTTCTTCAGATTCAATATCAGGGTTATCACGTGGTTTTTAGTGGTGGGTGTAACTTGTGGAATTTTGTGTAGCATAATCAAGAATATGTGGAATTATGCAAGAAAAGCAATTCTGAATTAGTGCTATTACTTAGCGCAACAATGCTCCCTCACAACTAAATGGACTCAAGGATGCAATAAACTTTGGGTGAGAGTAAAAAAAAACAGAATTGTGATTATGATGGGGCCGGTAACTTGTTAAGCAGAGGAGAAGCAGTAGATGTTGTTCAGACAAACACTCAGTCATACGCAATAGAAGTGTAAAATGAGATAATCGAAACGTGCAGGGTGGATTTTTTAACTGAACCCCAGCACTTATTTTTACTATTGCCGCAACCCAGTCCATCGCTTTTTTCCCTGCCATTTAACAGTTAGGTAACCGCCATTTCAAATCAACTGTGAGACTGCCCTAGGACAAGTTCTCTCTGGCTAATATTAATTCATTCATTCTACACAACATTTTTTGTTTTCCCCAGTACTGAGAGAAATTACCTTAATTTAGTATTTGACACATCTTATTCCTTTTCATACGCATTTTAGGACATGTTAAAACTCAAATGCAAATGGAAATGCAAGGTTTAAAAATTGCTCACCAATTGTGTGAACACCTTTAGTAAAGCAAATAATTAGAAATGGAATATATTGTAGGGTGACACATTTTAGACAAATAACATTATTAGAAATGTTTCATATATATTTTCATGTTTTAAAGTTTTGCACCAAGCAACTATACTTTAACCTGTGCAGTGACTAGGCCCAAGGCTTTCTTTTCGACCTTTGCTCATAGTACAGTATTCTGTGCAGCAGCATAACATTGATGTCATCTTAGAAATGTGCTGACTTTATTATTGTGTTCATTTAGTTCCTCTCACCCCATGTTAGATCGATTCCACTAAGAATAATAGACTCATTGAAACTGTAAAGAAATGGTTGATGTAGACTTATGAATGTTGCTTTAGAATTAACTTGATATACATTTTTCATATTTGAAGACTAGCCTTTCTTTCTGCATTGAAACTCATAATACGTCATTAGCTTAGGTAAGAGGGTTCTCATGCGAACCTTCTCTCATGTAACAATTATATTATAAAACTCTATTAATCCAGATGACATGCGTGCAGAATGTGGGAATTGGAAGAAGATGCATTCTATGACTGACAACACCCCCTTACGAGCTGATCTGATTGGACATTGAGTGAAGGTGTCAACAATATTGGATTAATGTATTTAAAGGTTATAATAACCAGTGTTCCTAGCTAGTTAGACACACACCTACATTTCCCGTAGCGCGTCCGTTAGACTTGATGCTGAATTTCTCCTCTGCCTTAGACTCTTCTTCATGGGGAGTTGATTTCTTTCTTTAGATATCTTGAGGTGATTCCTATTAACATTTTTGGTGATCAATGCTATAGCACAGATCGCTATTTTAAACAGTTGCTACTGCAATTGTGAAAAACCCTGCTGATTTTTCCAGGAACTATTCTTCATGAGAAGTTCTACTCCCCTTTAACGCTCTTATCCAATAAAAGTCTTTATGGGTTTGTATTTAGAATACGATCCTTATTTATTGAACTGATCAAAGAGATTTGAAATTCTAATCTTAGAGATAAAACAACCTCTAAACTATCTAACCCTCTCATCATTGTCTCCCCGGAATTTATAAAAGACTATGATGTATTAATAACTTTTTATTTGTTTAAGAAGGAGCTATAAATTCTGAGCATAATGTAAAAGGCCTATTTGGCCTCTAAGGAGCCTGTAGAATTGTCCATGGTGCTTCTTGGATGTGTGTATATAAAAATATATTAAAATTACAGGAGAGTCCTTTAGGGTGCTAGCAGTATGATGCTCTAAGTGTGATTGGTAAACCCAGATGAGATTCCGTGCTCACTTTGCCATCAGAATCAAGTTACAGAGTACTGAAGATGCCTAGGTAGTCCAAAATAAGCCTGGGGTTCCTGATCCTGATCTACCTGAGGAAGTCACCAAGTCAACCTATGACCAAAAAGCTGGCCCTAAATGCAAGTTGGGAACGTACCTGAAATCACATATCTCATGCTATCGCTTTGCTGCTAACAATCATTTTTGTTAGCAAATATTTCCAAATCCTACCTTCGCATTTACTAAAATCTGTTTAGGGAAAGCAAAATGTCATATTCGCATATGCATTACATGTGGAGTAAATGATTAAACATTTAGATTCTTAATACCATGGGAGTTGAAGTGTTCTTTAATGTGTATTTTCAGAAAAAAACACCCTGTCAGTAATTAACTTAAACTTGACTGTGTGAATACTACTATGTTGAAACATATCAGTGTGTCTATTTCTATAGTTTAATGAGGTTTAAAGGTAAAAATATATATCTGTACAACACAAAAAGGACATCATTTGAAAAGCATGATTAAGGAATGTTAAAGTTGATTTCACTATGGATCATATAAGTGAAGCCATTAATTCTCAATCTACTTTAAATCATCAAATATGGTGTCCTCAGCACAGCAACACATTATTTTTGAGAATTTGCATTTGCTGAAGCGCTTTATGAACGGATACATCATTTATTTGTGCGATACTTGCCACACTAGAAATTATATCGTGCATTAGGAATGATAGTTTGTAATGCTGTCAAACAGTTCTCATGAAGTTTGTGAACAGTCATGCAATGATGTTGTCTATTTGTACAGTTTCTTAGGTTTCAATATCACAGTTATCATGAGGTTTGTAGGGGTGGGTGTAACTTGCATAATTCTGTGTAGCATAATCAAGGTTAGACTGAATTATGCAAGAAAATTAATTCTTCATTAGTGCTATTACTTACTGCAAAAATGCACCATCGCAACAAAATGGATGCAACGATGCATTATGCTTTAAGAAAAGGCATAATGCAACAGAACACGAATATGAATGGCAGGAATGAGCAGATGCTAGCTTAATTCACTCTTGAGGCAGGATTTTCTCACAAAATACTCCCAGAATTTAGGGTAAAATGGATTCTTGCATCAAAAATTGATACTAGGATGCAATATAGCCTTCGAAATAGGGCTAAATGCATCTGAAGATGTACAGTTGGAGCAAGCCGCCCCTCACTTTCGCTAAAGTTGCTTTCAATGTAGGATTTTCCCACCAAATTACTCTTAATTGTGCAAGCTGGAGTAATTGCATTATCATCAGTAATTATCAAACAAAGAGTAATGCAGAATCACATAAAATAGTTACATTTCTCCAATGTAATTGAGATTCTGTCCAGGCCTAAAGGTTTGTAAGCACTCTGACAAAGGGAGAGTGAAATGGAAGGATATATCTTTCAGTGAGTGAGTGCTTGAGTGAGTGATGGTTGCAATAGTGGGTGGGCTGCAGAGCAAGAAGGTATTAACGATGATTACCGTGACAGGTTTATTTTGTGGTGTGATGCGAGTTACAGTGATATAAAGGTAAGATATTTTAAAGACGACACGAAAAGAGTGAGTTGGCATGGAGAATTGCTACTTCTGACATGCTTTTCACTCTTTTCTGCTTTAATATCTACTATTTAGTTTAGGGCCTGACCTCTGGTTCTTCATTGTTGCTTTTGCCAATTGCTTTGATTGATTAATGTCAATAACTATATAATCATGTATTGCCTATGTTTTATAATATAAAGGTGTGTTGTTCTTTAATATATAGAACACAGTATATTGTTTGGTTTTGGATTTAGTTTATTATACTCTTAAATCACGAGGCTGCAAGAATTTTTACAAGATTCTTCACATGGTGCATCAGATAATAAAAAGAGTCCTTCTCATGGTCCCACTTTAATAAACTGCAATTAGGAGAACATGTTCCGTCTGAGGCAGAGAGAAGCTTATTCCTCCAGCCAGAGACTTGCTTCTCCGATGCCACCTCGATAACCCAGTAAAGCTCCCACAGATTACGCTGTGCAACCTGTGTGCATCCCTCCATGAGAAAACAGGTAGATGTTATGGTATTCCACTTCTCATAGGTAGATATTGCTCTATTCCACTTCTCATAATGAGAGGTTTTTAGATGATGATGTTATTTATCAGACTAAATAGAAAAGGGAATAACTGAAAATATCAAATTATTTTAATAATATTTACTAACTTCAAGTCCACCAGTTTCACTATTGTAGTGATATTTGTTAATATTATTTCATATATGTTCTGTACTAGTTTGGCTTCTCTTGACATTCTTTAAAGATACTAGCCCAGAAACCTTTATGTTTTGTTATTGGGAAAGTAAAAAAAAAGATACATATCATATAATACATCCAATTCTGCAAGAAGGCCATCAGATCTTAGAAACATTTCAAATAGATACATAACAATAGATATCATACATACTCCTCAACTAATACATCAAATACTAAACCATAAATATTACATTACATAACTTCACACTTGCTTTATACTAGATTCTTTCTATTCCAAGACCTTCCACAGACTGCAAAACGTCTCATATGAGCCTGATCTTAAAGCATATCTTCTTTCCATCTCTCTAAATTTAATCAATTTAATTCCCATTACCAAAATGTTGGAATTGCTTTTGATCTCTAATTTTGCAAAATAATTGATCTCGCTATCAATACAACAATATGTATTCTTTTTCTTTGCAAAAGTTCGATTTTTATATCCTACAAATGACCCAAAATTGCAGTCTGAGTATTCATGAATTGGTATAATTCTAAAATGCGAAATCAATATAATTCTATATAATTCCAAAATACACTAATACCCAGACAGCTCCAGATTAAATAGATCCATGACCCTGCCCCCTCTTGATTACATTGGAAACAATTCGCTGAGATCTCTGGGTTTAGTCTTTGTAAAAGCACAGGTGTTCTATAGAGCAGCCATTTGGAGAAAAATTGCATTCGCCTAAAATTTGCCCCTTTTAATCAAAGTAAAATTATATTCATTAATTTTTTCCATACATTAGGGGAAATATCAATATTTTCTTTAACAAGCCACTGGTTAAGTACTTTCTCAGTTTTTATCAATTGTCAAAAACGAAATTAACCCAATAATAGATCTTTGCATTTTTGGTTCCAGCAGTTCCCCATCTAACTTATGGCTTACCTGCGTTCTGTATACATTCAAGTCCCTTATAAACCCCCAAATTAATATAAAGAACCTCTGTAGAATATGTTTATGGAACCTAATCCCGGGTTCTATATCTTACCATACCTCCCATGACTCTCCATTTAGTAAATCTGATATTAAACTATTAATTTCCCATATAAAGGCTATTTTTCTTATATAGGGGGTCTTTCCCCACTTAACAACGTTAAGTGAGTTGCACATATTAAATACTGGAACCGCACAATCTCGCAATACTTATGCCTTCTGCTTCATACACCACTGTAAAGTCTTATCAAACTTTTTTGGGAGTTTTGGTAATACATAAAAACTCTATAATATCATGTTCTTGAAAATACGTTTTTAGGAAAAATTTATCATTCCCATGGCTCTTCAAAGACTTAGTGAATCTGAAAGTGCTGTGTGCAAAATTCACAAAATAGTCAGTTTTTAAATTAGGGAGATCTAACCCTCCTTCTTTCAAAGGTCTATTTAAAATGTCAAGTGCTACTCTAGGTGCTTTTTTGCCAGATAAAAACTTTAAACATACTCTGTGTCTCTTTAAAAAATGTAATCTGGAAATATAAAGGAATCGCCGTAAACAAAAAATTATACAGAGGTATATCCGACATCGGACTTATAGCAATACGACCCAATATAGAAAAAGGTAAATTGTTTACTCTGGCAAATAATGTCAGCATTCTCTATGAAATACACCCCCAAACATTGCTTAGGCCTTGAGTTAATTAACGTATGAAACTCCTATAGTAAAGTGTCTTGAGTGCAATTACTTAACAAAATCTCTGTTTTGGACTTCTTTATTTTGTACCCACCCAAATCTTGATATGCTTCAAAGATTGAAAAAACAGTTTTCTGGTTTTCTAAATCTGACTGTAAAAACAACACTATATATTCTGCATATAGATTGATAGGCATCACGCCCCTTACATGCAGCTCTCTATTGGGTATTGTACATGGCTAAAGGCTCTATAAAAAGAGCAAAGAGCAAAGAGTATAGGTGATAGGGGACACCCTTGCCTTGTTCCCTTGTTTAGTGCACATGTTCCTATATTTTTAGAATATATGAATATTTGAGCTCTGGCTCCTTTATTTTTTTTTATTTCAAAATATTTTATTGGTTGTTTCAAAAGAAAGCAATATGTACAGTACATCAAATAAGAGGACATAAGGGCTAGACAAGCGAAAAAAGATAAACTAAGCAAAGTAATAAATCAAAACACAAAAGCATTAAGTAATCTGGTAGGTGTGTCTGAATAACAATTTTTTACACAGATATGCTTGGCTAGTATTAACCAGCTTCTAAGTAGAGTAACAGTTTCGCATAATGTGACTACATAATCAGCAAGGGGTGTCTTAGCTCAGGTACTAGAACGACTTGGATATCGGTGTGAAACACTGATTGACAGGGGGTGTCCATAGTCCGTTAATCAAATTCTAGAGCGAGAATGATGTGGGGACCTTAGGTTATCTGGTCTGTTGTGATTCATGGTGGTCTGTGTGAGTTAAAATAGAGATCAAGAGTGTCCCACATGCGTCTAATAGGGGCTTTCCATGGAGAGTTGTGGAGCGCTATGTTGTCAGCCCCTCTTAGGTTGGTGACCCAGTTTAACCAGCAGTTGAAGGATGCTTTGCGTGTATCTTTCCAATTGTTAAGTATGATCTTAACTGCTGCTGTTAGAAGTAGGTCCAGCTGCGCCCTATCTTCTTCACTCAGTGACTCGGCTTGGAGGTGACCGAAAACCAGTGTCGATAGATCTCTTTTAGGAGAGTAAGAGAAGATAGTTTAGATATGAGTTCGAAGACCTTATCCCAAAAGGGTACAACACACTCGCACAGAATTAGCAAGTGTTCCAGATCACCTATTTTATCGTTACAATTCCAGCAGATGGGATTGTCACGAATTTAGTGGGCTGGTGTCCAGTAGAACTAATGCAGTAACCAGAACTTTGTCTGGGATAGTGTAGGGCTGATTTTGTTCCTCATGACTGAGTTCCATGTTTTGAGCCAGTCTGACTCCAAGATCGGGTAGGAGGAGTGTAACTCCCAGAAGGATGTGAGCTTCTTATTTAGAGTAGATCGCTGTGGGCGTATTAATTTATAGATCCTGGAGACCGGGTGGCCCAAAATGTGCAGCTTTGACAGATATTGTGGGAGGGAAGGTGGTAGAGTTGATAGTTTCGTAATAGATAAAGCAGCCTTTATTTTTAGGAAGTAGTAGAATTCGATTGGTTCTAGGTTATATTTATCCTGTATTTCCTTATAAGTTAGTGGGTAGACTCCGTTATAGTGTTGCTGGGGAAAATAGATACCCTTATTAATCCATGATGCGTTATGTAGGGTATTCCCTTTATATAGAATTGTACGGTTATCCCACAGGGACTCAAGATACGACTGTTTGATGCTGATGTCTACAATTTTGTCTATTTTCAGCAGGGCCAACCTAGTGTTTTTAAAAATGGGCTTTGAGCAGGTGACCTTGTTGAGATTTGTGGTAAGAAGGGCTGATGGGGCGAGATTCTTGAGTATCGAGTTTTCAATTTCCAGCCATACTGGGGTGTATCCTTCTGGAGGGGCAAGCCAGTGTGAGCATTGTTTTGCTATGAAATCCGTCTGGTATCGTTTAAAATCAGCTAGATTGACCCCCCCAAGGATTTGTCTAGTCTAAGTTTTTTCATACTGATTCTAGCTTTTTTCCCTTTCCATAGGAATCTCGAGAGTAGGGTGTCCAATTTATGATGGAAGTCCTCTGATAGAGTAAGAGGAAGCATAGTTATTAGATAATTCACTAGAGGAGAGATCATCATCTTGATGGTCTTGATCCTACCCCACCAAGTTATGAATCTTGGGGACCATGCATCAAGCAGATTTTTGATTTTATCTAGGGTTCTATTTTCATTGTGTTGGAGCGTCTCTAGTGTAGTGCTGCTGAATTCGATCCCCAGATATTTGATGTGCCCTGGTTGCCATGTAAGACTGAAGTCACCTAATATTTCTCATGTGCAGTGAATATTTAGGGGCTTGACTTCGGACGTGTCACGATTTAATTTATACCCGGAATGCTTAGAATATAATTCTATGGTGGACATTAGGGCTTTGATGGATTCTCCCGGATTCTCAGTAACAATGAGGATATCACCGCATATGCGGCTAATTTCACATACATATCTCCAAATTGTACCCCACTTATTTCATTGTTGTGTTTAATATCCTGAATTAGAGGTTCTAGGGCTAGAAGAAACAGAGCAGGGGAAAGGGGGCAGCCCTGTCTAGTGCCTTGTTCTAGATGGAAGGACTCCGAGAGGGTTCCGTTGACTGCTATACGGGCAGTAGGGTCTGAATATAATGCCATAACCATATTAATATATGGATCACCCAAATTGAAGGATATCATGCTGTGTTTCAGGAATGACCATGAAACTCTGTCAAACGCTTTTTCTGCATCAAGGGTAATGGAGATAGAAGGGGCAGGGGTGATTTTAGCTTTCTCCAGTACGTGACATAATAATATAGTGTTGTCATTAGACATACGATGTTTGAGAAACCCTACCTGCGAGTTACTGATTAATTTTGGAAGGATTGCATTTAGTCTATTGGCTAGAATTTCTGCATAAATCTTACAATCCACGTTGATCAACGAGATTGGTCTGTAGTTTTTTGTTAAAGGGGGATCTTTCCCTTCTTTCGGTATAACTATGATAGTGGCTTCCCTCATTGAATTAGGACTGCAGCCATCTTTAGTTATGGAGTTAAAAAGTTTTAGTTAGCTGGGTTGAAGCGACCTGTCGAATGACTTGTAGAAGGAGGCTGAGAAGCCATCCGGGCCCGGGGCTTTGTTGCTCATAAGTGACTTGATAGCGATCGCGAGTTCTTTTTCAGAAATAGGGTTCCCTAGCGCAGAGCTGTCAGCCTCTGATAATTTTGGGAGATTTAGTGAATCTAAATATTCTACGCAGGCGTCAGAATCTATTGTTTGTTAGTTTTTGTATAGATCCTCATAAAAAGAATAGAAGGCCTTTAATATTTCGTTTTGTTTGGTCTAGATAACATTGTTGGTATCTTTGATCGAGAAGATATTAAACTTTGTTTGTGCTTGAGATAAGAGGCCAGTAATTTGCCAGCCTTATTTCCTTTAAAAAGCTTGAGTGCCTTGAATTTATTAATCCACACTCCAGCACGTTTGCTCACAATTTTACTATATTCGTATTTCTTCTTGATTAACCGATCAAGGACTTCCTTATTGTTTATCTCCTTGGTATGTTTTAATTCAAGTGATTTGACTTCTCTCTCTCTCTCTCAAGTGTTTCGAGTTCAAGATTTAGTTTCCTATTGATCTGTGCTTTAATGCCAATAATGACCCCTCTGACGGTTGTTTTAAGTGCGTCCCACAGGGTGGAAGTACTTGTATCTGGAAGGTTGTTTGTTGCAATGTACTCCTTAATTGCGGTTTCGATTCCTATTTTGTTTACTGGATCAGAAAGTACCTCCTCGTTGAAGCGCCATCTTTTTGGGGGTGAGATTGGATGGGTACCTGCTAGCTTGACGCCGATGCAGGAGTGATCTGAGCTTAATTTAGGGGCTATGTCTGTTTGGTCTATGAGATGTGTAAAGATACTTGATATTAGGATATAGTTGATTCTAGAGTAGGAGTTGTGTGGGGCTGAGTAGAAAGTGTAGTCTATTCTAACTTGATGTTGGAGGCTCCATGAGTCTTTTAAGTTAAATTTGGAACATATTCTGTGGAACGCCTCGTGTGAGCGGGTGGGTTGATATTTGCATTTCGATTGGCGGTCTATAAGGGGATCTAACGGCAAATTGAAGTCACCGCCCACTATGATGAGATCATCTTGAGGGAAGCTTTCGATTGAATTTGAGACCTTTTCCCAGAAACTGGGCTCATCGGAGTTAGGGCCGTAGATGTTAACTACATGGATGGGGTCGTACCCACTCTGTAGATGTGTGACTAATAGTTTCCCATCTTCGTTGTGTGTATGCGAGATAGAGGTGATATTGGATTTTTTGGCAACAAGGGTAATGACACATTTTTTCTTATGGACAGCTGGTAAGCAAGATATAGGAGAGATCCAGTTGTGTTTGATAAGGCCTACATCTTCCTCTGATAGTTTCATTTCTTGGAGATGAATAATGTCTCCCTTAGTTTTGGCCAAATATTCGAAATTTTACCTGCATTACACGGGTGATTGAGTCCTTTGATTTGAGACTAGAGGTCGCTATTTGGTTGGTTGACCTTAAGGTGGATGTTTGCGTGGGCACTGGAGCACCGAGCATGTGTATGGTGACTGTGTCGTGTTACTAGGGTCAAGGTTGACGACTTTTGGGGAGCAATTTTTCGCATTTGTGTCCGAGTTCGAACTGTCCCTGAGAAAATGTTCAGCATGGAGTATACGTAATGCTACAACATAAAGTAAAGGACAAAATGGACGTACATAGAATAAAAACAGAGAGGAAACAACCGTAAGTAAATTTACCCCTATTCCCCCCTTCACCCATTCCCCTCCCTCCCATCTCTCCCCTTCCCCCCTTCCCTGAAAAAATCAAATGCAGGAGCTGCGACGGCAGGTCCATCTGTTGGCAGCCAGGAGGGACATAATTGAACAGTGTCTCCTCAGAAGAAACACATGCGACTTAACTATGCAAATTATATTAGTATATAAGAAACTTGCGATTACTCAGTTATGTACGTGAATCATTAAGTAATACATGGTGAATTTTGGCTGTGGGTAGCCTGCTGTCCAAATTTAAGTCTGCTTAGCTCAGCATCTTCTAATAATCAGATAACTGATACTGTTGTTGTAACTCTTGAGAACTCGAAAGCTTGGGGAACTTGCTTAAGATGTTAACATAGAGGGTAGATACTAGTAAAGAGCCTTACATAGGGTACTTATCTAAAACGAAGGAAATACCAGAGCTAAGAACAATCACGAAAGGAAACAAAGAATTTGACAAGAATGTGATAGGATCGTTCACATAATAGCATTTAAGTTCGTACAGAAGCATGGTCACGCCAGATGTAAACCTCCAAAGTTAGACATTTTTATGGTAGTGTAATTCTCTGGTTAGCTAAGAAAAGAGCCATAAGATACAGATCAAAGGATACTAAGTCTTTCATTTGTTGGAGGACCCCACTGAGAGATCCTTCTCCCGGGTAGGAGGTTCTTCCAGATGTCGTGCCAGATTCTGGGGGTCTGTAAAAATATAAGATTTGCCGATCTCCACAATTCTAAATTTCGAGGGGCCTGTAAATGAAAATTGAATGTTTTTCTCCCTCAGTCTGTCATGCAATTGAAGGAAGCCTTTCCTGGTCTCGACAGTGTCCTTAGAGTAGTCTTGTGTAAAGGTTATCCGCTGGCCTTCCCAGGTTACTTGGTGGTTTTTCCGTGTGCTGGTATCGGAGTGGTTTGCATATCATCGGGCAGGAACTTTTCCTATTTGAAGGTTTAAACAATGGTATTCTGTGAGCTCTATCTAGCTCTAAACTGTGGTGGAACTTTATCCCAGTTATCATGGGTATCCAAGACTCCAGGAAGGCCACACATGACCCCGCATCCGCCTCTGAGCCCTCCGGAATTCCAGAAAGTCCTCTAATTCTGCGTTTTGTTTCTTGAGGTCAGTAGTGACTTTATGAAGGTGTTTAATTTCTTTACTAGCATTGGTGGTCACATTTTCGACGATGCTTATTCTTTGTTCCGCGTCAGAAATTTTCGTATTCATAATATTCATATCTGCACGAATTGCTGTGAGTTCCAGCTGCATGGAGTCTGTATTCTGTTTTGTAGACTTCACCAAGTCGTGGACCTCTTCTAGTTTTTTTAGTATCATGTCCATTGTGCTGCTAAGGTCCGGTTTGGCTTTGATTGGCGAGTCTGAGGTGGATGGTTCTGGTTTTACTTTCTTGAGAGAAGCTCTGCTTTCTTTGTCCGCCATCTTCTCCGTTAAGACCATCGATGGGTGGTAATGATGTCTCTACTTTATAGCGGCTAGTGGACAGTACACACTGTTGATACTGTTAGTGTATAGCTGCTGCAATGGTTACTGCAATGGTTACTGTTGGTTGTCGTTGTAAGTTACCACTTTTAAAAGGTATAGTGGAGCAGGAGTAAATTTGAGGCAACTAGGATGAATTTGGCAACACGACTGGAGGATTGCCGAAGTTTTAATGCCTTGCTGCTTGCCCTTACTACTTGACCTGCCCACAATTGGTGAGACTCGCAGCTGAAGTACCAATGAACGTGAGTGAGCAATCGAAGCAATTGAAGAGCCAATGAGCACAGGAGTGAGTACAGGAGTGAGTGTTGCCAACTTTCTTAAAACCTATGATCTTCGCTATCTCAGAGTCCCTTTAGACGCTATCTGAGGGTGGCACAGTTGTCACAAAAGTCGCTATTATTTGATGGAGACAGGGTTTGCGCTCCAAATGTATCTACGGGCCTAGAGAGTCGCTGCACAAGGTAATTACCTCTGGTCTTAAGCCTTCAGAATTGGCGCCGCCATCTTAAAAGCAGGACGGTCAAAAGATGGACGTTCACAGTCAGTAAAAAGGTGTTGGTTATTAGCTGGCAAACATGCACATCCTGCATACATAGCCAGAGAGCCTTCAGAGGGTCACCGCGGGGTGTACACCGGGATACATTGCATATTTTGCCAGAGAAAATCGCTACAGGGACACTGTGGGTGCTCCGCTCTCTTAGAATTGCCACTGGTGCCTTCCGGTAGTGCTATAGGTGTCCCCGGTGGTCCCTGTTGATCGCGATAAAGAGTGACCTCAGTGATGGCCCCGGCTACTTGTCATAAAATCTCACGCTCTCCTCTCACTCGTCTCTCTTCGGGTATCTTGGTTTATGTCGCCTTCATAGGAGCAAGTAGTTTCAAATAGCAATTGTCGCAGACAACGTCGCAGGGTTCTAGCAGGTGACTGATGTGGGCATTGACACAGGCATGGTATTGACAAAGTTTGAGTTTAACTCCTGGTTGAAGAAGCATTGGTGCTGTACTGCAGTAACTACACCGTTGAATACAAAGCTATGCCGTCATCATAAAGCCAGTTGCACAACGATGCAATTACAGCAGACACCGTCGCTAATAGTGGTAGTAGTGGCTAGTAGTGGGTGCAGGGCTTTGACTGGCAGCTAGTGTAGGTACTGGGACAGGCATCGGTATTTGGAGAAATTCAGAATTGAGCCCTTGGTTGGGCAAGTATGATCGTTGTACAGTGAGCTGCGAGCTAAGCCGCCATCTTAGGACCGGGTTGCATGAACTGCCCTTACGACAGACACTGGAGACGGGCGCAGGCTTTTAGCAGGTGACAGAGTTGCGCCCAAGCTGGAGCCCTAGAAAAAGTGCCTCAGATGTGCCTCAAATGGAACAAGAATCAGTGCTGGAGCATTAAAACAGGAATGAAAAAGCTGGTGCAGAGGGAAGCCACGTCAGCCATGTCAGAGTCAGGCAAATCGCGTTGGTTAAGCACGGAACTGAATGGGTTGCCGGCTGCCGATACTTTAACAATAATCACCCACCTTCGTGACTGATAGGTAGGTCTCGTTGGGTGCTGTGATGAGGTTGTGAGGATGCAGAGCTAAAGCTGAACTACTTCGCCTCAGATGTTCCGGATGTCGCCACCATTTTGCAAAGTCTGGCTGAGTCTGGCTGGATAGCGTACCCGATCTTGAATTACTGCCTTCCTGAGCTGGCTGAATTACAAAAGTCGATCACATAATGTTCCTCATGCTATCACGAGGAGAAGTCAGGTCTATGCTGCGATGCTATAGTCATTTATCTCCTGATTATCGCCTGCAATACTCCTCCATTCTGCCGAGCGATGGGTCTAGGCAGCCATTACCGCTGCTGTCCAAGCCACGCCCCGAGCTCTGGCTCCTTTATATAGACTAGATAATAGGTGAATCAGCTGACTAGGGAATCCAAATTTTGAAGAATGATAAAAAGGGCTCTCCCAGTTTACTAGATCGAAAGGTATAATTTGTGATATAGATGTTCGTGTTTATTCTACTGTGTAAAAAGATCCAGGGTGACTGATTCAAGTAGCTAAATATTTTGTGATGATCTTATAATCTACATTCAAAAGGCTTATAGGCCTATATATGAATTGATATCCTCATTATCCTTTCCTTTTTTTAAAAAGGTAACTACCATTGCCAGACAGAACGAAGCCAGAATCTCGCCCCCTTCCAATTCATGGTTGTACAGTTTTAATAATTTGGGTTTAGTACTGACGTGAATTTTTTATACACTTCTACTGGAGTTTGAGTTTGGCCTGGCATTAGTCTGGAAATATCTAATTTTTCATAAAAACTTAGTAACAATTTCCGGATTCTCTTGTTGCTTATTCCTATATATGGATTCATAATGCTTAAAACAATCTCTCCTGAATTTGTTGTGAGTCTTTAATTCTCCATTTTGTCACTGGGTCTTTTATTGACATTATCTTATTTTTCTCTTGAAGAATTCTCATCAGTCAAGCCAAAAGCTTTCCTGTATATTCATTTTCTCTAAACACCTTTTCTAGATATGCGTAATTTGCTATATATCCCCGTGCATAATAGTACTCTTGCATGTGAGATCTAGCTTTCTAAAGTGAGTCAATCTTTATTGGTTATTGTAGGTGAGCTTTATTCCTCTGCACTTGCCAAATTTAGCACTCTCTTTTATTCTCCATCCTGACTATCGTGCTTTATTTTTGCTTTGCTATCTCCTTGGGTGTAATACATCCATGCATGGTGGCTTTATAGGCTTCCCATGTATTTTCAATACTGGCTGAGCTGTTGTTTGATTACAAATAATGAGCTATATCTCTCTGTATTCCATTAAACCATCTCCCATCGTTGAGATTTACTTCATTAAAACTCCACCTTCCATTCGTCCTTTACTTTAATACCTGTTATTCCATTTTTACTAAGCAATGATCAGAAAATGCATTTTGAATATGAGAATATTCCTTTAATTGTGTTGGGAGTAAAAAGTCAAGTCGGGCAGCTGAATTGTTTCTACCTGAATAGCATGAGTATTCGTATTTATCTGGAAACTTCTCCTTCCATGGATCTAACAGACCGAACCCTCTCGTATGTTTTTTTAATTTAAATATTCTTTTTTTAACAGAGTTTTACCCAAAGGTATCAGGTATCAGAACGCTTTACACGAGCACCAGTTGCATTACATGAGGACACAGTCATTTTTGTTAGGAATGGGGAGATTAAGAGATATTCCCAGAATCACAGGATGTTGCGTTTTCCTTGCCGAGACTCAAACCTGGTTCCCCAGATTTGAGGTTGACTGCCCTAGCCGTTAGGCCAACTCCTCTCTCCTCTAATATGACAGCTGCCATTTGTGGTTTATTCTGTCTTCGTTTTCCTGTGGATGAGTCAACCTCTGGATACTGTAGGAAATTAAAATCACCCCTATGATAAAAAAAAAAAACTGGGATATCCTGCAAGGCCTGATATAAGCCTTTAATTGTGATCGGCTCATCAGCCCAGAAGCTTTGTGTATATTTTATTGTTAGAGACAGTAGAAGAAAGAATAATCCATCTGTCCTCAGTGGCAGATTTGTCTGTTCCTAATCTGATTCATTTGAGGTAAACTGGCAGAGGCTCAACTGAAACCAGCCTATTTTCCACACTGCAAATGGTGAATTGGTATACCTGCACTGCCCGGGGCCTACAACAGACACAGAGGACTCTGCATGCACACAGATATACTAGCCATCTCAGTATGTAATATGACAGTATGTATTCAAAATACATCATTAATGTTGCTACAGTAGTGCACAGCTCTGAAAATTAGAACTGTCAACTAATGCAATCCAATTTGAAACACTCCATAGCAGGATATGGGATTTGAGAAGTAAAGAAAATCCCGACTATGCAGAAATAAAATTATTCACCACAAAACATCATCCTCTTAGTAGGGGAATGATTGGAGTAAGACATAATGTTGACAACACAGCGTTATACTAATAATTAATAGCAAACGACTCCTCTGAAAAGGGTTCCCTGACCTGCCTGGTTATCAGGAGATCAGCCATAACAAATTATAGTGAAAGTCCGTGTGCAGCACATATTCATGAGTGATTGGAATTGAGTGCAGCATGTTTCAGTGAGTGAGTGCAAGTTTGAGAGGAAGAATTTTGCCATTTATCAGGCGTTAGCAATAGGATCCAAGGATGTTACGCATGCATACTCAGCAAGCCCAATACAGGAGAACATTCATTGCAGCGTTTGTGTCTGTTTCAAATGTACTAAACCATTATAACAATCTTGAATAGCGATACTACATGTTCGACAATGCACTTTCTCACCCAACGACCACCACTTCAGGAGCAAGTCTATGACACACAGTCAATAGAAATGTTGTACATAGATTGGACCACTCCATCATCTACAACAACCTGTTCACATCTGCCTATAGCCACACTGTGAGATGGAGTACCTAAGAGCACAAACACTAGCTTCGTGGATACTGCTGAATGGACGGTATCTCTGCAGCCACACTCCAGACTTACATTGTGAGGGACAACAAATCTTGAATGAAGATTGTGCAGTCTGCTGCTGCAACATGCCACAATGGTTTGCTTGCAGTGTTCCTAAGATCCTCTATACTTACTTCCTTTGGGTTTTTTGATGGAGACAAGTGAAAATGTTCATCTGGATACTTGTTCCTCTTATGTAGAAACACATTACATAAAGGATAAAGTACACCCTGCTGTACATTATAAGGATATTGCAAGTCACTGAGGAGTTCCATAACCATATAAAGGAACAAGGCCAAAGGCTCCAAGGTGACTTGCAATAGTATTATTGTGTGTGCCAGGGGGTACTTTAAACCATGTAATACACCTTTCATATGAAAAAGCAAGCAAGTATGCAAACATGAAGAATAAAAATGAAACCCCTAGTACAAAATTAAACACATCAAAAACCAGATATTTATTGCAAACAGATATTAGAAACAGTTCAATACAAGTCAGGTTTAATTTAAAAAACAAAAAGCTGCAGGAGCTTGGTATTGTGCAAAAACATGCAGAAAGTTTCTAGCTTTTCTCTAACTATCTAAGGAGTGCCAAAAATAGACTTTTTATTTGCTTGTCATTGTGAGCTAGAAGAATAGAGCAGAAGAAGCAAAGCATGTTCCGTTTGTTGCTGTTTTGAACAGCTGTTTCTATTTTTCTTGACCCCATCACCTCGGCTGCTTGTTCTAGCAGCAGGCATTGTGACGTCAGAAATCAACTCTAATAACTTATATTAGAACATTGGAATGTGGAGCACTCCATTGAAGACAATGGAGTGCTCTGTGCTTCGACGGGCAGGTAAAAGCCCCCCAGAGCAACATTTCTTGTTGTGTTTGTTCACAGCTGTTGAGGCGAACAAAGGCCTCTCGGAGCCCGAGGGGATTTAAACCCCCTCGGGCTCCTAGATGACTTTGTTTTATTTGTTAGAACATTCTGCCCTCTAGTGGCAGAATGTTCTAATAGCTTTGTAGCCCTCCGTAGCTGGGCTATACCGGCCATTAAAGTCCAGCTCCCTTTTTAAATGCTGCAGCGGGCTTTTAATGGCCGGTATAGCTGCCTATGGCGAGCTATAAGGCTATAACAGTTGAGTTTTCATGTCTTTTCTTTATAATTGGTGACTGGGTGTGTCACAAGTCGCTAATTATAAAGCAATTAGAGACTGACATTTACAGAAGGATTATAGAATCCTATGCATTAGATCCCTATTAAATGCCACTGGTGCTTGTTTTTCAATAAGTGGTTCATTTCTTTGCACAAACCCAGAGGGTACTACTGAGGAGGTCGCAAATATTTCTTTGGCCTTTTCTGTTATACCAAGGCCGCAATAGGAATGCTAAACCAGGGCTGTGCTCTGAAAGGTTCAAGTTTGACTATGCAGCCCCATAAATGTTTATTATTGCATCATTCTTTTAAAGCACCATAAGCAGACTCGATACATGCTGTTGGATGTGAAATTAAGTAAATTCATTAGCTGACAACAACACAGAAGTATCCATGAGTAGTTGGATTTGCACATTAGCCACCGAGATGTGTGTTCTGATGAATTGTATATGATATGATATATTTTGTATTATGTCTCTTTTAATGATTCTAATATTTCATACGCGGGTCTCTGAAATGTCCCTTAATGATTAACTACAGTACTTAAAGGTAGGGTGTATGCATCTGGCATGGGTACTACATTCAGACCTGCATATTGTAAAGAGTGCACTGCTGTCAGCTGTATTACATATATGTATGTTTGCATGTGGACACAATTGATATGGAGAAAAATTGAATTAAGGGTCTTGTGTATAGAATGAATTAGGAAGGTTTACCTGGCAAGGCCGCATGTGTATGTAGTAAAAGCATGATGTGTATTGCTTTATCCTAATAAAATAATGCCACTTTCTTGCTTATGCTATGCTGGGATAACCAATAACATGAAGTAGAGTTAAGGTGGGTGGCAAACAGTGAAAATAAATTATCACTTAGTTAATAAATGTTTGTTTCCCGTTCTATTAGTAATGGACGAATCCTCCATTTTGTTAAGTTGCCCTCCTAATGGGTGGGTGAAGCTGGGAGAGTGCAGGAACCATGTGACCACACTGAACTACTGTTCAAGGTGGAAAAGCGTGACCTGGTGAATGACAGAACATTTGACTAGCACCCAACACCAGTGTCTTCATGAGAACGGAACCCAAAGTTGTTGAATTTAGTACAATAAATTGTTGCAAATGTACCCGTGAGAGAGAAGCAGTATTGATGACTGTCTAAAAAATTATTTAGAACAATGGGGTAGTCAAAAGTAAATGATCTAATAGTGGGATGACATCCCACCCCTAGAACTCAACCAATCCCTTAGCTAGAAAATATTAACTGGGATGGACATGTAATTTTAGAGTATAAGAATAGGTGCTTTAGGGGTGTGGTTTAGCTTGAGCTGCTACAGTTCGCATAGGCTGAAGGTGTCCGAGTGAGGGGTGCTTCGCGGATTGTGGGGTTGCAGAGAGGCCTAGCTGTTCCTGTTCTGTCCCTGTCCTGATTTCTGAGTCTTTGATCCCTGACTCTTGGTCCCGGGGTCCCCCACTGCAACCTAGGTCTGGGTGGTAGTTTTCCCCTTACAGATCTTTTGGGTTTGTATTTGATCTAATTTAGCATTGCAGAAATTATTTTTGCAGTCATATTTCTTGCCTCTGTACCTTTTGTCACTTCATCTATCCCTCCGAATCAACAGTTTGAACTGATATATTTTACTTGCATCTGATGTCTCTTCATCTGTCCACTTTTTGCAACGTATATTTGAACTGATAGTTCCGTTATTGTTATGATTAGATCTTTGCTCACTCTCATGAGGTTTCCAGTGTTTGAAATTATGAAATAATCTATATGAGCATTTATTATTACTAGATAAAATTATTAAATCCCACCGAGAGTCTGTGGTTATTTTCGTCAATCTTATTGATTAGATGTTTTCTTTAGAATTTCCATTGCCATCAACTCTTCAACTATTTGGTCCATCGACCAAGTACGTAAAAAGTCGATTATTATTTGTTTAGATAATGCAAAAAAAAAGAATGTTTAAAGTTTCAATCTGAATCGCGAGAGTAAACTTCAGGCGAATTTAACAAACATGACCCCAGCGCATCAGGGATTTGGGTGAATGAGTATGGGCTAAAGTACGTGATTCTTAAATATTCATCCCTGATGAATTTATTGGATTCAAGCTGGATCATTGTAAAGGAACATCCTTTGAGTTCTTGAGGGAGTTGTAAATCTCTACAATATACAGTATTAGTGGTTTACACTATACTATGTCTATGAAAGAATATATTCTAAAAGTAGATCATCTTCTGCATTTAAAACTCGTTCTACAATTCTGGGGATTTTTTACCAAACAACACCAGATCAGGCAATAAGGGTGCTATGCACAAAGCCATTTGTGCGCACAAGTTTAACATGCAAATACAAATATTTGGGTTAACAGCTGCAAGCAATTTACACATTATGACCTTTATAAAGTAAACCCCTTTGTTCAAGCATGATATTTCCCAACAGTGGTGGAATAGTACGCGGGGATAAATTGCATGCAAGGCACATGAATTTGGAGTTCCATTATAAATTATTTTCTTTTTCAAAATTTGTCAAAATTCCATATATTTGAGTTTGTTGGTAATCAGTGATTACTGATCCATGACTCCCTAAAAACAATGTATATAGTCAAAGATTTACACCTATAAGGGGCAAGATTTCATGCATTTTCATGCATTTCCATGGCTTGAATGGGAAGAAAACACTGAAAAAATTCAAAGTGGTGTATTGAAAAGTCTTTCTGAACTTATAAAAATATTTCACCTATTGAGAATAAAAAACTAACATATTTGTGCCTTTTCACAAGTGTACAGAATCAGAATCAGAACATAGCTTTATTTCGATTGAGATACAGCAATCATAAAAGGCACAGATAAAATACATAAATAATACAAGAAAATCTAATCAAGGACTTTAGATACATTAACCGGATAAAAAGTATTTCATAAAAAATATATCTCATATTTAGAAACTAATAAGAGTTAGTAAAGAGTGTATAAAAAAAGGGCCATTACCTTAATCCTAAATAACAATACTCCTTCTCTGATGGAGAATTTGTTTTAAAAACATGGATAACTTCCAGGCAACATGTTCGTTTTCTAGGAACTGGAGCGTCATAAAAGCAGGGCGGCATGGCCTCAATCCCCATTTCTGTAAAATCGGTAAGATCCAGATCTTTCTTACCTCCAAATAGAATTTGTAAAATAAACAATGTGTAAAGATGATTGAGGTGACGAGTTATCGCATGGACATGGTTGTAACTCACTTGCCCAATTGTTCGGGGTGGGGAAAGAGGCAAGTCTATGTATTATCCCAAGTCTGATTCTTAGTAATAAAAACCTGTTGTAGACACCCGGTACAAAAACTAGGAACGACTGCAAGCTAAACGTTGTAAGAACCATCTGGTGCTGCAAAATGCTAGGCTTGGTGATTTCCCCCGATAATCTTAGGCGTTCCATAAATGAAAGGGCCTCTATTCTAAGATTTTTCCTAGAGACCATGGTAATAGTGCTAGGGTTACTAAAATATTCTGGGTTGCCCACATCTTTTGTGAAATCTTGGATAAACTTAACCCAGGGTATCCTTAGTGCACCATCCAGCCTGAGACTATCCTGTGGTAAGTCCCTATTAAGTGTAGTCTCATCACATGACCAAATCCTATGCCACAAAAGGATTGGCTCTACTTTTATGAGGTTGGATATGTGTGGAAGACCCAATTCAGCATGGGTAACATAAGTGGAGGTACTAGAAGATGCTGACAAAATATATTTTAAGAGAGAATTTTCAAGTAGTTGAATTGAGTTAGTTTTTCGCAAAACCCCAAATCCCATCCCCATAAGTAACAGTTGTAACGCATTTTGCTTTATACATTTTTAAGAGTTCCAGAGGTGGTTTACGTCCCAGTTTTTTTGCAAAGCTGGCTAAGGCAGACGTCGTTCTAATTAGTGCCAGCTTTTTAGCGGCAACCGCTTTGGCCCAGGTGTCATTATGGCTAAACAAAATGCCTAAGTATAAAAAGCTGTTAGTAGTGGCAATCGGATTTCCCTCCACAAGAATTTCCCTGCATCTCTGCATCCCACAGCCACATCTCATTGTGTAGGTTTTTGAAATATTAATTCTGAGATCCAACTCCTTCATAAAATTTAAAAAATTGTTTAGGGACTTTTGTAGGCCAATCTGGGTGCGAGACATGATCACAGCGCCGTCCGCATATTGCAAGGCTGGAATGGGACGATTGCCTATTTGTGGGAAGTCGTGGGTGTCTTTAAGGAGTGCCTGTCCTAGCCCATTAATGTAAAGGTTAAAAAGGAAGGGGGCTAGCACACATCCTTGCCTAACCCCCCTTCCAATAGGGAAAGATGCAGTACGTTCTCCTCCCACACCATATCGCACAAGTGACTTTGCTCCGTTGTAAAGGAGGCGGATAAAGTGAATGATATTTCTGTCGACCCCCAGCGATGATAAGATTTCCCAAAGCTTTGAATGCCTAACGGAGTCAAACGCTGCTGAGAGGTCGACAAAGAATAAATACAAGTTTCCCTTTTTGGCCCTGGTGTACTTCCCCATGAGGATCGCTAAATTTAGCCTCTGCTCCACGGTCCCTAATCCTTCTCGGAAACCATATTGGATATCTGATAAGATTTGATTTTCCTCTGCCCAAAGCGGTAGGCATTCCAAGATGATACGCAAAACAACCTTGCCCATGGAATCTAATAAAGAAATGAGCCTGTAGCAGGTCGGGTCCTGGCGGTCCCCCTTTTTAAATATGGGGACGATGGTAGATTCCACCCAGGTTGGTGGAAAAGCAACCTCACAACTTACATTGAATATTTGTGTGATTATTGGTACCCACAGTGTGACATTGGACTTAAACAAGTCCACGGGAATCCCATCGGGACCAGAGGCCTTCCCACCTGCACTTAAGGAGAGGGCCCTGCTCACTTCATCAATATCAAAGTGTAGATCTAATGCCTGGTTAGTAATTCCCGGGGTTTCACTGGCCGTTGCTTGTTAAATTGTATATATTAGAGAAATGTTCGACGCATTGACCCTCTGGTATGGCTACTTCGACAGTTGGACCCCCGGCCGGAGTCAGGAACGGTGTTTTAACCGCTTTCCAAAAGGCGGCACTGTCTTTAGAATGTGCAGCCTCTGAAAGCATCTCCCATGCTTCTTTTCTAAGGGCATTCTTCCTTTCCTGAAGAGCGGATCTATAGTTCTTTCTGGCCTGTCTAACATTGGTGATATTTCTTGGAGTGCTATGCAGCTCATGTTTCAGGTGAGACTGGGCGCGAGTACAGATTACATCAAACCACCGCTGGGGGGCAGACTTTTTGCCCCCTTGTTTAAACATTACTTCCCGTACGGCAGCTGCTACATCTTGGAATGAGGACAATATACTTTCCGGGGACGCTAATTCATTCAGAAAAGTATCGAAAGACGATCTACAGCTTATAATTAGTGATTTGTTTACTTCTCAGGATCCATCATGTTCCAACGAAGCGTGTATCCATTGACTTTGGCAAGTTTTAAATTACGCAAAGCCTCGTTTACTAACTGTTTGTTTCTTCCCTGACTACTCTCGGGAAGAGTCATCGTGATACATAAAGGAAAGTTGTCACTCACTGAGTTTGTATCGCCTGAAAAAGTGAGTAGTCTAGAGGCAAACATGTTTGATAACAGAATATAATCTATTGTGGAACAAAGGCCTCTGCCATTAACCCCTTCGATGCTCATGACGGAACGGTTCCGTCATGAGCATCGGTTGGGCTGTGCTCATGACGGAACCGTTCCGTCATGAGGACAGCCCCCGGGGGAAGCGCTGGCGCTCCCCCCCTTGTGCCTCGATCTTGCCCCCCTTTACGGGGGTGGCAGCGGAAGAGCTTCCGCTGACACCCCCGACCCCCCCCGAGCCCCCCCACGCTTTCTGATGACGTCAGCGCGCACAGCGCGCGCCGGCGTCATCAGGAAGCGTTGGACGCGCTGGAATCCATTTCTTCCAGCGCGTCCAAGGGGAGCAGAGGTAGGTGTTTGTCGTCCGGTGGGGGCCGCGGCGGTGAAATCTGTAGTATTGAGGCATCGGGGGAGAGGAAAGAGTATTTCCTCTCCCCCGATGTCTCAATACAGGGCATTCCTGCTCCACGATCGCGCACAGCGTCGCGATCGTGGAGTAGGGATGCCCCACTAGACACCAGGGATTTAGTATTTCGAATTTGGGAAGCGACCCCTTAGGCAAGGGTCGCTTCCTTGGGGATGAAAATTTGGCGAAGTCTTTTCTGCCCCCCCTGGGGGCAGATCGGCCCGCTTTCTGCGCGTTTCTGCCCCCAGGGGGGGCAGAAAAGCCCACTAGACACCAGGGATGTCGTTTTTACTATGTAGGAAGCGACCCCTTAGGCAAGGGTCGCTTCCTTGGGGGCAACATTTTTGGAAGTCTTTTCTGCCCCCCCTGGGGGCAGATCGGTCCGCTTTCTGCGCGTTTCTGCCCCCAGGGGGGGCAGAAAAGCCCACTAGACACCAGGGATGTCGTTTATGCTATGTAGGAAGCGACCCCTTAGGCAAGGGTCGCTTCCTTGGGGGGCCCAATAATTTGAAGACTTTTCTGCCCCCCCTGGGGGCAGATCGGTCTTCTTTCTGCCCGTTTCTGCCCCTAGGGGGGGCAGAAAAGCCCACTAGACACCAGGGATGTCTATTTTGTTATGTAGGAAGCGACCCCTTGGGCAAGGGTCGCTTCCTAGGGTGGTAAAGTGAATAGAAGACTTTTCTGCCCCCCCTGGGGGCAGATCGGTCGTCTTTCTGCCCGTTTCTGCCCCCAGGGGGGACAGAAAAGCCCACTAGACACCAGGGATGTCTTTTTCTTTATGTAGGAAGCGACCCCTTGGGCAAGGGTCGCTTCCTTTGCGGCCTAATTATTTAGAATACTTTTCTGCCCCCCCTGGGGGCAGATTGGTCGTCTTTCTGTCCGTTTCTGCTCCTTGGGGGGGGGGGCAGAAAAGCCCACTAGACACCAGGGATATAAATATTATTGTAGGAAGCGACCCCTTGGGCAAGGGTCGCTTCCTTGGGCCCCTAAATGTTTTGAAGACTTTTCTGCCCCCTCTGTGGGCAGATCGGTTTTATTTTTTTGCCGTTTCTGCTCCCATTGGGGGCAGAAAAGCCCACTAGACACCAGGGAATTAGTTCAATTAGAAATAGAAGTGACCCCTCGCTTCCAGGGTGCAATTTGTTATATGTATTTGGCTCACCTGCCCCGGGACTGAATAGCCTTTTTTTTCCTGCTGTTTTCTGCCTGACCTGGCACACAAACCGATTGACCATTTGGGTAGTGACATGGCATGTTATAATGTTTATTGTTATATTTTTTGTGATTTCCAATTGTAATGTTTTTTTTGTTTACTTTTTTGTTCTAGGTGAAGGCTTTTCTTCTGTTCACGGTGACGTTTTGGTTCTGGTGGTTTTGCTGTTTGTGTAGTTTGGTAAGAGACTGTTTTTTTGTACAATGCAAATGTGTTTGATTTCTCTGCCTGTTTTTTTTTTGCAAATGGTGTAATAATAGCAGTATGTTTGGTTTTTGAGTTTCAAAAACATTTTGCATTGGTGCACGATGTGTATTGTGTTGTCTTGTGAGTAATTTGTTTTTTTTTCTTCTTTCTAGTTTGATATCGTTGGTCTTTGCTGTGTCACTGCAGAGTTTGTTTCTGGTGAGTGCAGCTGTCTCTTTTGATTTTGGATTGTATAGTTTTTGAGTACATTGATCTTATTGATATAAGGTACACATTTCTTTACTTACTTGGTTTGCACATTGTTGGTTGTTGTTGACTTGTTTGTGCAGTCTTCCAACTTAGTAGGTATAATGGCTAGCCGCAGGATGACTGCTCAGCAGGTTGTTGGTTTGCTGTTTGAGTCTTCCTCTGATATTGGGTCAGAGACTGACTCTGCTTCTGAGGGAGAGGGGGCAGGGGACGATTCTGGCAGTGAGTTTTCTCTCCGTATGGGGTCATCGGATGATGAAGATACTCTTAGTGCGGATGAAGTGCCTGTGTTAGAGGAGGAGACTGATGTGCCGATAGTGCGGCAAGAGGCATCTGGGCTGCAGCCTGCGGCTGCAAGGCTTCCCGTTGGTGTAGTGCGGCAAGAGACATCTGGGCTGCAGGCTGGGACTGCAAGGCTTCCCGTTGGTGTAGTGCGCCAAGAGACATCTGGGCTGCAGGCTGGGACTGCAAGGCTTCCCGTTGGTGTAGTGCGGCAAGAGGCATCTGGGCTGCAGGCTGGGGCTGCAAGCCTTTCCGTTGGTGTAGTGCGGCAAGAGACATCTGGGCTGCAGGCTGGGGCTGCAAGTCTTCCCGTTGAAAGTGATGACCTCTGGGTTGCCCCTGGCATGGTGCAGCCGGAATTTCCTGAGTTTACTGGTGTTCCAGGGTCTAGAGTGAATACCGAGAACTTTTTGCCTGTAAATTTTTTTCAGTTGTTTATGGACGATGTGTTTTTGGCAGAGATTGTTGAGCAGACTAATTTGTATGCCGAACAGTTTTTGAGGGACAACAGTGCCAGTCTTAAGACACACTCTAGAGCTACCCGGTGGACTCCCACAAATGTTGAAGAGATGAAGAAGTTCTTGGGTTTAACTTTTTTGATGGGCTTGCTAAGGAAGCCATCTTTGGCTTCATATTGGTCTAGCAGTCCCTTGATGGCAACGTCTATTTTTCCGGCAGTCATGAGTCGTGACAGGTATTTGCTTCTGCTTCGGATGATGCACTTTGTAGATAATGGTTTAGCGTTTCCACGAGATCACCCTGATTGTGACCGTCTTTTTAAGATTAGGCCTGTCCTTGATCACTTTGTTGATCGATTTTCTGAGATTTATACCCCTGGTAGAGAAATTGCAGTGGATGAGTCTTTGGTGTTGTTCAAGGGCCGCTTGGTTTTTAGGCAATACATTCCTAGTAAGAGGGCACGCTATGGAATAAAGCTGTATATGCTGTGTGACAGTAGGACTGGATATGTCTCTAATTTCAGGGTGTACACCGGTAAGGAATCTAGGTTTAACCTCCCTGGTTGTCCGTCCACTTTTGGAGTGACTGAGAAAATTGTTTGGGAACTTGGTAGAGGATTTTTTAACAAAGGCCACCATTTATATGTAGATAACTTCTACACTGGTGTACGGTTGTTCAGGGAATTGGCCAAAGTGGACACTTTTGCTTGTGGCACAGTCCGCTGTAACCGTAAAGGTTTTCCGAAAGAACTTGTTTGTCAAAAGCTTGTGCGGGGACAGTGCAGTGCGTTGCGTTGCCAGGAGCTTCTTGCTGTGAAGTTTACAGACAGGAGAGATGTCTACATGCTGACTTCCATCCATGATGAAAGCACTGCACCTGTGACTGTTTTGGGTCAGGTCGCTGAAGCGCGCAAACCTGTATGTGTTTTAGACTATAATAGGTACATGGGTGGTGTTGACAGAGTAGATCAGAGGTTGGAACCTTACACTGCTCTTCGTAAGGCTTACATTTGGTACAAGAAGTTGGCTATCCATCTTTTCCACTTGGCAATGTTTAATGCTTTTGTTGTGTTCCAGGATTCTTGCCCTGAGTCAAAGATGACTTTTGCTAAGTTTCAGGAGTCTGTAATAGGCAGCCTTGTTGTAGTGGAACAGGCAAGTGTTCCTAGAGTTGGACTGGTGGAGGATGTTGCTAGATTGAAAGAACGCCACTTTCCAGATCACATTCCTCCCACACCCGCAAAAGATTTTCCCAGTAGGAGATGTAGAGTCTGTTGGCGAAGAGGTTTGCGGAAGGAGAGTCGTATGTACTGCCCCGATTGTCCCTCTCATCCTGCACTGTGTCTCTCTGCTTGTTTCCGAGCGTACCACACGCGTAAAAACTTCTGGGAAGATTCATGAGTGGTAAAGTGAACTGCCTGGTCTGTATTCTTTGGAAAATATGATTCTGTTTCAAGGTTGGTGTTAGTGCAATGTATTTAGTTGCTGATTTTCTGTTAGAAGATTTGTATCTATTTGCAATTTGTTTGTGTTTTTATTTTTTTCTAAAAAAATCCAAAATGTGATGGCGGTGTGTGTAGGCTTGCGCTTGGCTGTTGGTGTGTGTGGACTGGCACTTGGTTGGTGGTGTGCGTGGAATGGTGCTTGGCTGACGGTGTGCGTGGACTGGCGGTGTGCATGGACTGGCGGTGTGCGTGGACTGGTGCGTGGCTGGTGGTGTGCGTGGAATGGTGCTTGGCTGGCGGTGTGCGTGGACTGGTGCGTGGCTGGTGGTGTGCGTGGAATGGTGCTTGGCTGGCGGTGTGCGTGGAATGGTGCTTGGCTGGTGGTGTGCGTGGAATGGTGCTTGGCTGGCGGTGTGCGTGGACTGGTACTTGGCTGGCGGTGTGTGTGGACTGGTGGTGTGTGCGGACTGGTGTTTGGCTGGTGGTGTCCGTGGACTGGAGCTTGGCTGGTGGTGTCCGTGGACTGGAGCTTGTCTGGTGGTGTGTGTGGACTGGAGCTTGGCTGGCGGTGTGCGTGGAATGGTGCTTGTCTGGTGGTGTCCGTGGACTGGAGCTTGGCTGGCGGTGTAGGTGGATTGGCGATTGGCTGCCGGTGTGCCTGGACTGGCGATTGGATGGCGGTGTGCCTGGACTGGCGCTTGGCTAGCGGTGTGCGTGGACTGGCGTTTGGCTAGCGGTGTGTGTCGACTGGTGCTTGGCTGGCTGTGTGTGGGTAGTGACTTTCTGCTGGTCACTACACACACTGCTAGCTGAGTGCCACTCCACGCAATCCTTCAGCCTGTGTAGTTGCTGTGTCTGGATTGTGGGCGTGTGAAAGTGATGGGCCCTTGAATGGCGCTGTGTGCTGGTGTGAGTTTTGTTATGTGATGGGCCCGCGGCTGGCGGTGTGAATGGTTTTGTATGTCTCACACGTATGAAAGGTGTATGAATGGCCTGTAAAGAGGTTGGTGCCTTGTCGTGGCTTTACAGCTCACGAGCTGTGAGTCAATGGTTCAGTTTCTTGCCCTTTCAATTATTACCAGTGCATTTCATGTTTTGTGAAATCACTTGGTAATACAATTTTATCTACTGAACCATCACTCACCCTCGTGCCAAATCCAACCAGTATGTGTGTGTGCTTGCGGGTTAGATGACTGTGCAGTAATATTTGTCTTTCTGAAGCAGGGTGTACCTTGTCCCTTTTTGGTGATTTTTGTACTGTGTTGCTTTTGTACCTGGTGGTGCGAATGGTCTTGTTTGTATCACGTATGAAAGGTGTGTGAATGGCCTGTAAAGCGGTTGGTGCCTTGACGTGGCTTTACAGCTCACGAGCTGCAAGTCATTGGTTTGGTTTTTTGTGAATTTAATTATTGACAGTGCATTTCATTTTTGTGAAATCTCTTGTTAATAAAATTTAATACACTGAACCATGACTTGCCCTCGTGCCAAATCCAACCAGTATGTGTGTGTGTTTGAGGAATAGATGGTTGTGCAGGAATCTTTGTCTTTTGTTTCTCTGCCAAGGTACACTTTCCATGTAAGAATAACCCACCAACTGTAGATATTGTCGAAAACCCTTGGGAGTTCATGGTGATGTCTCTCTAGTGATTTGAAAAATATTTTTTATCCCCATTGTCCTGTAAACCTCAAATTGTCTGCCACATTTTCTTTGCAGTATTATTCCTAAATTCTCACGCTGTAGTAACAATAGGTAATCTGGTTTTGCAAGGGGGGTTACTTTGGTTTTTTGCCCAGGGCTCGGCGGCCATCTAGGGAAACCTTTCCAACCCACGCATTTCTGAAAACTAGACACCCGGCGGCTTCCAGGGAGGTATGGCTTGCGTGGATCCCCCAACGTTTCCTTACCCAGAATCCCCTGCAATCCTCATTTTTTGCCCAAAAAATCACTTTTTTCACACATTTTGGGGTGGGAAAGTAGTGGCATCACCGGGCTCACACAAATTTACCACCACCCAGCGTTCCCCCAGGTCTCCCGGTAAAAATGGTGCCTCACTTGTGTGGGAGGCCCAAGTACCCGCGGCAGGCAAGGGCCCCAAACGTAGTGAGGCGACATCAAGATGGCCTATCGCCAAACCACCTGGTTTTGCAAGGGGGGTCACTTTGGTTTTTGGCCCGGTGCGCGGCGGCCATCTAGGGAAACCTACCAAACCCAGGCATTTTTGAAAACTAGACACCCGGCGGCTTCCAGGGAGGTATGGCTTGCGTGGATCCCCCAACGTTTCCTTACCCAGAATCCCCTGCAAACCTCAAATTTTGCTCAAAAAATCACTTTTTTCACACATTTTGGGGTGGGAAAGTAGTGGCATCACCGGGCTCACACAAATTTACCACCACCCAGCGTTCCCCCAGGTCTCCTGGTAAAAATGGTGCCTCACTTGTGTGGGAGGCCCAAGTACCCGCGGCAGGCAAGGGCCCCAAACGTAGTGAGGCGACATCAAGATGGCCTATCGCCAAACCACCTGGTTTTGCAAGGGGGGTCACTTTGGTTTTTGGCCCGGTGCGCTGCGGCCATCTAGGGAAACCTACCAAACCCAGGCATTTTTGAAAACTAGACACCCGGCGGCTTCCAGGGAGGTATGGCTTGCGTGGATCCCCCAACGTTTCCTTACCCAGAATCCCCTGCAAACCTCAAATTGTGCTCAAAAAATCACTTTTTTCACACATTTTGGGGTGGGAAAGTAGTGGCATCACCGGGCTCACACAAATTTACCACCACCCAGCGTTCCCCCAGGTCTCCCGGTAAAAATGGTGCCTCACTTGTGTGGGAGGCCCAAGTACCCGCGGCAGGCAAGGGCCCCAAACGTAGTGAGGCGACATCAAGATGGCCTATCGCCAAACCACCTGGTTTTGCAAGGGGGGTCACTTTGGTTTTTGGCCCGGTGCGCGGCGGCCATCTAGGGAAACCTAGCAAACCCAGGCATTTTTGAAAACTAGACACCCGGCGGCTTCCAGGGAGGTATGGCTTGCGTGGATCCCCCAACGTTTCCTTACCCAGAATCCCCTGCAAACCTCAAATTTTGCTCAAAAAATCACTTTTTTCACACATTTTGGGGTGGGAAAGTAGTGGCATCACCGGGCTCACACAAATTTACCACCACCCAGCGTTCCCCCAGGTCTCCCGGTAAAAATGGTGCCTCACTTGTGTGGGAGGCCCAAGTACCCGCGGCAGGCAAGGGCCCCAAACGTAGTGAGGCGACATCAAGATGGCCTATCGCCAAACCACCTGGTTTTGCAAGGGGGGTCACTTTGGTTTTTGGCCCGGTGCGCGGCGGCCATCTAGGGAAACCTACCAAACCCAGGCATTTTTGAAAACTAGACACCCGGCGGCTTCCAGGGAGGTATGGCTTGCGTGGGTCCCCCAACGTTTCCTTACCCAGAATCCCCTGCAAACTTCAAATGTTGCTCAAAAAATCACTTTTTTCACACATTTTGGGGTGGGAAAGTAGTGGCATCACCGGGCTCACACAAATTTACCACCACCCAGCGTTCCCCCAGGTCTCCCGGTAAAAATGGTGCCTCACTTGTGTGGGAGGCCCAAGTACCCGCGGCAGGCAAGGGCCCCAAACGTAGTGAGGCGACATCAAGATGGCCTATCGCCAAACCACCTGGTTTTGCAAGGGGGGTCACTTTGGTTTTTGGCCCGGTGCGCGGCGGCCATCTAGGGAAACCTAGCAAACCCAGGCATTTTTGAAAACTAGACACCCGGCGGCTTCCAGGGAGGTATGGCTTGCGTGGATCCCCCAACGTTTCCTTACCCAGAATCCCCTGCAAACCTCAAATTTTGCTCAAAAAATCACTTTTTTCACACATTTTGGGGTGGGAAAGTAGTGGCATCACCGGGCTCACACAAATTTACCACCACCCAGCGTTCCCCCAGGTCTCCCGGTAAAAATGGTGCCTCACTTGTGTGGGAGGCCCAAGTTCCCGCGGCAGGCAAGGGCCCCAAACGTAGTGAGGCGACATCAAGATGGCCTATCGCCAAACCACCTGGTTTTGCAAGGGGGGTCACTTTGGTTTTTGGCCCGGTGCGCGGCGGCCATCTAGGGAAACCTAGCAAACCCAGGCATTTTTGAAAACTAGACACCCGGCGGCTTCCAGGGAGGTATGGCTTGCGTGGATCCCCCAACGTTTCCTTACCCAGAATCCCCTGCAAACCTCAAATTTTGCTCAAAAAATCACTTTTTTCACACATTTTGGGGTGGGAAAGTAGTGGCATCACCGGGCTCACACAAATTTACCACCACCCAGCGTTCCCCCAGGTCTCCCGGTAAAAATGGTGCCTCACTTGTGTGGGAGGCCCAAGTACCCGCGGCAGGCAAGGGCCCCAAACGTAGTGAGGCGACATCAAGATGGCCTATCGCCAAACCACCTGGTTTTGCAAGGGGGGTCACTTTGGTTTTTGGCCCGGTGCGCGGCGGCCATCTAGGGAAACCTACCAAACCCAGGCATTTTTGAAAACTAGACACCCGGCGGCTTCCAGGGAGGTATGGCTTGCGTGGATCCCCCAACGTTTCCTTACCCAGAATCCCCTGCAAACCTCAAATTTTGCTCAAAAAATCACTTTTTTCACACATTTTGGGGTGGGAAAGTAGTGGCATCACCGGGCTCACACAAATTTACCACCACCCAGCGTTCCCCCAGGTCTCCCGGTAAAAATGGTGCCTCACTTGTGTGGGAGGCCCAAGTACCCGCGGCAGGCAAGGGCCCCAAACGTAGTGAGGCGACATCAAGATGGCCTATCGCCAAACCACCTGGTTTTGCAAGGGGGGCCACTTTGGTTTTTGGCCCGGTGCGCGGCGGCCATCTAGGGAAACCTAGAAAACCCAGGCATTTTTGAAAACTAGACACCCGGCGGCTTCCAGGGAGGTATGGCTTGCGTGGATCCCCCAACGTTTCCTTACCCAGAATCCCCTGCAAACCTCAAATTTTGCTCAAAAAATCACTTTTTTCACACATTTTGGGGTGGGAAAGTAGTGGCATCACCGGGCTCACACAAATTTACCACCACCCAGCGTTCCCCCAGGTCTCCCGGTAAAAATGGTGCCTCACTTGTGTGGGAGGCCCAAGTACCCGCGGCAGGCAAGGGCCCCAAACGTAGTGAGGCGACATCAAGATGGCCTATCGCCAAACCACCTGGTTTTGCAAGGGGGGTCACTTTGGTTTTTGGCCCGGTGCGCGGCGGCCATCTAGGGAAACCTAGCAAACCCAGGCATTTTTAAAAACTAGACACCCGGCGGCTTCCAGGGAGGTATGGCTTGCGTGGATCCCCCAACGTTTCCTTACCCAGAATCCCCTGCAAACCTCAAATTTTGCTCAAAAAATCACTTTTTTCACACATTTTGGGGTGGGAAAGTAGTGGCATCACCGGGCTCACACAAATTTACCACCACCCAGCGTTCCCCCAGGTCTCCTGGTAAAAATGGTGCCTCACTTGTGTGGGAGGCCCAAGTACCCGCGGCAGGCAAGGGCCCCAAACGTAGTGAGGCGACATCAAGATGGCCTATCGCCAAACCACCTGGTTTTGCAAGGGGGGTCACTTTGGTTTTTGGCCCGGTGCGCGGCGGCCATCTAGGGAAACCTAGCAAACCCAGGCATTTTTGAAAACTAGACACCCGGCGGCTTCCAGGGAGGTATGGCTTGCGTGGATCCCCCAACGTTTCCTTACCCAGAATCCCCTGCAAACCTCAATTTTTGCTCAAAAAATCACTTTTTTCACACATTTTGGGGTGGGAAAGTAGTGGCATCACCGGGCTCACACAAATTTACCACCACCCAGCGTTCCCCCAGGTCTCCCGGTAAAAATGGTGCCTCACTTGTGTGGGAGGCCCAAGTACCCGCGGCAGGCAAGGACAACAAACGTAGTGAGGCGACATTTGGGATAGGCAATGTTGATGTTGCCTCACTACGTTTGTTGTCCTTGCCTGCCGCGGGTACTTGGGCCTCCCACACAAGTGAGGCACCATTTTTACCGGGAGACCTGGGGGAACGCTGGGTGGTGGTAAATTTGTGTGAGCCCGGTGATGCCACTACTTTCCCACCCCAAAATGTGTGAAAAAAGTGATTTTTTGAGCAAAAATTGAGGTTTGCAGGGGATTCTGGGTAAGGAAACGTTGGGGGATCCACGCAAGCCATACCTCCCTGGAAGCCGCCGGGTGTCTAGTTTTCAAAAATGCCTGGGTTTGCTAGGTTTCCCTAGATGGCCGCCACGCACCGGGCCAAAAACCAAAGTGACCCCCCTTGCAAAACCAGGTGGTTTGGCGATAGGCCATCTTGATGTCGCCTCACTACGTTTGGGGCCCTTGCCTGCTGCGGGTACTTGGGCCTCCCACACAAGTGAGGCACCATTTTTACCGGGAGACCTGGGGGAACGCTGTGTGGTGGTAAATTTGTGTGAGCCCGGTGATGCCACTACTTTCCCACCCCAAAATGTGTGAAAAAAGTGATTTTTTGAGCAAAAATTGAGGTTTGCAGGGGATTCTGGGTAAGGAAACGTTGGGGGATCCACGCAAGCCATACCTCCCTGGAAGCCGCCGGGTGTCTAGTTTTCAAAAATGCCTGGGTTTGCTAGGTTTCCCTAGATGGCCGCCGCGCACCGGGCCAAAAACCAAAGTGACCCCCCTTGCAAAACCTGGTGGTTTGGCGATAGGCCATCTTGATGTCGCCTCACTACGTTTGGGGCCCTTGCCTGCCGCGGGTACTTGGGCCTCCCACACAAGTGAGGCACCATTTTTACCGGGAGACCTGGGGGAACGCTGGGTGGTGGTAAATTTGTGTGAGCCCGGTGATGCCACTACTTTCCCACCCCAAAATGTGTGAAAAAAGTGATTTTTTGAGCAAAAAATGAGGTTTGCAGGGGATTCTGGGTAAGGAAACGTTGGGGGATCCACGCAAGCCATACCTCCCTGGAAGCCGCCGGGTGTCTAGTTTTCAAAAATGCCTGGGTTTGCTAGGTTTCCCTAGATGGCCGCCGCGCACCGGGCCAAAAACCAAAGTGACCCCCCTTGCAAAACCAGGTGGTTTGGCGATAGGCCATCTTGATGTCGCCTCACTACGTTTGGGGCCCTTGCCTGCCGCGGGTACTTGGGCCTCCCACACAAGTGAGGCACCATTTTTACCGGGAGACCTGGGGGAACGCTGGGTGGTGGTAAATTTGTGTGAGCCCGGTGATGCCACTACTTTCCCACCCCAAAATGTGTGAAAAAAGTGATTTTTTGAGCAAAAATTGAGGTTTGCAGGGGATTCTGGGTAAGGAAACGTTGGGGGATCCACGCAAGCCATACCTCCCTGGAAGCCGCCGGGTGTCTAGTTTTCAAAAATGCCTGGGTTTGCTAGGTTTCCCTAGATGGCCGCCGCGCACCGGGCCAAAAACCAAAGTGACCCCCCTTGCAAAACCTGGTGGTTTGGCGATAGGCCATCTTGATGTCGCCTCACTACGTTTGGGGCCCTTGCCTGCCGCGGGTACTTGGGCCTCCCACACAAGTGAGGCACCATTTTTACCGGGAGACCTGGGGGAACGCTGGGTGGTGGTAAATTTGTGTGAGCCCGGTGATGCCACTACTTTCCCACCCCAAAATGTGTGAAAAAAGTGATTTTTTGAGCAAAAATTGAGGTTTGCAGGGGATTCTGGGTAAGGAAACGTTGGGGGATCCACGCAAGCCATACCTCCCTGGAAGCCGCCGGGTGTCTAGTTTTCAAAAATGCCTGGGTTTGCTAGGTTTCCCTAGATGGCCGCCGCGCACCGGGCCGAAAACCAAAGTGACCCCCCTTGCAAAACCTGGTGGTTTGGCGATAGGCCATCTTGATGTCGCCTCACTATGTTTGGGGCCCTTGCCTGCCGCGGGTACTTGGGCCTCCCACACAAGTGAGGCACCATTTTTACCGGGAGACCTGGGGGAACGCTGGGTGGTGGTAAATTTGTGTGAGCCCGGTGATGCCACTACTTTCCCACCCCAAAATGTGTGAAAAAAGTGATTTTTTGAGCAAAAAATGAGGTTTGCAGGGGATTCTGGGTAAGGAAACGTTGGGGGATCCACGCAAGCCATACCTCCCTGGAAGCCGCCGGGTGTCTAGTTTTCAAAAATGCCTGGGTTTGGTAGGTTTCCCTAGATGGCCGCCGTGCACCGGGCCAAAAACCAAAGTGACCCCCCTTGCAAAACCAGGTGGTTTGGCGATAGGCCATCTTGATGTCGCCTCACTACGTTTGGGGCCCTTGCCTGCCGCGGGTACTTGGGCCTCCCACACAAGTGAGGCACCATTTTTACCGGGAGACCTGGGGGAACGCTGGGTGGTGGTAAATTTGTGTGAGCCCGGTGATGCCACTACTTTCCCACCCCAAAATGTGTGAAAAAAGTGATTTTTTGAGCAAAAATTGAGGTTTGCAGGGGATTCTGGGTAAGGAAACGTTGGGGGATCCACGCAAGCCATACCTCCCTGGAAGCCGCCGGGTGTCTAGTTTTCAAAAATGCCTGATTTTTCTAGGTTTCCCTAGATGGCCGCCGCGCACCGGGCCAAAAACCAAAATGACCCCCCTTGCAAAACCTGGTGGTTTGGCGATAGGCCATCTTGATGTCGCCTCACTACGTTTGGGGCCCTTGCCTGCCGCGGGTACTTGGGCCTCCCACACAAGTGAGGCACCATTTTTACCGGGAGACCTGGGGGAACGCTGGGTGGTGGTAAATTTGTGTGAGCCCGGTGATGCCACTACTTTCCCACCCCAAAATGTGTGAAAAAAGTGATTTTTTGAGCAAAAAATGAGGTTTGCAGGGGATTCTGGGTAAGGAAACGTTGGGGGATCCACGCAAGCCATACCTCCCTGGAAGCCGCCGGGTGTCTAGTTTTCAAAAATGCCTGGGTTTGGTAGGTTTCCCTAGATGGCCGCCGCGCACCGGGCCAAAAACCAAAGTGACCCCCCTTGCAAAACCAGGTGGTTTGGCGATAGGCCATCTTGATGTCGCCTCACTACGTTTGGGGCCCTTGCCTGCCGCGGGTACTTGGGCCTCCCACACAAGTGAGGCACCATTTTTACCGGGAGACCTGGGGGAACGCTGGGTGGTGGTAAATTTGTGTGAGCCCGGTGATGCCACTACTTTCCCACCCCAAAGTGTGTGAAAAAAGTGATTTTTTGAGCAAAATTTGAGGTTTGCAGGGGATTCTGGGTAAGGAAACGTTGGGGGATCCACGCAAGCCATACATCCCTGGAAGCCGCCGGGTGTCTAGTTTTCAAAAATGCCTGGGTTTGGTAGGTTTCCCTAGATGGCCACCGCGCACCGGGCCAAAAACCAAAGTGACCCCCCTTGCAAAACCTGGTGGTTTGGCGATAGGCCATCTTGATGTCGCCTCACTACGTTTGGGGCCCTTGCCTGCCGCGGGTACTTGGGCCTCCCACACAAGTGAGGCACCATTTTTACCGGGAGACCTGGGGGAACGCTGGGTGGTGGTAAATTTGTGTGAGCCCGGTGATGCCACTACTTTCCCACCCCAAAATGTGTGAAAAAAGTGATTTTTTGAGCAAAATTTGAGGTTTGCAGGGGATTCTGGGTAAGGAAACGTTGGGGGATCCACGCAAGCCATACCTCCCTGGAAGCCGCCGGGTGTCTAGTTTTCAAAAATGCCTGGGTTTGGTAGGTTTCCCTAGATGGCCGCCGCGCACCGGGCCAAAAACCAAAGTGACCCCCCTTGCAAAACCAGGTGGTTTGGCGATAGGCCATCTTGATGTCGCCTCACTACGTTTGGGGCCCTTGCCTGCCGCGGGTACTTGGGCCTCCCACACAAGTGAGGCACCATTTTTACCGGGAGACCTGGGGGAACGCTGGGTGGTGGTAAATTTGTGTGAGCCCGGTGATGCCACTACTTTCCCACCCCAAAATGTGTGAAAAAAGTGATTTTTTGAGCAAAATTTGAGGTTTGCAGGGGATTCTGGGTAAGGAAACGTTGGGGGATCCACGCAAGCCATACCTCCCTGGAAGCCGCCGGGTGTCTAGTTTTCAAAAATGCCTGGGTTTGGTAGGTTTCCCTAGATGGCCGCCGCGCACCGGGCCAAAAACCAAAGTGACCCCCTTGCAAAACCAGGTGGTTTGGCGATAGGCCATCTTGATGTCGCCTCACTACGTTTGGGGCCCTTGCCTGCCGCAGGTACTTGGGCCTCCCACACAAGTGAGGCACCATTTTTACCGGGAGACCTGGGGGAACGCTGGGTGGTGGTAAATTTGTGTGAGCCCGGTGATGCCACTACTTTCCCACCCCAAAATGTGTGAAAAAAGTGATTTTTTGAGCAAAATTTGAGGTTTGCAGGGGATTCTGGGTAAGGAAACGTTGGGGGATCCACGCAAGCCATACCTCCCTGGAAGCCGCCGGGTGTCTAGTTTTCAAAAATGCCTGAGTTTGCTAGGTTTCCCTAGATGGCCGCCGCGCACCGGGCGAAAAACCAAAATGACCCCCCTTGCAAAACCTGGTGGTTTGGCGATAGGCCATCTTGATGTCGCCTCACTACGTTTGGGGCCCTTGCCTGCCGCGGGTACTTGGGCCTCCCACACAAGTGAGGCACCATTTTTACCGGGAGACCTGGGGGAACGCTGGGTGGTGGTAAATTTGTGTGAGCCCGGTGATGCCACTACTTTCCCACCCCAAAATGTGTGAAAAAAGTGATTTTTTGAGCAAAAATTGAGGTTTGCAGGGGATTCTGGGTAAGGAAACGTTGGGGGATCCACGCAAGCCATACCTCCCTGGAAGCCGCCGGGTGTCTAGTTTTCAAAAATGCCTGGGTTTGGTAGGTTTCCCTAGATGGCCGCCGCGCACCGGGCCAAAAACCAAAGTGACCCCCCTTGCAAAACCAGGTGGTTTGGCGATAGGCCATCTTGATGTCGCCTCACTACGTTTGGGGCCCTTGCCTGCCGCGGGTACTTGGGCCTCCCACACAAGTGAGGCACCATTTTTACCGGGAGACCTGGGGGAACGCTGGGTGGTGGTAAATTTGTGTGAGCCCGGTGATGCCACTACTTTCCCACCCCAAAATATGTGAAAAAAGTGATTTTTTGAGCAAAATTTGAGGTTTGCAGGGGATTCTGGGTAAGGAAACGTTGGGGGATCCACGCAAGCCATACCTCCCTGGAAGCCGCCGGGTGTCTAGTTTTCAAAAATGCCTGGGTTTGGTAGGTTTCCCTAGATGGCGCCGCGCACCGGGCCAAAAACCAAAGTGACCCCCCTTGCAAAACCTGGTGGTTTGGCGATAGGCCATCTTGATGTCGCCTCACTACGTTTGGGGCCCTTGCCTGCCGCGGGTACTTGGGCCTCCCACACAAGTGAGGCACCATTTTTACCGGGAGACCTGGGGGAACGCTGGGTGGTGGTAAATTTGTGTGAGCCCGGTGATGCCACTACTTTCCCACCCCAAAATGTGTGAAAAAAGTGATTTTTTGAGCAAAATTTGAGGTTTGCAGGGGATTCTGGGTAAGGAAACGTTGGGGGATCCACGCAAGCCATACCTCCCTGGAAGCCGCCGGGTGTCTAGTTTTCAAAAATGCCTGGGTTTGGTAGGTTTCCCTAGATGGCCGCCGCGCACCGGGCCAAAAACCAAAGTGACCCCCCTTGCAAAACCAGGTGGTTTGGCGATAGGCCATCTTGATGTCGCCTCACTACGTTTGGGGCCCTTGCCTGCCGCGGGTACTTGGGCCTCCCACACAAGTGAGGCACCATTTTTACCGGGAGACCTGGGGGAACGCTGGGTGGTGGTAAATTTGTGTGAGCCCGGTGATGCCACTACTTTCCCACCCCAAAATGTGTGAAAAAAGTGATTTTTTGAGCAAAATTTGAGGTTTGCAGGGGATTCTGGGTAAGGAAACGTTGGGGGATCCACGCAAGCCATACCTCCCTGGAAGCCGCCGGGTGTCTAGTTTTCAAAAATGCCTGGGTTTGGTAGGTTTCCCTAGATGGCCGCCGCGCACCGGGCCAAAAACCAAAGTGACCCCCCTTGCAAAACCAGGTGGTTTGGCGATAGGCCATCTTGATGTCGCCTCACTACGTTTGGGGCCCTTGCCTGCCGCAGGTACTTGGGCCTCCCACACAAGTGAGGCACCATTTTTACCGGGAGACCTGGGGAAACGCTGGGTGGTGGTAAATTTGTGTGAGCCCGGTGATGCCACTACTTTCCCACCCCAAAATGTGTGAAAAAAGTGATTTTTTGGGCAAAAATTGAGGTTTGCAGGGGATTCTGGGTAAGGAAACGTTGGGGGATCCACGCAAGCCATACCTCCCTGGAAGCCGCCGGGTGTCTAGTTTTCAGAAATGTATAGGTTTGCTAGGTTTCCCTAGGTGCCGGCAGGGCTAGGGTACAAAATCTACAGCTAGTCACTTTGCCAAAAAAAGGGTCATTTTTCACTCCAAAACCACTTTGCGTTTTGCGCCATTTCCTGTTGCGGGCACTAGGCCGACCCGCACAAGTGAGGTACCATTTTTCTCATAGGACTTTGGGGAACGCGAGGTGGGTGGAAATTTGTGGATCCACGCAGGTTCCAGAACTTTCCATCACAGAAATGTGGGGAAAATGTGTTTTTTTTGTCAATTTGTTACGTTTGCAAGGGATTCTGGGTAACAGACCATGGTGGGAGGCAGTCAAGTCACCCCATCCTGGATTCCCCTGGGTGTCTAGTTTTCAAAAATGTATAGGTTTGCTAGGTTTCCCTAGTTGCCGGCAGGGCTAGGGTACAAAATCTACAGCTAGTCACTTTGCCAAAAAAAGGGTCATTTTTCACTCCAAAACCACGTTGCGTTTTGCGCCGTTTCCTGTCGCAGGCACTAGGCCGACCCGCACAAGTGAGGTACCATTTTTCTCATAGGACTTTGGGGAACGCGGGGTTGGTGGAAATTTGTGGATCCACGCAGATTCCAGAACTTTCCATCACAGAAATGTGGGGAAAATGTGTTTTTTTTGTCAATTTTTTACGTTTGCAAGGGATTCTGGGTAACAGACCCTGGTGGGAGGCAGTCAAGTCACCCCATCCTGGATTCCACTGGGTGTCTAGTTTTCAGAAATGTATAGGTTTGCTAGGTTTCCCTAGGTGCCGGTAGGGCTAGGGTACAAAATCTACAGCTAGTCACTTTGCCAAAAAAAGGGTCATTTTTCACTCCAAAACCACGTTGCGTTTTGCGCCGTTTCCTGTTGCGGGCACCAGGCCGACCCGCACAAGTGAGGTACCATTTTTCTCGTAGGACTTTGGGGAACGCGGAGTGGGTGGAAATTTGTGGATCCACGCAGGTTCCAGAACTTTCCATCACAGAAATGTGGGGAAAATGTGTTTTTTTTTGTCAATATTTTACGTTTGCAAGGGATTCTGGGTAACAGACCATGGTGGGAGGCAGTCAAGTCACCCCATCCTGGATTCCCCTGGGTGTCTAGTTTTCAAAAATGTATAGGTTTGCTAGGTTTCCCTAGGTGCCGGCAGGGCTAGGGTACAAAATCTACAGCTAGTCACTTTGCCAAAAAAAGGGTCATTTTTCACTCCAAAACCACGTTGCGTTTTGCGCCGTTTCCTGTCGCGGGCACCAGGCCGACCCGCACAAGTGAGGTACCATTTTTCTCGTAGGACTTTGGGGAACGCGGGGTGGGTGGAAATTTGTGGATCCACGCAGATTCCAGAACTTTCCATCACAGAAATGTGGGGAAAATGTGTTTTTTTTGTCAATTTTTTACGTTTGCAAGGGATTCTGGGTAACAGACCATGGTGGGAGGCAGTCAAGTCACCCCATCCTGGATTCCCCTGGGTGTCTAGTTTTCAAAAATGTATAGGTTTGCTAGGTTTCCCTAGGTGCCGGCAGGGCTAGGGTACAAAATCTACAGCTAGTCACTTTGCCAAAAAAAGGGTCATTTTTCACTCCAAAACCACGTTGCGTTTTGCGCCGTTTCCTGTTGCGGGCACCAGGCCGACCCGCACAAGTGAGGTACCATTTTTCTCGTAGGACTTTGGGGAACGCGGAGTGGGTGGAAATTTGTGGATCCACGCAGGTTCCAGAACTTTCCATCACAGAAATGTGGGGAAAATGTGTTTTTTTTTGTCAATATTTTACGTTTGCAAGGGATTCTGGGTAACAGACCATGGTGGGAGGCAGTCAAGTCACCCCATCCTGGATTCCCCTGGGTGTCTAGTTTTCAAAAATGTATAGGTTTGCTAGGTTTCCCTAGGTGCCGGCAGGGCTAGGGTACAAAATCTACAGCTAGTCACTTTGCCAAAAAAAGGGTCATTTTTCACTCCAAAACCACGTTGCGTTTTGCGCCGTTTCCTGTCGCGGGCACCAGGCCGACCCGCACAAGTGAGGTACCATTTTTCTCGTAGGACTTTGGGGAACGCGGGGTGGGTGGAAATTTGTGGATCCACGCAGATTCCAGAACTTTCCATCACAGAAATGTGGGGAAAATGTGTTTTTTTTGTCAATTTTTTACGTTTGCAAGGGATTCTGGGTAACAGACCATGGTGGGAGGCAGTCAAATCACCCCATCCTGGATTCCCCTGGGTGTCTAGTTTTCAAAAATGTATAGGTTTGCTAGGTTTCCCTAGGTGCCGGCAGGGCTAGGGTACAAAATCTACAGCTAGTCACTTTGCCAAAAAAAGGGTCATTTTTCACTCCAAAACCACGTTGCGTTTTGCGCCGTTTCCTGTCGCGGGCACTAGGCCGACCCGCACAAGTGAGGTACCATTTTTCTCGTAGGACTTTGGGGAACGCGGGGTGGGTGGAAATTTGTGGATCCACGCAGATTCCAGAACTTTCCATCACAGAAATGTGGGGAAAATGTGTTTTTTTTGTCAATTTTTTACGTTTGCAAGGGATTCTGGGTAACAGACCATGGTGGGAGGCAGTCAAGTCACCCCATCCTGGATTCCCCTGGGTGTCTAGTTTTCAAAAATGTATAGGTTTGCTAGGTTTCCCTAGGTGCCGGCAGGGCTAGGGTACAAAATCTACAGCTAGTCACTTTGCCAAAAAAAGGGTCATTTTTCACTCCAAAACCACGTTGCGTTTTGCGCCGTTTCCTGTCGCGGGCACTAGGCCGACCCGCACAAGTGAGGTACCATTTTTCTCGTAGGACTTTGGGGAACGCGGGGTGGGTGGAAATTTGTGGATCCACGCAGATTCCAGAACTTTCCATCACAGAAATGTGGGGAAAATGTGTTTTTTTTGTCAATTTTTTACGTTTGCAAGGGATTCTGGGTAACAGACCATGGTGGGAGGCAGTCAAGTCACCCCATCCTGGATTCCCCTGGGTGTCTAGTTTTCAAAAATGTATAGGTTTGCTAGGTTTCCCTAGGTGCCGGCAGGGCTAGGGTACAAAATCTACAGCTAGTCACTTTGCCAAAAAAAGGGTCATTTTTCACTCCAAAACCACATTGCGTTTTGCGCCGTTTCCTGTCACGGGCACTAGGCCGACCCGCACAAGTGAGGTACCATTTTTCTCGTAGGACTTTGGGGAACGCGGGGTGGGTGGAAATTTGTGGATCCACGCAGATTCCAGAACTTTCCATCACAGAAATGTGGGGAAAATGTGTTTTTTTTGTCAATTTTTTACGTTTGCAAGGGATTCTGGGTAACAGACCATGGTGGGAGGCAGTCAAGTCACCCCATCCTGGATTCCCCTGGGTGTCTAGTTTTCAGAAATGTATAGGTTTGCTAGGTTTCCCTAGGTGCCGGCAGGGCTAGGGTACAAAATCTACAGCTAGTCGCTTTGCCAAAAAAAGGGTCATTTTTCACTCCAAAACCACGTTGCGTTTTGCGCCGTTTCCTGTCGCGGGCACTAGGCCGACCCGCACAAGTGAGGTACCATTTTTCTCGTAGGACTTTGGGGAACGCGGGGTGGGTGGAAATTTGTGGATCCACGCAGGTTCCAGAACTTTCCATCACAGAAATGTGGGGAAAATGTGTTTTTTTTTGTCAATTTTTTACGTTTGCAAGGGATTCTGGGTAACAGACCATGGTGGGAGGCAGTCAAGTCACCCCATCCTGGATTCCCCTGGGTGTCTAGTTTTCAAAAATGTATAGGTTTGCTAGGTTTCCCTAGGTGCCGGCAGGGCTAGGGTACAAAATCTACAGCTAGTCACTTTGCCAAAAAAAGGGTCATTTTTCACTCCAAAACCACGTTGCGTTTTGCGCCGTTTCCTGTCGCGGGCACTAGGCCGACCCGCACAAGTGAGGTACCATTTTTCTCGTAGGACTTTGGGGAACGCGGGGTGGGTGGAAATTTGTGGATCCACGCAGATTCCAGAACTTTCCATCACAGAAATGTGGGGAAAATGTGTTTTTTTTGTCAATTTTTTACGTTTGCAAGGGATTCTGGGTAACAGACCATGGTGGGAGGCAGTCAAGTCACCCCATCCTGGATTCCCCTGGGTGTCTAGTTTTCAAAAATGTATAGGTTTGCTAGGTTTCCCTAGGTGCCGGCAGGGCTAGGGTACAAAATCTACAGCTAGTCACTTTGCCAAAAAAAGGGTCATTTTTCACTCCAAAACCACGTTGCGTTTTGCGCCGTTTCCTGTCGCGGGCACTAGGCCGACCCGCACAAGTGAGGTACCATTTTTCTCGTAGGACTTTGGGGAACGCGGGGTGGGTGGAAATTTGTGGATCCACGCAGATTCCAGAACTTTCCATCACAGAAATGTGGGGAAAATGTGTTTTTTTTGTCAATTTTTTACGTTTGCAAGGGATTCTGGGTAACAGACCATGGTGGGAGGCAGTCAAGTCACCCCATCCTGGATTCCCCTGGGTGTCTAGTTTTCAAAAATGTATAGGTTTGCTAGGTTTCCCTAGGTGCCGGCAAGGCTAGGGTACAAAATCTACAGCTAGTCACTTTGCCAAAAAAAGGGTCATTTTTCACTCCAAAACCACATTGCGTTTTGCGCCGTTTCCTGTCACGGGCACTAGGCCGACCCGCACAAGTGAGGTACCATTTTTCTCGTAGGACTTTGGGGAACGCGGGGTGGGTGGAAATTTGTGGATCCACGCAGATTCCAGAACTTTCCATCACAGAAATGTGGGGAAAATGTGTTTTTTTTGTCAATTTTTTACGTTTGCAAGGGATTCTGGGTAACAGACCATGGTGGGAGGCAGTCAAGTCACCCCATCCTGGATTCCCCTGGGTGTCTAGTTTTCAGAAATGTATAGGTTTGCTAGGTTTCCCTAGGTGCCGGCAGGGCTAGGGTACAAAATCTACAGCTAGTCACTTTGCCAAAAAAAGGGTCATTTTTCACTCCAAAACCACGTTGCGTTTTGCGCCGTTTCCTGTCACGGGCACTAGGCCGACCCGCACAAGTGAGGTACCATTTTTCTCGTAGGACTTTGGGGAACGCGGGGTGGGTGGAAATTTGTGGATCCACACAGATTCCAGAACTTTCCATCACAGAAATGTGGGGAAAATGTGTTTTTTTTGTCAATTTTTTACGTTTGCAAGGGATTCTGGGTAACAGACCATGGTGGGAGGCAGTCAAGTCACCCCATCCTGGATTCCCCTGGGTGTCTAGTTTTCAAAAATGTATAGGTTTGCTAGGTTTCCTTAGGTGCCGCCAGGGCTAGGGTACAAAATCTACAGCTAGTCACTTTGCCAAAAAAAGGGTCATTTTTCACTCCAAAACCACGTTGCGTTTTGCGCCGTTTCCTGTCGCGGGCACTAGGCCGACCCGCACAAGTGAGGTACCATTTTTCTCGTAGGACTTTGGGGAACGCGGGGTGGGTGGAAATTTGTGGATCCACGCAGGTTCCAGAACTTTCCATCACAGAAATGTGGGGAAAATGTGGTTTTTTTTGTCAATTTTTTACGTTTGCAAGGGATTCTGGGTAACAGACCATGGTGGGAGGCAGTCAAGTCACCCCATCCTGGATTCCCCTGGGTGTCTAGTTTTTAAAAATGTATAGGTTTGCTAGGTTTCCCTAGGTGCCGGCAGGGCTAGGGTACAAAATCTACAGCTAGTCACTTTGCCAAAAAAAGGGTCATTTTTCACTCCAAAACCACGTTGCGTTTTGCGCCGTTTCCTGTTGCGGGCACCAGGCCGACCCGCACAAGTGAGGTACCATTTTTCTCGTAGGACTTTGGGGAACGCGGAGTGGGTGGAAATTTGTGGATCCACGCAGGTTCCAGAACTTTCCATCACAGAAATGTGGGGAAAATGTGTTTTTTTTTGTCAATATTTTACGTTTGCAAGGGATTCTGGGTAACAGACCATGGTGGGAGGCAGTCAAGTCACCCCATCCTGGATTCCCCTGGGTGTCTAGTTTTCAAAAATGTATAGGTTTGCTAGGTTTCCCTAGGTGCCGGCAGGGCTAGGGTACAAAATCTACAGCTAGTCACTTTGCCAAAAAAAGGGTCATTTTTCACTCCAAAACCACGTTGCGTTTTGCGCCGTTTCCTGTCGCGGGCACCAGGCCGACCCGCACAAGTGAGGTACCATTTTTCTCGTAGGACTTTGGGGAACGCGGGGTGGGTGGAAATTTGTGGATCCACGCAGATTCCAGAACTTTCCATCACAGAAATGTGGGGAAAATGTGTTTTTTTTGTCAATTTTTTACGTTTGCAAGGGATTCTGGGTAACAGACCATGGTGGGAGGCAGTCAAGTCACCCCATCCTGGATTCCCCTGGGTGTCTAGTTTTCAAAAATGTATAGGTTTGCTAGGTTTCCCTAGGTGCCGGCAGGGCTAGGGTACAAAATCTACAGCTAGTCACTTTGCCAAAAAAAGGGTCATTTTTCACTCCAAAACCACGTTGCGTTTTGCGCCGTTTCCTGTTGCGGGCACCAGGCCGACCCGCACAAGTGAGGTACCATTTTTCTCGTAGGACTTTGGGGAACGCGGAGTGGGTGGAAATTTGTGGATCCACGCAGGTTCCAGAACTTTCCATCACAGAAATGTGGGGAAAATGTGTTTTTTTTTGTCAATATTTTACGTTTGCAAGGGATTCTGGGTAACAGACCATGGTGGGAGGCAGTCAAGTCACCCCATCCTGGATTCCCCTGGGTGTCTAGTTTTCAAAAATGTATAGGTTTGCTAGGTTTCCCTAGGTGCCGGCAGGGCTAGGGTACAAAATCTACAGCTAGTCACTTTGCCAAAAAAAGGGTCATTTTTCACTCCAAAACCACGTTGCGTTTTGCGCCGTTTCCTGTCGCGGGCACCAGGCCGACCCGCACAAGTGAGGTACCATTTTTCTCGTAGGACTTTGGGGAACGCGGGGTGGGTGGAAATTTGTGGATCCACGCAGATTCCAGAACTTTCCATCACAGAAATGTGGGGAAAATGTGTTTTTTTTGTCAATTTTTTACGTTTGCAAGGGATTCTGGGTAACAGACCATGGTGGGAGGCAGTCAAATCACCCCATCCTGGATTCCCCTGGGTGTCTAGTTTTCAAAAATGTATAGGTTTGCTAGGTTTCCCTAGGTGCCGGCAGGGCTAGGGTACAAAATCTACAGCTAGTCACTTTGCCAAAAAAAGGGTCATTTTTCACTCCAAAACCACGTTGCGTTTTGCGCCGTTTCCTGTCGCGGGCACTAGGCCGACCCGCACAAGTGAGGTACCATTTTTCTCGTAGGACTTTGGGGAACGCGGGGTGGGTGGAAATTTGTGGATCCACGCAGATTCCAGAACTTTCCATCACAGAAATGTGGGGAAAATGTGTTTTTTTTGTCAATTTTTTACGTTTGCAAGGGATTCTGGGTAACAGACCATGGTGGGAGGCAGTCAAGTCACCCCATCCTGGATTCCCCTGGGTGTCTAGTTTTCAAAAATGTATAGGTTTGCTAGGTTTCCCTAGGTGCCGGCAGGGCTAGGGTACAAAATCTACAGCTAGTCACTTTGCCAAAAAAAGGGTCATTTTTCACTCCAAAACCACGTTGCGTTTTGCGCCGTTTCCTGTCGCGGGCACTAGGCCGACCCGCACAAGTGAGGTACCATTTTTCTCGTAGGACTTTGGGGAACGCGGGGTGGGTGGAAATTTGTGGATCCACGCAGATTCCAGAACTTTCCATCACAGAAATGTGGGGAAAATGTGTTTTTTTTGTCAATTTTTTACGTTTGCAAGGGATTCTGGGTAACAGACCATGGTGGGAGGCAGTCAAGTCACCCCATCCTGGATTCCCCTGGGTGTCTAGTTTTCAAAAATGTATAGGTTTGCTAGGTTTCCCTAGGTGCCGGCAGGGCTAGGGTACAAAATCTACAGCTAGTCACTTTGCCAAAAAAAGGGTCATTTTTCACTCCAAAACCACATTGCGTTTTGCGCCGTTTCCTGTCACGGGCACTAGGCCGACCCGCACAAGTGAGGTACCATTTTTCTCGTAGGACTTTGGGGAACGCGGGGTGGGTGGAAATTTGTGGATCCACGCAGATTCCAGAACTTTCCATCACAGAAATGTGGGGAAAATGTGTTTTTTTTGTCAATTTTTTACGTTTGCAAGGGATTCTGGGTAACAGACCATAGTGGGAGGCAGTCAAGTCACCCCATCCTGGATTCCCCTGGGTGTCTAGTTTTCAGAAATGTATAGGTTTGCTAGGTTTCCCTAGGTGCCGGCAGGGCTAGGGTACAAAATCTACAGCTAGTCACTTTGCCAAAAAAAGGGTCATTTTTCACTCCAAAACCACGTTGCGTTTTGCGCCGTTTCCTGTCGCGGGCACTAGGCCGACCCGCACAAGTGAGGTACCATTTTTCTCGTAGGACTTTGGGGAACGCGGGGTGGGTGGAAATTTGTGGATCCACGCAGATTCCAGAACTTTCCATCACAGAAATGTGGGGAAAATGTGTTTTTTTTGTCAATGTTTTACGTTTGCAAGGGATTCTGGGTAACAGACCATGGTGGGAGGCAGTCAAGTCAACCCATCCTGGATTCCCCTGGGTGTCTAGTTTCCAGAAATGTATAGGTTTGCTAGGTTTCCCTAGGTGCCGGCAGGGCTAGGGTACAAAATCTACAGCTAGTCACTTTGCCAAAAAAAGGGTAATTTTTCACTGCAAAACCACGTTGCGTTTTGCGCCGTTTCCTGCCGCGGGCACTAGGCCGACCCGCACAAGTGAGGTACCATTTTTCTCGTAGGACTTTGGGGAACGCGGGGTGGGTGGAAATTTGTGGATCCACGCAGATTCCAGAACTTTCCATCACAGAAATGTGGGGAAAATGTGTTTTTTTTGTCAATTTTTTACGTTTGCAAGGGATTCTGGGTAACAGACCATGGTGGGAGGCAGTCAAGTCACCCCATCCTGGATTCCCCTGGGTGTCTAGTTTTCAAAAATGTATAGGTTTGCTAGGTTTCCCTAGGTGCCGGCAGGGCTAGGGTTCAAAAACTACAGCTAGACTCTTTGCAAAAAAAGTGTAAATTTTCAGTGTGAAAATGTGGTGTGTTCACCTTAGGTTTTGAGCCACTTCCTGTCGTGGGCACTATGCCTACCCACACAAGTGAGGTACCATTTTTCTCGGGAGACTTAGGGTAGTTCAAATTTGTAAAGCAACTGTTATTACCTATTGATTTTTGATGCATTTCTCCCTTCCAAATGAAAGACATTGTGTAAAAAAAAAGTCATTTTGAAAAATGACCAATAATTGTCATGCAAATATGAGTATTCCCAATTTCGAAAATGTGCAAATATGCACTGTTTCTGAACTCTGTAACTTGTTCCCATTTCAGAAATACATAGGTGACTTTCATACCGATTTTTCCAAGTATACATTTTCCCACAATAATTGCTATATATCCGGACCAAAAAAAAAAAACATTACAAAATGCTGCTCATTTTTCTACTCTGGGTTCGTTGGGCTCTTGGTGAACCTACAAGTCCTATATGTCCCCACAACCAGGAAGGTCTACCGGATGTAACGGTACATTGCTTTCAAAGAGATGTCATAATTCGAAGAAGTTACAGGTAAAAACGTTGACTCAAGAGGCTGCTTTTTTCAACAAATTTTTAATTTTTCCTATATTTGCCTGTAAATTTCTATAAAGAAACCTTGATGGATCTACGCAAATGACCCCTTGCTGAATTCAGAATTTTGTCTACTTTTCAAAAATGTATAGCTTTCCAGGATCCATTATTGTTTTGTTACCCTTTTCTACCGTTAACTGGAAGGAGGTTGAAAGCACAAAAAATAGCAAAAATAGGGTATGTCCCAGAAAAATGCCAAAACTGTGTAAAAAATGTTGGTTTTCTAACAAAAGTCTGTCATTCCCTAAAAGCTGGAGAAATTGTGATTTCAGCCCCACAAACCCTTTTTTGATACCATTTGCAGAGAAAAACCCAGAAGCTTTCATTTGCAGCCCGTTTTTCACATTTTTCACAAAAAAAAAAAAAAATTGCTGTATTTTGACTAATTTCTGGGAACCCTCTAGGAGAATCCACAAACCCTGGGTACCTTTAGAATCCCCAAGATGTTGGAAGAAAAGGACGCAAATTTGGCGTGGATACCTAATGTGGTCAAAAAGTTACAGGGGCCTAAGCGCGCACTTCCTCAAATAGCCCAAAAAGGGCTTAGCACAGGAGGGGAAAAGGCCTAGCAGCGAAGGGGTTAAAAGTCTGAGGCATCAGAACAGGTCTAGTACATAGATCATTGGCAAAACCTAGGTCTAAGTTAAACACCAGTTCATTCAAAAGTTCCCCTGTGCTTTGGTGACAGAAATGAGTGTTAGGTAAGCCTTCGTCCACGTTAAAAGTAAAACCACATATCCTGTTGTCCTCAAAGGGACACGGGGCACAATTAAAATCCCCACAGACAATAAGCATATTTTCAGAGCCCTTTACATTGCACAACGTTCTTAACTCTTTAAAAAGTAAATTAACCACCTTAGGGCCACTATCAGGTGGAATGTTATTATAAAAATTAACCAATGTCATTGAATGAGAGGCAGTTGAATAAAAAGTTAGTAGTTGGTAATAGGGAGACACAAGATGAGACTCTGTTTTAACAAAATTTAGCTTATTGGATATGTATATACAAAGGCCAGCTTTGGATCTGCCATGAGAACCCCCTATCGCTTGCTATCGCTTGGGTGTTAAATGTTCTATAGACGTTCAAATGAATGGGGCCCTTCAACCATGTTTCCTGTAGGCAGATAATTTCATATTTTAATATATATTCATACCATAGGGGATTACTAATCTTGGCACGTAGGCCAGCTATATTCCAAGATACAAGGCTACACCCAGTATTTATATTAGCAGCTGAGAAACAGGCTACCCCCGTGTCAGGCGAATTGCCAGATTCCTAACTTCTCTGCTGCCACGCCTTGGGCTGTAAGTTAAGTGAGGGTTGTGATGACGTCTGATCCCAAGGCGTGGAACCATTAAGTTTAGCCTCATCCCAGATTGTATGGACATTTAAAGAATCCGTGGGTGGTATCACTGCCCCTGGAGAAGACACATTATCATGGGCTTCAGCCACTTTACATTTCCCAGTGGGTATACGACTTTGCTCCTCTGCTAAGGTGTAAGGCCTGTTTGCATGCATTATCACCCTATCTCCCAACTGCCTTATTTGCCCACCACTAATACTACAATGCTTCCTCACATGTGGTTGTCAATCAATATCATCCAGAGTGTTAAAGATGTCAAAACGATTACTAGTTGGAACAATATATCTTGGGTGGCTACCGTAGGTATACCCCTTCTCCCTAGAGAAATGCCATGAATTGGTGGATAGTGGATAAGAGGATGGCGGGTAGAAGAGCCCCAAGGGTAGTATGGCTGGCTCGTCTGATCTAACTGGCCCATTGCCCACCCTATCCAGGATTAAATTAACAAAATCCAGGGACCTCAATGATATAACAATACAATCCCCTTTAAGTAGCTTCCGAGAGCTGCCCACCCAGCCAATTCTGCATGCCATCTTATATTCTGAGTATAAACAATTTCTATTGATCCCAGTCCTGGCACTAAGGAAATGGAGAGATTTGTTCCACAGAGTAGACCAATGCTCATTATCACTAGCTGGCAGCATGGGAATGTTTGCCAGCACCACAGTATATGGCGTCGCTTCTGAGGGTAGAAGTACATTTATAGCTGAGTTCTGGGTGGCCTCGCGAACGGGGGACTTTCTCCTTGTCGGGTTTAGGGGCAGGCCACTTCCAGGTTGTGTACGGTTATCCCTGCTTGTGTTGTTGCTAGGTGATCCCTGTAAGGGTAAGACATGACCTTGTAAGGCGCCACCCATAGAAATACGGGGCACTACACTTCCACTCTCCTTATTGCTAGGACCTGGCTTGGGCCTAACAGAGGAGCCTGGATTGGAATTTGGTTGTCCCTTATCACACTGACCCTTATCAGGGCCGCTGCGCCCTGACTGATTGCTAACTGAAATAACGTCACCCTCCTCCCCGAATTCGCCAATGGTAATTGCAAGGGGATCGATGAAATTGTTTCCAGGTTAGCTAGCCTGGCTTCGACATGGGTACGTTTTTGAATTATGGGATCAAGAAGAAGAGATAACATTAATTCCATTTTGCGGGGAGAATCCTCATTTGTTGGGTTAATTGAGGATTCCACGGTGGCCCCCTCATTCAGGGCCGGAATTTTGCCTTGATTGTGCTCAGTGAGGGACTGGGAGGGTTTCCGACCTGTGTGTTTCCGCATAGGCTGGGGTGGTTTGTGACTCCCCTGCCCTTTCCATTTCTTAGAAGGAGGCGCTAGGATATGACCCTGTGCAGTCTTAGCCTTCTGACCCCTAGTTGTAACTGAATGCCCAGGCGTAATCTCACTAATTGCCGGTACCATCAGAGCGGTTGTCCCTGAACCCATACCAGCTAAACCATTTGAGAGGAGAGAGATCTCCCTCATCTCCTCGGTCTCCAACCCACTAGGAGGAGGAGGTAGCGGGGTAGAGGGCAAGGATTTTCGCATAGGTAGGCTCTTGGGATCCAAGGAAAGCCTCCTTTCAGTGAGTTCGATCTTGTGTGTTAGGACAGATTCAACCCTTTTCAGGAAGGCGTCCAAAGTCCCCACGACCCCCTGCCCAGTTGTTGACTTTTTGCTCATGTTTGAGACTCGTAGTTCAATGCAGTAAACCCCCCGACTGAGTCAGGGCAACTCTTCAACAGTACCATGTCATTTATGGTTCCAGCGGTAGATTTTCCAGCTAACCCGATCAATGGTGTAGCCCTGCCTGGCCTCCTTCAGCCTCTGACCGGCACGGATGGGTGCGCCCTTGGCCCGGGCACGCCTGCGTGTGTCCCGTGCTGCGGGAGGGCTGTGCTCTTTTTAAGCGCCTCCAGGCATTTGCAGAGGGCGTGGGCGGCGTGAGCACCGCTAAGTCTGCTGGGACTTGTAGTTCCCAACCGGCCTCCTCTTGTGGTCGGGACCGGGACCAGGACTGAAGAAAACCCCTGCGTGACTCTGTTGGCGGTGGCGGCAGGAGGACTCCAAAATCCAGAAACTGTGGCAGGTATGTTGAGCTCCCACGCTGTGGGAGGGTTGTGCTCTTTTTAAGCACCTCCAGGCGCTTGCAGGGGGCGTGGGCGGTGTGAGCACCGCTAGGTCTGCTGGGACTTATAGTTCCCAACTGGCCTCCTCTCGTAGCCGGGACCGGGACCAGGACTGAAGAAATCCCCTGTGTGACTCTGCTGGCGTTGGCGGCAGGAGGACACCAAAATCCAGAAACTGTGGCGGATATATTGAGCTCCCCAAGTGTACATTCATTTCAATGTACATATTTGTAAATCTTTAACTGGTTTAGAATTCGAATGCTCTCTTTGGAATCTTTTTTGAGTTTTTATAGTCCATAACACTTGCTAAGCAATCAAGACATTTAGACGCCGCAACCAGTATGTTTCAATCTGAAACCCATGACAAACTGAGGGGTGTTTTTTCTACATATACATCACATTCTGGAAACCCGTCACTATGTTATGAGAAGTATTCAAAGGATGCAATTGTGACTTTGAACATTTACATCTATACAGTGTTCTATTCAATAAGTCTTGAACTAGAAGCAAAGCATTACCTATTATTTAAATGGATGTCTGAATTATTGTTTCTTGGCGCATATAAATCCAGATTAATTGAAATTAACAGATAGGAAACTTAAAGCACAATATGTTTATAATGGTTACATTGTGACTATTTTGTTTCAAGTATTGATACCTCAAAAAGGGTAATTACTGTAATCAGCAACCAGAAATTCTTATTGCCGGCATCAATAGTTGAAAATATAACCAAATTCAAAGGGAACTATTGTTACAATAGAAACGATACAAGGATAGGCTAGAATATTCTCAGGGTCAAATTTATCATTGTATTGCATTGCCATTACTCATGGTGTCGCAGGGGTAACACAATGCTTAAGTCAGATTTACCAAGCACCTCCTTGCATGGCCCTGCGTCGCTTGATAAATCTGGTGTAAAGTAAGGCAGCACATGTTGTTGCCTTGCATTATTCTGCCCAGGTAAGGCATTCCATGGGTGGAGTGCAGGTATTCCCATGCATCCACCCATGGATTTTGGCACATTCTCAGATTTACCAAGACTGGTAAGCCAGGGAATGGGTCAAAATTCTACACCTTCCCTTGGGAGGCACAACAAGCCTCTAATGATTGGCTTTGTGCAGAAAAAAAGTGTGTCCCTTTGTGCACAAAAATCCCAGGTGCAACGCAGTCATGATGTACTAAAGGTGCCTGCCTGCATTTGGGCTAGGGAGCAGATTGTGAGCCAGTGCAGGTAGAGAGCAGTAATTTTTCATATACTAGTGAATATGGCACATCCTGGATCTCTCCCTTTGATGCTGCACAGCAAGTTGAGTAAAACGATATATAGATTAAGCGTTGCGAACCAAATGTTAAGACCGGTATCTTGGTATGTCTAGTGTTATATTCCAGCGTTAGGCCAATGTAGAGAAGAGCTTATTTTCTTACATTTTCCTCACAAATAACATTTCCAGCTGTGACCTTTGGCACTCATTCACACGCACAACAATGTTGGATTAGTTTTCCTGAAAATAAACTTGTTTTTACATCTAGCTTTGCACAACATTAACATAACACCCTGAACATCATGTACAATGTCTCGTTTCGCACTACATATAAATGCCATAACTATCCTCATCCACAGGGTGATAGTGCTATTTTTATATCCACAACATCACTAATCTATGAGTACATTGCAAGGCTGCTTTCCATTTTAAAAGCTGAGCATCCTGATAGATTAGTATAGGAGGGACTTCTGCTGACACAGAGGGTCCTTGCATGCTGAGAAATCACCACGCAGCTGTCTGACATCTCGTGAGGGGTGTCCTGTTTGTGACCAAGACGCGGTGCTTCACTCTATGCCATCAGGTAATACGGTTGGATCATCCCTCCAGGGGATTCTTGGCTCTAACATAAACACACTCTAGGTACACATATATACATTATTTTAGCACCATGGTAGAACTCTACCTACTACTTACGCTTGTAATCACGTTTATCTGCTTATGCCTCCTAATCATTGTTGCAGGCGTATTTTATGCAAGAATAATGTTGGTTCCATAAATATTTTTGAAAATGTCCCACTGAGTATACTCTGTATATTTCTCTGAGAATAAGTGAGCATGAGTGACTGAGCGACAGGTTATGTACTGTTTCCACGATCCCTGAGGTTAGGGGGGCTTACGGTGGCACTGTGAGCTATCTGGTCTATAGGCCAACCTATCCGGCGATGGTGTCCGGAATCAGTCTTGACACCGAGCCCTTAGTTTCTGTTGTCCAAACAATGCGCTGGTCCTACGAATTGGTAGGAGCTACATGACACTAGGAACAAATAACAGTTATTTAGGGAGATGAAAAGCACAATTGGGCCTCAGCTATCAGGAAGACTGTCTATTAACCAACCAAGAGGCATTTTGAAACTGGTTAATTTACTTGGAACAAGATATTTCAGCTCAAACATCATGTTCTAAAATGTTTTGTAACAATGTGAGCTCCTTTCTCATGAGTAAGGTTGACATAAGAAATTATATTAGTGAGCCATCTTCAAAACGTCCTGATTCAAAATAAATACTTTACTCTATTCCAATGACATTTCTGGCCCTTCCTACGAGACTACAACTGCACTGGTATTTGTCTGAAGTTACACACTAAGCTTTAATAATAAGGGTTGTGCTGCATTATCAGCCATGTTGGACATTTCAGCATCCTGTTTCCACGATCCCTGAGGTTAGGGGGGCTAACGGTGGCACTGTGAGCTATCTGGTCTATAGGCCAACCTATCCGGCGATGGTGTCCGGAATCAGTCTTGACACCGAGCCCTTAGTTTCTGTTGTCCAAACAATGCGCAGGTCCTACGGATTGGTAGGAGCTACATGACACTAGGAACAAATAACAGTTATTAAGGGAGATGAAAAGCACAATTGGGCCTCAGCTATCAGGAAGACTGTCTGTTAACCAACCAAGAGGTATTTTGAAACTGGTTAATTTACTTGGAACAAGATATTTCAGCTCAAACATCATGTTCTAAAATGTTTTGTAACAATGTGAGCTCCTTTCTCATGAGTAAGGTTGACATAAGAAATTATATTAGTGAGCCATCTTCAAAACGTCCTGATTCAAAATAAATACTTTACTCTATTCCAATGACATTTCTGGCCCTACTACGAGACTACAACTGCACTGGTATTTGTCTGAAGTTACACACTAAGCTTTAATAATAAGGGTTGTGCTGCATTATCAGCCATGTTGGACATTTCAGCATCCTGTTTCCACGATCCCTGAGGTTAGGGGGGCTTAAGGTGGCACTGTGAGCTATCTGGTCTATAGGCCAACCTATCCAGCGATGGTGTCCGGAATCAGTCTTGACACCGAGCCCTTAGTTTCTGTTGTCCAAACAATGCGCAGGTCCTACGGATTGTTAGGAGCTACATGACACTAGGAACAAATAACAGTTATTTAGGGAGATGAAAAGCACAATTGGGCCTCAGCTATCAGGAATACTGTCTGTTAACCAACCAAGAGGCATTTTGAAACTGGTTAATTTACTTGGAACAAGATATTTCAGCTCAAACATCATGTTCTAAAATGTTTTGTAACAATGTGAGCTCCTTTCTCATGAGTAAGGTTGACATAAGAAATTATATTAGTGAGCCATCTTCAAAACGTCCTGATTCAAAATAAATACTTTACTCTATTCCAATGACATTTCTGGCCCTACTACGAGACTACAACTGCACTGGTATTTGTCTGAAGTTACACACTAAGCTTTAATAATAGGGGTTGTGCTGCATTATCAGCCATGTTGGACATTTCAGCATCCTTTGACACTCTAGTGTTTAATATTATCGTTACTAAATTGATCTCATTGTCAAATGTTGAGCCTGTTTCCCTCATATGGTTTGCTCTATTACTGGAAAGGAAACTGTAATGAAGTAAAAGACGTCCCTTCAGTTTCAGCCATGTTGTTTTTACTTATGGAGATCCTCAAGGGTCCCCTCTCTCATCCATACTTTTCAACATCTTCCTTGCTCCTCTCTTCAATGTCACCCATCACTATTATATTGACTTCCAGTCCTAAGTGGGCAACACCCAACTTCACATCAATGTATGTGGACCAGTTCAAGACTTTCGCACCTGCCTCAGTAAAATTAAGCGTTGAATGAGTCATAACTATATCCACCTCATTAGTGATTAAACCATGTTAGAATTGTTGTCACGAAGAGCAGATCCCATATGAGTAACAGCAAACATGTTTCCTTACTTGACCAAAACACATCTCAATTGTCTAAATCCTAACAACTGTCCTTTATGTTTGATGCAAAAACGGGCTTAAATCTAAAATTATAATGGACCTAAGAACTGCTTTCTATCATGTCTATTCATAAAACACCTCCTTTCTTTTTATCTCAAGTTTATCGTAGCTGTGGCAGTCATGACTTCCTTGCTGGAATATGCCAACCCTTGTTATTCAGACAGTCCAAAGACGCTTATACAAATTGTAAATTTAACAGCTCACCATTGTCATACTGAGATTTTGACTTCACAAAATAGACCATTTCAGTGGCAGAAGAATGATCCTCAATGTTTTCTGGTTAAGTTGATTGTTTTATTGAAGACTGCAGTCTTACATTCAGATGTTGGCAAGGACTGCCTTGGTCTTTGTAGAAATTACTATACACATCAAGGTTGGTCAGCCGGTTGAACCTCCTTGGTATCTACACAAACACACAAAGAACTGACTGCCCACTCAAATGAATCAGATCTCAATCCTAGTATGTTTTATTGGGAACCCCTTCATGGCTAAAGATAAAGGCCCTCACCCTCCCAATGGGTCATATGCTTCAACAATGGGTCCCTCCTGTAATCTCGCCTAAGAAGTAGATGTGAGATGCTATCCTTTAAGATATGACAGAGCTTTGGGGTGGTGGGGTAACCATAGGCCAGTATTCCTGCCCTTGAAGATTAGGAGACACAAGATCACTGTGGCGGAGAGATGGTGGCTCCGAACCAAACTACCTCCAATCAATCTACATTTTATTGTTTCAGTTAATGAAAACCATAACTATCTTCCAAAGGACAACTATTTCCACATCATAAAATCATTAAAATTGAATTTCCTGTCAAAGTCTAAAGCGTTGCTATCATTTTTGCTCTCAGTATAAAATGCAATAAATCAGTTTAAAACCCATCTGTGTATCGTTTTTTTATACCTGGAATATAAAAAAAATCATCCAGTTCCTATTAATATATTAATTAAACAGACTTCTATTGATATTATTTTCAATCCCATCATAAAGTACATTTGTGCAGTTAAACGCCTGTCTGTTAATTGCTTGTCTAACTAATGCTATATCGACTTATTCGGCCAGGGAAAAGGGTCTCAGCATTCAAATGTCCATAATCACTATTTCATCAGTGAAACAAGGCCTTGTTTTTCCTTGTTCGTTATTGACTTTTCATGAAATTTCAGAAATGTCATAATCGTACAGTTCAAATAGGGATCTATTGGGTCCAGGCTTTTAATTATTGCCGGTCTACAAGACCAGATCCCTCTATCATTTAAAGCTTTTTTTAATAAACATACCCGGATAGCTTTTACAGAGGTACATAAGCAGATCAGATGAATAAAATCTTTCTTTGCTGCGCCACATAGGTTACATATCATGGCACAATTGTACTTCCATGCTGACTGATGAGCTAAATTTGGTAAGACCCCAAAACTATCTCCAGCTTTGAGGATGAAGTTAAAATTAGCCCGGAATTCTGGCCTACAGTTATCATCACTAAGGTAGATACCTGGTGTCTACTAACCTTTACAGATGCAAGTAGTACTCTTTGCTATTACATTTTACACATATTAGCACCAGCAGAGAGGGCAACTTGAGTCCTGATGAATTCCACTGACACATGTTTATAGGGTTGATATGGGCCGACACATGTCAACCATACCAAGTGGGTAGAAATATTTGTCACTATTTTTTGTCTGACACTAGGGGACCCATTAAATTAACTGATTCCACTTAGTAGATATGTTTATCATTGTGTCCCTACATACACTTTTCCTCTCTGTATGCCATCACACCATAGTAGACTAGACGAATGGCATACCTTATTTGCTTTATATACTATTCCCCAGAGCTCCCTTATATCTCAAATGCTAGTAGATTAAATCTGTTCCGTAGAAGTGATGACATGAGGAGCCCAGTGATGAAGCATGCCACCCATAATGAGGGTGAAGGTCTTCGTCCTTAACCATGAAGGTTTCCAACTAAAACGTATTAGGATTGAGATCCAGTTCATTTGAGTGGGCAGTCAGTTCTTGGTTTTTTCTTTGTAGAAATTACACCTAATAATCCTTCTGTGGCTCTTTGCAGTTCTGACTGCAAATGTATTTGTACCCCTTAATTTAAAGACTCATGCATAGTAAAGCCTTGCTCCACCAGGAGCAGTCTTCCTACTCATATCTAGGCCTGTACTGCTTTTTTAACTTCAACAGCCTGTCCATGCATAGTTTTTATGAGGCAATTTAGATTACATAACCTAGACACCCTGTGGTATTGCTTTTGTTTGGATGTGTTTGGATGTTTTTAGTAGAATTATCCCTGTCAGCTGACCCATGCTGAATAATTTTTCCTATCAGATGGGTATGTTATATTATGCTATTGAACATCTCTTTTTACTGACATGGTATCAGCATATCCCTGTCTCTTGTAGATCTATCTCCCTGTCATCATGTTTTCCTTATTTCATTCCTGTTGTCTGAGATCCCGTATTTCCTCATTCCTCAATCCTCAGTTTTCCAAAGGATCTATGCACAAAAACCTTCCTATGGAGGTCTTGCATAGGACATTACATCTGCAAACTTTAATTTGTTTATATAATGGACCAATGTTTTAGAGGACTTTTTCAGGCGTACCTAATACAATTAGAGAGAGAATCCAGCTTATTATCCACCGAATCAAACTGGTGAGTCGACAGTGTGATAATTACCATTTGTCAAACAATAAAGTGATCTGACTAGACAAACAGTACTTCCAGTAGTCAATACGTATGACCATTATTAATGATTATACTGTTTCATGTCTCATTGAATGTAACCCTTTGTTTTCATGACCCAGCATGTGATGACAGCATGTGATGGGACCTGAACCTTCTTGTTTCTCAGTCAACCAAGCACCATCTTTTAATCAATTCATGTTGGTATATGGAGCTAGTTTGGTATATCACCAATTCAACGTGCTCCCAAGACTGCAGACTCATGGATCAATAATTGATCAATAATTTAATAGACATTCGCACCAAGTAGTGCCGAGAGGGGAGCACCCATTGTTAACTGACACACAAGAAATATGTGTTTGTTGGGGTGTGGCCAGTCCAGCGACCAAGATGGCCGCATGGCACTGAAGCTCTGTCGAGCATTGCCCAAAGCATCCACTTCATTGAGCATTTCCTGATTTCAATATGGGTTATTCGCTGCGTCCAGACCAATTCTCCCTATATTTGGGGCAAAATCTACTGATCCTGGGTTTTGTGTGGCTCACACCTGGATCCTTCCTAAAGTGTCCCTCCGCTGTGGCCTTCGGAGGACCTATGGGGCCAGGACCCGTGGGTGATCTTGAGGGCAGGGTGATTGTGCAGCCGGCGAATGTGGCCAGTGTTTTAAATGTATTATTTCTAGGCAGCACCGTGCCTGCTGGTTTCACCCTGGGTGAGACCAACCTGCAGGGTGCTGGACTGCTGACATGCACTCAGCCTGCTGCGTGATGCAATCCTGGCATGCATCCTGTGCCAAGCCTTGCTGCTAATCCATCATCATCCCAGAGCTCCCAGCCTTAGATGATGTACAGGTCAGCAAGAAGTAATCATCTGGCAGATCCCCTCTAAGCATGGGTCTTGACACTGCCATTTCTGATGACTTGACACCTGCTTCTCCTGGTGCACAATTGTTTTAGCTTGCCCTACGCAGTTTGTTAACACATAAACATGGTCTCCCCCCATAGCTTTCAGATGTGTCTGTCCCTGAATTGGTACATGCCTTTTGATCCATGTTTAATTTAATTGTTTTTTTAAATATATTTTCTAACAGTGCTAACTTATGCCATTATATACTTATTGCTCTTTCTAGGCTTTTATACTCCATGCTTTGTCATCTCCCTGAGGTGTATACCACAATATTTGTAATTTTGTTTTCTTTTAGGGTTTACTGGCATCCCCAACCTCTGTTGAGGCGGGGGGCGTGGGAATAGTTGTTTGTATTCTTGTACCTTTACTTGATGAAGCGTTTCGTTGTGGTACATGACAGGTTTACCCTTACAACCTTTACTTTTATTTTATATTGTCAGATATTACACCTTCACAAGTAGATAGAGACTCAGTTTTTCCACTCTCCTGCATGACATGGAACATCAGAGGTTTGATCAGTCTCCAGAAAGGGAAACATTTAAAAAGATCTTGCTATGGTAGAGGATAAGCCCCGCAATTAGACTCTGTTTATAGAGCCACATCACACATGCATCAGCTCCACAGTATGTTAAAATTGCTGCACGAGTTTCATGAGCTTGCCAAGTAAGAGGTCACTTACCTCAGGAAGTATGCTAGGGAGTACCAGTATGGTGAAGGTGAACGCCCTGGTTGAACATTGGTTTGTTTGCTGTGTCCCCCTTATCACGCCACATATGTGATTCACTTCCGGCGGCCGGATGGAACTGAAGTCACTGACAGCACTGCCATTTTGGCAGACTTTACACACTAATACAAAACACTTTACACATCTTGCACGGGCATCAGCGAGGATGCATTGGCCAATTATTTATCTAAAATTGCTATGGTTTAGCTTGAAACGGGACAACAGTAGTTCCCTCCTCCCCCTTCACATGTGATGAACTCTCACAGGCCGTAGATGACTTGAGTGGCTCTAAGGCTACTGATTTTGATGGGTATACTGGAGACTTTGATAAATCTTATAAACCCGTATGGTCCCTCATTTGTTGGAAATGTATGCTGAGTCTTTTGAACGTGGCTCCCTCCCTACCACGCAGCAGGAAGCTGTCATCACGTTGTTACTCAAACATAATAAGCCTCTCTATCACTGCTCCCTGTATAGATCATTGTCCCTTATATATTATGATACAAAATATTGGCCACATTTTTGGCTACCCACCTTTCTTTATTAATGCACCGCATAATTTTTCCTATGCAGTCTGGATTTATATTGCACCATTCCACTTCAATTAATCTTTGCACCCTTTTTGCACTGATCAATCAAATCACCCCTGCTACGCCATCAGCAGTTGCACTATTAGATGCCAAAAAGGCATTTTATTCACTTGAATGGTGCTTTCTCCATACTAATCCTGCAAATCTGGGCATACCTAAAGGTTTCCGCAATCTGATTTGCCTGTTTTACCAAGATATTTCACCCGTTTATGGCTCAATGGCACATTCACAGAGCCCTTCCTCCTAACGCGTGGTACCCGACAAGGTTGCTCACTTTCTTCTCATTTGTTTATAATTGTCATGGACCCTTTAGTCCATCATCTACAGAAAAACATCTCCTTAGGGGCCTCAGATTCCCACATTGGACACTATTAGCTTCCCTTTATGCGGACAACATAATGTTGTTCATCTGCGATCCCGCTGTTAATTTACCTCCACTCATTTGAGAGGTGCAGCGATTCGGCTTTTTTTCTGATCTGGATATTAACTTGAGTAAATCCGAATTATTCCCTCTTATAGATGCCCCTCTGCCTTGCGACCTTGAATTTCCTCTACAATGGTGCACGTAGTCCACCAGGTATTTTGGCATTCTTATCCATAGCGATCATTCAGAAGTAATCTGTTGCAACTAAGGACTGGCCCTAGAAAAACTCGAAATGCAAGTGGAGAGATGGATTAGGCTCCTGTTGGGCATGGCATTTAAAAAAAATATTCCCATTGCCCTCACAGGCAGTATTTTCACCTCCCTGCGTGGGCTACTCATTCGGCCAATATGTGTTGGTTCCCTACCTCAATTCCATTGGGATGTCCTCATACTGCCCTATGAACGTGGTGGATTTGGAGTCCCCGGCCTCCAATTTTATTTCTATGTAGCCCAATCACAATACACTTATGACTGGTATCACCCTGATGCCAATTTGCCATTTCTAAAACCTGAAAGGGTGCAGCTATTGCGTCTCCCGCTTGCTACCATATGCCTCAAGGTCTCCAGTGTGAAGATAATACAGTACATCAATCAAAATTAGGGGGAGGAGGAGGAGGATTGGGCTAGGTTCACCCTCCTGTGTGATAGGAGTACAGCAAAAAGAATTAGTAGATGACGGATCAAAAGAACCTAGCCAAGAAAAATGGGGGATTCACCAATTGGGTGAAAGACCACCTCTACTGGTAGAAAATACAAATGTATTTTCTTGAGTCCCCTCACTCACCCAGGGTTGCCCCTAGGTGACACGCGTCAGCATTGGGGCCATCCCAAACATCTACTGCTTGGGGCGTGCTGTAACTTGCGGAGTTACAAAGGAGCACTTACTTTGTGAGAATATGTGTAGTGCAGTGTAGGGGGAGTGGTGTAAGTAATGTTTAAAAATTACCTAACTAGTGAGCTAATGTTTTGTTCCTGATCCTAGTTGGTAGGGATAAAAAGGGGTTAATAAAAGGGAAAAGTAACTGTTATGTAATTACAATCCCTAGTATTGTGTCGACATGTTTCAAGGTATCCCCTAAACCTCTTCTTCAGGACAAGAAAGGGACCAGCACTTTGTGTACCACTCCGTGCAGGACCTATTATAAAGTGAAATATAAATTATGAATGCACACCTATTGTGTGAGCATTGGGAAAAAAGATATACATACGGTTGATTCTGAACACATAGTATCTGTCATGGGGAAGAAAAAGCAAAATGCTAATTAATACATACTGCCTGCCCACCGCTCTTGTGGGCAGGTTAAGGCATTACGCTGCGCGTAAAAGAAGGTACTTCATAATATGGTGTAAGTGCCCTTGAAAGTAAACTTAATTAGTGCTCAGATCCTGTGTGGGTTGATATACCACACCCGATATCTCAATTGTGAGCAAGCAAGGTTGAAAAGACATCATTAAAAACACTTGTGGTCAAGGACAAAACAGGACGCACACATGTAACATAAAATCAATTTCTTTTTGTAAATGTACTTATTTTGTGGGAAAAATACGCCTCAAGGTCTGTCTGGGTGGAGGGGCCTGTAGGACCCTCTATTATAATAAGAATACACAAAGGAATGAGCTCATAAGGATTTGTTTTAAGCCATTCATCTCTTGTGCCTTCCTCCAACTGGTTTGAAAAAAGCAATAAGAATTGCAGTGAAAAGGCGGGAAATCAAGGTTATGTAGATTCCTGTAGGGAGAAAAAAGTCTTACTGTACTCAGCAGCCCTCCTTCATTACGACCTAATCATTCCCAAGGCAGACCGCATCTTAGCGTGTCTGTGCCTTGGTACCGGTATAAGTAGTCTAAAAAAACAGACGAGTCATGTCCTCATGCTGTCAGAGACTAGAGCATGGTAAAAACGGTCCACCATATTGTTTGTATTTTTTTAAAAAAGGGGATGACTTTTGAAAGTCTAAATTACTTATTTGTGTACACACAGAAAGGCTCATAAATGGCGGCCATATTGGAATGGACAAGGGATGTTTGTCGTACTGCCTTCAATTTCTTCAAGACACAGGGTAATACACTTCAGTGCTTTTATTCTTGATTTTGATTTTGACATATCATGCCACTAAACAACATTCCAGATAGGGTTTTTTCAAAAAGTTGGGGGCAGTATCAAACCCTAATCCAAGGGATAAAATGAATCTCCAAGTTAGTAGCCATTATGGAGTAGTCACAAAACAGAAGGCGGCCTGGGGATGTTTCATATACTTCCTTTTGGTTAATCAAAAAGACCCAATTTTTAAAACATAAGCAGCTGTTAAGTTGGTTAGTGATTTTATATGTGTGTATCATTTTGCACAACTGTCCTACGATTTTCTGCTTACTTGGTGAAAGTATTTTTTTATTGATCAGGCTTCAAAAGGATATTTATTTGGTGGAAACAGTTTAAGATTTCAGATATCGGGGTTGATTTATCTAGTGAATTGGCCCCATGGTATTTTCTCGTTCAAGCCTCTAATATCTGTGCGTAATTTGAAGACCCATCTTTGCTCCTTCTCTAGTAGAATCTGTTCTAAATTCTCACAGGGTTTTATGTGTTCCAACACTACCCACCGCATGTCATTTGGGGTGTGTTTTTTCTTATTGAAGTGTGCCGTCATTCTGGTACTTGCTCTGTGGCATCGGATGTTGCTCCGATGTTCGCAGATTCTTGTGCTCACCTTCCTGGTGGTCATACCCACATAGTGTAGGTCACAGTGGCACATAATCAGATACATAATGAGTTAGCTGATATTAATATATCAGTCCCAGGATGCAAACCACCACTATTCGATGAAAAGACATCGTAAATCGATTTTAATCCATTTTAATCAGTTTCCTTATAGGGTTTATTATCCGTTTGAATGAATAGGAGAAACATGTTTTTTTCCGATGTTCATAATCAGATACACAACTCCTATAGTTTTGCAAGTGGTGAATTTTCGCAAATCCCATGATTTTCCTGTATTGAAAGTGACCCTTTTAGTGGTTGTAGTGAGGTGGCACACACTACAGTTACCACATGGGTGGTGGCACATTGGTAAAGTACTGATTACTTGTTGGCTACTTTTGTCTTGGGGCTTCGGGCAGGTGTGCACCAGTATATCCTTCAAATTTTTGCCCCTCTTTTGTGAGAACATTGTGTTGGTATGTTCAAGGTACCACTGTTTAGAATCCGCCAATGTTTCTTCACCAACTTTGCGACTTTGTCTAATGCTACACTGAAAGTTGTAATACAGATGGGTCTTTTGTCTTTCTCATTCTCCTGTCATTCATACGTTTCTAGACGGGCATCCCTTTGATGATTTTGTGCTCTTTTCTTTGCCTTTGCAATGATTTTGGAAGGGTATTTCCGTTTTTTCAGTTTCTTTGCTAGGTCTTTTGCCTGCTTGTCTTAATCTGATGTTTCCGTGCAGTTTCTCCTGAGTCTAAGAAACTGTCCGAAGGGGAGATTTTCTTTCAGATGTCGTGGGTGAAAGCTGTCGTACAGTAAGAGGCAGTTTTATGCGGTTGGTTTAAAATATGTTGTGATTTTGAGTGTACCATCCACTGCATAGATGTTAAGGTCAAGGAAGACTAACTCAGACCTGCTCATTGTGTGGGTGAATTTAAGGAAAGGGTCCTGTAGGTTGAACCACTCCAGGAAGATGTTGGCCTCTGTTTCGTCACCTTTCCATATCACCAAGATGTCGTCGATGTATCTCTTCCATACTATAATCTTCTGGCGATGTGGGTTTTGGTCTGATAGGATCTTTTGTTCCTCTAAATGATGGAGGTACAATCCTGCCACACTCGGCGCAAAAGTACTGCCCATGCTGGTACCGTGTTGTTGTTGGAAAAGGGATTCTTCAAAGTGGAGGTAGTTCTCTGTTAGAGCCCATTTGCAACATTCTAGGACCAGATGTTGTGGTGTATGGTAGGTGAATGGGGGTTTTGGGCATTCGCACTCCTGATATTCCTGAAAACTGTTAAGTTTAGGGTACTGATGGTAGGTAGGTACATCCAGGTAGCCCCTCCTGAGTGTGAGGGTACTGTGTAAACTGAAATCCGCATATTGTCCTTAATCGAGGACAACGTCCCCCAGGTGCACTCTGTGAAATGATATTAATTACATTACGAACAATTGGTGAAAGTTCATTCCATGTTTATTCTCTTGTTTTCAAACATAAATTTTTCATGTCTCAATATTTCAGAAATTTCTTAATAATCTGCCCAATGCATTTCGGGCAACGCCCTTTGTCAGGGGACTCTTTCTGTAAATGAGTAAACACACAGCGTTTTTAAACCTTTTTAAGTTCTTCCTTGAGCTTATAATGTTGATACCTTATAGCCCTGTTGTTACAAAATTATGCCCATTGTAATAGTGCTAAAAATCAAAAGCAGTAAATGTGTAAATATTGTCTTAGCGTGGTTCACAACAACATAAAAGAAATACCTGTAAAGAGACGGAAGTTTAAACATACACGTATACCGTAAAAACGTGCGCATTGAGAATTACAACCAAGCCAACGTATATTCTTTCCTATATTTCCCGGTGATACCAATCCAAAGCGTGCAATACAAAGCAAGCAATAGAGTATAGTGGATCAAGAACTGAGGTTACCGTAGGCTGTATTTCAAAGCATCTACCAAGCATTTTGCATCAGCCTGTGAATCAATATTCAAAAATTGTTGTAACATGTTGTTCCAAAAGCGGAGCGACTAGATGGAGTACATGCTGCGAGAAAACGAGTGATTAAATTAACTTATATCTTTATCAATACTTGGCCCGTAGGTCCTACATTAGAAGAAACGAGCGTGTAAGTGACTGTCAAAAAAAGAAACAGACACATTCAGTATCGGTGTCTATTGCCTTACGAGCCGATCGTGAACGAACTACTCTTGTGCAGAAAACCGCTTACCCGATGTTTACGCGTGGAGGTTTCTCCATTTCGGCATTCGTTGTATCGGAACCCGACGCCATGTTTATATTCGTGAGTTTTTAATCTACTTCCGCAAGTTTGTGACCCGTGAGTAATAGAGAATGACAACAGACTATATCTCCTATGTGAAAGAAAGAAAGAATCGCGTTATAGTAAACAAACGAAGTTACGGAAGATTATAAATTGCACATCACCCTTCAGTGCTGAGAGATTTAAAATTAATCGCTACAACAGAAGCTGAGGATACTGCGAAGATAACAGTAATGTCATAATTCAAAACTTCTGTGTAATACATAATATGCTGTCAGCGGTTATACATGAAAAAAAGAATATTGCAAATGAAACATGATTTCATAATAATAAAACATGTTAGGCTGATTTTTAACAGTTTAAAAAACTTTCAAGAAGTTGTTTGTAGTGTCACAGAAAACAATTCATGTCAAAACGTTCATTGAGTCCTTTTGGATGAGCTGAGCTCAAGAAGTTGATCCAGTGTACTTCCCTCCACAGGAGGTGTTGTGTATTGTCTCTTCCAGGAATATTTTTAGTTTGTTCCAGAACTAAAAAACGTACTTGACTGGGATTATTAATGTGTGAGTTGAAATGTACCGCTAAGGGTGATTTAGGGTTCTTAGTACGAATATTACTTTTATGTTCTGTCAAACGTATCTTGATCTTTCGTTCCATTTTTCCTACGTAGATCATCCACATGGGCACTTTATCATATAAATCAAGTTACAACTGTCACAAGTGGCCGTGACTCTCAGCTTTATCGGTGTGCCTTTTTGAGGATGTAGGAACTGGGTTCCCTTGATGATCGCATTGCAGTTGCCACAATTGTGGCACAGCAGAGTTCCCTTATATGTGCTGTTGTGACAATCCTCCTTTTGATTTAAAATTTCTTTGATATTCCGTGTGCGTGAATAAGCGAATATTGGAGGTCTTGAAAAAATTCCCCTGAAATCTTCTTCCAAACTTAATAATGGCCAATGGTTTAATATGATTCTTTAGATGTTTTGACTTTTTGTAGAAAATTTGGATACAAATACCAGTCTGTTTACCTCTTTGATTGTTTTACCTTGTGTTAGTAGTGTTTCTCTTTTGATTTTCTCTACTTTATTTACCGCATCTTGTAGAATTTTATCGGGGTACTCTCTCTCCCGGAATTTGTTGACCATGTTCGACATACTTTCCTTGAATTGTTTCTCTGATGATGAAATTCTTTTCAAACGTAACAGTTGAGAAAATGGAAGGTGGCGCTTTAATGATGGTTGATGGAAACTTTTAAAATATAGTAAGTTGTTTCTTCTGGATTGTGTAGAAGTAGGGTACTGTCGGGTGGGTGTTGATCATAAATTCCCCTTCCTTCTTGGCTACCCAGGCATGGGTAAGTGCTTCTTCTATCATGCTTGTGATTCCGATCCTAATCCGTTCTGTGGGATCCTCTCTGATGAGTCTGTAGTTTCTTTCATCCGACAGGAGTCTGAGGCATTCTTGGCGGTATGCTCCTGTGCTCTGTAAGACAATCCCTCCGCCCTTGTCTGCCGTTTTTTTGGTAATGTCCTTATTGTTGGACAGAATTTTAATGGCTTCCTGTTCCTGTTTCATCGTATTATGGAATGTTCTCATGGTGGTTGGGTCCATTTCTCCAACTTCCCTCAAGAACGCCTTCTTAAAAGCCAGTTGTTCTACTGGTAGGATGGCCGAAGGCGGAGTGAATATTGACTTTTGGTGTAGGCCAGTGTCTCCTTTCTGAATTTCACTTGTTTCCTTATTCTCGAAGAAAACCCGCAATTTTATTTTCCTGATGAGTTCATTCAGCTCATAGCTTAGTAGGAATTTGTCTAATGTTGGGGTGGGCACGAAACCCAATCCTTTCTCCAAAACTGCTAGTTGTATTGTGGATAAAGTGGTTCCTGATAAGTTTACAACTAGACTCGGTTGTTCCTGGTCCTCGGTAGAGTCGGTGGGCCCATACTCCTGGTTTGACTCCCTGCTGACTCCAGTGGTTGTGCCCATTGCACCTGTTGCCCTCTTTTCATCTTGCCTCTTTGAGCCCCTCTCCCTTGTCCTAAAAAGGGAGCCAGTGAATTTTCTGCTTGTGGGGGCTGACTCCCAGTAGGAATACGGTTGTGGTTGGTATTGTGGAGGGCCGTAGAAGAAAGGTAGAGCTGGGAAAGGTGGTGGTTGATAAGGGGGCCAACCGTAGTCTCCTTGGCCTCCTCTGTTTCTCATCCTTCCTCTACAATTGCGGCGGCCTATTGAGTTGTTTCTTTGCCCAGAACTACTGTCAGAGTCATTTGAGCTAGTGTCCGACCCATCTGTGTCCGTGTTGTATTCCGGATTCCTCCCCGACAGGTGATAGTGATCCCTGATGTAAGGGTAGGCCTTCTCGTGGCTGAAGTTTTTTCCATCTTTCTTGAACTTTTGATATTTGGTCTCTTTCAGTGTGATCTCAAATTCTGTCATGGTCTTGTTTAGCTCATCTAATTGTTTTTTCAATTCTGTTGGTGCCTGGAAATTCTTAAGTTTAGCCTCTAAGGTGTGTATTTCTTCCTTCATTTCTTGTGAAAGGCGTCTTGCGGTTTTTATAATCAGAACTAGCCAATCAATTGTGCAATGCCAAGAGATTAGCGACCAATCTCTTTTGAAAGCCTTATCTGGTTGGAAAATAAATGGCTCATTACGCACAATCAGTCCCCTTGGCGATGCATTTATCCTTCGGTATTCGGTCATCATAAAAATTAGGTCTTTTTGATTAACCAAAAGGAAGTATGAGTAACATCCCCAGGCCGCCTTTTGTTTTGTGACTACTCCATAATGGAGATTCATTTTATCCCTTGGATTAGGGTTTGATACTGCCCCCAACCTTTTGAAAAAACCCTATCTGACATGTTTTTTAACGGCATGTTATGTGAAAATCAATATCAAGAATAAAGACACTGAAGTTTTTTACTCCGTGTTTTCAATAAATTGAAGGCAGTACGACAAACATCCCTAGTCTATCTTTTCTGTTTATTGCCTTTTTTGACCATTCCAATATGGCCACCATTTATGAGCCTCTCTGTGTCCCTTAGACCAGGGTTCAATACTGACCCCAACCTATTTTGACAAAATACCTGGCGTCCTCCTATATTCATACGAGGGACTCCTGCACACAAATAAGTAATTTAGACTTTCAAAAGTCACACCCTTTTTTGAAAAAATACAAACAATATGGTAGACCGTTTTCACCACAAAACGAGACTGCGCGTTACATGTTCTAGTCCCTGACAGCAAGAGGACAAGATTCGGCTGTTTTTTTAGGCTACTTATACCGGTACCGAGGCACAGACACGCTAAGATGCGGTCTGCCTTGGGAATGAACAGGTCATAATGACGGAGGGTTGCTGAGCACAGTAAGACTTTTTTCTCCCTACAGGAATCTACATAACCTTGATTTCCCACATTTTCACTGCATTTCTTATTGCTTTTTTCAAACCAGTTAGAGGAAGGCACAAGAGATGAATGGCTTAAAACAAATCCTTATAATCTCATTCCTTTGTGTATTCTTATTATAATATAGGTTTTCTACAGGCCCCTCCACCTAGACAGACCATGAGGCATATTTTTGCCACAAAATAAGTACGTTTCAAAAAGAAATTGATTTTATGTTACATGTTGTGTGCGTCCTGTTTTGTCCTTGACCACGAGTGTTTTTAATTATGTCTTCTTCTCAACCTTGCTTGCTCACAATTGAGATATCGAGTGTGGTATATTAACCCACACAGGATCTGAGCACTAATTAAGTTTACCTTCAAGGGCACTTACACCATATTATGAAGTGCCTTCTTTTACGCACAGCGTAACACCTTAACCTGCCCACAAGAGCGGCGGGCAGGCAGTATGTATTAATTAGCATTTTGCTTTTTCTTCCCCATGACAGATACTATGTGTTCAGCATCAACCGTATGTATATTTTTTTTCCCAATGCTCACACAATAGGTGTGCATTCATAATTTATATTTCACTTTATTATAGGTCCTGCACGGATTGGTACACAAAGGGCTGGTCCCTTTTTTGTCCTGAAGAAGAGGTTTAGGGGATACCGTGAAACATGTCAACACAATACTAGGGATTGTAATTACATCACAGTTACTTTTCCCTTTTATTAACCGCTTTTTATCCCTACCAACTAGGAGCAGGAATAAAACATTAGCTCACTAGTTAGGTAATTTTTAAACATCACTTACACCACTCCCCCTACACTGCACTACACATATCCTCCCAAAGTAAGTGCTCCTACGTAACTCCGCAAGTCGCAGCACGCCCCAAGCAGTAGATGTTTGGGATGGCCCCAATGAAGAAGCATGTGACCTAGGGGCAACCCTGGGTGAGTGAGGGGACTCAAGAAAATAATTTTTTATTTTCTACTAGTAGAGGTGGTCTTTCACCCAATTGGTTAATCCCCCGTTTTTCTTGGCTAGGTTCTTTTGACCCAATAATACAGTACAGACGATCGCCACTACTAGTTGGCCATGGTTTAAACGCCTGTGCTACCTTGGTGGGGATACGCTTAACTCTCCGCATTGCCCACTTATAAAAAACCCTTTGCTCCCACTCACTCTTGAAAGATTGGTACTGCGTTCTCTTTGCACATATTCTTGTGGGTCATGGGTGACCTGTTTATAAGTGGTGTACTCAAGCCCAGTTCTACTATGGCTAAGGAAGGACAATCAATGACTATGGAGGGATTTACATTTCATCATTTACACAGTCCATTATGGGCTGTGCTACCCACCTACCCGACTGAACCTAAAAGGTTTCCCACCACTCACATTATTGATCACTTCCCCAGATGGCAGCCATCTTGTTTCCAAATTATTTCACACATCCTCACAACTAAAGACCACTGGAGTGGAGAGAGCCAGGGCTGCATGGGAACACAAACTGGGTATCTCTATTTTGAATAGGATTTGGTATTACTGCTGTATGCAGACTAAACTTGTTTCCGGAAACCACCATCATAAACTATCACATTATAAATATATATCCATAGAGCCTACACTACCCCTGATACACTGCTGAAATTTGACTACTAGATCCCACCAGTGCCCTAAATATTACGTGGACCAAGCAGATTTCCTCTACTTGACATGGACCTGTGGGGTGATAGTGTCCTTTTGGAAGTACATCTATTCTATCCTGTTTCTTATGGTTGGACGACTAATTTCTGCTGACCCTCTGATGGATTTATTGGGGTATGTTAAAGCATTACCATTGGGACAACGTTGTTTTACTGCTATTGCTTTACTTCTAGCTAAATGACAAATTGTGCTTCACTAGGGTGCTCGCACCTCTCCAATGGCTGGCTGATCGTTTGTCCTACTGGGATAATAACCTTGATTTGTATGCCTCCCTGCAGCCAATTACTTCCAGGCCTAAAGATATCTGACAACCACTGCTGAGTCCCAAACTGATATGGACTCATTTTTTTCAGGGACCATACCACAGCAAAGGCCTCCCTCTCAATGGTACTCCACCTTTGTTCTCTGGGGAGAAGTCGCCCAAGGCCTTCCTCACTTACTTGTGCCAACTCTGCCCCAATCCCTTGTTCTGAAGCATTTTTCTGAACCGCCAAATTCCTTTGTGTAGTCAGGGCCTAATAACACTGGTGCTCAACATATAGCCTCTCTCAGAGTGTCAAAGACCTTCTAACACTCTAGGGTTCACATCACTTTCTTTGGCCTCTTTTTAGAAGTAAGTTCTGTCAGGGGAGCCACAATGGTCTCTTAGTTCTGAACAAATCTTTTATAGAACTGCCCTGACCTGTGTCTGGACTTTAGGAGCAGTTCAATCAAAATTGTTTGAATTTAGGATTTTGGCCTGGAGAGTCAGACATGGCCCCACCTGTCAGACACACCACAGAACCTGCTCTATTCTTCATTTGCTGGCCATAATAGTCAGACCTTTCTGCTATAAGGCCTGAATCACTTTCCTTTGGTGGTTTAAGTGATCCTCCCAGGTGGAACTATAAACAATAATACCATCAAGATAAGCTGCTCCCGGACCCCAAACCCCCCACTCCTCCCCCCCATTCTGATATTTCCGGAAAACATAGACCCCTAGGATACACCCGGCTAGACTCCCCTTTTAAGGTACCTATGGTAAAACCATAAACAGACCAGGAGCTCGGGGTGGGAGGGTTAGGGAGGGGGAATAGTTGCTGGGGTTGTTTATTTTAGTCAAATAGGACATTTACGTTTTGCGAATTGGATGTTTTTATATTACAGATGTCTCACTTTTGAAAATGTTGCATTTCTCTGAAAGCAATTGCAGTACTCTTTCAATGCCTTATATGTACCTCTATAGTATGGACTCATATACTGTATCCTTTAATGCTGCCTTAAAGAGGAGGACAACAACAACAAAAAACAAAAAAAGACCTTTCTGTGCCAATTCTCTACAATGTTATGAAGTCACGGTCCTCAATAAAGTTTGTATAAAAAAAAATAAAAAAAATAAGCTGCACTGCTTCAACCCAGAAAGAACCCTATTCACCAACTTTGCAAAGGTGGTAGGGCCATTGTTTAAGCCGAATGGCCGTATTCTGAACTGGTGATGTTCCTCTGGTGTGTGTATTGGTGACCTCCCCTTTGCTCCTTCAGTGAGAGCAATCTGCCAGTAGCTGGAAGTCAAAACAAATGTAATCCAATACTTAGCAGCCCCTAACCTATCAATGAGCTCATCAGCTCTAGGTATAAGGTGAGCATCAGTCTAAGTGACTGCATTCAGTCCTCTGTACCACACACAGAACTCTAACTCCTTATTTCCCCCTTGGGCTCGCCCATGGACTGTCAGAGGGCTAAATTGTCCCCAACTCCAGCATCTTAGCCACCTCAACCTTGATTCTGGCTCTGACCTGGTCAGACAACCGGTACAGTTTATTTTTGAAAGGTGGGCTGTCACCAGTGTCAATGTGGTACACAAACCAATCAGTAATACCTGGGGTCAAAGAGAACAGACCAGCAAACTGCCCCAGCACCTGCTTGTAGTCTCAGTGCTTCTAGTCTGTCAATTTGGGGGAGAGTACAACTCCTTCCACTGACCCATCTTCCACATTGTTTGGTAGGAGGTTGGGCACTGGGTCAGTCTCCTCGTCTTTTCTCTCATCTGTGACCAGTAACAAGGCCATGTCTGTCCTGTCATGGTAGGGTTTAAATCTATTAACATGCAGGACACTATGATGGCTCCTTAGAATGTTAAGGTCTACCAGGGAGGCAACCTTACACTGCTTTTCAAAGATTGGATAGGACCCAACCTACTTGTCATAGAGGACTTGTCATGGAGGACCCTACGAGCCACAGGCACAAACACCCATACCAATTGTACCCATACTCAAACATGGCAGCCTTTTGATCATACCAGTGCTTCATGAGATCCTGGTTGGCCTCCAGTTCTCTGCTTGTCATATAAATATAGTCTGCCTTGCAAGAGCGCAAGCCCAGCACATAGTCAAGCACATTGTCTTTTACTTCCTTGAGAGGAATTTTTGTAAAGACTCTCTCAGCAGACACAATGGACTCCTCACCGGGTCCCTAAACAAGAGCTTAAAGAGGCTAAAACTAATCCCTTTTAGTAGGACGTCCCTCTAGGCAAACAGCAGGCATGGGAGGAGAACATGCCATCACCTCCTGAGTCTTCCTCAGGCCCTCAAGGATGGGACAGTCTCTCTGACCCATACAAAACTCTTCTTTGGATGGTCCACTGGCTTTACTCAGTTCTGCCAAGTCTGACACCTCTAACAGGAATGGAGTCCCTTCCCCAGAGGTCAGATCATCCCCCGCAGGGTCAGATTCCTGCTGCACCTCTGGAGTTCCCTGGGCTGGCTCTCTAGACTCAGTGCCCTTGCCCATGATTTCTTGGCCCATTTTTCGAGGGTCTAGGTGTCCATCATTTCCCTTCTGGCTAGTCTGTGAACTGGTCACGGCACATACCCACTCAGACAGCTCAAATATTCTTATATGGGACCCTCTCTCCACCTCTGACCATTCTTCAAGATCATTTCCCAGTAATCATTGTACTGGTGATTCAGGAGACACAGCTATCTTTATAGGGCCTGCACACCTCCCCTTTGCAAATACATCCTAGATATTGGATTGAGTTTAGTCCTGCTGTCTGCTTAGGCCTCCTGGTGATCTGCTCTTTAGACACCAGTGTGTTCACTACCATAGTTACATCGGCTCCTGTGCCTTCCGGAGACTCAGCCTCAGTTCCATTGATAGTAGGCCTCTGTCTGTACCTATCTATGCTTGGAGGTAAGGCGACCACCCAGGTACACTAAGATTGCCTCTGTCACTTCCCTACCCATTTCTGGGTCACTCTCCACCCCCACACTTACATAGCAATCCCTGGGGACTACCCACCAGTTGGGGGCGTATTTGTGCAGCCATCATTTCCTTTCTTATGCCCTAGCTGACTACAGTCAAAGCACTTTCCCACCTTTGAGGGATCAAAGAACATACCATTCTTTTCCTGATACCCCCTCCTTTTGAAGTTGGAGTGGCTCAGTGGATCCTCCTTGTTCATGTTTTTGTAGGTCTTTAGAGGACTCCTGTTTTTGACCGTCTTTCTCCTGGGCTTTCCTCGGTGGGAGGACTGTACTCCCTTCTTCTGATCAACCCCCAAGTGCTAATTGAAAACCAAGATTCTAACACACTCATCAGCTGCCCTGGCTAGTTCAAAGGACAAGGCAGCTTAGAGTCCAATAGGTACGGTTGTAATGTCTCTCGCACTTAATGAGTCAAAATGTTTACTTTCACAAACAAATTGTACAGACCCTTACATGCAGTTACTTGATTACCATCAATCCAGCCTCCTAGCGCTTTTCTGGGAGGTCCACAAAGTCCACCGAGGACTGTCTGTTCACTTCCTGGGTGTCTCTGAATTTCACCCTGTACTGTTCTGGGACCAAACCAAATTTATCAAGTAAGCATCTTCTCATGTGGGTGTAGGATTTAGCCTCACCCAGTATAGGAGCAGGAGCTTATCCCTCACAGCTTTAGGAATTAGTTCCCACAGGAGTGAATATCAATGCTTGGAGCTGACGTCCCTAATGTGAAGGGCACTGTCAAGTAGTGTGATCCATTTGCCAATGCCGTCCCCGTCTGTATACTTGGGCACAATTCCCTGTAGAGCTTGGAATCAAATCACCCACTCCGGGACACCTCAACTTCTTCAATTTTGCTGCGATCAGTTCTACTCTCCCCTTCACTTGCCCACATCTTCTCAGCTAAAGCTAGCTATCATTCCCCTAGGGCTAGCTCCCTTTCCCTTAGGGACATCCCTGGCTCCTGTGTGGGAGACCCTCCTTTACCAATCCTTGCTGGAATGACAACCCCAATACTGGAAGCAATGGAGAAGGAATCATCATCACCCTCCTCCTGGGTGACATTGTGGGGGTTAACCCTTCCCTCCCCTTCATTTTCTGGGGATGACCTGGGCCAGTACTTCAAGAACCATAAGCTCAGCAATATCGAGTTTAGTCAGTTTAGCCAGATACAGCTCTATGGTATACCTAGCTTTGTTTTATGACAACTTAAAGGATTTTTAAATACCTTACCTAATTACTGTATCTTGTATTTTAAAGGCAAGTCCTTACCCACACCACTGAACACTAAATATTGGAAGTGGGTTATTGGGAGGGTTTTGTATTCCCCTACCACTCGTAATCAGGGTACCAGCAGGCTATAATGTTCAGTAAAGGTCTCAGTAAATTAGCCCCTTGCTTATCCCTTTGTTGCTGACAACACGTAGTCAGGCCTAACTTAGGAGCTAGAAGCATTTTAAAACACCAAATATGTAAAAAAACAACACACAATAAAAATGCCACACCAATTTATAAAAATAGAAACTATTTTTATGAACAAATAGACTTCAAAATAACAAAATTCCAATGTAGGGAACTGGAGAAATGAATTGTTTTAGATTAACTGTGTCATAGTGGATAAAAATATACAACGCCATTCTGGTACATTTGGTCGCACTTGATTGGGGTAAAGTCAAACTTTGAGCCCAACCGGGATGGAGCCCTGGTCGGATACACTAAGTGAGAAGCACTGGTCAAAACTTTACATTTACACTTAGAAACTTTTTCCTAAGGTTTTTACTGATGTTGCTTGACCCTCCACAGCAGGCCCGATTCTGTGAGGTGTTCACCAGCTTAACTTTCTGTGAGGTCATGGTAAAATGCTGGAATTCTGGAGCTCCAGTGCCTTTGCTGGAGCAGAGTTTTCAGTTTGAAAATTCAGTGGCATTTGAAGCTCTGGCATGTCTATTCGTTGTACTAATTTATTAATAATTAATAATTAATTATTTGTCTTGTGCAAATGCGTTTATATTAATCAATCCGTTTGTCCTAACAAGAGAGAGAATTACACGTGGGTGCGCATAAATGTGCTGTTTAAAAATAACGTGCGTGTTTTCATGTTTAAACGTTGCTATGTGCTGTTTATTTTTGAGCACAAAATGCTTTCCGAATTAATGCTTTTCTATGTTGCAAGTGCTAGATAGATGCATACACATAAGGGTATTAGTGGGGTTAACACTGTTTAATCACTATGCTGTGGTAACGTTGTTTTTGTTTCTTTTAATTAAGATGGTCTATTGAGGCCTATGATGGCCTAGAAAAGATGGCCGATTTGTAAGCCTGGCTGTGATTTATAATATGAAAACTGTGACGAGGGAGACCCCTGCTGGAAATGGTCCTGAAGCTAACTGACCATGGTCCTTGCTTGCTTGTTTCATGTCTATTCGTTGTACTAATTTATTAATAATTAATAATTAATTATTTGTCTTGTGCAAATGCGTTTATATTAATCAATCCGTTTGTCCTAACAAGAGAGAGTTACACGTGGGTGCGCATAAATGTGCTGTTTAAAAATAACGTGCGTGTTTTCATGTTTAAACGTTGCTATGTGCTGTTTATTTTTGAGCACAAAATGCTTTCCGAATTAATGCTTTTCTATGTTGCAAGTGCTAGATAGATGCATACACATAAGGGTATTAGTGGGGTTAACACTGTTTAATCACTATGCTGTGGTAACGTTGTTTTTGTTTCTTTTAATTAAGATGGTCTATTGAGGCCTATGATGGCCTAGAAAAGATGGCCGATTTGTAAGCCTGGCTGTGATTTATAATATGAAAACTGTGACGAGGGAGACCCCTGCTGGAAATGGTCCTGAAGCTAACTGACCATGGTCCTTGCTTGCTTGTTTGAAAACTTTCCATGAGGACAGCAGCAGTTTTGGGAGATCTCCAAGTGAAATGAAAATGTCCTTGGCAGCTTTGGGAAACAAAGGAGCCTTAGAGAAAAACTCTGAACTGTGGCTCGATTGCCGAGGAGAAGTAGAACTAATAAGATACATGTTTTATTTCTTGGTTCCTGTTCCGTAGTCTTTATTATGTGAACTTTCCCTGAGCGGAGATTTTCAAATGTAGCGATGTTACATCCTTTCCTTCTCGCTCTGCTCAGCAGGTCCGGCGGACATTACGACCTTTTCTATGTTTCCAATGTATCTTTCCATTGTTTAAGACACTATAAGAAATGTTAGCCTAGAGAGGGTTTTTGCCACTTGCCATTTTGCCTTTGCCGCGTACCGAATCTGCGTTGCTGAGGATCGATGCTGAAGGGACTTCGTCTTGAGAGATATTTACCGAGAGACTTGTCCTGACCCGTTCTGACATTTAGCTAGAATAGGTAACTATGAGAAAATGATTTACTCTGATTGATTTCCTTTGACTAATTCTAGATAAAGCAATATAATTTTAAACATGGTGTTGGATATTCTTTCTTGTCAATTATTGGGTTTACATTTTTGATCATTGCTGTATATGTTGTATAGATTATGTTTAAGGACAGTCACAAAAACCAGGTCTTATCGACCTCGATATAGATGCAGGGTGATTAGGAGTTTTCCTTCCACAGGTTTATTGCTGGTAGAGTATTTGAGCGTATGTTAGTGTAGTGAAATGGGCCCTAGCGTATGATGTATGCATGTGCGTGTAACTGTGAGATTACTTTATCCGTGGTAGTGGGAATATTATACACACCCTGATCTCTATCAATTTCCTGGTAGCAGAGGATGGTTTTTGATGATTGTCTTGATCTGATAAGATTGCTTGTACATTAGTTTATTGATTATTGATTATTGGTTCATGTTGGTATATGTACTAATACTATATGTTGGAGTCGTAATGTTGAGTTATATGTAGTGCTTCTGGAACCTGGAAGCTGTAGCAGTTCCGTAGTAGGGCAGAGGGAAGTATATGCTGCTCTCGGGAAAGACGGAATTGTAAGGAATAACGTGTGACAATTGAAGTTGCGCGTCACATTGTCTGGGTTCGGAATCAGTGACATCGTCGTATGTTACTATTAGATATTTCTGGTATATAAGGAGTGTGTATGATAGTGAAGGTTATCTGTGAAACTTTGGTCTTAAGTCCCAGGGATCCGTAAGGATTTCCGTTAAAGCTTATCGTGGGAGGAGTAATAGGTATTCTCTGAGCTTGTTTGAAGAACTGGGCAAAGAAAGCTTGCTTAGTTGATGTATGTTATAATTCTGTAGTGGGACAGATTGTGCGCTGTTCTCGGGAAGCAGGATTCTGTGCGTATGTACTATATTTTCTTGTATGAATGTGCGTGAATGTTTGTACATTTAGTTGATTGTAAGACTCTTTGGACAAGTCCTAGAGGAAACAGTTAATGAATGTATGTTAGTAGGGCAGAGTAGAGGAAGTGCTACTGTGTCAATGAAAGGTCTCTTATGAATAGACTTTCTTTTTACTATTCTGTGGTTAGCGAAGCAGACAATGGAGATGTTTTTTATGTTGTAACTAATAGATTTGTAGAAATTTTGTCACGAAGTCTACTGAAAAGATTTTGTAAAGGAGGGGTAGACGAGTGACAGAAGACAGGAGACAAGCGACTGCAGCGACTGTTGACGTCAGAAAGACCGCGCTCTGATTGGATGGTAGATCAGAATAGTGCTCGCGCTAGGATTGGTGCGTTAGTGTGAGCCGCGCAAGGATTGGAAGGGCTATTTAGTGACGTAGACGTTCCAGGATTGGTGCGTTAGTGTGAGTGGCGCTGTTATTGGTTGAAAATTCGTATTGTATATTTATAATACCAGAAAGAGTAGAGAGTTTTGGTAAACGCTAAAATGTATTACCAAGAAGAGAAAAAGAAGAAAACATTTTTTGGTAAAATTAAGAAGTGGTTTAGCAAGGATAAAGATGTTAAAACAAGAGAGGGTGAGTTGTTACCTCCACCGAAAACACCTGCATCCTTCATGGCTGCAAGACATGGGTTTTATACCTGTATATGGTTGGAGAATTGGGTTAGGTATACTAAAGAAGATGGTGTTCTAGCATTTCCAGAACATGGTTCATTTAATCTAGCCGTGTTGAGAAATTTACGGGAAAAGATGTTATGTCTAGACCCGAAACCGAGACCTACACAGTTCGAGGCTTTAGTGGAATGGGAAGAGGAAGTACATGAGAGAGAAAAACAGAGATCTGGAGGGTACTATAGGTACATGTTTGGGAGGAGACATGATCGTGAGACTCATCATGATCGAATGAAAAGGTGGCGAGATGTTAGTATGTCAGAGGGATTATATCCGATGAGAACAGTTGAAGAAGGAGCAGAAAGGGTTCCTGAGTCAGAAATGAGAAAATATGGAGTTAATGAGTATGAGGATGAGGTCTTAAATGACATGATTTACAAGAGACCACCTCCATATGGACCAGAACCGGATAAAAGTACACCAGTTGTTTCTCCGATAAGAGATACAGTGTGTGTTAGTGAGACAGAAAATGAGACACCTGAGGTAAGAAGTGATCATTACCTTGATGAGAATGCCAGACAATTAGCCAGAACTACAACAGAGTTGACAGAGAAAATTAGGGAGTTAACGAAGAATCTAGAAGCTGTTACGGTGCCTGTAACAATAGGTCCGGTTATGCCTGTGTTTGACAAACAGAGGACAGGTGAGAATGGACTGGTGATTCCATATGTTGGGAATAATCTGACAAATTCAGTTGGTCCTTCAGGAGATTCAGGCAAAAGAGCAGAAAGAAGTGACCTGAGACAATCAAGACATGACACATGTAGTGAAATATTGGATGCTAGTGAAGCTAGTTGTTCAGGGATGCCAATTTTAGAACCGCAAAAGAGAGTGGTTCCAGTGAGAAAAACTGCTGAAATAACAGTTGATGATTTGAATGATTGGATGAAGGTTCTACAGAAAAAGGATAAAGATCCACAAGTAATTGATGTAGCTAGGTTACGTGTAGAACTAGAAGAGCTTGTTACAGGAACAGTTCCAACAGAGATTCTGAAGAGTCATCATGATGGTGAACTAATGTTCATGTGCAAAAATATCACCTGGAGAGCAAGGAATACACATGACAGGCTAAGAGCGATAGCAAATGAGCAGGGAGTTGACATTGATAAAGTGAAAGCTTTACAAAGAACTTACAGGATGGATTTTACAGAGAAGGATATTGAGAATTTGAATGCTACTGGTAGAACAGGACAGATTAAGGAAATGGTAGCATTATTGCAAAGATGGGGTGATGTAGAAAAGTGGAAGGATAGGTGGTACAAGAAAAGAGATGAAGCTGAAGATAGAACAACTTATTCAGCATTTCCAGTGAGAGAAAAGGAGAAACCAGTGGATAATTATCCTATGAGAGAAATACCTGGAGGAGGATATGTACATGTTCCATGGACCAGACAGGATATTTTATCATTCACGAATGATTTCCCTCGATTGAGAGAAAAGCCCGTCGAGTGGTATAGGCAGGTAGATAGGTTTGTGAAATTGTCAAAAGTGCTGTGGGTTGACCTGAATAGTCTGTTTGATATAATTGTTCCAGCAGACTTGTGGACTGAGTGTAAAATAGTTGTGAGTTGGCCTACTGAGGAATATCCAAGAGACCCAAGAACAGGGGCACCAGATCCAGAGGTAATGAGAAAGTATGATCAGGTGATGGTATACCTGAAGAGTAAAGTTCCTGCAAAAGAGACAGACTGGGTAAAGATAGATCGAACACAACAGGAAGCGAAAGAATCAGTTCATGCTTTTTACGAGAGGCTGATACTGGCATTTAAACAATTCAGTGGAGATGAACACCTGGGTGACAAAGATTTGAGTCATTTTGTATACAGATTTGTATATGGCCTTAGACCTGAAATTGGTGAGAGAATTCGTGAGCACACAGTGGATTGGCAGAGTAAGAAAGTAGATGAGATCCTGAGACATGCGAAATACTTCAGTGATGAAATTGAAGCAAAACAAAGAAAGCTGAAAGAGAAAGCAATGTGGGCACAAGTGAAAGTTGCAGAAAGACAGGAAGCACAGTTAGTGGAACAAGCGAATAATCCAGGAAATAATGCAGGGAATAGACCTAGATTTGCAGGGAAAGGAAAGGGAAGTCTTGAGGAAGCGAAAAAAAAGTTTCCTTGTCACAACTGTGGCCAATTGGGGCATTGGAGATCGGAATGTCCTAATCCACCATTAGTAAGTAATGAAAATAAACCCTTAAATCAACAGGTGCAGAACGAAGGAAATAATCAACAGCAGCAACAACAGAAAGTTGTGAGACAGCAGAGTCAAGAGCCAAAACCGCCCTTGCCGCAGAATAGAGGGTTACAAAAGTATAATCAGGATTCAGGATTCTACAATGATGAGCAGGTAAACAAACCAAGACGTTCTAACAAAGTACAACAGTACTTGTTAAAGAGTGAAGGGAGTGAGTCTGAGGGTGATTATTGACGGTGCCGAGGAGAGGAAGAAGAGTGCATACTTGGTGCAACTCTAGAAATAGACCAGGCAGGACCATTTGTGGATGGGAAAATAAATGAGGAGAGTGTTACTTTTTTGGTAGACACAGGTGCGACAAGATCAACTGTCAGGTCAACAGATGTTAGAAATCTTCCTCTCTCGGATGAAGCAATCCAAGTAGTTGGTGTAGCCAATACGCAAATCAGAACATGTCTTACTGAACCTGTAAGAGTACAGATAGGGAAATTTTCAGACATGCACAGATTCATTGTCTGTGACACGAGTCCAGTGAACCTATTGGGTAGGGACTTGTTATGCAAAATGAACTGTACAATTGTTTGTACACCGGATGGAATAGCCTTTGAGACACCAGATGAAGATGTTTTGTACCGAGTGACTCTAGAGAATAGAGAAAGTGAGTTAATTGGTGCATTTGCTGTGTTTAATCCGGAGGATTTGCCTCGAGAGCTGAGAGACACAGTGAAAAGGACAGTTTGGGATTTTACTGGAGAGGATGTGGGATTGATGAATAATGTAGATCCAGTGAAAATTGCAGTGAAAGAGGGAATTACATATCCTAACATTCCTCAATACAAAATGACACCAGAAATAATTGAAGGGATAACTCCTATAATTGAGAAAATGATTCAGCAAGGAGTCCTGAGAGAACTACTGAGTAGTCCGTGTAATTCACCGATAATGGGACTAAAAAAGCCCAATGGGAAATTTAGGATTGTACAGGATTTGAGAAAAATTAATAAAATTGTGGTGGCATGTTGTCCTATTGTGCCAAATCCATCAGTGATCCTGTATCAAATTCCACATGATGCTGAGTGGTATACAGTGATTGATTTGTGTCATGCGTTCTTTTCAATTCCATTGCATCATGATAGCCAACCGATTTTTGCATTTAGGTTTGGCCAGCGTATCTTAGCATGGTGTCGTATCCCACAGGGGTATACGGAGAGTCCTTCGATATTCAATCAGTTATTGAAGAAATCGTTGGAAAGTTTGATCATGCCCGAGAGTTCAGTGCTAGTGCAGTATATTGATGACCTACTGGTGGCATCAAAGACACGTGAAGCTTGTGAAGTAGATAATATAGCTTTACTGAATCATCTGGCAGATGGAGGGTTAAAGGTATCTCCAGCCAAATTGCAATTTTGCAAGAAAGAGGTGCATTATCTTGGACACAATATTGAAAAGGGTCTGAGAAAAGTGACTGATGACAGGATCAGAATAATCAGAGAAATGAAAGCTCCAAAAACCCAGAGAGAAGTGAGAATGTTCCTGGGTATGGTGGGTTATTGTCGTCAGTGGATAATTAATTTTTCCTTGATAGCAAAGCCACTGATTAAACTGACAAAAAGTGAGATGACGGATCCATTGGATCTAGATGCAGAACAAATGGCAGCATTTGAAGAGCTCAAAAATAAAATGTGTGAGGCTCCAGCCTTGGGTATGCCTGACTATGAGAAAGAATTTGAGTTGTACTGCAGTGAGAGGAATGGATGTGCACTTTCAGTGTTAATTCAGAAACATGGATTACTGAGAAGGCCTATTGCGTACTTCTCATCGACACTTGACCCTGTAGCTATGGGTTTACCAGGTTGTCTGAAATCTGTGGCAGCAACATGCAGAAGCCTGGAACAGAGTGAGGGAATCATAATGGGATATCCTGTAAGGGTATTCGTACCTCACAATGTGGCAATTCTTTTGACAAGAAGCAGAACTCAGTACATGTCACATAGTCGGTTGACTAAATATGAAAAAGTGATTCTGGGAGCATCAAATGTGACTCTCGAGAGATGTGTAAATGTGAATCCAGCAACACTTTTGCCAGATATTGAAAATGTGGGAGTGAAAATGGAAGATGATCATGATTGTTTGGATGTGCTTGATTACTGTACAAAACCGAGACCAGACATAAGGGATCTACCCTTGCATGAGAGTGATCATGTGTTGTTTGTGGATGGATCATGCCTGAGAAATGATAATGGTGTGCTATGTGCAGCATATGCGGTATGCAAAGTTTCAGAGGTCATGGAAGCATCACCATTGAAAGGAGTGAAATCTGCGCAAGTTGCTGAATGGTGGCATTGACAAAAGCTTGCGAAATTGGGAAAGATTTGAGGACAACTGTAATGAATGATAGTCAGTATGGATTTGGAGTGGTGCATGATTTTGGCCAGCTTTGGCTACAAAGAGGTTTCTTGACATCGAGTGGAACTCCGATAAAGAATGCTGAAATGATTGGTAAATTGCTTGAGGCGATACAGCTGCCTAAGGAGTTAGCAGTTGTAAAATGTGCTGCCCATGGACAAGGGGAGGATTTTATAACGGTCGGAAACCGTTATGCCAACGATGTTGCGCAATACTGTGCCAAGACAAATCAGTCCATTAATCGGGACAGAGAGGGGGAAATGTCTTTACTCTCTGTGATGTTTACTAATGTTTTAGAGACATGGGATGAAGTGAAGCAGTTGCAAGATGAGGCAGGAGAGGAAGAGAAAAAAGATTGGATTAAGGCAGGATGTGCTCCAAGAGAAACAGACCATGTTTGGGTCTACAGAGATGGCAGACCGGTAATGCCCAACTCCATCTTGTCGTCAATGGCAAGGATGTATCATGGCCAGGGACATTTGGGGAGGGATGCGATGGTTAGGTCGTTCAAGCAGACCTGGTACAATGCAAAGTTCAGGACAATTGCAGAAAGCATCTGTCAGAGGTGTTTAGTTTGTCAGCAATTTAACACTGGGAAAAAGACAGTGGTGAGTCTGGGGACAATAGGCAGAGAAGGAGGTCCTTTTACAAGAATGCAGATTGATTTCATTGAAATGCCCCAAGTAAACAGACTGAGGTATGTTTTAGTGGTAGTCTGTTTGTTTTCAAGGTGGGTGGAAGCTTACCCGACTAGAAGAAATGATGGATTAACAGTGGCAAAGTTACTGTTAAGGGAGTTGATTCCTAGGTACGGGTTTCCAGTAACAATTGAGTCTGATAGAGGTGGACACTTTCAAAATGAGCTTATGAGTTTGATTTGTGAGGCATTGAAAATACAGCAGAAGCTACATTGTGCATACCGACCAGAGGCTTCTGGTGTGGTTGAGCAGATTAATGGCACAATCAAGAATAGGATTGGAAAAATGTGCTTAGCCACTGGCATGAAATGGCCAGACGTTTTACCTCTAGTTCTGATGACTATGAGATCTACTCCAGATAGAACTACTGGTTTGAGTCCGCACGGAATAATCATGGGACGTGCAATGCGCCATGCATTCGTGCCTGTCAATAAGTTGGTGACAATAACTGATGACATGATTTTGGATTACTGTAAAGGCCTGGCTGATGCAGTTCATTCTGTGTTTCACCAGGTTGGAGAAGAAGCTACCACACTTGAGAAGAAGCAAGCCCATGATCTGAGTCCAGGAGACTGGGTGAGGATAAAAGTTCACAGAAGAAGAAATTGCTTGATTCCAAGGTGGGGAAGGCCAAGACAAGTTATTCTGACTACGACGACTGCAGTAAAGTGTGCTGGAGTGAAGCACTGGGTACATGCAAGTCATACTCTGAGAGTTCCAAACCCAAAAGAAGGAACTGGTAAAGAGTATTTTGAAGAGTCAGATTCCAGTGATGATGAAGATACAGAATCAGTGGGGAAAGAAGTAGGAAAAGCTTCGAATGAACCACTGTGAGTATCAGAGAAAAGATCAGATTCTGTAAGAGAGCCTGAAGTTTCAAACAGCAGTGAAGGAAAAAGAAAAGAAAAAAGAAATCACACAGAGACTACTCCTGAATCAGAAGAGGAGGAGATTGAAGAACCACTTGAGATTATACTTGAAGAAGTAGGGTCAGAAGAAGATAGAGAGGGACAGATTGCGGAAGACCCCCGAGGAGGTGTAGGGAATATTCTTGATGAGCCAGGTGAAGGGACAAGTAGACAGCAAGAAGATTGCGTGTCGGAGACTCGAGGAGGGACAAAAATAGGGAAATCTCAAACAGTGGTGAAAAAATCTGTGGAAAAGAATAAAGCTGCTGGAAAACGGAAACAAGAGGCACTTGAAACAGATGATGAGAATGAACAAACAGAGGGTCGAGTTCTGAGAAAGAGAACTTGGATTGGAGAAAGAAGTAATAAAGAAATAAAGCCGAAAAAGGTGTTAAGAGGAGATCGTTGACCTAACAACAGAGTTAAGAGGCTGAGATACAAAATAATAAGAGCAAGTACATTGAAAGCTGAACAAGTGAATGAAGTTTCGAGTCAAAGTTCAAAAGCTGAAGGAGAAGAATCAAAGGAGTCAAAAGAACCAGTGGAAATAAAAAGAGTAAGAAGACCCAACCAAAAGTACAGATCACCGGAATGGTCTTATGTGGCACTGTCTGAAGGAGGAAAAGAAGAAACAGTGACTCGAGATAATCCGGAAGAGATCTTGAGAGAAGTGGTTGAGGAAGATACTGGTGAAATTCTGAAAGTACTCTTGACTGACATTGGAGAAGAGTCGAGTACTGAGGATTTTGATGTCAGAGATCTAATACAATTTGATGTTGAAGAAATTGAAGTGAAGAATGACAAGTATCCAAACTGAATAAAGGAAGGATTCACTTGGACTAAGTGAACGAAAAGATCATTTGGAAAAACTGAAAGCTGAAGAATTTGCTGAAGAATTGAAAAAGTTCCAACAGTAGTGGAGTAGTAGAGGCTAAACTAAAGTAGTAAAATGGCTAACATAGAGGATAATAGAAATAGATGTGCCTTCTTTAAGAGGTGGTGTAGGATGTGCTGCTGCTGTACTGGATTATTAATGCTTCTATGGGGTGTCTTAGTTTTATTAGTTACTTTTAAAGTAGAGTTTGAGATGCATACAGAGAATGTGACAAATGTAGAGAAGAATTGGCAAAAAGTAGTTCCAATTACAATTAGTAATACTTACATACACAAAGATAGGTCAATTAATAACTTTTCTAGTAATGTTTTTTCAAAATTGTTATATGAATATGTGAAAACAATGGAAGTAAGGGATTGCTACGTCTGTATGCAATTACCTGCATCCGTTTCAGAGGGTGTTACTTATCATCATTTACCAGCTACATATGGTATTTCCTGTAGTATTTTAAGTAGTGTTTTTTATTTGTTAGGGAAAGTAGATTATAAGATGTCTAACAGAGATAGTATTTTTGGGCACTTGCCAATGAACAAAGAGCTGAATCCAGCTAAAGAAGCTAACACTTTTGGTGAGATTTTTATTGAAGAAAAAGGATTAACATTAGATTACATTTTTAAGAATAATTTAACTTGCAGTTTGAAAGGAGAGAAGAAAGCTTTCCTGGATATGGTAGAGGAAAGGAGATTGAACATGCATGAGAAAGCGGGAAAATATAAAGTGAGTGAGAATATTTGGGACATTGAAATGGGAAAAGAGTTGAAGAATGGGGCTAGTCCAACTTTAGCTTTAGATGCACCACAGAAGGGTAAACTTTGTATTACAAGAAGGAAATCCCAATATGATACATATTTTGTTGGGACTAGTGAGTGCCATGATACATACTTCATTGCAACAGGTTGGGGTTTCAGAGGTGGAGAAGATACAATTTTTCCAGGAGTGTACTATGTTTGTGGGAACAAGGCTTATTACAAGTTGCCTGACCATTGGTATGGCACGTGTTATGTGGGCCTGGTTTTTCCAAAGATTTTTCATATAGATAAAATAACAGATGTAGAACATATTAATTTACTAATGCGTTTTAAGAGAGAAACTTGGTCTGAAATAGTGGGTGACATTTTTGGGGTTTTGATTCCAGCAGTGGGAATTTCTTTGAATGCTTATGGAATTCGGAAACTGTCCACAGTGGTTGATCGCTTATCGACAAATACCGCTGGAGGGTTTCTTTTGGTGAATACGGAATTAAGTGCCGTACGTGCCATGTCTATGCAAAATCGACTTGCCCTTGATATTCTATTGGCCAAGGAGGGTGGAGTCTGTGGAATGCTGAAAGTTCAACATTGTTGCACTTACATTCCAGACGAAAGCAAAGACCTGAAGGTCTATATCAAAAATATTACTGATTTGCATGAAGAATTAGTACCGCTTGAAGCTGAGAGTTTATGGACTAAAATAGCTAATAAAATGATAGCTGTTAAGGATTTTATTGCAAAAATAGGTAGTACTATTATAGGTAGAATATTGTTTCCTTTAACTTGTATAATTGTTGCTTTATTGATAATAAGATTGGTGTGTGTGTGTTGTAAAAACAGGGGAGGGAGGAAGAAATTGAATAAAGAAAAGAAAAACAAGAGGTTGAAAAGAGAACCGCAAGAAATTGAATTAAAAGAATTGAGGGAGAGTGTTTACTTAGAGACAAAAAGGGATGATGAAAGAGTGACTGGTGTGTAATGTTGTGTAAGGGGAAAAAGACATTTCCGATTTCTCCTAAAATGGGACTAAATTTTCACTAATTTTTTTTTTGGGGTTTATTTGGTGATAAAATCACCAAAGGGGGGATTGCTGGAGCAGAGTTTTCAGTTTGAAAATTCAGTGGCTTTTGAAGCTCTGGCATGTCTATTCGTTGTACTAATTTATTAATAATTAATAATTAATTATTTGTCTTGTGCAAATGCGTTTATATTAATCAATCCGTTTGTCCTAACAAGAGAGAGTTACACGTGGGTGCGCATAAATGTGCTGTTTAAAAATAACGTGCGTGTTTTCATGTTTAAACGTTGCTATGTGCTGTTTATTTTTGAGCACAAAATGCTTTCCGAATTAATGCTTTTCTATGTTGCAAGTGCTAGATAGATGCATACACATAAGGGTATTAGTGGGGTTAACACTGTTTAATCACTATGCTGTGGTAACGTTGTTTTAGTTTCTTTTAATTAAGATGGTCTATTGAGGCCTATGATGGCCTAGAAAAGATGGCCGATTTGTAAGCCTGGCTGTGATTTATAATATGAAAACTGTGACGAGGGAGACCCCTGCTGGAAATGGTCCTGAAGCTAACTGACCATGGTCCTTGCTTGCTTGTTTGAAAACTTTCCATGAGGACAGCAGCAGTTTTGGGAGATCTCCAAGTGAAATGAAAATGTCCTTGGCAGCTTTGGGAAACAAAGGAGCCTTAGAGAAAAACTCTGAACTGAGGCTCGATTGCCGAGGAGAAGTAGAACTAATAAGATACATGTTTTATTTCTTGGTTCCTGTTCCGTAGTCTTTATTATGTGAACTTTTCCTGAGCGGAGATTTTCAAATGTAGCGATGTTACATCCTTTCCTTCTCGCTCTGCTCAGCAGGTCCGGCGGACATTACGACCTTTTCTATGTTTCCAATGTATCTTTCCATTGTTTAAGACACTATAAGAAATGTTAGCCTAGAGAGGGTTTTTGCCACTTGCCATTTTGCCTTTGCCGCGTACCGAATCTGCGTTGCTGAGGATCGATGCTGAAGGGACTTTGTCTTGAGAGACATTTACCGAGAGACTTGTCCTGACCCGTTCTGACATTTAGCTAGAATAGGTAACTATGAGAAAATGATTTACTCTGATTGATTTCCTTTGACTAATTCTAGATAAAGCAATATAATTTTAAACATGGTGTTGGATATTCTTTCTTGTCAATTATTGGGTTTACATTTTTGATCATTGCTGTATATGTTGTATAGATTATGTTTAAGGACAGTCACAAAAACCAGGTCTTATCGACCTCGATATAGATGCAGGGTGATTAGGAGTTTTCCTTCCACAGGTTTATTGCTGGTAGAGTATTTGAGCGTATGTTAGTGTAGTGAAATGGGCCCTAGCGTATGATGTATGCATGTGCGTGTAACTGTGAGATTACTTTATCCGTGGTAGTGGGAATATTATACACACCCTGATCTCTATCACCTTCAGTGGGACAAACCTGAAGTCCAGGCCGGGTGCAAATCCAGATTCAAGCAGGGCAGTCCTTCATCTCCTTGTAGCTTCAATAAGCAGATCTGAGAGACTATGCAGCTCTCACATATATATTCAATGTTCTGGGGTGACAAGCAGGGTAGCATCTCTGTCCAAAGAGATGCAGGGTGCCACCCAAAAGCATGACAACTTCCTCCTAAGTGTCGCATCTTCATTTGGGATAGGGTGGCCAAATTTGATACAATCCGGTTCCCCTGTCCACCACCTACGTTGGGCAACTACAAAGAAATTGAGGTCTTTATATGTCGATGTTGCGAAGACTGCGCACATCTGACATTCATATTATGTCTTTCTCCAACTCAGACAATGGCCCTGTAGAAATGTGAGCATTGTGTGAGGGTAATTGTTTTAAATACTGCGTCCCATTGGATAAAGATGCATGTGATTTGTTCTTTATATTTGCTGAGGGTCGATTTACTATTTCTGGCGACTCTGTGTTATGTGCCTTGTTTATTTGTTATCATTTGAAAATGCAAAATAAAACTGTTAAAAAAATGATGGCATCTTCTTGTCCCACAAAGCACTGCTCTTTTAAAATGCAATATGGATCATTACTCTCCAGAGGAATAAGAGCTGGCTAAACCAACCCACAGTGTGCTCACTTCCATTAGCTATCCTGCCCCTGTCCTTAGCCTGCCATCTGGCTGTGAGCACAGGTTGTGAGAGTAAGTACACCTGGCATTACTTACTGATCTGGTCTCTATTTGAGTTTTGTTTTATTTACCCTGCCCCATGTTTCTGACCTATCCTTTCTGACCTATCACATTGAAATAGCAAAAACAATGAAGTACTGAGTTTTTAAAGCCCAGCGGTGCAGGGGAACACACCCTAAGACTTCGAGTTCTTCCTGTTTCAGACCCACAGAAACACAGAGTCTTCTAGGTGAAGTCAAAGATCTTGTTTATTGGCTGCAGACCAATTACAGGTGTCCGAGAAGTACAACACAATGTATGTTCTCAGGAGACTGCTTAAACTTACAGAAACGGCCTTCTCCTTATGTACAAAATATTATGCTTCAGGCACACATTCCTCATTTTACGATATGGTCATTCATATGTATTCATTACAAACGAAACGGCAGAGTCATGATGACCATCCCACATTCCAGTAAGCCAGCCCACAATTATTTACCCAGCGAGGCTCAGATGCCACATCAGATATCAGCAGACCCCAATAAACACGGGCACCTCCTGTTTGTAAAACAAGCCATAAAGCAGGAAGAGTCAGGTGTGAAAGAGATTAGCCGGAGGCTTGTGTGGGATGAAAAGGCTTTATGGTGTGTCAAACCCTGATGCTAATCACAGGTGGCCGTAGGACGGGGAGCTCGTGAGACCGGACTGACCGGGGGCGGCGGAACCAAGTCGCATAGGTCACAGAGAAGTCAACAGAAGACACATGTGTTCTGAAGGCCTGTGCTTGTTCTTAATGTGTAGCCTATGTGAGGGCAACCATAAGATGGCCACCGCTCCAAGATGGAACCCACGAAGTCAATGTGTAATATCGTATACACAGTGCATTTATCGATAAAACGTTATGCAAAGCACTTGTACATACTGCATTGGCCATTCGCGGTTCGCTGATACCGGAATAGGCAGGGTAGGGCCCTGCCTCCCACACGGTCCCAAACTTTAAAGTACCACAGACCCTCCTTTTGCCCTTACATAGGCAATAACTATACTCATATTAATCCGAGTCCAGGTCTAGATTCATGAAGTCATGGAGATGTTGCTTTAGCATCATCCTATTACTTAGCTCGTCCCTCGATACAGGTTTCCTTACGCATAATGTAGCACAGAGGCCACATATCGTGGGAGCACACTGTTTACACAGACAGAACAGGAAAAGAATGGCTAAGATCATTCCAATGACCATCAGAATCTTCCAACCCCAGGCAGATATCAGTTCCCAGAACCACCCCATCAGTGATCAATCTCCTTTATCCACGTGTATAGATTCAAGATATTTTATGCATTTTGGAGATGGCTTGATAAACTGTTGGAGCGTTATCTGGTATGAAAATGCAACAGCTAGATTGGATGACCTTACATACCCCACCACGGTCTGCAAGTATGACGTCTAGAACCATACGGTTCTGCAAAGTCATGAGGCGATCAGCTTGGAGCTCGGCTGTCAAATTACCAAGGGCACCAGCCGTAACATTAACAGTGGATTCAACCACACGAGTCAGTTGTCTCAGGTTCCTACTATTGACCATCGGTCCCCAAAACGGCAGGAAACCCAGAAAGAAGTCTCCCGCTTCCTGACCGGCAGTATCCTCCTTACTAACCACACCTCTTACAACTCTGGTCTTGTGATAATCAGAGGCAGCAGTAAATGTTGGCGGTAGCAAGTTTGCAATATAACATGTGCCCGAGAAATCAGGGGGCAACCATGTATATGCTCGGTCATTGCAAACAAAATATGGACCCTTAGCAGCCAGAAACACAGGGGAAAACTGTGATGGAAAAGTGTACGTTTCAGTACAGTCACTTTTCCCCAGTTGAGCTCTTGGATTCTGACCATTACCTTGTAAACAGAACCGACCTATGTGGGGTACGACCCAAATTGGGGATGAGATTTTTTGCTGCCTTTCACCCAAACTAATGCTATACCCTGTCGCGTTCCAACCTACATAAGCTTGCAATTCATCCTTGGGAATAGATGAGTATGCGTCGATATCTCGGCTCATGTCGGCAACTCCTTTCATTAAGGCTTTATTATTTGTGCTAGGTCTGATGGAACGCGGTTGTCGCGGGGAGTAAGCATCTAATGCAAAAAGAAACATGGTCTGGAATGCCCATGACGATCCATTATAGATAAACGGCAGCACTAGATATGGGATACCCTTGTTAATGGTATGTGGCATTAAACCACACACCCAGCAATTGGTTGTGTTCATAATAATGGCTCTTGGCCGGCGCTGCATCTGTGTGAGGGCTGCTCAAACCCACGACTTGCGGAACCCGCTTCGCGGGTCCCGCTGCGGAATCCCCTCACCTTTACCGCCTGCTGCTGGTCTCCTGCCTGGCTGCTCTGTGGGGGCGTGTGAGGCTTCAGGGCTGCGAGCGCGAACCGGGACTCACCTTCCCAGGAGTCCCGGACCCGGAGGCTGAGTCACCTGGCCCCGCTCTCCCTGAACGCCCCGCCCACACCTTTCTTCAATTTAAAAGGCACCTGGACCCTTTCTTCGTGGGACGCTGTTTGTTGCTCTTGGCCGGCGCTGCATCTGTGTGAGGGCTGCTCAAACCCACGACTTGCGGAACCCGCTTCGCGGGTCCCGCTGCGGAATCCCCTCACCTTTACCGCCTGCTGCTGGTCTCCTGCCTGGCTGCTCTGTGGGGGCGTGTGAGGCTTCAGGGCTGCGAGCGCGAACCGGGACTCACCTTCCCAGGAGTCCCGGACCCGGAGGCTGAGTCACCTGGCCCCGCTCTCCCTGAACGCCCCGCCCACACCTTTTTACAACATACCCCATTGGTCTTTGGCACATAAATATTGGAGAGTGACGCTGCGCGGGAGCGCGCGGGAGCGTCCGGGGCTAAGACCGGGCAAAGAGCGGGCCGTTTGAGGCCGTTCGAGGACTGAGAGGACTGGACTGGCCCACCCTTTTGGCTCGATATTTTTGTAGGCTAAATTAATATCTGAGGGGAAATAGACTGTCCTTTGTCACAGTGCCTTAGCGCTATGGATCCAAGGGTAACCCGTAGCAAGTCTTCTAAACGTGGGTCACAAATCAGTGGCCCCATGGATGACTTTATAACCCGCACCAATATAGCCATAGACGAAGAGATATCCAAGCTCCAATCCCGGGTCTCGTTAGAACTAGATGCCGCCAGAAGAGTGTCCCAAGTAATTGCACTTTCCAAGAAATCCTCTCTAGGCCACATAGCCACTTCTGTCACCCCTGAGCGCCCAGCCCGCCCACATTGTATAGTTACTCAGGCCGATGTTCACCATTCACCGATTCCGGCTACTCCCCAATTTGCCTCAGGAAGTAAGAATGAGGAAACTCCATCGACACCTCTTAGTGTGCACATCCCTGTCCCCATTGCATTTTTCCCGAATCTGTCCAATAATATTTCCAGTGGTAAACAACCGAAGAGGAAACGCAATTCTCGCTCAGCTTATTACCGCAAGAAAGCGAAAATTGCTGTTCCAAAAGATCTGCTAGTGACCAACATCACAGCATTTAACGCTGGAGTAGAGATTATCCCTAATACCCAGTTATGTAGTGAGGGGCAGGGGAAAAAACCATCTACTCCCCTCCTTAATACTCCAACAGGTGGGGATCCCGAAGTAGACGGGTTAACTAATAATAATAAAGAATTTATAGAGGTGGTTTGGGACACACTTAAAAAACTTTTGTCACCTCTAGACCTAAGACTATCAAAGATAGAAAATAACTTGTTAGAAATAGAGAAGAGCATTATTGCTTTGGCCACTCTTGGGTTGAAAAGTCTAGAAAACCAGGGCATTATTGCAGCTGACTCATCGCCACAACCTACCGCACCCCAAATCAATCTAGCCTCCTCTTCAGTACCACCCACAATAAAATCTGTCCCTAAACCAAGGTCAGCTACGGAGGAGCAAGCTCGCGTTAAACCAAGGTCAGTTACGGAGGAGCAAGCTCGCGTTAAACCAAATGCTCCCCCACGAGGTCCCATACGTAACCTGCAACACTCCAAACGCGAAACACTAAATAGATCGATCTCCAGTGAAACCCAGGTTCCCCCAGCCAAAGATAATTTTAGAGGTGGCTATATTGACCTTCCCCCAGAGGCAAATGACTATGTGGTTGTCTTGACGGGTGTTCCTATGATAGGTAATGGCCAATTTGAAAATCATTGGTCGCTGAAAAATAAAATAATGCACTGGTTAAATGTCAACAGACCAATCCCCAATGGTAGAAGAAGTCGTGTACTGATGGTTCGCAGAACCCCCTGGGTAGGGCCAACGCTGAAATCCAGTTTGGGGGACTGCATAGTAGTGACCTTCGAAGACCCACACACGGCACACCGTATCTGTAGTTGGCCCAGTAATGATGACTCCTTAATCAAACCTAAACCACTATCCTTTTTCTATCCCCCCCGACCTATCTGTAACCAGGGGGACGATTGGTCATTGGTCCAACACCACCAACGACCGAATAGGCCCTGCTGCCACCGGGAGACCCCTCTATATTGGAATGGTCTCTCTACTTTTAATAGATTCAGTGGCTTAGAGGAGGTGGATTGACTCCCTGTGCAATCACCCAAACAACCCCGAAGGGAATTCTCAACTTCACAAAGGCATCATTCTATCGATTGTCCTGCCCTTGAGCCTGTAATAAGCCGAGTAGGACGATCCAACAATGTAAGGGTTGATGGGGTGATATTGTCATTAGACAGAACAGTAAATTGTAGCAGGGAAGATTGGTCAAACTTGCTCTGTATGACCCCCCCTGCATTTACTTCTCTTGAACAGCCAGATTCTACCTGCCTTGCCTCCTATGCGACCTCCAATCCCCAGCAAATCGAGCCATCTGTGAGGCCTCTAAGACCTGTGGGTGTGATTGTTTCTCCTATGCCCATTGACCCCATCAAAGTCTCTCCAAAAGTTGACTCTGTCCTAAAAATTCTATCTTGGAATGTGGCTGGTCTTGGTCGTAACTTTGACATCCCCGAATGGAACGACTTCCTGGAACCCTTTCACATTTGCCTCTTTCAGGAAACCTGGTGTTTGGAGCCAAGACATCGAGTGGGATTCTCCACCTTTTTTATCCCTGCAGTCCAGGAACAGGGATCCAAAGGTCGCCCATCAGGCGGCCTTATTATATGGATTAGTATTACTCTGGGCTTCAGGGTGAAAGAAAGAAATACCCAATCACCGGATCTCCAGTGGCTAACGATAACATACAAAGGGGGAAGAAGTATGGAAGTCTTCAACATCTACCTGAGGGGTGCCAAAGGTGGTGTATCCCATCTACCTCCTACAGGCCTAAACCGCAACCTGGCTGCCTGCAATGCGGACTCCTATATAATGCTTGCAGGCGATTTTAACTGCTGTTTTGAGCCCTTGGCCAGCGATGATATCTTGGACACTTTTGAGGAGGACACCAGGAGAGGTATTCCTATTTTGAATCTTGACCCGATTACCAAATGGTCGCAAAACGCAATAGAGATCAATGCCCTCTGTATGGAGCATAATTTGCGACCGACAAATGGACGATCTAAATCTGACCATATGGGTGCACACACTTATAACAGACAAGACCATACGTCTAGGATTGATTATATTATGCTTAATTACAATCTCTGGCAACATCACCTAGATATGGAGGTTATAGTGTCGGGTGATAGCGACCACAACCCCTTATCGCTATCTATTTCATCTCCTTGGCAGGCTGGAAGTCAAGGCCCACTCGGTCATAAGTGGAAATCCTCCCACGAATTAGTCCCCTCAAATTGTAGTAGGCGCTTAAAGTGGGCAAAAGTCTTAGCCGATGAAACAAGGATGGCCCAAGCCGGGTCTATTTTGGAAGAGGTGGAGCCCCGGATGAACACTTTAAGTTTAACCGATAACAAGATCTTACCTCTTTTCACTGAGACTGTATTGGCACTGAGTGACTTATTTATTGTTCCCCAAACCACTCGTAGGGGTCCCTCGAAAACCTTGCATAAACAGTCAGACAAGTGGTATACTGTAAAATGTCGTGAAGCTAAGAAGGAACTTGTTGTGACATTGAAGTCCAAAGACACAGCTGCTATTAGGGCTGCTAGAAAATTTTACAAAAAAACTATATTTGAAGCCAAACAGGTTTATGATTTTAACTTTTGGGGAGATTTAGTAGAGGCTAGCACCAGGAAGGACGCCAAGAGGTTCTGGGACCTATTAAGATCTAGGGAAAAGCCCATTGACCAGCAGTTAACTTGCAACATTACAGGGGGGGTATGGTTCGACCACTTTTTACAACTGTACTCCGCTCCTCCAGGCCTCCCCCAGCTGGCCCACACACCCATGGGTTTATTGCCTAATTCTATACTCAACCTCCCGTGCTATGATGGCCTATTTACCAGCTTAGAAGTAGAGAGAGCAATCCAATGTATTGTCTCGAACAAAGCAGCGGGTCCTGACGGAATCCCAGGAGACCTAATTAAGAATTACCCACCCATTTGGAGTAGATTAATTGCCTCGCTTTTGAACGAAGTTATGTTGGGTGGAGTCTTTCCTGACTCATGGAGGGGCGCTGAGGTCGTACCTATTTTTAAAAAAGGTTCTAGGGACGACCCAGCGAACTACCGTCCAATTAGTTTACTGGACTCTTCCCAAAAGGTAGCAGGGAAGGTGGTATTGGGCAGGATTAACGAGTGGGCAGATGGAAATCACATCCTGTCAGATCTTCAAGCGGGCTTCAGAGCAGGAACAGGCACAATCGAGCAGACGTTACGCCTTCTAATGATCTATTGGAAAGTGGTGGTGCTGGGAGGGGGCAGTCTGTATTTAGTCTTCATTGACTTGCGGACTGCCTTCGACCTGGTACCACGCGCACTTTTATGGAACGTCCTCGATGGGTTAGGCCTCCCTCCATATTTGTTGTCGCTGCTCGTGAAATTTCACGATAGGAATTTTGCCCAAATTAGATGGGGCGCACAGGGAGAGAAAACATCTCGTATCCCGGTGGACAGAGGCGTTCGCCAGGGCTGTGTGCTTGCCCCCACTCTGTTTTCTCTTTATATTAACGGAGTGGTGGAGCATCTTCTACAACAACCATCGGATGCACCAACCCTGGCTGGAAGGAAAATCCCAACGCTCCTGTTCGCAGACGATACCCTCCTAATTTCAAAATCACCAATGGGCATCCAATCGCTGCTTTCTAGCTTTCAAACCTTCTGTGAAGGAAGGGGTTTGGCCATAAACATAGGCAAAACTAAGTTTTTAGTCCTTAACCCGCCCAAAAAATCCGTCTATCCCCCGGTCCTAGATTCTGTTCCACTTGATCGCGTCAAAGAATTTGATTATCTGGGTATACGCATCAGTGACACCATGAGCTGGAAGGAACACCACCATAAAATCTTTCTTACCCACAAAAGGGTGGCAGGTGCATTGCTCAAGGAACAGCGAGCCTCATTATTAAAACCTATTGGGGCTCCCCTAGATATCTATAGGGCTAGGGTTGTAAGTGCGGCACTTTACGGTGCTGAGCTGTGGGGCACTCATAGAGTTGACACTCTGGCCCATCTTGAGAACAACTTCCATAAAGATCTAATGGGTTTGCCCCACAGCACGCCAACAATCCCATTGTTGTTAGATGCAGGTACCCGGGCAATTTGCGACCAAGCGAAACTACGCCCACTTTTGTTATGGTCCAGAATCTGGAATGTACAGGAATTAAGAAGCTATGCAGAAGCTCTGAATGACATTTTGTCTTTACCAGGTTTACATAAGATCACCTGGCTTAGGGAGGTAAAAAAGCTGCTTTATAAATTAGGCCTAGGAGAGGCTTGGGCTAATAAATCCGCACCCCCGAAACAACAGCTAAAGAAGGTTTATTGGGCATGGGTAGACAATGAGAGGGCCCGAAGTATAAATCATTGTAAATCTGTAGTTCTGTTTCTGTCGGTCAAAGACTCGCCGTTAAGGGAACTTTATCTAGACACCATTCAGAGCTCATGGGACAGAGCACTGTACATTAAGTTTAGGATGGGGGTGCTTCCACTATGTGAGTTTATGTCCACTTGGAAACCGCCCGCTCAAACTGTACCTTATTGCCCCTTTTGTGATCTAAGGGTTGAGTCTGTGTCCCATATGTTGTTTGAATGTAGTGTCTATGTAGCTCCGAGACGTAGGTGGTTGAAGCCCCTGTGCAGGTGTCTGGGAACTCGTTCTCACTTGGAAGCCCTGCGTATTTTACGGACAGATGCTAGACCCTTCTTTTCCACTTGTATGGCAAAATTTTTGGGCTGGGCTTGGCGTCTAAGAATTGCAAGAAAACTGTTAACTCAGTGAATGACCCCCCCTACCCAACATGCTGTTCCGGATATGAAATGTTTTTATGCTGACGATTGTTTTTTAAAATGTTTTTTTTAAAAAAAAAGGTGGAAAATGCTTTTATGATATGTTTTTATCGAATAAAGCTACTTACATACATAACTAGCTGGTGTAGGAGTTGAATAAACGAGTTGTTTACGAACTCAGACCGTCTAGCTTGTTCGTGTTCAGGCAGAGGGTGGAAAGAGTGTAAGGAGGCAGTAGGAGGAGGTATAGGCTGTTCAGTGGGTGCCAATGGTTTTTGAGAGGAGAAGAATACATAACCTACAGTGAACACCATCATACTAAATAATACAAACAGACATAATAATACAAAACGTTTGCTCTTCATTATTCTACATATTTTCGTCTTGAAGTTCATTTCCTCAGCGGGTCTCTCCATCTTGAAGAACTCTATCCTCTAATCGTGCCGCTCGCGGCGGGTGAATATCTTCTGCTAAGGAGTACGCCTGTCAGTCCAGGGAACGCCCTAGACCAACCAGAACCATTGACCTAACGTCTTCGGACTGTACCCCAAAGTCTTGACACCGCGACCCTGTGGCTGAACCCGGATGGTGGTTCGAAAAACAAAAATCAAGAAAGTCCTTCAGATGGGAGAGCTATAATATCAAAAAATAGTAAGGGAAGGGAATTTTTATTTGTCCATAGGCCTTGGTCTTAGGTTATAGCGGTTTCTGCCAGGTACTGTCTGGCCTTGAAACAAGAGTTCAGGCTCTGTGGTGTCTATTCGAGTTGACGGTGGCACAGCTTCTTGCAAAATATCATCACTTTCCTGTTCTGAAGTCGCGCCTCTTATGCGTGCATCACTAAATGGTACAAAACGAGGTGCAGTGTCTGTTTCAGAATCAGCGATACCCTCCTGGACCCACCGGTCATATAGTAGGGGCAAAGGGATCCGTTTGCAGTGGGCGCCGTGAATCCAATTCTTTTTCCCTTTCACTCGAACCGCTGATCTTGTCGATAGAAGTACGAGGTGAGGGCCGATCCAACGGGGCTCATCGTTGTTCTTTCGCTGAAAGTTTTTCACGAGTACCCATGTGCCAGGGTCGATATGGTGTCCTGGAGCTTCAGAGGCCTGGGGGAGTGTATTGTGCACCTGTTGGTGTAAAACATGCAATTTAGCCGTCAATTCATACAGATAGTCAAGCAGTACTGGATGTTCGATTTCGCTGAATTTTGTCGGTCTTGGCACACCCCATACATTGGCCGGGCGGCCAAAAACCACTTCATATGGACTAAGTCCCACTCGTGAATGCACAGTCATTCTTGTGGATAGGAGTGCTAAAGGCAGAGCGTCAAGCCATTTAAGACCGGAGCTCGCCTGGATTTTGGCCAGCTTGAGCTTCAGAGTGCTATTGTAGCACTCTACTAATCCAGCTGATTTGGGGTGATTTGCAGCGTGGAGCTTCTGCTTTATCCCTAACCCCTCACACACATTCTTCATCACTCGACCTACAAATTCACTCCCATTATCACTCCACACCATTCTTGGCATTCCAAACCTAGAAAAAAAATTATTTCACAAGGGCTTTGGCTGTGGATAAAGCAGTGTTGTCTTTTAGGGGATATGCTTCTATCCATTTTGAAAAAGCGCAAACAACAACCAGTACATATTTCAAGTTGTTGCACCTTTCCATATGGATAAAATCTAGCTGCAAAACCTCAAATGGATATGATGGAGGCGCAAAATGACCAGCTGGAGTTGGGGTTCCCCTACCAGGGTTGTATTTCAAACATACCATACAATTCTTGACCACATTCTCTGCACACTTGGGAATTCCAGTGTTCTGCCATACTGGGGCCAACAACTTACAGATTCCTTTCACACTGATATGTGCCATTCCATGTGCCATAGTAACCACTGGAAGCACATATGCATCAGGTAACAACCATCGCCGATGTTCTGACAAATCAACCCAACAACCATTCTCATCCAATTTACCCGTACTTTCTCGCCACTTGCTCAACTCTTTCTCTGTGGCTTCAGCTTGAAGGGACTTCACACTCTCTATCGTGTCTTCACACATTCCGACATCACCAACCCATCTTGCCGGGCCTGCAACATACATTCGAGTCTTCACGTCTTTGGCTGTTTCTTTCGCGATTTCGTCAGCAAATACATTACCACGACCAACATCATCAGTGACTTTCTTGTGCGCACTGCATTTCATAATCGCAACTTGTAACGGTAAGGTCAGTGACTCAAGGATATCATTCACCAACTTGCCATTCTGAATTTTAGCTCCATGCGAAGTCAGGAACCCACGTTCTTTCCACAATCGCCCAAAACTATGGGCCACACCAAAGGCGTACTGGCTATCAGTATATATGTTCACTTTCATTCCTTCAGACAACACGCATGCTCTTGTAAGGGCAATTAATTCTGCTGCTTGAGCCGAATTATGTGGCACACATGCAGTTTCAACGATCGTTTGCACAGTCGTGATAGCATAGGCAGTAGGCGTGTCACCATTCGGAAGCTTGAAGCACGAACCATCCACCCATAAGGTACCATCACACTCAGTCAGGGGAGTATCCTTAAGATCCACTCTCCCTTTTGTCTCTTCTTCTGTTCTGAACAGACAATCATGCTGCTCAATCTCATCTATGTCTGCTGGAATCGGCAATAATGTAGCTGGATTCAACGTGTTGCATCTCTTTATGTGTATATGATTTGCCAACAGTGTCAATTCATATCCTGACAATCGAGCACTGGTTAAGTGCTGTGTCTTGGTCCTGTTTAACAATGTGTCCACAGCATGTGGAACCATTACAATCAATGTGTTATCCATTACCAATCCAGCAGACTGTCGAATAGACATAGCCGCTGCGGCTGTAGCTCTCAGACAACTTGGTAATGCCCTCGCTACCGGGTCCAAGGTTGACGAAAAATATGCGCATGGACGCGGTCTGTCGGCAAAAGGCTGTGTTAACACTGATAATGCGCAACCGTCCTTTTCGTGAACATACAATGTAAAAGGCTTGCTGTAGTCAGGGGTACCCAACACAGGAGCTGAACATAATGCATTACGCAATTCCAAAAAACTTTTCTGACACTCTTCAGACCATGGGACAGGATTCGGTGTATTTTTACATGTTAATGCTAACAAAGGTTTTGCCAGCAAAGAAAAATTTGGTATCCAGTGCCTACAGTATGAAGTAATGCCCAAGAAAGCACGCACTTCTCTCTGTGTTCTTGGCACACTTAATTGTGCAATGGCTTGAATTCTTTCTGGGGTCAGTTTCCTTCCCTCCTTCGATAAGAGATGACCTAAGTAGGTCACTTCTTGTCGACAATATTGCAGTTTTGAGAGAGACACCTTGTGATGAAAGGCAGACAAATGACGCAACAATGACAATGTAGATTCTTTACAAATCTTTTCAGTATCCGCGGCGATTAGTAAATCATCAACGTACTGAATGAGGGTAGCACCACTAGGTAAAACAAGTGCATCAAGCTGCGCTTTTAAAGCTTGACTGTATATTGATGGACTTTCACAGTAGCCCTGTGGAGCGCGTTTAAAGCGGAAGCTTCGACCTCCTAAACTGAAGCCAAAAATGTCCCTGCTCTCTTCTGCAATTAGGAAGCTGAAGAAGGCATTCTTTAAATCGATCACTGAGAACCATGCAGCGGAGGCTGGAATCATAGTTAACAAGGCAGTGATATCAGGGACAACTGGAAACTGTGGCACAACAATCTTATTTACCTCTCTAAGATCAATCACAAATCTGTAAACAGGTGGCTGTGAAGGGTCCGTACGTTTTAAGACAGGTAAAACAGGACTATTGCAAACGTTGCCCCTTGTTTCTTCAATTACACCCATTTTAATCAAATCACTGACAATTGCTAACAACGCTTTCTGACCTTCATTGGAGATCTTATACTGGGGAATGCGTGGCAATCTGACATTGGCTTTTAAAGTGACCACATATGGTGGTATTTCCAAGAGACCCACATCATTGGGACCAGTAGCCCAAAGGACATCCGGAAGGGATGACAATTCAGGTGGCATTGTATTCTTTGACAAATACATCGGGGAAATCACTTCCTTACCTAATGTAAGTTGTACTCCTGAGGGAGAACAATATAGTGTTGCATGTAATCTTTTTAACAGATCCAATCCTAACAGATGTTTACCACAACCTGTCGTTAGGATGAGGGGTGCTTTTAGCTCACAAGGTCCAACAGAAAGGGGCATAGGACTAGAAATCGGGTTCCTAACTGGGGCGCCAGAAAAACCTACTGAAACATTCATTTCGCCAGACAAAGGCGCGCCAGGGAGTTTTGAATGCATAATTGAACTCTTTGCAGCACCAGTGTCCAGCAGAAAGGGCTCTGTTACACCCGCTGTAGTCACTTTAACATACGGTCCGCTCTGATCCACTGGCCCTGAAACAACTCCCTCTCTCTGTCTATGGGTGTCCTAGTAATCATTACCTTCCACATTGTCGTCTTCTACATAATAATCATTATTATAGTACTGAGCTGTATTGCCAGTTGCATTAGCTTGCTGATCAAAGCTATTTATCGTATTTTGAGGCGGAAGAGGACGCGCGTTCTGGGGAACATTTCCACGCCCTCTGCCTCTAGGAGCTTGCTGACCACCTCTACCTCTTGCGCCATACGCATTATTAGTACGCTGCAATAATTTAGGACAACTATGCTTAAAATGACCTTCCTCTCTACAATATGAACATTGATTGGGACCTATAGGAACACGTGGTTGATAATACCCATTCATTTGCTGGTTATTCTGAAACTGTTGGGGTTGCTGATAGATACCTTGGGTTTGCCTATAATTATTCTGTCCTCCACGTGGCGGATAAGCCTGCTGTAAAAGGACCTTCGTTTTCAGTTCTTTCGTTTTCTTGTCTGTTCTATCCTTCTCGTCTTTATCCCTATTTTCGTAATACTGTGCAGTAGCCAGTATTTGCGCTGAAGAGGAAACAGCCCAAGAACTCTCTGAATCTTTTAACTTCTTACACAACTCGGGAAGTAGATTCTGCACAAATTTATCAACAAATAACCGTTGGCCACCTTCAGTACTCATGTCTTGACCACTGTGGTCGATAAACGTTTCTTCAAACCTTGTAAAGAAATCAGACACTGTTTCATCTTTCTTCTGCTTGCATGCGGATAGTTTATTCCAATTCACGCGCATCGCGGGCATTAAAGTCTTCATGTACGTAATAATTCTACCCGGGAGTTCTGCTACCAAAGTGTCAGGCTTCGCACCACCAACTTGTCTAGTGTCTGCAGCAATGATATTAGCCCATGTGTTACCCAATTCTGCAGCGTGATCTACATTACAAATGGATCCCCATAAAGGCTGTGGAACAACATTCCCAAACAACATATCTATATCAGCTAGATTCATGACACATGAGTCTGCAGTTTGTGATAACTCCTTATAATATCCTGCAGGGTTTTTACGGGGGTCAGGCAATGTCTGTTTAAGCGCTAACACCTCAGAACGCTTCCATGGGACATGTACCCAAACACGCTGAAAATGTGCTAAGACAGGTGGAACAGCATTTGCATCAGCAGGTCTCCAAACTGGAGGAACCTCACGTATCGGATATTGGCGCGCTTTTACCTTTTTCCCCACAGGGAATTCCTGTTCGAACAATGACTGTTGACAATCAACATTCCTGAAGGACAGTAAAGTCGCAACTGCTTTATCTACATTGGGACCCACAATTGTACCTGTTCCAAAATTAAATCGCACTCGACACAACTCCTGCGGGATTGAGTTTGAACCATGATCCTCCAATTCCTCACAGAGGAATTCACACATTTTGTCAAACACATACCTCTGTTTTGGGGCGTCCCATTGGTGAAAAACGTTAACAACTGATTCCACATCATAGAGTGAAGGGAAAACAATCCACCTACGCGCCATATGATCTAATACCTCTTTCTCTTCAGGATTAGGCAGCTGACTACGCAACTGCTTACGTTGTAAACCAGGGGCATACTAGATGACCCAAAGAGAGGCGGCATTAAACTAGTAACTACATTAGCTAGTCGTTGTCGTGCTGAAGGAGAAGTTGAGGCGAAAACGGGGGGAAAGACAGAGGGAAGAAAAGCGGATGCAGATACAGGTACCTGGGTAGTGTAAGGAAGAGCGCCAGGGGAGGCAGCTGATGTACTAGGCAAAGTCGCAGGAAGCGCAGGGGCAACAGGTAACAAAACTGGCGGCCCTTGAGAGGGCTGCACTGTAGGGATAGGAGCCAGCTGAGGAGGAGCTGGCGGCTGTGGGAAGGCTTGCGGCACATTAACTGGAGGCTGCATATTTACGAGCTGTGGAGGCGCTGTGGCATTTTGCGCATACGGGGGTGGCGAACTTAGCAAATGGGACATTAGGGAATCTTTCTCTTTCTCTTTCGTCTCATCTTGTGGTAGGGGTGACAAAACTTGGTAACATTTATCGATCCCTAGTTTGCGCTGTCTATGTAACTGCTCATTCATTTGTTCCTCCTCATTATCTTTAAATTGCACAGCTGCTTGCATCATTGACATACCTTTTTCTCTCTTATTCCTTTTTGCTAGCTTTATTTCTTTCTGTTTGGCTTCCTTTCGCCATAGGCGGAAAGAATCAAACAGCGCCGGCCGGGCTTTCTTTTTAAACAATTTATCTTCCAAATTATCTAAGATATCTGTATCGAAACTACCATTTTGGGGCCATTTTAAAACACCGTCCTTTCTGGTGTATCGGATCCATACTTCATTATATGCAATGGCGCCCACGCCATGTTTTACATAAAGCTGATAAGTTGGAGTTCCAACCGGACATGAATCCTCTAATTGGGAATCCCTTCTACAACCCAAACAAAACAATCTTCCAAATACACTAGAACCAGGCATCTTCGCTCACTAGTCTAGTTTCAAACTTCAAAGGATTATCGAATACGATAGTCTCGTGAATACACGAGTCCTCTGGCTTTGGCACTTGCAAGTTCCAAATCAAAGCGATCCCGAAGGATACCAAATTCCCGAAGGATACCAAACAAACTGGGAGACGCTCCACTTATACTTAACTGAATATCGATGATCGATGGCGTCACCAGAAGACTCTCTCGATTGTTTCACTCTACCAAATCGTCAAGTGTCCAAAACAGGGCGATTAATCAGGGCAGCAGTCCTTCGTAGCCGCCGGGACGCGGAGAACCTCGCAGAAAAGACTTTCGGACCACGTCGACATGCAGGGGTCGATGAAGTGGCGGCCTTCCTCCGGAATTTCCACACGAAGCTCCTCACGAACCTCTGGCTTGGACCGGTACCGCTGAAATCGCCCCGAGCTGGGCGCCAACTGAAGTACTGGGTTTTTAAAGCCCAGCAGTGCAGGGGAACACACCCTAAGACTTCGAGTTCTTCCTGTTTCAGACCCACAGAAACACAGAGTCTTCTAGGTGAAGTCAAAGATCTTGTTTATTGGCTGCAGACCAATTACAGGTGTCCGAGAAGTACAACACAATGTATGTTCTCAGGAGACTGCTTGAACTTACAGAAACGGCCTTCTCCTTATATACAAAATATCATGCTTCAGGCACACAGTCCTCATTTTACGATATGGTCATTCATATGTATTCATTACAAACGAAATGGCAGAGTCATGATGACCATCCCACATTCCAGTTAAGCCAGCCCACAATTATTTACCCAGCGAGGCTCAGATCCCACATCAGATATCAGCAGACCCCAATAAACACGGGCACCTCCTGTTTGTAAAACAAGCCATAAAGCAGGAAGAGTCAGGTGTGAAAGAGATTAGCCGGAGGCTTGTGTGGGATGAAAAGGCTTTATGGTGTGTCAAACCCTGATGCTAATCACAGGTGGCCGTAGGACGGGGAACTCGTGAGACCGGACTGACCGGGGGCGGCGGAGCCAAGTCGCATAGGTCACAGAGAAGTCAACAGAAGGCACATGTGTTCTGAAGGCCTGTGCTTGTTCTTAATGTGTAGCCTATGTGAGGGCAACCATAAGATGGCCACCGCTCCAAGATGGAACCCACAAAGTCAATGTGTAATATCGTATACACAGTGCATTTATCGATAAAACGTTATGCAAAGCACTTGTACACACTGGATTGGCCATTCGCGGTTCGCTGATACCGGAATAGGCAGGGTAGGGCCCTGCCTCCCACGCGGTCCCAAATTTTAAAGTACCACAAGAAGGAGAAATATTTTTTTTTCTCCTTGTTTTGCCTGTTTATTACCAGGTTTTCCCTGGTCTTAATATTGGTGCTGCCTCCGATTTACACCACCCTTGTAAATAGGGGGCAGTGTCAAAATCAATGGGTGTTGTAGTGGAACGCCCACCGCAACACCCATTGCCCTCCCCTTTCACGCTAAGTACAGCATTAAAGGTTGCCTTATTTACAAGGCAGCGGTAAGCCATGTTAAGTGGCTTAATGCTGCCTAGTAAATAAGGCGAAGCCCTTATCACCAACACAACATCACTTAAAGTGGCGTTGTGGTGGTGATAGAGGCTTGTAAATTTGCCCTAGAGGGCTGTATGTAAGAAGAATTAAATGGTTTAAATAAGATACATGACTTATTAGAAGACAGTTCTCCTGTTCTAAACCAGTAAGATGTTACTAACATTTCAAATTATACAAACAAAGACGAAACCTCAGGTCAAAGATGAGCACATCTAAGTGGCCACCCTTAAAAAAATCTTGCTTGGGTGGAAATAGCTTCTCAAGACAGATATGAAAGCTTGGTAAATGTATATATGCCAATACACAAAGTCTGGAGAACTCTCCAAAATTGAACTTATGTGATTCACACAAGAACCAACACCTTTGTTCCATCAAAACATTAATGAAGCTAACTCTACTGTCCATCTTGAAAGCTTAGAGAAAAGCTATAATACACCACAATTTGACTTCACAACACATCCTTCCTTGCCATTGGGGAAAAATATCTTTTAGAATCATGTATATGCAAGGGGGTAATTTACTGAGACCTTTACTGGACCCTATACTATGTTGGTGTCCTTATTACTATTACTACTTACCCCAACGAATAATCCACTTTCTAACTTCTCCAACAGGATGCAAATTGATTAAAATTGATGAAGTATGACAGTCTGCTAAGGGAAGCAGGTCACCATAAATTTGATCGCCTTTAAATAAAGTAGTTTTTTTTAAAGCAGCTAGTCTTACTTATAGGAAATTGGGCTGTTTTAAAAAAGAAAAGTTTACTTTTTATGAACACATTTTTGGGAGAGTTAGTAGTAGGCCTTTAGATCTACATTAAGTTGTTTGTAAATGTTTAACGGTTTGTGAGTGAGCTGAGCTGCACTTCATGTTTTTTTAAAGATTTTATATTTATTTGCAGGAAAGTCTCTCCTGGGTGAAATCAAATTACCAGCACCACTCATCATTTAAGTGTAACACGCACACGTACACAAATATAAACAGAAAAACACACAGTGAAAATTAATGTTTGCAACACACACACACGCACACGCAGGTATGCACTTATTTTTCTCGTTGTCTTGCGAATGTAAACCAGACCAACTTAGAGGGAGGGGACAGGAAATGGAAAACATAGGGGCATATCAACAAGGGCTTTATCTCTGCTTTTTTGGCTTTAAAAGCCAAAAAAGGAGAGATAAAACTAGCGCCCTATCAACAACAGGGAGCTAACATGCAAATTTGCATGTTAGCACCCTTTTACTCTACGCTTCCCCTTGCATCTCTAATGAGATGCAAAGGGGGCGTTCCAGAGTAAAATAATAGGAGAAATGTCGCTAAGCGACATTTCTCCTATTATCAAGAATGTCGCTAACCCTGTTAGAGACAAAAAAAGCAGCGGTAACCGCGGTTAACGCTGCTTTTTTACGTTTGGTATTTTTCTGACGTAGCCATGATATCCTATGGAAGGAGGATATCATGGCTAAGTTTGCCTGTCCCTATCAACAAGGTAACGTGAGATTATCGCTGGGTGCCCAGCGATAATCTCACGTTAGCCTGTTAGCGTGAGAATTTTTATCGCTATTGAGATAAGCGTTGCTAATAGCACGCTATCTCAGCGATAAAAATTCACGCTAGCCGGCGATAATTATCCTAGCGCTAAGTGCGCTTAGAGATAATTACCGCCGGTTGTTGTTGATATGCCCCTAAGAGAGCAAATGGAATGCTACAACAACAGGGCAGTATCTGGAACTTCCTTTTTTTTATAATCCTCTAAGGGCTCCATATGTCTGCATGTTTTTATGTTTTCATTTTACAGTGAGCAGATCTCTGTAAAGTGAAAAACTTATCTCGTGTGTTTATATTATGTTCTTGTAAAGCTCTCTACTGCGCCATTGTTATCTCGTGTAGGATAAATGACTATCTTCAAGAGAAATACCTAAAGTAAAACTGCCAGTTTGAATGATGAGAGAAATACCGCCATGTGTTTATCTTGTGAACAACCTGCAAACTATTAAATAGGGAAGCGTTTTGTTCTGGTACATCCGGTTACCAGTAGCTGCAAATATTTATTTTGATGGCTAGACACTAAAGAAATCATGTTTAGTGGTTTTGACATGTTACATGGCTCCAAAAGAGAATAATGAAAAAACTAAAGGTCACAGAGCATAGAAAGCATTTATTTTGACATATTCAGTTTGAATCATATTGTTTTCCAGCGACCAACTTATTGCATTTCGTATAGGAAGCGTGTGTTTTCAGCTATTGAGTTTTGTAAAATCAAAAAATGCTTTGTGCGAAAATAAATTGAATTGAAATTTGAGCTTGGATGATCCATCTAAAATGTAATCTGATCCAAACACAACAGAAATATTCAACTGCTGAAGAACACGCAATGCTGGTTAGAACGAATGCAGTGCATTTACTGAAATGGGATGAAGAAATGCATAATAGTTTCCATATCAAAACATGCTCTTATTGCGAAAGAGCCTTAAGAATGAAACGAATCCATATTAAACGTTGCTGGGCACGACTAGGCTTAAACAAAAACATGGATGAACCAGGCACATCTGCATCGGCTGCAGCAGCTGAAGAGGGTATTTCAGTCCCCAGATCTGATCTTCAGGCCATGGCTAATGAGGCGGTTGTCTCAGCCTTATTACAACCTGCTCCAAAGCGTGAAAAGGTGCAGGAGGATGAAGATGACCCTGATGCCTCTCAGAGTGGGAGAAATGTGAAGGAAGTGCTTTTTCAGAATATGCTCAAGCACGTCCGGACTATGCTAGGATTTGAGCAGAAGGAAACTGATGAGTTTCTAGCACAATAAAAACACCTGCCACTTTTAAAAGGGGAAAAAGTGACTTATCGGCAGCACAAAGAGCTTGTAAATAACCTCCCAGAGGTGAAGGATTTGCCAGTCCAGAGGTGATTGAATCCCTCTATCTGAAAGAATAGAAGAACATAGATAAAAGTAGCTTTCCACCTTTCCAGGCAAAAAGATATTCAATGCATTCATTCGAAGAGCAGTTCCCCAAGTATCTAAAAGTTATTATGATTCTGGCAAGCATGGTGACCTCATCTTCATTGGCATCGGAAGAAGCATTTTTATCTGATCCCATGAATCCCATGGAGGTATCGCTAAAAAAGGCATACACAGCTTCCAGTTTTGATCTACAGGCCGCCACCTATGTGGCTTATTTCTCACTGACAATGTTTGAAGACAACCTGCTCCTGTATGATTGCCTGCAGGAACAGAAGGACCCCACTGAGATTTTGGTAAATGCGAAATTATCAGCTCAATATTGGTTAGATGTGTCCTTTTCTGCGAGGGCATCAATTGCATGTTGTCTGCACTTAAGGTAGGGAAGTGGCGCAATCCCAGAAGGCACTGATTCTTCGTCTACCTTTCTTAGGGGATAAACATTTTTCTTCACAACTGGATGAGTTTATTAAAAAGCTCGCAGATGAGAAGAACGTGGTGCAACCTTGCTGTGCTCTTAATGTGAAGACATAATTTAATAAAAAAATGTATGCTCAAGTGTTGGTTAGCAAACAGACCTGTCAAGGCAGAGCTTGAGGTCGGGGAGCTTTAGCTGGTAGAAAATCCCGACCCCAGCTGATGCAATCACAGCAATTTCAGTAGCAGCTGAGTCAATTTCAATCCGTTATCTATGGTGGGCAGAATAATCAGCTACTTTGTTCCCGCATGGCAGCTCTACGACACAGACAAGTAGGTCCTGGATACTGTGCAACTGGGTTACAAGATCAAGTTTCAGACACACGCACCAAGAACAGATTTACGACCCATCCGGTTCCAAAAGACAATCAGAAAAGGGCAGCTCTTATGGAAGGGTTCAACCTATGCTGCAGAGGGGTGCCATAGTTCCTGAACCTACAGTGGAGTATTTCTGGTATCAAAACCAGGGGGGAGGTTTCAACCAGTATTGGATCTGAAATCCCTCAGCAAAGACATTCTGATTTCTCAAGGGGACGATTTTAGAACGCTGGATGTGCAGGACACCTTTTTTCACATCCCAGTGCATCCTGAATACCATCAGTTTTTGAGGTATGCAGTGGATAATTCCCATTATCAGTACATTGCACTGCCACTCAGCATTTCCTCTTCTCCCAGAGTTTTCACAAAGGTACTTGCTCTGATTGTAGCCTGTGTACATTTTCAAGATATGCATCTCTATCAATATCTTGATGATTGGCTAATTTTGGAATCTTCTCTTTCTAAGGCTCACCAAGATGTCAGAGGAAATATGCACAGCATTTTTTTCCTTGGGGTTAATCTTAAATGAAGAAAAATCCCACTTAGATTTGACAGAGAAGTGGCCCTGGTATTTCTCCAGCAAGTCATGAAGGTGACTCTTCTCACAGCCCAGTTCAAGGTTTGATGGATTCCTGTATGACAGTGGTTCCCTATTCCAGATTTCATCGGTTCAGTACTTTCTGAAACATTGGTCTCCACACACTTTGGACTACAACCAGTTAATGCCAGTGTCACCACTCATACTCCAACAGTAGTCAATCAGTAGTAGCTGTCCTCTTTCAACTTGGATCAGAGGGTACACATGGGTGATCCCCTTCTGATGGTGCTCAAAACACACACCAGTCATTTGGGTTGGGGGGTGACATGGTGAATCAGGAAGCACAAGGAAATTGCTGAGAAGCAAAGTCCATATGATCTTCAGATTGAAGTGAACTGGCAGCAATAGGGAGAGCCCTTTCCATGTGTAACCTGTCTGACCAGGAAAGCAGTATTGATTCAAACAGACTCTCAGGTGTCAACATCATATACAGGCACGGGGCTCAAAATCTCAGGCCTTCGCAATTCTACCTCTTCTGACTCTTCCTATCGAGCTGGGATCCTTTCAGTCTCCCAGTCTATCATTCAGGCAAATTCAGCAATTGAAGATGACAGTTTGAAAATTGAAAGGATGGGATTGCAAAGACTAGGATGCTGTAGTTCTGTGTCAGCATATATCCAGGAATGAAAAAAGGATTCCACTTTGTAGGCTTATGCTAAACATTGGAATCATTATTACTCTTGGTGTTTGTTTTTCAGCTTAGACCCAGTTTCATGTGATCTATTTAAAATCATGGATTTACTTCTGGAAAGGGGTGGGTCCTTCTAATTTAACCTCTCAATGGGAAGTCATTAAGGGCCATATGTAGGTAATTTCTATTTACCGATTCCTAAATACAGAATTTTACCGATTCGGTATTTAAGAATCGGTAAATAGAATGTAGGTAAAAAATCGGTAAATATTACCGATTCGGTAATATTTGTTATTACCGATTCGGTATTTACCGAATCGGTAATAAGGAATACCTTCCCATTCATTCCTATGGGCCTGGAGGCCCATAGGAATGAATGGGAAGCCATTCACTATTACCGATTTGGTAAATACCGATTCGGTAATAGGGGGAGCATATTCAAGGGTGGCAGGGTGTCACATTGACCCTGTTGCACCCCTGAATCGTGCATGTGTGCACATGTGGCGCACATACATGCCCTAAGGACATGTATGTCTGCCACATGGCATTTCTAGAAAAGCACAAAATTGCTTTTTAAAAGGTATTCTGTATTTACCACCAACCTGTAGGTGGTGGTAAATAACGAATCCTTAAAACAAAAATGCATTCACTTGAGTGCTCCCTACATAGGGGCATATGAATCAAGCACGCATTTTGCGAATTCAATATAGCAAATTTTACCGATTCGCTATTTGGGAATCGCAAAATGCTATGCATGTAGGATTCGCAAAACAATGTGTGATTCCTACACATTCTTTAATTGCAACTCGCAAATTGCGATTCGCAATTAAGGAATGGCTTCCGATTAGGAATCAATGGGAATTGCATGCCCAATTTGCGAGTACCACATAGGTACTCGCAAATTGCGCATGCAATTTCAAGGGTGATGGGGGGCCAATATGACACCCTGATGCACCCCTGAAAGTGCAATAAAAAAACATGTTGCACACATACATGCCCCAAGGGCATGTGTGTGTGCAACATAGAACTTTGAAAAATGCACTTTTGTGCATTTTTCAAAGTTTTTGCAAATTACCATCAACTTTAAATTGATGGTAATTTGCATTTCTTAATAGCAAAATCGCTAATTTTTTGTTGTTGTTGCATTGCATTTACGGAATCGCAATTTGCGATTTCCTAAATGAAATCACAATTTAAGTAATCTTAAATTTTGCGATTACTTAAACAGCGATTTTTGCATTTGGGATGATGCATCCCAAAGGCAAGAATTGCGGTCGCAAAGGGGCAGATTCTGCTAATCTGCCCCTTTGCGACCGTAAAAAGTAATGATGCATGTGCCCCATAGGATTTAAGAATTCGGTAATTTACCGATTCGGTATTTTACCGATTCCTTAAAATAACGATTCGGTAAATTACCGAATCCTTAAATCCAGCCTCCTACATCTCAATTGCCTAAATACCGGTCGATAACGGGAAATGTACCGATTTTCGGCCGTTATCGACCGGTATTTAGCTACCTACATATGGCCTTAAGTCTTCCAGGAAGGCTCAAGGGGACTTGCATCCTATTCTCCCTTTGGTACAGAAACGTCTTAAAAGTTTCCGGGTTTGTAAGACCTCCAATAACCTCTTGGGATCTTCACATGGTATTTGAATCATTAGAACACAGCAATATATCTTGGGTTTCGACAAAGTGGCGTTCTTTCTTGCTATTATTTCTGCTTGCAGGTATGTTATAGTATTAAGAAGCACACCTCACAAATACATTTAAAATGCAATTTATTTATAGATTATACAAGAAAGTTAACATGGGCCTAATTTTGAGTCCAAAAATGTGATTGAGTTGTTAACAAGAATTAACAGCCTCATTGGAATTACAGGATCTGCAAAAGCACCAGTGGACCTATGTGTTCTGTTAAAAGATTTTGGGCCTTATTTAGAGTTTGGTGTAACGGTACAAACGTGATGGATATCCCATCCAGCGTATTACAAGTGTCAAAGGATATAACACACTTGTAGTATAGAGGACAGGATACCAGTCACATTTGGGAGAGAGTAGCCGGTCCACCAACCTCTAAATCATGCCCTTTGGCTGGTGGAAGTATCCAAAAACTTTGCAGGAGAAGTGAGGATTTACTGGAGTAAACAGATGTGGTATTGCCAAACCCCTATAAAATGTATAATTTCTAAGGGATCTTCAGGGTTCCACTCATACTCTGGAAATACTTGGTGGAGGAACAGGGCACTCTGAATGAGGCCTCCATTGTTCAACAATTAGATGTTAGACATTACAATTTAAATGTCCAGACATTGTGTTGAATGAAAAATGTTGACTGGCATCTACATATAAAGAGCTTGCTTTCTGTCCTGGATTTAGGTCAGCAGACACTTTGGCATTTCAGTGTAAATGATAGTATTTTCAATCACCAATCACCGCTTATCACAGAATCAACTTTGTCTTTCTGTACTACTTCTGGGTAACATTCAATTTCCGAGGAAAAAAATGACACCTTTGATTATGCGTTATTCTTATCCAAACAAATAAAAATAAAAACCTTTGAAAGAACCATTACAAGTAAAAAATGATAAACAATCTGGAGACATGATTGATAAACTGATTGTAGGAAAAAAAAATGTATTAATCAAACGTATTATGGTTTTATAAAAAATTAATACAGTGCACGATTTTCCCATTAAACCCAGTTTTAACAAACAGATGAAAAGAAGAAATGTGGTAAAAGTGGAACGAGAAAAGATGAATGTTCAAAAATACAAACCAACTCCAAACGAATAGTATTGATATGCCTCATGACTGATGCTCTGTAGTTTGATTTAACACATCATTACTTCCATCTATTTGTTTATCTGTCACAATTTCCACCCTGCTTCCTCATTTTGGTTAGCCTTCTACCGATTTTCACCCCCTAAAGAGGTCAAATAGTTTGCAACTTACAGTGAGTGCCTTGATTCCCCTTAAATAACTTCTCTGCTTTTCATTTAAAATCAGATGTGTTGCTTATTTACCCCTGCATCTTACATTGTACAGTGATTTATAAAATAACACAGTGAAAAATCTTCAGGTGCTTATGAAGACACCCAACAGAGTAGCCCCATCATGGAAATCCCATTGATTCCCCTTTTGTAGGTGGGAAGGAGGGGACTGGCACACACCAGGAAAAGTAATCCTTAAATGGGATTCACTTGGCACTGCAGGGGGTGTATAACAGTGTAGGGGGAATCCTGAGGTCTCTTCCAGCTTTTGTTAGAACGAAACACCGTCATATAAGAGTGCTTTTATTAAACTTACAAAAAATAAACATGTGTGAAGAATTAACCTGCAGCTTGTGTTGTAGTGACATGACATTTGGATGTGCAGGAACTGCAGTACACGGATGTACTTGTTAATGTAGGTCTTAAACATGCTTTAAACAACTTGCTAAGTAATGGTTTGTATAAAAAGTGCTGGGAAGTGCAAAAAAAATGTGTAAGGCTGACCTCACCTTGGGGCTGATTCACTGAACTAATCTGAGACAAGATCCTAAACTTCCTACTTTTGGTATTCACAGAAGGCATTTAGTACTAGTAAAGTTAGTATTTTGTCTTAAGTTAGTATTTTGCCTTAAGTTAGTATTTTGTCTTAAGTTAGGATTTTGTCTTAAATTAGTATTTTGTCGTAAATTAAGATTTTGTCTTAAATTAGGATTTTGTCTTAAGTTAGGATTTTGTCTCAAGTTTTGGTTTTAAGACAAAATCCTAACTTAGGACAAAATTCTAACTTAATACAAAATCCTAACTTAAGACACAATCCTAACTTAAGATAATATGCTACTTTAAGACAAAATACTACCTTTACTACTACTAAATACCTTCTGTGAATACCTAAAGTAGTAAATTTAGGATTTAGTCACAGATTAGTTCTGTGAATCTTTCTGTGAATCGGCCCCCTTGTCTTTTAGGTGATTTTTCAGTTAAAAAAAAGAATGTTGTCTTTATTTTGTGAAATAAGAAGATGCTTTCTATAAATTACAGCATATAACTCTGAACTTGACCTCTCCTTTTCACATACTTTCCTCAAACATATCAATGTTTTCGTTCAGGCATGTTTTGTTTCCTCAAAAAGCTGGTAAATGTCACATTTCACACAGAAAACTAGTCATAATTTGCCCTAAGCTTTGTTTGAGATTTTCCTGTTAAAGACTACTGTAAAAATGACGTTAGGGAAACCTTTTCGTTCTAACACTATTTCGATTTCCTCGAATGTTTTAATCATAAGAGCATCCTTTTTAGAGCCTGGTGGGATATAGACATTAAAAATTATTAAATCTTGAGAAGTGTTCATATTATCATTCCATTGCTTGACCTTAATACATTGTACATACGTCAGATGCTTATTGATACCTTCTGGATTCCATCCCTCGTCTAGTTCCAGCATCCCTGGGCCTGCTTCAAGAACCAGAGAGGGAAGAACACCCTTTGGTTTTGGAGGGAAAAATAAGCCTTCTTGTCTGGAGGATTTCAGGGGACCTAATAGATATTCGGACCTTTCATCAGAAGCTAACAACTTATTGGATGAATCCTGGGCTCCAGGAACCAGGAAAAGATTTAAGGGTGGTGAAAACAATGGTGCAATTGGTATTCGGAGAGGAGTTTGAATCCTGTGGAGGTCCCTGTTCAACAGATAGCAAACTATTTAGGAACCCTTTTCAACTCAGGTCTCTCCTATAGGACCATTAATTGTTACAGATCCGCTATTTCACCTGGGCATGCTTTAGTGAATAATTCAGCAATAAGTAGCAATTCTCTTATTAAACGAGTAATGAAAGGGGTTTGTCAGAGTACCAAGTATCCACAGGAGCCGATGATGGTCCCAACGCCCCGCCACCTCAGGTACCACCCGAGAATGCTCAAGGTAGCAACTAAAGCGGGGGGGAAAGGGGAAGTGGATGAGAAACAAGAGAGACAGCCTCGGAAGTTGACTGTTCTTCACACTGTGGTCTGGGTAGATCTTCTTACTGCACCTGGATTTTAAAGACACACATGTAAATGCTACCTACACTTTTTTAATACTCGATATAACACCACAACACTAAATTTACCCTGTAGACCTCAGGCTGTTGCTTCTCCCTTTTGTTTTTTTATTTGGTTTTATTCGGCATCTGTATTTGGGGAAAAACAACAGCTTTTAAATAACATTCCTATACTGAGTAACGCTGAATTTGTCTATATTTTAGTAAGCCCCCTCCTAATTACCTTCGCTACATGTAGTAGCGTGTTATTCCAACTGTCAACTGTAATTGTATCCAGGGAATGAGTTATGAACCTACTAAGATTCTCCAAGGTGTACGAATTAAACTTGAATACTTTGTTATAATTAAGTCAATGGGCAATATGCTCCTGGTTGTGTAAGTTTTAGATCATATCTTCAGTCACAATAACTCTGGAGTTCAGTGAAGGTGAACCCACAACATAGTTATCTGGAACACGAAGCGCTACAAAAAAAGTTACCTCAGTTGTTCAAGGAAGGTGTAAACAAATACCGCTAACTGGAACATGAAGTCAATAGCGCTACACGAAGGTTCTCTTTCTTCAGTATTTTCTTGTCAGGATAGTTGACTCCCACGTTGCGCATGCGTATACTAACCACAAATTGAGATAATTATATTTTTTGAGGTAAACACTAAAACGAGCTCTGCGCCTTAAGGAGACGCTACACACTCCCAGAAGACTACAGTTGAAGTGCGCAGTTCCTTCGTGGAGCGCGCACCTTGGGCTTCATAACTGTCGCGTGAGGGGAAACACTAGACCGCCAACCTGCTTTAGATCTGTGCTCATCTGCGGGGCCATTTCCCTCACCTGAGTTTCCTATTATTGTTATGCATTGTTTTAACAGGAGTTTGGGCGCCAAACACCTTCGTCTCCAACGTGGATACTTAATTTGTTTTGCCCAAGGGTTGCAGAGTTTTACGTTGCATCTCGCTATGGTGGAAGTTGTTGCCAAAGTCTTGACAGTACCTCCCTCCAAAAGGGGCTCCCCCAATTTTGGTTTAGTTGGATAGATCTTATGGAAATTCCTTACTAGCTTGGGTGCATGCACATTTGAATAGGGCTCCCATGATCTCTCTTCTGGCCCAAACCCTTTCCAATCGACCAAGTAGTACAATTTGTTTCTGGAGATTTTTGAGCCTAAATTCTGCTAACTTCAAATTCATCTCCTGACTCAACTCTAACAGCGGTTGGGTTTGGTTTCAGTCTTGCATTGGTAGGATTCTTTTTTAGCAATTATATATGAAAGGCTGGATGGATCTTTAACCTCACCACTACTGGATTAATAATCTTAAGGACCTTGAAAGGACCGAGGAATCTGGGCTGAAACTTCCTATTCCCTTTTAGTCTCAAATGTTTAGTGGACAACCAGACTTGATCTCCCACCACAAACCTGGTGCCCACCCGTCTCTTCTTATCTGCCTGTCTTTTGTAGGATTCTTTTGCCTTGAGTAAATTTGCTTGAGCCTTTTTATATGAGTTCCTCAACTCCCTCACCATAACAGTGACTGCTGGCACTGTCTCATCGTGTTTCCCGACCATTAAATCTGGATGTCTTCCTGAATTCAAATAGAACGGTGAATACCCTGTTGAGTCATGTATTGCATTATTGTAAGCAAACTCAGCAGTCCACAAGAGATCCGACCAGTTCCCATCCTGTGCCAACAAATAAAGTCTCAGGTATTGTTCCAACTCCTGATTGACTCTCTCCGTCTGACCATCGGTTTCAGGATGATAACTGGTGGAATACCGTGTGTCAATACCTAAGCTGTGCATAAAGGTTTTCCAGAATTTAGAAATGAATTGGGTTCCTCTATCTGAAATGATTATTTGTGGAATTCCATGTGCCCGAACTATGTGTTGATTAAATATCTGAACTAGTTGTGGGGCTGTAGGTATTTTCTTTAACGGAATGAAATGGCCCATTTTGGAAAATGAATCCACTAACACCAATATGACTGTATATCCCTGACTAGCTGGTAGATCTACTATCAAATCTAAAGACACTGTGTGCCAAGGGTAAGGTGCATTAGGCAGGGGTTGCAATAACCCCTGTGGGGCTTGTCTACTAGGCTTCCCTTTTATACAAGTTTCACCAGTTGAAACATACTGTCCCACCTGAGCCGCCATGCCAGGCCACCAAAAATTTCTTCCAATCAACTCCAGAGTTTTCTTAATGCCCTTGTGACCCACCAAACGATCATCATGACATTCTTTCAGAGCTTTAGTCTGCAAGTCTTCAGTGGGAAGATACAATTTTCCATCATAATACGGAAGACCTCCTGTTATCGTTTTCCTGTTGTCCTCACCGACCCAATCTTTTCAAACTCTGTCTGGACAATTCTCTCGGATTTCCTGGGTAAATTCTTCTAGATGGACAGCTCCTACAATTTTGTTCAAAGGGATGATAGGTTCCACCTTAGTGACTCTCAATTCTTCTGGCGCATTCATCCTGGATAACGCATCTGCTTTCCCATTTTTCACTCCAGGTTTATAGGTGATCACGAAATTAAAATCTGAAAAGTACAAAGACCATCTTAATTGCCGTGGTGTAAGTGTTTTAGCTGACTTTAAAAACTGTAAGTTACGGTGATCTGTGAATACAGTCACGCAATCCTTGGCTCTTAATAGATAGTGTCGCCAATCCTGGAAGGCTTCTTTTACAGCCAACAGCTCTTTGTCTGCAATTGAATAGTTGATTTCCGGTTCCGACAGTTTTCTTGATCTAAATGCCACAGGATGAAGTTGTCCTGTTAGTTTGTCCCTTTGTGACAGGATCCCTCCTGTAGAGAAGTCTGACGCATCTGTTTCCACGTAGAAGGCCTGCTCCGGGTCTGGGTGCATCAAAATTGGGGCTGTAATGAAAGTTTTTTTTAGGAATTGAAACGCTTCTTCAGCCTCGTTGGACCAATCAAATTTCTTCCCTTTCTTCAGAAGTTGAGTAATTGGGGACACCTTGGCAGAAAAATCAGGAATAAATCTTCGATAAAAATTGGCAAAGCCAAGGAAGCTTTGTATTTCCTTCACATTTTTGGGTGAAGACCAATCTTGAATGACTTGCACTTTTGCGGGATCCATAGCTACTCCTTCAGCTGATATTATGAAACCAAGGAACTCCACACGCTCAACATGAAAGGAACACGTTTCCAACTTGACAAATAGATGATTCTCTAATAACCTTTGTAATACTGCTCTTACATGTTTTACATGGTCCTCCATGCTGTTCGAGAAAATCAGAATGTCATCGATATAAACAACTGCTACACGATCCAGAAATTCTCGAAGAACATCATTTACAAGATGTTGAAAAGCCGCGGGAGCATTACTTAGCCCATATGGCATCACCTGATAATCGAAAAGGCCATATTTAGTCCTGAAGGCTGTTTTCCACTCATCACCTTCGGCCACTCTCACCAAGTGATATGCCCCACGTAAATCAAGCTTAGTAAAAACCTTAGCTCTTTTGACCTGATCCAGAAGTGGTGATATAAGAGGTAACGGGTATCGGTTCTTCACAGTTACCTGATTCAACGCTCTGTAATCTATACAGGAGAGAAGAGTCCCATCCTTTTTGGGTCAAAAAAATAGCGGCGATGACACTGGTGATTGGGAAGGTCTAATAAAACCGATCTTCAAATATTCGTCTAAGTACTTCTTGAGATAGACATTTTCTGCTTCAGTCAGGGCGTAGATACGACTACACGGCAAAGTGTGTCCTGGCTCTAAATCAATCTTGCAGTCATATTCCCGATGTGGTGGAAGCTTCTCCGCATTTCTTTTGTCAAATACACTGGCCAAATCTTGATATTCTACTGGAATTTCTTGTGTTTTTAAGGCACACACGCAATTGGTGAGTCGAGCCAATTCTGTAGTTGGAGTTCCTTCTGACCTGGTTTTTGTTCCTGTGAAACAATTCTTAATACAATGCTCAGAGTTCATTTTAACTGTTCTTCTTTCCCAGTCAATAGTGGGGTTGTGCTCAGTCAACCATGGTAATCCAAGTATTAGCTGAAATTGTGGATCATCTATGAGGTTGAATCTAATATATTCTCGATGACTCTGTAACCCCACTAACTCTAAAGTCTCCGTTTCATCTGTAATGGGGCCTGAAGTGAGGTTTGAACCATCCACTGCCTTGACCACTTCAAAATTCTTCTTTTTGATTGCTCTTACTCCTATTTCTTTAGCATAGCTCAGGTCACAAAAATTTCCCGTTGCCCCAGAATCGATCATGACTGACACCCCAGGAACTTCCTTGTGTCCGAATTTAATTGTAAATGAGACCATTAAATGCGGAGCTGCTGATTGTAGAGTATTAATTAATTGTTGGTGTTCCGGAGTCGACTGTTTTTTATTTCCCACCAGGGCAACTCCCTCTACTGATGGGATCTGTCTTTTAACCCTAAGTTGGTCTTGGGCTTTTTGAGGCAGTCTTTTACAAAATGTCCAGAATCTCCACAATACATGCACAGATTTTTAGTTCGCCTTTTTTCTCGCTCTTCCTTGGTAAGAGGCCCTCTTATTGACCCTATCTGCATAGGTTCCTCTCCACTAGCTGCATCAGTTTTGTTACTGTCTGTCTTGATGCGATCCAAACGAGGAACAAAAGACCGAAACTCCTTCTTCTTTTCCGAACGTCTTTCATATAGTCGGTGATCGATTTGAAGAACTAGATCTATCAACTCCGATATTTCTTGAGGTCTCTTGGGTATTTGAGCTAGGGCATCCTTTAATTCATCCTTTAGACCTCGATAGAATAAGGCTGAACGTTTATCCTCTGGCCAATTGGTCTCCACAATCAGTTTGTTAAATTGTGAAATATACGCTACCAAGTCACGACTCCCTTGCTTCAGATCCAGCAGTTCATTGTCCGTAGCTTGGTTGGCGGTTCTCCTGTCGAAAATTCTCAAAAACTCCTTCTTAAAAAGCTCGTAGTTGTACAGGGCTGGGTCATTTCGAGAGATCAAAGGCATTGACCAGGCGGCAGCATCACCACTCAAGTAGGACAGCACAAATGCAACTTTTGCCTGCTCTTCCTTAAAGACTACCGATCTACATAAAAAGTGCAAGGAACACTGGGTCAGAAATATCTGTGCTTTGTGTGGATCCCCATTGAATCTTTCAGGATTAGCTAAAGGTACTATAGGAGCAACCAAATGGATAACTTGTGTGGCTACCTCTGCCGCTGACCTACGGTTTGCTTCTAACCCTGGTAGTGGAGTAGTTCCAGCAAGGAACTCTTCCATTTTCAATTTAATTTGGTGTGTCTCCTGTTGAGACCTTCTAATCTCATCCCTAAGACTCCGATTTTCATCAGCTGATTGAGTCAATTGGTTTTGTAAACCTTCAAGCACTCCTGCCAAAGCCTTTAAATCAAAACCCTCAGCCATATCGACTCAGGTGGATTAACGGCACTTCTATCCGTCAGAGTACCAAGTATCCACAGGAGCCGATGATGGTCCCAACGCCCCGCCACCTCAGGTACCACCCGAGAATGCTCAAGGTAGCAACTAAAGTGGGAGGGGAAAGGGGAAGTGGATGAGAAACAAGAGAGACAGCCTCGGAAGTTGATTGTTCTTCACACTGTGGTCTGGGTAGATCTTCTTACTGCACCTGGATTTTAAAGACACACTTGTAAATGCTACCTACACTTTTTTAATACTCGATATAACACCACACAATACTAAATTTACCCTGTAGACCTCAGGCTGTTGCTTCTCCCTTTTGTTTTTTTATTTGGTTTTATTCGGCATCTGTATTTGGGGAAAAACAACAGCTTTTTTAATAACATTCCTATACTGAGTAACGCTGAATTTGTCTATATTTCAGTAAGCCCCCTCCTAATTACCTTCGCTACATGTAGTAGCGTGTTATTCCAACTGCCAACTGTAATTGTATCCAGGGAATGAGTTATGAACCTACTAAGATTCTCCAAGGTTTACGAATTAAACTTGAATACTTTGGTATAATTAAGTCAATGGGCAATATGCTCCTGGTTTTGTAAGTTTTAGATCATATCTTCAGTCACAATAACTCTGGAGTTCAGGGAAGGTGAACCCACAACATAGTTATCTGGAACACGAAGTGCTACAAAAAAAGTTACCTCAGGTGTTCAAGGAAGGTGTAAACAAATACCGCTAACTGGAACATGAAGTCAATAGCGCTACACGAAGGTTCTCTTTCTTCAGTATTTTCTTGTCAGGATAGTTGACTCCCACGTTGCGCATGCGTATACTAACCACAAATTGAGATAATTATATTTTTTGAGGTAAACACTAAAACGAGCTCTGCGCCTTAAGGAGACGCTACACACTCCCAGATGACTACAGTTGAAGTGCGCAGTTCCTTCGTGGAACGCGCACCTTGGGCTTCCTAACTGTCGCTTGAGGGGAAACACTAGACCGCCAACCTGCTTTAGATCTGTGCTCATCTGCGCGGGCATTTCCCTCACCTGAGTTTCTTATTATTGTTATGCATTGTTTTAACTTGAGTTTGGGCGCCAAACACCTTCGTCTCCAACGCGGATACTTAATTTGTTTTGCCCAAGGGTTGCAGGGTTTTACGTTGCATCTCGCTATGGTTGAAGTTGTTGCCAAAGTCTTGACAGGGTTAGACTTAAAAGATCCCCTAAAGCACGTTATGATTCCTTGTGGGATGTTAGTCTAATTGTCAAAGTTTTTGTTTCTTTGCAAGATAATACATTCTTATCTCAAACAGAGTTTGTTAAAATTAGCAACTTTACTTTGCCCAGTTTCTTTCAAACGAGTTTCAGATATAAAGGTTCTCGATTTATCTAACAGATTCTATTCAAATGAGGGCGTACATTTTGACATTTGGAAGAGAACAAAGACTATGTCTGACTCAGTTGTCTATCCCTTTTTCAACGAGTGTGAAAAATTGTGTGCGGTAAGACTCGTGAAAGTTTATGGTGAAAACATTGCACAATTTAGGGATAATGGAGTTGATCAACTGCTTTTATCCTATGTTAAACCCCATAAACCAGTCTGTCATGATGACAGACACACTGGTATGATGTAAACCAAGTAGGTTTATTCACAGGTAAGTTAACAGGTAGGATAAACTCCATCAGCAGATGTATAAGTCCATATCATAAGCCCCACCAGGAGCAGCCGGCAAGCTGCTCATCCCCATCCATCCAACTGTCACTCCTCATCCAATCACCCAGGCATTCTACTCAAGGTCAACTCACCAACATTACATACAGAAGACACACACACAGGCTGAGCAGCTAGGACAGAGAAACATAGGGAATAAAACAACATGCAAGAATACTATATATCTCTTCCCTTTTGAACAGAAGAATTAACTAAACCAATGCATGAACTATAAACATAAGAAATACAGCAGTAATAAATAATCCACAAGCCAAGGACAAAGGAAACAATGCCCACACGATAAAGTGGAAATGAAACATTTAACACAGAGTCAAAAGCCCAGACCTAGGGATGACGAAAACACCGCACCACGAGAGGGAGAGGAACCAAAGACAAGAAGGAAAGATGGATACAGAATACAGCACCCATCCCCCTCCTCAAATGCGGAAGAAAAATATAGATCAAAATGACATGTGGAATAAAGGGACTAAAACCCAATATCCTGCTCCCAACACAACCAAGGGACAACAATGTAAAGGCGTGCTCTCATGTACAGAGACAAGTAATGAGAACTAAAGGGACTAAAACCCAATGTCCTGCCCCCCGCCATTACAAGGGACAACCGTTTGTGCTCTCCGTGAGGAGAATCAATTCATGTGGACTAGAGGGACTAGAAACCCTCCTGTGAACCACCTGTGATGTAGCTAGGACAGAGAAACATAGCGAATAAAACAACATGCAAGAATACTACACAGTCTCTTCATCTACTTTAGCTAGATGGACATGTACCATAATGAGTGAAGCTGGCATAGGTATATCAAGATTTGAGGAACAAGGGGAGGAGCCAAGATGGCGACCGGAGCAGACGCTTGAGCGCCCGGCTCCGTCGGTCCGTGGCCTCGGACTACTATCCTGATGCCCATCCTCGCCGATTCTCGAGGTGCACCGTGTGCGAAGACGCGCTGACCGCGCTGCTGCTTTCCCGGAGTCTCAACCCGCCCGGATGCCCGAGTTTTGGGTGCTTTTGTCCTCGGCACTGAAACCCTGCGCCCTTACGGCCTTTGCCGGCCTTCTGGAAGCTCCGCAGTTACCGGACCAGCTAGCGCTAACCTGAGCCCCGCGGTCCCGATCTCGCCTCGCACCATGGATCGTTGCCGGATGAGCCCGGGGAGAGACGGCCGGACATCTTCTGCACCCTGTGCCTGACGGGCTGGAGCTGTGGGGTGGGCCCCGGTGCGGTGAGTCTCCTGCCCCGCTCTGAGGACCGAGCTGTGGGGGGCTGCTGCCCCCTTTGCCTATTGCCTGGCCAGCGGCGAGGGGGACCGGCGAGAAGATAAGCGACTGTCGGCCTTTCCTGTTGCGGCGTAGACCTGAGGGGAATTGACCCCTTGCCACGACCCCCCCCCCTGGCCATTGCACCGTATAGCGGCAAAACATGGCGTTGAGTGCCTGCTCGCGGCGGGGGGGTGATACTCCGGTCTCGCCCGCTGCCCACTTCGCCCTCCCTATTCCGGACACCAGCTCCACAGTGCCGTCCCGGATTGGTGCCGATGTTGGGGCCCAGCTTCCGCTGACATGCGGCTCCGTTCTGGCTGTCCTGCGGGACTTTCAACTACAGATGTGCGCTGGCCTGCAGGCGCTGAGTGAGAGGTTTGACCCCATACTGTCGGCTGCGGGCCGTGAGCGCACTGTTTGTCATCCACAGGGCGTGGGTCCTCCGGTGCTCTTGTCCTCTTGCGGGGACGCAGCGGCGGTGTATGATTGTGCTACACTGGTGCCTTCATCTAGCGCTCCCGGCGCCCAGGGTCCACCGCTCTCCACCTCAACTGCGGATACTTTGTCCCCCTGGTCATGGCTGCCTGCTTCATTGTTCCCTGCCTCACCGCGTCCGCGAGGCTATCCTGCTGAGCGATACCTAACGGCTTCGAGGGACCGTCCGCGGTGGCCCACTGCTGCCTTTTTGTGGAACTCCTGTACCTTACTGGCCAGGTTTGGATTTTATGTGGTGCAACGAGGGACCTCACTCGATGGTCGGCGGCCATTTCGTGATCCTACTTCACCATCCTCTCACAAGCGGCCATCTTGTCTTTGTCTGCTCGGGACACGGGGCCTTCACGCAGGAGCTGGTTTAATCCCAAGCCCGCGATCGGGCCAGGGCTAGACTGACTTCTATCGCTATGGTTTATGGACGGGCTGGCCTGGGACTGGGACTGTATGTATGTTTTGCGCGCACTCGTCGCGACTTGTATCCCTTGCTTAAACTGTGGTGCCATGGTATCTTTGCATGCCGTTTTTTGGCGTCGAGGGCTCTCAGTGTGTGGGGGCCATAACTGGCTGATGGTTCGGGGCGCTCTGGTGTCCAGTGGGCTCCTCCCCACCTTCTTTTCTGTTTTCTTCCCTTCTTTACTCTGTTCCTACTTTCTCTCTTCTCTATATTTCGGGTTCCTTGGGCGACAGGCACTATGCTGGGGGGGGGGTAGGCCGTAGCCTCCGCATTGGTGTAGGGTGGGGGGGTAATACTCTGTTCTCAATTAGTTCTATGGGCCTTTTTTCTTTTATGTCTCTGTGCTCTACTTTCTTCGATTCGGGGTCCGGGTGTGGGGTGGATCAATTGGGGGCGGCTCTGGAGGGGCGCGTACTTGCTCATGTGACTATCCTGATATATCTCTGCACCGCCTCACTGATTGAGATTTTACTCCCATTGTTGTTCTTACTGCTGTTGCTGCTCGCCCGTGTGGTGAAGCTATCTTGCGGACTCGAATCTACTTTGCTCTTATCCTTCATTGACTTTTTTCTCTGATAAAATTATCAAAAACCTTAAAATTAACCTTCACCTCTCCTTCCCCGGGTTTCAAAGATATCTCCAGTATGTGACTCATAGCCTGTTGTTAATCCTGACCGTTGATGCACGGGGGCTGTAATGTGGGTATCAGTGCTGTACTGTATCGTGGCCGGCCTGACGGTTGTAGGCCCGTATTTGTTCTTTTAAGATGCACGAATAAAGGTTTTTTTTAAAAAAAAAAAAAAAAAAAAAGATTTGAGGAACACTCATCTAGATGGGCAAAGTCTAGTAAGGTTTTCTGGACAGGTGTATCGCTTTCAGAGATTCTTAGAACAGCTGATTGGTCTAACACAAACATCTTTGCCAAATTTTACTCAAGACCAATTGAGCATGTCAGCAATTTAGCTCTCAGCAGCTTTGAACATGCATAATGGTAGCCTCTGGTCTTGTAATGAAATGACAATTCTCCAAATATTATGCAGAGAGAATCTGGAGTTCATTAACGACAAACGGAAGATAACTTTATCCCACTCTCCTCACCCAAAAATATGAGGAAATAAGGGATACTACAGTTTCTTTGAGTTTGTAAAGCTTGCTAAATGTGTACGTTTTTAACATGCTTATCACGCACTGCCTTTCGTAATATTATTAAATTTTTTCTCTTATTTCAAATAATTCCACTAGGATTGGGATATGCAACAACATAGTTTTTTCAAAACCTCTTCATCTCCTTAGCACCAGAGATGGATTCCTTTTACCTTTGTTTGTTTGCAGTTTAAATAGGAAGGCAGCCCTGTGCATTGGATAGTTATACTTATTCACGAACATTCTATATGTCTATGATGTTTCAATGTTCTTTAAAGGGCTGTGTTGGACTTGGCCCTTCTGGCAAGTTCACCCCTAGAACTTTTTGCAGTATCCTAGCCTTTTTCCTGTGTTGTACTAGTGGTTTTAGGCCTCTAGGCGCTTTCACACTGTGTCCCAGTGGAAAGCGCGTACGCTCTGTTTGGTTGAATGAGACTGACCTGCCCTCCCATAGGAATGCATGGGGGAATCTGAGTGACTGTGCTAGTTCCTGATGCGTGGGGAGTGCAGGGTCGAGTTTGATATGTGCAAACTCGTGGGAGTGAATACTGCGCAATGATGTGTGCGGCGTTACTGTAGCTAGTATAGAAGCGCCACTTCTAGACACTGGCATAAATGTGCAGTGACTGCCTGGTGTGTGATTGGCTGGTGTGCCTGGCCCCCGGAGTCAGGATGGGTCTGCCCCAGTGGTGGGTGGATGAAGCTGCATGTTGATGAGTGGGAGGAGTATACCTGGGACCTGAATAGGGCTGGGCTTTCCCCATACAATGCTGGCTCCACCCCCTGTGGTGCGTCTGATGTCCCTGGCCTGTCCTGTGAATAGGGAGAGGGGCTGAGCAAAACAAAGTGCTCAGGAACCAGTTGTATCTGGTTCGCCCCTTCCCTGCACCTTTGAGAACAAAGGATTAGGTGTATAAAAGAGGGGCTGTGACCCCATGAAAATGTTCTTGCTTTGACTCGAATCTACCAGGGGCGTGCTGCTGCTGGGGCCCAAGGGAAGGCTTGCCTCCCTGGGCCCTGCCCAGCCCCTGGATGCCTGATGGACTTTGTGGGGCCTTTTTGCTGTTTTCTTGATCTATCAAGGACTCTGTTTCTAGCGCCTGGTGAGCGCATAGATCCTGATTGAACCACGAAGAAACTCTGCCTGACTAGAAGGACCTGGAAGAAGCTGAAGGAGGAGTAACTTTCCCTAACCTGGGGGATTGGCCTGCAGTGGTGCCTTGCTGAGAAAGGAGAGGAAAAGACTGGAAGAGACTTTGCACTTTGTTTCAACAATCTCCAAGGGCTTGGAAGAAGAGCTTGCCCCCTGAACTGAGTCCCAGGACCATTGGACTCAGCTGCCTTCCAAAATTGAGTTGCCTGGACAATTTTTGCTTGTTTCCCGCTGGATTTGGCCCCAGTACGGCTCGTACTAAATCCGCCGCGAAGCCGTGTCTTTGCCGCCCGGCACCGTGTGTCTACGCTGATCCAAAAGCGTTAGTATGCACCGTATCCCTCCCGGCCGCATCGCACCTAACCTTCCCCGCCGATTCGAGTCGTACAGCCCTGACTGCCGAACCCTGTACGCCGGACTCAAGCTTCGCTGTCCCGCAGGTACGGTCCGTACGCTGCTAACGTACTGCACCATGCCGTGCTCAGAGCAGAGACACCGCATCGCACCGATCCTCCCCGTACGCTGTACGGCGGCGAGAAGTGTCGCCGCCTATCCGAACCGAAGGTACGGCTCGAACGCCGAACGCCACGGACTCTGCAAGCTGATCCGGGCCATCCGCACGTATCCCTGAAGGTCCCATAACAACGCCGCGTCCCGACGCCGCGATCCGACCAGCATCTGAATACGCTGCCGAACTACGACCCGGACCCATCAACTTGTCCCGCACTGTCCGTCGCGGACCCCACGAACTTAAGGTACTTTGTTCTGTTCGCACCGCAGCGTGCACGTCACAGACCCCGGAGTCCGCCACGATTGTTTGACTCGTACTTTCCTTGTTTTTAATGCCTACGAGTCGCACATCCAGGTACGAACCGTACAGAGCCTGAAAAGAAGCAGAATTGACTGAAAGAAGCCTATTTTTGTATTTTAAGCCTTTTTACAAGAACATTGAACTTTAAAATAATACTGTGGTCATTTTATTCGTTATTCTGGTCTTGTGCTAAGCCTTATATAAAGAGAACTATTTTTGATACAACCTTGACTGGTGTCCATTTGTGGTGAGTCATTGTATTACTGTATGTGTTCACAAATGCTTAACCTATGACGCCCTGAGAATAGTCTTGACTGCTTGCGCCACACTACCTAAAGGGTGAGCAGGGGTTATGTGAAAGGGTGATCCCCTTACTCTGACTTAGAATTGAGAGTCCCTGCTTGTCGCAGGTGCATACCTGTGCCAACTAGAGATTCCCAATTGTAACAGGCTGCATGTTTGGGCAGGAAATAAAAGTATATGCATAATGTTAGCCTCCGTTTGTCGTTAATGAAATCAAGATTTTGTCAGTAGGTGATTCTTAAACGATTTTTGTTACAATACTAGAAGAATATTATCCCTCGATTGAAAATAGAACTTTCTTTGAGCGCTGAGGAAGTCGATGGGCGATAAACCCAGGACAAAACACGTGTTGGCTGGCTACCGTTTGGTTATATCAGCTGTGTACTGTGACGTTTAAGAATCACCTATTGATAAAATCTACGATTTTGAGTGAAATAAAAAAATAAAGAAGATCCTGAATGACTGAGGATATGGACTGATATTCTTTGAAGAAATCTTTGGAAATAGACTCTATGCTCGGGAATAAGCCTTTGTTTTTATGATTTGTTCCTGTGTGCCTATGGACTCAGGGACATTTGGGTTACATGGGTGGCCGTTTCCCTACTGTTCCCTTTGAGCACTTACCGACACTTGTAATTACTAATAATGGCTTTGCGTAAGGCTTGACCTCAGCCACGCCTCTTCAGTGTACAACGTGTAAAGCATTTATGCAGCATATGACCAGTTATAATGTGAAAACATGTGACAAGAAAAATCCCACATCAATTTAGAAATTGTAGAGTATTTCTAATAAATTATTTCACACCACACTGACAAAAGTTGAAGCAGTAGAACCAGTTATGAGTACATCATTTTAAGATAAAAAATAGTTGCTAAAAGATCAAAGCACCTACCATGGACATCAAGTTGCATGACACCGGGTTAAAGCAGAAAACTATGGCTGACAGAGATGGAGTGCAAGTCTGATACAAAAAATGACTTTGGCCCAGTTGGCGCTTAACTATAGACTGAAAAGAAAAGTGAAGAAAATGTGTCTGAGAAGCAGGATAACGCTGTAGGTGGTGCCCGAAAAAGAGGCATCATCGTTCATGAGCCCATGATCAAAGTCATGGTGAAGATCTCTTTGATTGGAATAAGCCTCTTTTTTGGAAGTCGAAAATCTCCAGCGGGATGAAGCTGAAGGCTGTGATACCTTTTTGGCAAAGGACCACTTAACAGGATTTGCTGCTGTGAAGAAGAACAAATCAGGAGCTGCCACAAAGTTAGGCACACTGGCAATGCACCTTGGGCGGTATGACAAGTAGTTTAGTCCCAGTCTTCTCTTAGTTCTCAGAGCAGTTTTTAGACCAAAACCTTGGTTTTTGGCTATCAAGGCATTCTTAGCACCACCACCAATGGTCCAGGACTGGAGGAGCACCACTTGGGGGATTAGGACCCACTCCAGGTATAGGTTTAAGATGGTTGCAGCCTATTCTGTCCCTGAGGCTCTGATTAGGAGGTCAGCCAATTGGCCTTTAAATTCACTCAGGTAGTCCTGGGTTCAAGCAGTGAAACATAGCTCAAGCAACAGGACTGGCATCTGAGGGTTAAAGGCAGGCTGCTCCAGGCAGCAAAGCAGTCCTTCCAGGTGCAGCAAAGAAGTCTTGTGCAGTAGACAGCAGGCCACAGCAGCAGGTAGTCCTCTGAGTGTCCTTCCGCAGGTCTAGAAATTGAACTGAAGAGTGGATCTGAGGGTCCTATTTTTATATCACCCGAAATGCATTGGGAGTTATGAAAGTCTACGTTAATGTGGTTGTTTCATTTATTGGACTTGAGAGAGTAAAGTCCTGAAGTTTCATCTTCAATAAACCAAGGAGTCTTTGAAGATCAACAGTTGGATTCTGTGACTGTTTTGTTGATTATGAGAAGTTAAATCAATGGTTTAAATTGATAATAATGTTTAATTTGTATTACTAATTGCCATGAAACATGTACTGACATTTGTTAACACACTCATTTTTGAGTATTTTAGGTAGTGCGCTCTCTGTCTAAGACTTGCGTCCTAGATTTATCTCTTCTTTCTGAAAGGGTGATAGGGCGGAACCACCCCAGAGTACGCACACCAAATTTGATAAATATTTTGATTCTTAGGTATATTGGTTTACATTGTAGAAATTGAGCGCATCGACGATGTTCTCAGATCTTACTGTACATGCTGCACTATTCTAATCATGCCCCTATTGCCTACAAGGTAACTGCACTCGTGACTGCCTGTTTAGTAGTTAAATATAGCAATATTAGGTGTTTAGAGGACTTCTAACCACTTTTGGGCCCAGCGCCACTGCACCTGCTGCACCATTCAAATTATGATCCTCGTGCCTGCCAAATAACTGCATTCATGACTGCCTCTTTAGTAGTAAAATGTAGCAATATTTGGTGTTTAGAGGAGTTCTGACAACCTTTAGCCCCGGTGCTACTGCACTTGCTGCACCATTATAATCATGACCCTATGGCTTGCAAGGTAACTGCACTTGTGACTGCCTGTTTGGTAGTAAAACATAGCAATATTAGGTGTTTAGTGGTATGCTACTGCATTTGGTCCCAGTGTCACTGCACCTGCTGCATCATTGTATCATGACTCCAGTTACTGCAACATAGCTGCACTTGCGACTGTCTGTTTAGTAGTCAAATGTTGCAATTGTCTGTGTTTAGTGCGGTCTAACACAACAAAGACCTGGGTATCAGAAGGTATTTTGAGCCATACAGGTTGGTTCCAACCTTGTGGGTCTTTGGTAACGCCCCGAGTCAGAAGATCTTTTATGGGGTAGTTGCCAACTAGTTGGCTACCTTCACTTTCTTAAAAACCAGAAAAAGATGAATGGTTTTACTCTCAGCAGTCTCTCCGATGATCGTAAAGGTGTCTAAACTTAAATGTGGTACACCTAGGGTTTCTCAATACAGTAAACTCATGAGTAAACCGTGAAAAGAACACATAAATGTGAAAAAATGTGAAAGAGACGTGATGGCACCTCACGTGCGCAACCCCAATTGAGCTTGCTGGCTGGTACTCGTCAGCATTGCCCACTCTTCTCATCATCGGCAGCCATCCCGCTCAAAAATAATAATAAAGAAGAAGTGTCCAGAAAGAAAAACAAATTGTGTGACTAAATAGTGAGCGTTAAAAAGTGAAATAGGTCCACCCACTACAGGTTCAAACTTTATTCCTCCTTAGGAGTGCACCTACTTCAATGTTTAAAAAGGTTGCTAAAAATGCATACCCTCCTTAGATGCCAACATGTTTCATCGCCTGAATTCTTTAAGGCGATTTCGTCAGGGCAACGACAGTTGCTTGGCACACGATAAGGACACTTCTTAAAATCACGTACGGAGACCTCGTGGAGCCTTGGCCTCGCGTACCAGCTCTATGAATGAGGTATCCAATAGGCTCCCTATGTGAGTCCTCGGGGTTCTGTGTGGCACATAGGGAGCCTATTGGATACCTCATTCATAGAGCTGGTACGCGAGGCCAAGGCTCCACGAGGTCTCCGTACGTGATTTTAAGAAGTGTCCTTATCGTGTGCCAAGCAACTGTCGTTGCCCTGACGAAATCGCCTTAAAGAATTCAGGCGATGAAACATGTTGGCATCTAAGGAGGGTATGCATTTTTAGCAACCTTTTTAAACATTGAAGTAGGTGCACTCCTAAGGAGGAATAAAGTTTGAACCTGTAGTGGGTGGACCTATTTCACTTTTTAACGCTCACTATTTAGTCACACAATTTGTTTTTCTTTCTGGACACTTCTTCTTTATTATTATTTTTGAGCGTGATGGCTGCCGATGATGAGAAGAGTGGGCAATGCTGACGAGTACCAGCCAGCAAGCTCAATTGGGGTTGCGCACGTGAGGTGCCATCACGTCTCTTTCAATCCCCTTCAATGTTCTGTAGTTTCTATGAGGTATCTAGAAAGTCTTTTATGATTCATATTCTTAAAAACAAAATAGGTTTTAGTCAAGTTAGACCTGCTTTTATCTTTTTCTAGACATTCAGTTTTTTAAAGGGCTACCATTAGGCTTAGGTCCAGCTGTGATTAACCCTCAGGGCCAATTACCTGACACCGTGATAATATGAATTTGGTTTTAATATTGATTCCGTCCAAAATGTTGTCTCTTATGAGGTTGTGATGGATGTTAACACGGCACCTGCTATAATTCTTACAACTAATCTCATAGTTTAAGGTGCCCTTGCAATGCCTTTTTTTCTTGATATAGCACTTGTTTTCTTTTTAACTTTGTATTTATGGACCCATGATTGTTATTATGTACTGTCTTCCCATGTGTCAGATGGGGATATTTTAAGTGTGTGTATTTAACTTTTATTGTTTTCTTTGTAAAAAACTAATAAAGTTTTATGAGGATGACCTTGCTCTGCCCCACATATATTCACAACAACCTAATAGTATTAGACCACGGCAGATGCGCATGTGCCACCACGTGCTCTAGATAGTCATGCTCGTTTGCTCGTTGTGCTGGTACCCAAACAATAGATCACAATGTCCTCTAATTCAAGGGAAAGGGACCCACAAATAAGTTCACTATTTCATACTCCTACAGCGCTATCTAGAAACAGCAACAGCCTGTGGCCCTAAATATGCTTCAGATCATTTATGTGCACTAGCTCTATATAGAAAATGTCTCCAGTTACAGAGCACTAACAGCTGTGGGCACATTTAGTTCTGCAGACAGCTGCTGTGACTGTTTTTTACTATCCAATCAGTCTGATAAATTTGAAATGGGTAGCTGAACTCCACAAAGCCTAGAGACAGCCACCTCATCCTTGCTAAGTTGTGCCACAGTGCTCAACTCCTACTCAGGGAATGTATTATCAAGCATTGTGTCCGATTTGCTCAGAACATAGTGTTATAGTGTTTCATGCTAACTTCCCCGAGGTTAAGAGACTCAAGAGAGTGGACAGTTCTGAAAGCCTCCTCCATCATGAAAAAAATGGCTATAAGGAACAAACATGCATGGGTGTTTAGAATAAGAAAACAATGAGACGACAGCCGACATCTGTAGGGGATATAAGTTTAATCAACTTAATTGGAAAAAGTAGCATAATGATGTAGAGCATTTGGTGGCACATGGGCATCTGGTGTGGTCTAATATTATTATGTTGTTAATATATGTGTGGCTCAGCAAAGTCTTGTTTTTAGTTCTAGGTTGAGAAGTGATATAGGGTCTGATCCTGTGGCAATCCTGGAGAAGGCTTTCCCAATCTGCCCTAACTCTTCAAAATTTGAAGTGATCATAAAGCAGTAGACGCATTGGGGTGAACAAACCAAATATGTAGTACAAAGGTCTGAACTAGATCAGTATGTGCTCTGAGATCTGTAATCATTTTGATGAAAATTATAGATTGTATTTGATATGTTGTAAATATTGAAGTTACACTATGAATTCATCATTGAAATAAGTTTCCAAGAAATGAAGAACATATTAAAATGCAGCTTATACGATGATTAAAAGACCTATTTTTCTAAATGCTTTGTGTTATTGTTTTGCATGAGTGGGGTATTGAAGTATGTGTGTGAATGATGCTATAAATGTTGGTTGGATGAGACATAAGGTATGATTTACTTTTAACCAACTATTCACAGTACACTTTTCTCACTTTTTTGATTTTGTTACCAAATTGAAATGCTATCAATATATAAAAAAGACAAAAAGATGTGTTTTAGAATCCATATGTACAGTTGTAATGAACATTTGTAAACAATGAGTTGTATGAATCTTCTAGGTAGTGCATAAATAATTATATTAGGATGAACTATCAATAAAAGGATTATTAACCAAAAGGTGGCTCAACGTTTTTTTGCACTAGCCGCACGTAGATTAGAGGGAGTGAGTGATGATGTGTGGAATGAATATGATAGGTAGCTGTGGGGACTCTTTTCTAAGTACAATTTTTGACATGCCCCAGGAACCAATATCCAATATGCAGGGGTCCTGTTTGATATAAAGGAAATTTTATACGTCCATAGCAATAGACACAGGTATTGAAGTAAGAGAATACAAAGAATTGGATCATTTGTTTTCTAGTCTAATGTAACTGGGAACTTAAGGGGAGTGAAGCTCATTCTGGTATGGTAAGTAATTCAAGATGCTATAGTGTGCATCTGGTGACAAAAGGAAATGTCAGCAAAAGCCAACAGCTAATAAAATATTTACCATAATCCAGCATTATGTTTAATAAGTGAAGAAGTCAATTTTCTTGTCAGATTAGGAACCACAGTTTGCAAAACTTTGTGCTTGATTTCTTAGATACATTGTTCTGAAATATAGTGATATGCTGCCCCACTACTCACTGAATGCTCCAGTCATGCAGCATTTACTCTAGAACTCTTCTCCCTGCCTTCTCTATTTTCAGTTCATTAATACACCAGATATCTATCTATCTATCTATCTATCTATCTATCTATCTATCTATCTATCTATCTATCTATCTATCTATCTATCTATCTATCTATCTATCTATCTATCTATCTATCTATCTATCTATCTATCTATCTATCTATCTATCTATCTATCTATCTATCTATCTATCTGTCTATCTATCTATCTATCTATCTATCTGTCTATCTGTCTGTCTGTCTGTCTGTCTGTCTGTCTGTCTGTCTGTCTGTCTGTCTGTCTGTCTGTCTGTCTGTCTGTCTGTCTGTCTATCTATCTATCTATCTATCTATCTATCTATCTATCTATCTATCTATCTATCTATCTATCCAAGAAAAAAGTTAAAGTGATGCTATACTAAGGTGTAAAATAAGAATAACCATCATGTTAGAAAATGAAATGGACAAGTTACCATTTACTGAACTAACTATAACATGGTCCCTTATCTTGGAAAGAACTGGGTCCCCTGTGTCTAAGAATAAAAAAAGTGTGACTCTTGTTGGTGATGTATCAATGGAGATAGTCCAGGAAAGTCCAGATCGACCAAAATAAATTTTCGGGTGAAAAGTACCCATGCATCAATGCACAGACATCTTTAGTGATTTAAAAACCATTAGATACATACAGCATAACACAAAGATAGAAGAGAAATGTGCATTCTCTGAGAATAGATAGCAATGGTAGAATATAATAGCTCTTTATAGCCCTTTTTGTGGCCAACTTGGTTAGCCCTTTGTTTCTAGCTTGTTAATATTAGAGGGTATACCTATTGATTGGCCAATAGTATAGGTTCAACGAAGGGATATGGAGCTGCTGATTTTCATAAATGAATATTCCCACAGGATCGCCTTTCCCTATATATATATATATGAAAAGAGGACATGCTATTTACAATTTATGACCCACTTAAATAATGGGAGAATGGCGACTTTGATTTATAAATTACCTTTCAGGTCTCGATCTGTTTATGTAGTGGGTAGACCTCTATTCTTTCTTTCAGGTCTAGGGTTAAGATGGCATTGACTGGTAGGTATAGGCACTTCTCTAATGCAAATACATTTACAAAAAATAAGACAAGTAAAAAGTATTTTTATTTTAACTGTAATTCTTCTCCCTTATCGGGCTGGATGCTACATGTGAGGTCATCCAGGTAAGTAGTAAGATCTTTACCTGTCTTTTATAGACCCGATCACACAAAGAAGGATGCTAGTTATATGGAGCAAGTAACTTGTTCTTATCTTGAAAAATATAGTGAGTAACAGTGTCCTAGAGGTTGATAAAAAGTTAAAGAGAGCTCAATCATAAAACTATTTACCTATATGTAGATACGAAATGTGTCTCAATACTGTGCATTTGTCATCATTTTTGTCTGCATTCAATGTCATTTGATGACCAAAGCTCGCTGAACTACCTACCATATTAGCAAACTGCTCATCTGTAAACCCAAAGGTCTGCAGATTTGCCATATTTATGAAAAATTTCTAGGGTCAAAGAAAATATATCAATAATACGTTATGAAATTGTGAATGCAAATACAACACCCAGTGTTTGGAAAATATGAAGTGAGAAAAAACAAAAAGTTAGAATCAAGTGTGATATAATGAAAGTTGTATGTGAAACCAAGGTACATCAACAAGAGAACTTAATATACTATATATAACAATAAGGTTACCTGTTCATTGATGCGTGAACAATTTGAAGCATATAAACCCCTCCCAGACAGGCTGCAGGAACAATATCTTGGAAAGAACTGGGGCCCCTGTGTCTAGGATAAACAAGCCCTGACAAGGAACAGTCAATAACATATAAAATCACACACCTAGGCACGTGAATACAAATTAAAGCAAGCAAAGATATTCTAGAAATCCGACATGCTTACTGGCATTAATTATCAAGACAGATAACCAACCAGTATATATTTATTGCATTTCTTTTTTCTTTTTTATCAAAATCACAAAAAATGATCTATGATACTTTTTTTGGTATATAAATAAATATACATTTTTGATACACATAGTTGATTTCTTATTATCAAAATCATTTTCTCTTGTCATACTTCATATCATTATTTACAAAACCAGCAATATGGACATATTGTTGGTTTTTGTAAATACTGATATTTATATGTATATGTAAATAATGATATGAAGTATGATATGAAGTAACAGGTAACCTTATTGTTATATATATTATGTTGTGTTCTCTTGTGATGTACCTTGGTTTCAAATATAACTTTCATCATATCACACTTGATTCTAACTTTTTGTTCTTTTTCACTACATATTTTCTAAACACTGGGTGTTGTTTTTTCATTCACAATTTCATATCAAACAAATCGAGGGAAGAGAGGGCTTGAAAAAATAACAATAAATTTTATTGTTATCAAGGTCCAGCATACATGCCCATGCATAAGTGAAAACAGAAGGTATGCAGTTCCTAACGTAAATGCAAGGTGTGACAGAATAACAAGAGGGTAACACAGTGGTGACAGGGAGCTGTGGTGAAACGCAGGAGTAAAAGTTACTCCTAATTTGGAAAATGAAGACCCTCACACACCCAACAAGTGGGTGTCTTGCTTCATCACCGGGTCTTTGCTCCTTATCGGGCCGGCGAGTGCAATGCCCGATCAGGCACCTAATAGGGCCTTCCTAGCGGAGACCTTTTATTCCAACGCCGGTGAGTGATGTGTGTGTGGGGTGGGAAAAACAAAATTAAGACATAGGTGAGTGTAGGTGCAAATGAGGTTGAAGTGAAACGATTAAAACAGGGGTAGGTGATCCACTAAATAATTTTAATGCAGTGTGGTCACCATCCTGGTTAAAAAATATAAAGTCCGCACATGTGACACCAGTAGTTAAGTGAGCGTATGTGCTGACGTGATCAATAGGTCAACATGTTTCTTGCCTTTGTATATAATAAATGGCAATTCATCAGGACCAGGGAATTATTGCGGCTACCTACACCTCTTTGGTGGTGCCCAATGTCTATAAGAGACTAATTAGTGAGCACGCATACAGCACCCTAAAAAAGTGTGGTACCGTAGCTAAAAAGCACACCTGCAGAGAAGGAAAATAACAACAAGTAAAAAAATATAAACGACAAATAGAATTTAAAACGTCATAGGCATTGCAACAACAGTTACTTAGGACAAATGGTGGTGTCAAACCAACTGTGGCATGCAAAGCTATTGAGCAAAGTATGGAGGACTTATCAAAGAGCCAAACGCAAATGCAAGGAGGAGGCACAATATCCAATCACTGCTCCCAGAACCCATTAGATTATAATAGATAAATCATCCAAAGAACTCACCCTCCTGGGTTGTGCTGCATACAGGGCCGGGGGGAGTATACACTAAATGCTAGTGTCCTGGGATGGGGGAGACAAAGTGGATATAGAACAATCACAAACTGTTAAACAAATGCATCCAACATAGTTGGGAGCAGTCCGTGAAGCGGAATTGCCAGCACCACTACTGTCTTCCTACTCGCAAAATAAGCGGTAAATAACTCCGTGTCGACCGCCTCGACACAATGAAGGGGAAGCTGTGATAATGAGGCTTCCAATTTGCCGTGTGGCAAGCGAAGAGAAATAATCAATTAAGGATGTTTCCACCAGTGTGCGAGCTACAAAGGTCGAACTCGCAAACAATCGGGGGGAAGGTTAACAAGAGAAAGTTAGTCTAGCCAATGAAGGTGGTGCGGACCAACAACGTATTCATGGGACCAGCGCGATGCGCTAATTAAAAACATTATGTGCAAGAAAAACGGAAGCATTAACGTCAATGGAGACGTTCTCAGTGTCCTGTATCTGTACTCACGGTTCCGTTGCTCCAAAGACGCCGTCCACCTAGTGACGCGCCAGCCGCTGTAGACTGGTGGCGTGTGAACGAGCCGTGCCTGTATAACGCCCCCCACCGGCAAGCTCACGCGAGAGGACGGTGAAGCCGGAAGAGAGCGTGCTGACGACGAGCAAGCTAGAGCGCTGACAGCCCAAGACGTGCGGGGCTGTGCGTCCTGCTCGTCATCATGGAAACGTGAAATAACACAAAGGCAACCCGAGGTCAATAAAAAACGACACACGCCAGGTCAGCACCAAGTGGCAATGTGCAGGGGGCACTAGGGTTTCGTGAGAGACTCCATTTGGGTCAAAGTTGCGCGCAAGGGACTGTGAAGTCACGAAGAAACTGAGGGGATCATATTAAAAGGACAACACACAAAACAAAACAATCATATTTACTAACAGGAATGAGAATATTATTTTTTGGGGGGTAACAATCAACATGATGCAGCACCTCGAGGAGTATAAGGGTATGGAGAAAAAATGGTCAAATCAGGTCAACATACTCCAAGGAATTTCCTCATTGAGGCCCGTAGTGTCAGAAGCCAATCTAAGGACCCAACGTTGTTCGAGTCTAAAGAGGCTTCTCTGTGACATTTGAGGATGTGCTTTAAGGACAATCCATTGGAAGGAGTTAGGGGCATGGCGTTCAAGGTGATAATGAGTAGTCATTTTAGTATTTGTTTTCGCACATCGAAAGCTACTCTTGTGTTCTAACATGCGTGTCTTCACTGGGCGGGTCGTCATGCCTATATAGGGCAGACCACAAGGACATTTCATCATGTAGACACAGTTCGAAGAGTTACAGTTTGTGTGTTTGGAAATGTTCCATGTTAGACCATTAGGGAATGTCCCTTCTTTGCTGGTGAGAGTCTGGGCACACATGGAGCATGATCCACAGGGGTAGTGCCCTTTGACTGGGGGAAGATTCCATAGCATTCTTTGCGAGCTGTTGGTAGATTTCTTCGGTCTGGTATGGATCAGTAGATCCTTCAGGTTACTTGTGCGCTTGAATGCAAATCTGGGGGTCTGTAACTCCAAATCACCAGTGTTAAGAATGCCCCAGTGTTTTTTTATGATGGATTTGATCCTGTTGGAGTCCGGAGTGAAGGTCGTGACACATGTGATGGATTTATCAGGTGCCTTGATGTTGATGTCCAACAAGCTCTCCCTGTTGTTGTTCCTGGCTCGTTTACGAGCCTTTGCTACCACATGACGAGGATAGTCTCGTTTAAGCAGATCTTCCATGAGCGTGCCTGATTCTTTCTGGTAATCTGTCACAGAACTGCAATTTCTCCTGATGCGCAAGAATTGCCCAAATGGCAGATTTTCCCTCAATGCCTTTGGATGAAAGCTGCTAAAGAGGAGCAAGCTATTCCTGTCAGTGGGTTTGCGGTAAAGACTCGTGGTGACCTTATTGTCACTAAGGCGGATACAGAGGTCCAAGAAGGGAACTTCTGAGTCAGAAATGGTATGTGAAAATCGCAAATAAGGGTTCAATGTATTCATCCAGGTGCAAAATGCTATGCACTCGGTGTATTCTCCTTTCCAAAGGATAAGGATATCATCAATGAACCTTTTCCAGAGCAGTACATTCGCGGAGTAGGGGTTGGAGGGATGGTGTATGTCCCTAGCTTCGAAGGCCGACATGTACATACATGCTAGGCTCGGCGCGAATGTACTGCCCATGGAAGTACCCTGGATTTGATGATATAACTGGGTATTATATTCAAAGAAATTTTGGGTGAGGGCAAGACTCGCACACTCCATGATGAATGGTACAGAAGTGTGGGATGGATGATCGCTGTTCAACAAGGCATCCTCAATGACCTCAAGAGTCGCTGGTTGAGGTATATTTGTGTAAAGCGACTCAACGTCAAGAGTCACCAGAAGATCTATTTCCTGTGGGTTCTGAAACATTGAGTTGAGTGGGTTCTGAAATATTGATATATTTTCTCTGACCCTAGAAATCTTTCATATAATGGCAAATCTGCAGACCTTTGGGTTTACAGATGAGCGGTTTGCTAATATGGTAGGTAGTTCAGTGAGCTTTGGTCATCAAATGACATCAAATGCAGACAAAAATGATGACATATGGTCAGTATTGAGACATATTCCGTATCTACGTGAATAGAATATGTCTACGTGTCCTCTTTTCATATATATAGGGAAAGGCGATCCTGTGGGAATATTCATTTATGAAAATCAGCAGCTCCATATCCCTTCGTTGAAACTTGACTATTGGCCAATCAATAGGTATACCCTCTAATATTAACAAGCTAGAAACAAAGGGCTTATAAGGTTGGCTACAAAAAGGGCTATAAAGGGGTATTCTAATCTACCATTGCTATCTATTCCCAGAGAATACACATTTCTCTTCTATCACTGTGTTATGCTGTATGTATGTAATGGTTTTTAAATCACTAAAGATGTCTGTGCATTGATGCATGGGTACTTTCCACACAAAAATGTATTTTGGTCGATCTGGGCTTTCCTGGAGTATCTCCATTGATACATCACCAACAAGAGTCACAATGTTTTTATCCTTAAAACCCTTTGGTGTTAAATGTCACTTTAGTGTAAGATTTTTTATTTCATTTAAAATAGCGGGTACTTTAATTCTGGACATTGATGTTGTACAATACTTCTTTCAATGATTACTGTGACGGAGTCCTGACGAAGGCCATGCCGAAACGCATGTAGTTTAACAACATACCGCCAGTCTCTGCACTTCATTCCAAAATTGTTCTCTTTTGACCATTGATTATGTAAAGTTTAGAAACGAGGGAAGATTATCTTTGTATGTATGTCCATATTGCTGGTTTTTGTAAATAATTAACAGAAAATGATGTTTGATAATATTTTATAGGAAATCAACTTTGTGTATCAAAAATGTATATTTATTTATATACCAAAAAAAAGTATCATAGATGAATTTTTGAGACTTTGGTAAAAAAGAAATGCAATAAATATATACTGGTTGGATATCTGTCTTGATAATTATTTCCAGCAAGCTTGTCAAAATTGTATCATTTCTTTTCCTGCTTTAACTGTTATTCACCATGCCCAGGTGTGTGTATTTACATGTTAGTGACTGTTCCCTGTCAGGGCTTGTTTATCCTAGACACAGGGGCCCCGGTTCTTTCCAAGATGTTGTTCCTGCAGCCTGTCTGCGAGGGGTTTATATGCTTCAAATTGTTCACGCATCAATGAACAGGTAACCTTATTGTTATAAATAGTATGTTGTGTTCTCTTGTTGATGTACCTTGGTTTCACATATAACTTTCATCATATCACACTTGATTCTACCTTTTTGTTCTTTTTCACTTGATATTTTCTAAACACTGGGTGCTGCTTTTCATTTACAATTTCATAACATATTATTGATATATTTTCGCTGAGTTTAGAAGTTTATCATAAATATGGAAAATCTGCAGACCTTTGGGTTTACAGATGAGCAGTTTGTAATATGTTAGGTAGATCAGCGAGCTTTGGTCATCAAATGACATCGAATGCAGACAAATATGATGATAAATGGTCAGTACTGAGACACATTCCGTATCTACATATAGGCAAATAGATTTATGATTGGGCTCACTTTAACTTTTTATGCACCTCTAGGACACTGTTACTCATTATATTCTTCAGGATAAGAACAAGTTACTCGCTCCATATAACTAGCATCCTCTGTTGTGTGATCGGGTCTATAAAAGACATGTAAAGATCTTACTAGTTACCCAGATTACCTCACATATAGCATCCAGCCCGATAAGGGAGAAGAATTACAGTTAAAATGAAAATATGTTTTGCTTGTCTTATTTTTTGTCAATTTATATGCATTAGAGAAGTGACTATACCTACCAGTCAATGCCATCTTACCCCTAGACCTGAAAGAAAGAATAGAGGTTCACCCACTACATAAACAGATTGAGACCTGAAAGGTAATTTATAACTCAAAGTTGCCATTCTCCCATTATTTAAGTGGGTCATAAATTGTAAATAGCATGTGTCTACATGTCCTTTTTTCATATATATATATAGGGAAATGTGATCCTGTGGGAATATTCATTGATCAAAATCAGCAGCTCCATATCCCTTCGTTAAACCTTGACTATTGAACAATCCATAGGTATGCCCTCTAATATTAACAAGCTAGAAACAAAGGGCTAACCAGGTTGGCCACAAAAAGGGCTATAAAGGGTTATTCAATTCTACTATTGCTATCTATTCTCAGAGCATGCATATTTCTCTTCTATCTTTGTGTTATGCTGTATGCATGTAATGGTTTTTAAATCACTAAAGATGTCTGTGCATTGATGCATGGGTACTTTTCACACAGACATTTATTTTGGTCGATCTGGGCTTTCCTGGACTATCTCCATTGATACATCACCAACAAGTGTCACAATGTTTTTATCCTTAAAACCCTTTGGTGTTACCTGTCACTTTAGTGTAAGATTTTTTATTTCAATTAACATAGCAGGCACTTTATTCTGGACATTGATGTTGTCTATTACTTCATTCAGTGATTACTGTGACAGAGTCCTGACGAAGGCCATGCCGAAACGCGTGTAGTTTGAGAACATACCACCAGTCTCTGCACAACATCACAAAATTGTTCTTTTTTGACCATTGAATATGTAAAGTTTAGAAACAAGGGAAGATTATCTTTGTATTTATGTCCATATTGCTGGTTTTTGTAAATAATGATATGAAGTATGACAACAGAAAATTATTTTTGACAATATTTTATAAGAAATCAACTATGTGTATCAAATATATATATTTATTTATATACCAAAAGAAAGTATTATCAATTAATTTTTGAGACTTTGATAAAAAAAAATGCAATAAATATATACTGGTCTTATATCTGTTTTGATAATTATTGCCTGCAAGCATTTCGGAATTCAAGATTTTCTTTGCCTGCTTTAACTGGTATTCACCGTGCCCAGGTGTGTGTTTTTACAGTTTATAAGGGAAGCCCATTCCCCTCCCTTGGTCAGACCACTACCTAGTCCCTTTTTCATGGCACCCATCCTCCCCACGCACTCATCTATTGGCATCTCGCATCCAAGCTCGCCACTGGCCCAAACTAAGCGTAGAGGACTGGACCCGTGAATTGAAATTAAGAACACCCACACATGACCCCGATCCCTCAATTGCCAACAGAAATGTCTGCACAAGGATTGAGAATTCAGGCTGAGAAACATGGCGGCCGTAGGCTAAGCGGTCGTGGCTCTTCTCTCGGAGATGTCGGGCGTGTAATTCAACAATGTTTATTCCCCGTTGCTAAAGGACCTGCTCTCTTCTGCTAGTTTCTTATCTCCTGTCTCTGGGGGTAAGGATTTATCTCCACTCTCTGCACGATGGAGTCAGCTTTAAAAACGGATCGATGCGGCGGCATTTTCAGCTGCGCGCATTTAGCAGTGCTGGCTGCCCGGAGCTGGGTTCCGGCTCGGATTGGAGGATTTCAACGAATGATTGACAACGTCGCCGTAGCGGTGAGAAGGCTCTATCGATCTATCGCGTTTCTGGTTGATCAAGTAAGGACGGTGCGAGTCAGTGGAGTCGGAGGTGGTGGGGAAGCTGTCTGTCTCCATGGTGGAACCTTTATTTTCTGATTTAGGGTGAAATCCAGTTTTGACGACCTTCCTCGGTTGGAGTGGGGCGTGATACGTTCTCTTAGGGAGGGGAGTAGTTCCTGTCGGGAGGCGGTGGAGTGCGTACCGCCGAGTGTTAGTGGATGGATGGAAGTTGCTCCCGGGTGCCCTGATAATTCCGCCCAGGAGAGTGCGGGGGGGGTTGGAGAGTGGTGAGGAGGTGAACGGTACGGAGAGTTTCCTGCGAAAAAAACTACTACCACAGGTAAAAGCCTCCTGCCGGAACAGATACGCTTTGCGTGCTAGGTTGGTCCTGGACCCTCAACTAAAACCCTCTCAATACCCGCCGAGGACCTCTCCCCCGATTTTAGAGATAAGGCCTGGGAGCAAAAAAAAAAGCCAAACATTAGAAGAGCCATTAGTTAGCTCCTGTGCCTCCCTAAAGAAGAAGAATCCGGCCAGCGCAACTAGTGTGCGAGGAAGAGGTAAATCTAAGAACTCTCCTCCCTCCAAAATCAGAGTGACCCCGTCTCTTAAAACCTACTACAAGGTCATGGCCTCTAGCACAGCTGCAGCTTCTACCACATCTACACCTACAGATTCCATAAAAGATGGAATTGCAGTGAAGAATCTTGAGGTGCGTAAGGGTCTGACAATGCAGCAATGTCAGGCTCTTAATGAAGTAGTATCTACAGCAGTTATAGATTCCTCTCAGGAGCAGATTGTGAGGATACATCCTGAGATAAGATTATCTAATTCCTTCGCTGTTCTCGCTGAAGAGGGATTTAAAGAATCAGCTCCAGAGAGGGACAGACCTTGTGTCAGGGGGATCTCTGACTCTGTCTCCATCACCGCGACCTCCGCCGGTGTAGCTACTAGCGCCACTGTCCCGGTTACTATTTCAGCCTTAGATAAGCCAGATACATCGAACGTTCATATTGCCTATGCTAATACTTCTTCGGGCCATCAGTCGACTCCCTCCTCTTTTTCCTCTTTAGCGGATATTCTCCTAACAATGAAGGATGACATCAATTCCAGATTTACCATATCTGAGAGTAATCAAGCGGTGTTGGCTAATAGATTTTCCATTTCAGAAGCCAATCAGGCAGCGATACAGGCCTCATGCGAGGCACTCTCAGTAAGGATAGATGCAGTCACAGTGAGAACTGACGCTATGGAAAATGAGTTACCAAAGATGAAGAGCTCAATCTCCATGGTGGAAAGTGTTATAGTGAGATTGTCCAAAGAGAATATGGAGATGAGGGAGGACATTGAACGGCTTGAGAACCACTCAAGGCGAAATAATTTAAGACTGTTGAATGTACCGGAAGCACAAGAGGGCGCAGACCTAAAAGGGTTTGTGATCAGGCTCCTGAGGGATACGGTGTTGCAAGGCGCGGATGAAATTGACTTGAACATAGAGATACAAAGGGTTCATTGGGACCCCTTCCGGAGGAACCCTGCGCAACAAAAGCCGAGGAAAATCCTGATCAATTTTTTATCATTTAATGTTAAGGAAAAGATCTTGACACAAGCCCTGAAAGAGAAATCGATAACATCCAACACCCCCAACTCGTTTTCTTTCCAAATTAGATCAGACGTTTCCCATATTACGGCAGTTAGGCAATGGGAACTGGGAAAGAGGTTGGAGGTGCTTAATGCTTTAGGGGCAACTGCAAAATTTAAGTTCCCTGCACAGCTCCGGGTTATGTGGAATAACCACATGTATCAGATCAAGTCAGTAGATGAGGCAGATTCCTTGGTAGTTAAGATAAAGGGAGACCAGAGAGATAAACGGTAGTAGTAACTTCTATTCTAGAAGAGGTAGGAGTAAGAGTAGTTTCTTTTTCTTCTTCGCTTTTTTTTTTCTCAGTTAAAAAATAAGGGGAGATGAAGGATGAAAAGAGAAAAAGGTAAAAAAAAAAAAAGCTTTTTTAGGGGATTTTTGATAAAGCCCGGCATATACCAGGAGGGGGAGCCAAAACGCTCTGCCTATTGGTAAGGAGGGTTTCTCATGGGTTAGGGGGTTAGGCATTTTCTTTTTTATTGTTATTTTTTGGGCACTGGGTTTTAAGGGTGGGAGGTTTATTGGGGCACTGGGGTGGGGAGCATATGGGCAAAAATTAAAAAAAATCCTCATCTCACCGATATTGGATAAAAGTGCTGTCTTAGTCGAGAATCTTTTAGTGTCTGTTAGTGGTATTAGTGGTCGGGTAAGATGGTGGGGGGCATAGGGGTAGAGAGAGGAGGCACCGTGTTTTTATCTTGGAACGTAAATGGCATGCGCTGCCCCAGGAGACAGAGATTGATTTTTAAGTATCTGGAATTATCCCGAGCCCAGGTCTTCTTATTACAGGAGACTCATCTGTCCCTCGAGGATAGTAACTCTATATTTTCAAAGATTAGTTGGATTAAATGCTTTAGCGCTTCCCATCAGTCGTCTCACATAAGAGGAGTTGCAATTCTAATAAAACAAGGTACATTATGTACAATGGGGAGAATTCAATCCGACTCCTCGGGCAGGTGGATTGTTGCTAAAATATTTCTTAATAATGTAGAGACAATCTGTGTCTCTTTTTATGGTCCAAATGTGGAAGATCCCTCTTATTTACTTAAACGTCAATCAATCCTGATGCTGGAGGAATCTCCTTTAATTCTTTGAGGGGACTTTAATGTGCTGTTAAACCCCAAAATAGATAGATCTAATTTAAGCCATTATGTAGGAGCCCCTAAGGTTTGTCGGGCACTTCTGAATTTAATCCACGACCTCCAACTAGTTGATTCATGGAGGGTTAGGGAGGGTCAACGTAGAGGGTACACGTTTCAGAATAAGAAACTGGGTCATTCCTCGAGGATAGACTATCTATTTGTAGATAGTCTGTCGCAAAGGGATATTGAGCAGATTACTATCTTACCTAGCCACATATCAGATCATGCCCCTCTAGTTTTAAAACTCTCTAGCGGTAAAGAACGAGGGCAGACAAGGTGGACATTAAAGAGGGTAATGCTCAACAACCCTGATGTAATACTAGCTATTAAGACCCTTTCCGTCTACTTTTTCCCCAGAAACTTCGGTAGTGCCTCGTTTGATGTGGTGTGGGATGCGTATAAGGCCACTCTAAGAGGGTCCCTCCATGGATTAATTTCAGGAATTAATAGAGAGGAGACCAAAGTCTTAAAAGATCTAGAAGGGAGAATCGGCCAGCTTGAGTCTGCCTGGTTGTCCCTCTCCTGTGATCCTGAGCAAGCCCAACTGATTTCATCAGACCTTGATAATGCGAGACAGGATTATAGGGTGATGCTGGACAATAAATGCAAGGCACAGTGCGAAGCATCTCGTATGGAGAATTTTGAGTATGGGGAGAAAGCCGGGGCTTTGTTGGCCTGGAAGGCTAGACTTGATAGATCTAAAAATGATATTAAAGAAATGGTAGTAAATAATGAAGGAGAGATCTCAAATAGAGTCGAGGACATGCAAACTTGTCTGCTATCTCTGTTTTCTGATTTATATAGGGAGGGGTCTGTTCCAACCCTTGAAGCAATAAGAGCTTGGCTAGGGGATAAACAGCTCCCAGCGTTATCGTCGGAGGATAAATTATGGTTAGATGCTCCTATCTCCGAAGAAGAAATTCTGGAACAGATTAGGAGATCAAAGAATAAAAAAGCGGCTGGTTCCGATGCAATACCAAGTGAGATTTATAAACTCTTAACGGACGAACTAGTCCCGGTCTTAAAGGTAATCTTTAACTCTATTTTTTCGATAGGAGGCAGGGTCCCTGCATCATGGAAGGAAGCCATTCTGGTTCTGATTTTGAAGCCAGGCAAAGACCCCACTAAGGCAGAATCATATCGACCGATCTCCCTGCTGAATGCCGATTATAAGATCTTTGTCGGCATTCTAGCGGGGAGATTGGCAAAACTGGCTCCGAAGTTGATCCATCAGGACCAGAAGGGTTTTATTGCTGGAAGACACTTAGATGATCTGACTCATATACTGCTAGGAAATATAGATCTTGCGGTACAAAGACAAGTTCCCATGGCCTTGGTCGCGCTGGACGCGGCCAAGGCCTTTGATAAAGTCTGTTGGATCCGCAAGGGTCCTGCAGGATGGAAAAGCAATGTGTGTTAATTTTGGACTTGAAGAAGCATATAGCACTAAAATAATAGCACCAAAACACCAGTTAACATAAATAAAAGTTGCATGCGTTCTGATCATTCACATTGTTTCTGTTCTCCTGAGGCATTATTTTGTGACATATTTTCCGACGTGAAATGATTGTAGTCCTGCAAATTTTGCGCAATAGCATACTATGATATTCCTGAAATTACATAAATAACACCAGTGTCCTTTAAGGATTTGCTGGCCTAGATATCACCTTACTCATGGATGGTATTCAATATTTGAACAGGACAAATTGTGATCTTGATATTTTACATGTCATACAACAAACAAAAATATCTTTCAATAGACTTTGGTCAAAGGGGACCCAGCAGATCGTGATTCCTAAATTTCACAGAGGTATACAAAATTAACTTCAAGGTACACCATTATCAGATTTAATTATTACAGCTAAACACAAAGGCAAAGTGTAAATACAAAAGTACTGCACAAGATGAACTGTGACATAAAAAGAAGACTATGGGCCTATTTCCATTTTCACAGACACAGTACTCTGATGGGCCGATAGAGCAGGACCTGTTGTGTAAGAACATAGGACAATTTGTTCTGTTTGGTCAGAAGGTCTGATGGTTTTTCTTTCTATCTGTCCCTGCCATAATAAGCCTGCACAAACAAAAAAAGAAAAATTACCCTGAAGTTTGAGAGAAAGCCTCCTAGGCGTGGGGGTAATTAGATTTAGCTTTCCAGGATCAAATTTCTCCTTTGGGAGTTTGTTTTTGAAAAGCAGACAACTGTGGTGAGCATCCAACTAAAAATTGGTGCTATGAACCGAAATAGTGCCTTCGAGGTATTCCGAAGGCACAAAGATCCCCGATGGACTGGATGTGATCTCTATATAGCGTGCGTTGAGGTCCTCGCAGAGTTAATGACCTGTTCCAATCTGGCTTATGGGTGACCATTTGAGAATAGTTTAAACTATGCCCTGTTTTCCTATAGTGGTACAATGTAACTTAGTTCAGTTATACCTGAATAAGATGAAAGCCAAAATAATCACATTACTAGTAAGACCATTATTGTGCACAGTAAGATTATGTCTGTCTTACCTACGCAAACATATATAGGTATTCATTTTGCATTGATACTTGTAAAATAACTACAGAGATTGGTGGCAATGCTTTCAGGGGCCCTTCATCTGTACAGTGAATAGCATACTTTCATACATGGTCATAGGACACACCAGCTGTCTGATCGGGATGTGACTAATGATGTTGCTCCTTTGACTGTATTCTAGTAAACTCTTCAATGCACCGTACATATGGACATTGTGTGTAGACATGGATAGACAGCTTTGCAGAGAGAAATATCAATTTGTAGAACAGTTGGAACACATATGTAACTGAGTACTATGACATGATCTGGAAACTCTTCTTTGTCTATTTGTCAGTACAACCATAGTGACAGAGTGTTCAAACAGATTTGCCATATGGATGTCAAATTTTCCCTGAGGATGTTTGTCATGCCATATACCAGAGGAGCATACTTTAGTTTGTTGTAAAAATAATTGTTTAATTTACCATAAAAGAGCTATACAGTATTAAAGTGTGTGCCATGACAATGCATATTTAATTCGTTAAGCTATTTTGAATTTTGTTTGTCATATAGATATGCCTATACATTTTACCTGAAAAGTTGACTTATACTAGCATGTATGCCTTTATATACTTACCCACTGACTCACCTCTTTGAAACATCAGAAAAAACGAATCTATTTTCTTTTAAAAGATATTCCAAGTCTCTTCTCGCCCATTCCAAACCTTTTCACCACATAAGAAGGCAAGATAACTTGGTCCTTGGTACAAAAGACAGCTTTAAGGAATGTATACAAATAATTACAACAAAATCCATGAAGTGAATAATTCAAAGGAAGATGCCACATTTCCATCTATTACAAAACCACTTTCTGTCCTTCTGTCTCCTATCCACCTATTCATGAAATGAGAATTTGTCGGTCTATTAACCCATGTGCCAAACATATGTGTCTCAAGTGAATACACAAATAGATTTGTTGATGTGAAAAATATCAGATATTTGCACATCAATAATACTCCACACTTATTAGCACCGACCCAAAATACAAAGAGATTGATCCACTGAAAACAAAACCCAACCTATACCAATTCCATCTAATCGATTGCAGCACACTTCCCAATCTACAATTCTGGAAAAAATCTAAGATAACCCATGGCATACACTTACAAAGTTACCTCTTACATAACCAGCTTGTTGAATTCTATTTTGGCTTCCACCACTCAGAAACACTGAAACAATGGTGATGGCTGTCCTCAACACGAGGAACCAGGAGAAGACATTCTTCATTTTCTGTGCCTCCAATAACCCACTAACACTATCAATCAAACCATTCACAAAGGTAAACTTAAACTTTTGTGTAAGTTTATATTTTGTTCCTATTCAATAAGGTACTTTACAAATAGTGGGCCTCATTTATGAAAAGTGTTGCATCACTGGGGAAAAACAGTGATGCAACACTTTTCATTACACCCTCCTTGCAAAACCATGGATGCTCAGTATTTACACTACGGCGCTACATGTCACAAGGATTGACCAGATACATCAGGAATCCTGATGTATCTGGTGGCGCAGTAATGACTGATTGCTGGAGTGTGTTGGTCAACTGACGGAACTTCAATAAATGTGTCAATACACATGGGCGAGTCCCATGTGAAAGGCCTAGCATCACTCCTTACGCCTGCGTGAAGCAGGCATCAGGATTTGACACAGTCAAGTCGTAGAAGTGGCGCAGTGAAATTTTATCAATTTCACTGTGCCACTTCTACGAGCTATTTGTATGTGGAAACACCCATACTGCAGACATTATACCAGAAACAGGTATAATATAACATAGGGATTTACAAAGTGACACATTGGCCTAGATGCGTCACTTTATAAATAGGGTGCATTGATTACACCACTTCAGCGTTACTGAAAAGTGACGCAACAGCAGAGTGAGGCCTTCATAGACAAGTCTCAGTCTGTGGAGTCTCCGTACTTGTGACAGAGATGCCGCACTTAAGATAGGACAGTGTTATTTATTTCTGTGCAATGCCTCCAACATGATTGCGGAGACTCCACAGTTGTAAAGATACTACTTTTAAATTACCTTTCTGAATTGGAGAAAAGTATAAACTTACACAAAAGTGTAAGTTTATCTTTGTGACTCAGGCCCTTTGATCTTGAGAGAATGAGAATTCAAACATGGAGTATATTGCAACAGTTTCAGTACTTCCTAATGGTTCAGTAGGGGCATTATTTCTTGCTATACATAGTTAAATAAAAGTGCATGTACCACAATGGGGATTAACCATTGGTTGGTATGTAACATATTGATATAATTACGACATCACTCTGCTTTTTATTCACATTTATTCAATGCATATATAACACAATACATGTAAAACATGTTAACATAAAATTAAGGAGCACCCAATATCATTCTTCTTTCAAATATTAAAACAGACCATATTTATTCAACTGTCTTGCTGCTCTCCTTCATCATTAACCTTAATTAAGTAGGATGAAAAGTGTTTGAAAATACTATAAGGCATTTCCTCTATGCTTAATAACAAAGTTAATACATTGGTGACTTCAATCGGTCACTCATTTATTCTAAGATCATTTGTTAAACATCTGTTTCTTCCTATAGAAAAGATAGAAAGAATGACTGTCCACAATTATACAGCAATATTCAAAGTGGTGTGATGAAAGACTGTTTCAATTCACTCTTCGTTTCTAAGGCAACCGTGGAACAAATCGAACATCTTGGACCCAGAGCTTTAAACTATTATCCAAAGTCATCATTGGGTTCGCAAGCTGGTTAAACAGATTCACAGCAGCTTTGTTTATCTGCTATAAATCACCTTTTTTGCCGTTGGCTTGTGTGCTTCGAGCACAGCTTTCAGCAATTAGAGTATGTGTCATTAAACTGTTCTTGTACAATGTCATGGGCACAGCCCATAGCTTTGAAATGACCAAATGTTCCTTTGAAAAACACGAAGACTTAAAAAATCTACAGCAGTTTTGTCACTGAGTGTGTCAAACTTTCATCTTTATATGGTTAACTGTGAATCTAGAATTCATGCATTTTATGTGCTTAAGTATTTTCATTTGTAAACCACTAATGTACAGGTGAGTACATATGTATATTGAATTTCCACAGATAGTTGAAGGGATGAGAATAAGAAGAAAACAAATGACCAGGCAGCTGTATTAGAAGATTCAGGAAACCAGCAAAACAGCTGGAATTGACAGGAAAACATCTTCCATAATAAGACCTAATTAATAAAGAACTGTTATATATTTTCCCACTTGATTCACCCCTGTCCTCCCCTTTCCTTCCATCCTCCTTGGTTCCATCTTAACGTATCCCATTCTACCAATTTATAGATACTAATTATGTTTTCGGTCATATGTTTGGTTTAGAATTAGGCTATGGCAGCTCATAGTAACACTATTGCTTATGCGAAAAGGCAGATGCACCTGGTTGGGTATGTTTAATGGTATGCATTGTGATTCAAGATTTGAGAGGTCCACAGGAAGTTATGCCGTTTTGATATTGTGTTATTACATTGGATTTCTTTATGTGTTTGAAATGTTGTAAAATTGTTCCTGCCTTCAAAACCCCATGTGGGAACGCTGGCATAATTACGTGTGTGCATTTCAGAACTTGACTTGACCAAATGGCTGTGTCGTGCATGCTTGTCTGTACCTAACACTTAATTTTCGCAATATTGAAATATTGCCTTTTTCAGACTGCTTGTTATTTGTCTCAAAGACATTATGACGATTTTTGGTTGTTGTCACTGCTAGATTTTCACTTTGCAAGATAACGTTTGAACATATTTGAGATTTCAGACACACATTTTTATAATCGTCAAGAAAATAGTCACCTGATTTTTGTACCGTGTGTTGCAATGTAAAAAAGTACGAAATAGTTGAATGTTTAGTTTCAATATGTCAACAGATGAGAATCATAAGACAGCTTGAAAAGATCAGTCCTCAAGTTAGATCAGTTTCAATCAAAAATGCTTTTTTCCAATTGCTGACAACTTTGGTGCTGTTCAATGAATCTTCACCAAACTTTCCTCAACAATGTCATCTTCCTCAGCTCCTTCCTGCAAGGTTTTTTGGTTATGCGTCAAGCAGAGGCAAAAAAGACTTTGGTGCCAAACATGTTTTCCCCATGCAATTAACTCATAGGAGCCCCATGTCCAAACCTTATCAGTGCGCTGTCAAATGGTATGCTCATTGATGAGTCGGTTGAAAGTGAATAAAAAAAAATCATTGAAAACAATTAAAGATTAAAGTGGCTATACAGATAGGTATGGTAATTATGTCTTTGGAGAGCAATGTTTCAGATACCTACTTACTCATCCATAGAGGTACTCATACACCCATGCACTCTCTCGTACAGCCACTCACACAAAAATTCACTCACCCATATAGCTACTCCTACAACCAGTCACTTACCCATGCATCCACTCACATAGCCATACAGCTACTTACATACCCACATATTACCTGCAAAGTCACTCCTACAACCTGTCACTTACCCATGCAGCCACTCACATAGCCATACAGCTACTTACATATTATCTTCAAAGTCACTCACACACCCACTGACTCACCCATACAACCTCTCAACACAGCCACTCTTTCACCCATACAAACACTCACACAATCAATCAAACACCCACACAACCATTTACATATCCATTCACACATCCATACAAGCACTCACACATCCGCTCAGTCACCCATACAGCCATTCACACAGACATTCTCCAATATGGCACTCAGACACCAACTCATTGGCTCATTTCCGTTTTGGTTTCTATGAAATGACGTCAGCACAATGTGTGGGCTGATTGTCATTTCTCAAAAACCAGGGGAACAGCCTCGGGAGCTGGAAACGCTCTTTCCCAGCTCATGAGGCTGTTGGGTGGAAAAGGTGCCATTTTATTTATTTATTTATGTATTTATGAAGTGCAAACATTCATCCATAAGGATATCACGGCGCTAAAGGAGAGCACAACCTAAGTGTGGAGTTCAGAAGGAGGGGTTCCTGTGTAGCGGATCAGGCTTTGGGGAGCAAGTGAGTTTTTAGTATTTAGTTTTTTTCTAAATAAGAGGTAGTTGTTAGTGAGCCGAAGATCTAGAGGAAGGTCGTTCCAGAGTGTTGCCGTGAGGTGAGAAAAGGAGCAACCCCCTACTCTGGACTTTCTGATATGTTTAGTTTTGGTCCGTGCCTGAAATCGCGACCTCAAGTTCCTCGCGAGTGTGTAGAGTTTATCTCTATCTTGAAGAATTTTTGGTCCCAGATGATGTAAGACCTTATGAGCATGGCTCAGCAGTTTGAATTTTGCCCTTTGTCTCACTGGGAGCCAATGAAGTGTCCTAATACATTCTGATGCTGAGCTGTACTTGCTCTTGTTGCATACCAATTTGGCGGCCACATTCTGGACCAGCTGTAGTCGTGTAAAGAGGTAGTCCGCCATGCCTACAAAAAGAGCATTCTCATAATCCAGCCAGCTTATGAGCAAGGCTTGGACAATGGTTCTCCTACATTTTATGGGAATCCATTGAAAGAGTCTTTTTAGCAGTTTTAGTATTGCAAAGCTTTTCCCATAGAGTGCACGTATGTGATCCTGCATGGTGAGGGCACTGTCAACAAGAATACCAAGATTTTTTGCAACTTGTTTGGGGGCAGGGGCATTGCCCATTGATGTGGGCCACTAGGTTGCATTCCACACTAGATGTGCTCCTCCGAAAAGTAGAATCTTTGACTTGTCTGCATTTAGTTTCAGACAGTGGTCAGACATCCAGGCTGCCATTTCCGAAAGACAGCTAGTTAGTTTGATTCTTGTGTCTTCGTGTCCATCAAGAGCAATCATCAGTTGTGTATTGTTTGCTTAAGAGCAGATATTTATGCCCCATTTTTCTCTGATTTTAGCTAGTGAAGAGACGTAAGCATTAAAGAGAGTAGGGCTCAAGGAAGCTCCCTGTGGTACTCTAAACTCAATAGGATTTGGGGTTGAGGAAAAGGTACCCAGCTGTATGGTCTGAGTTTGGTTGCTTAAAAAGGAGGAGAGCCACTGAAGGGCTTTAAAGTAAATAACTTTATCATGCAGGGATTTCAGCAGGAGTTTGTGTGAGACGGTATCGAAGGCCGCCAACAAGTCCAATAGGATCTGGGCGACGGCTCTGCCCTGGTCGACCACAGACCTGATGTTGTCTAGCACGTCCAAGAGGTTGGTTTCAGTGCTATTATTGGCTCTGAAGCCGGTTTGAGTGATGTCCAGGAGCTCATTAGTCTCGAGGTAGTTGGTTAGTTGCTTATTTACCAACTTCTCAATCACTTTGGATAGGTATGGGAGCTGGGATATTGGTTGGTAGTTTGCCGGGTTGTGGACATTGTTTCCCACTTTTTTTAGAAGGGGAACTACCGTGGCTTGCTTCTATTTCTCTGGAAATACTGCAGTATGTAGGTATTGGTTAAGTATTTGTGTAACATAAGGACAGATGGTTGGTGCGATCTGGGATAAGATAAAGTGAGGGCAAGGGTCTAGTGGTAACCCAGATTTAACTTCAGCCATTGCTTTGGCTACCTCATCCTACGTAAAAGAGTTGAAGTTGCTGAGATGGACTTGGGCATCAGGATGTGGGTCTAATGTTTCCCACTCTATGTCATCTAGTAGATGGTGATCTCCGAAAGAGGAATAAATCGAAGGAATTTTGTTGACAAAGAATCCACTAATAGCCTCACATCTCTCAAGAGAGGGTGCCAGGAATTGAGACAAACTGTTTGGACTACAGAGCTCTTTAACTATTTTGTAGAGTTCTTTTGGTGAACTGCTATTGTCATTCACACGCTTTGTGAAGTAAGTCTTTTTGGCATTTTTAATGGCATTGTTGTAGAATCGCATTTCCATCTTAACTGTGTGATACATGTGTGAAGATACCCGGGAGATGTCCTGAGCACACAAGCACCGTGGCTCTGGATGGCTCCCGGCCATCCACAGCGCCAAAGGGGTTAAGAGGTAGGGCCCTTGCTTGGTAGAGATTAAGTCTTTATAGCTTTGTGGTCTTCTCTATAGGAGGATTCATGTTATCACATATTTCTTGATGAAGATGCATGAGGAACAATCACATTGCTGAAATGCATACAAGGTCACTGGAGACATTTCCTTGTGGTCCATTATGCAGCTGTAGTATGGAATATGCACTAGAGATTTACCCAACAATTAACCAGTAGAAAGTACTCCAGTTGGTTAAATATTTTGTGAAAAACTGTGGACTCTTGTTGGATGTAGGGATTGGTGAGGTTCCATTCTGGCAAAGTCACTCACAAAGCTACTGACACTCCTACACAGACACTCAGACAACCACTCAAACATTCATTCTGGCACTCTCACATCCACTTACATACCTACACAGCCACTTATACATCCAACAATACAGCCACTCACACACCCACTCACAGACCCAGGAAACCACTCACATACCCACTCACACCCACACATAATCACTCACACACCCACTCAGATCCATGCAGCCACTCACACACCAAAACCATTCACACACCCACTTACACAACATGCAGCCACTCACATATCCACTCACAGACCATACAACCACTGACAAACCCACTAAAACCCATACTGCTTCTCACATGCCCACTCACAGATTCATTCAGCCACTTTCAAACCTGCTCATGCACCCCCACAGCTACTAAAAACCCACTCACATATTCATTCACAGACTCATACAGCCACTTACTCACACACCTACTCACACACTAACTCACACACCCATACAGCCACTCACACACCCACTCACTGACCCACAAATCTACTCACACACTATTAAAACTATTCACACACCCACTCTTGGACCCATACAAGCACTCAGACACCCCTTCACAGAACCATACAGCAAATCAGATACCCGCTCGCGGACCCATGCAGCTACTCACACACCCACTCACACACCCATAAAACCACAGACACCCACTAACACACCCATACAGCCATTCATACACCCACTCACAGACCCATACAGCAAAGGTAACAGGGACTTTATAGTGAGGAAATAACATTAAAAAAATGGTAGAAATTCCCTGAAAAAAACAAAGGTTACAGGAACACTAGTTAGGAATTAGAGTTTAAAAAACCTTAGAAATTCACAGAAAAAGACAAAGGTTGCAGGGACGTTATAGTTAGGCTCAGATTTCATTCATGCAAACCTTTTGAAATTCAGAAGAGGTATCCGAGCTGACTATAACTTATGCCCCCACAGTGCACTGCTGATAACCTCACATATTATATTACTCATGACATGGTCAGTGACATCACTGATGACATCACTGATAGCGCCTCTGTAACCTTTTGTTTTTTCAGCAAATATGTATATAAATACACTGAAAAAACAAAGGTTAAAGTAATCTTATATTAAGGTGATTATGTTAGTGACAACATTAATGTTTTGAACTCAAAGAAACACAGAACTTTACCAGTTATAGTAAGCAGAGCTGACTATAAATTGTGCCCAGCTCATGCACTTCTTATGACCTCACATAATACCTCACTCATGACATGCTCTATGACATAATTGACGACATAACGGATGACACCTTAAATTACATTATTGATGACATCACTGATGACATCATACAATGACTGTGTTAGTTTGTTTTGTAGTTTACATAGTGGTAGGTAACTTCCATATTACTTTTCTACCTGATTTCCAATCTTTGTCCAGCTAATGGATGCAAGTGTATGTAAAACACATATGCTTCTAATGCCTCATAGGTGTTGAGGGATTGAACACATTGTGCATTTTTTTATTGAAGAGTAGCTCCGTGTGCAGGTAACCATTGATGATTTGTGTTCAGTTTGCTCCACACTAGTTTTTTGGTTCTGGAGAAAATGTTTCTTACAGGGCAAAGATCCTAAGCATTGTAAGCAGCCTTGAGTTACTAGACTGAATCGTCTCTGCATGACAATTTCTACATGACATAGAAGATTGTGTGCATTAGGTACTAACCTATATGCATGTGCTTCTTCGGAAGAGGGGCTGTCTGTAATTTTTCACCACAGTATGAGAGCCGCATATGGTATGATCTTTAGCACCTTCAGACATTGGTTACTTTAAAAAAAAGTGTCTTTTTTGACAAGTGTTGCAAACACTGTACACTGTTCTTAGTAGATACATTCTAATACTCTGTGGTTTGTTTGTAATGATATTAAACACTGTTTACAGTACCCACTTTTCTACTCATATACATTTTGTTTCTTAATGTAGGTTCCATGACTGTGAGACCTTTGATACAGAAAAAAGCTGTCCGGTACAGGGCATTCATTTTGGCACAGACGTTGAATATATTGAGGAACTTTGCTTTCTCTGAACAGTTGCATAACTATTGAACGCTGTGTGCAATAAGGGCTTCCCATAAATCTATGGTTGATTGTTAATGTGAAATAGCCTACCTGTGAAGTGTATGGTATAGGGTCAATGTTGCACACAACACATGCTTGCTACACCAAAGAGAGTTGTATATGTGATGACGTTAATGATGCTTCATATTATTCTGGGCTATTTTGTTAATTGCTTTCAGGCCTTCAATTCCATACTAATTTATAGAGTAATGTGTACAAAGAAACTTGGATGATGTCTTCAGTTCTGCCCTGGCCTTGAATTTGCAGTTGGTTTTCTTCAAGATCACCCACTTTATAGATAACCCAAGTCTGTTTATCTGTTAAAGGGATGAAAATGGACTGCGCTTTTTTGTGAATCCAATATGGTGGCACAGATGTTCTCTTGGGAAGACACAATCATTTTTTGCAGCAGAGTACTCAAGCAAAGGGGGGTCAGCTCTTCACCCAAGATGCTACTACTTTATAGCAATTGGTAAATGTTTGTTTCACCTTTTGCAAATGTTCCTGTAGCAGATGCAAAAACGGGATCACTTGGCTCGGAGTACTCTCTTCTTTGCTTATCTCCCATCTCATCATCTCAAAAGGAAGTAACATTTGCATCAGACACTCCACTTGCATGCAAGTTTCTTCCTTCATTGTCATGGCTTTGGCAGTTGAGTCGCCTCTCCTTTGAATTACATAACTATTGATTGACCTGTACTGCTCAAACAGGCAGCATGTACTATGTTGAGTTCCAACATGTTAGCAACTCCTTTATGAATGCTTTTACAAGTACTTTATTAGTACACTGAATGATCCTTAACTGATTCTATTCTTTGAACAAATGACACAAATGAGTGCAAAGTATTTCATTTGTGACCAGTGTGTTGCTGACTATGTCTTCCTTTTTAGGAAGTCATACACAATTAAGTTTGTGCAGTGCACTAAACAGAATACTCTGAAGAATCCTCCATCAGCAATGGCTTTGAATATATTACTCCCATTGTCAGTGGCAACTAATCCAGTGCCGAGACATCTAGGTTTAAGCAATTCATACACTTTAGTATGACATTCATTCAAAATATTGACAGCTCTATGCAGCTTGCCATGGTGAGCATCCCAACTGTAACATGCAACCTTTGCCTGGAAAACATTAGCGATGATTTGAAGAGATCCAGTGTTCAGTGACACTCTTGTAATCTGTTGCTTGATAACTGGTCCAAATGTTCATGAGGAGGTGGATGGACTAAACATCACTGTCCTTTATAGCACTGCCAACCAATTGCAGCACTTTATGTTGTAGAGCAGGCACAGCAACAGTGTAAAACAGGTATGTCTTAGAACCTTCAATTTTTGGCAGAGGGTCTCCACTAATTCAAGAAATCCTTAACCTTCTACAAATGAAAAAGGGTATATAAATGAACTTTTTTTTTTTTCCTTTTTAATTTTTTTTTTTTTTCCCTTTTCATATCACATAATACATATACAATATCAGCAAGTGTACGTACATAAATCCACGGGCAGCATTAGGCATAAAAAACAGATCTAAACAAAACGATGCTTCAAATCCCGGTATCTAAGCTAAAATAGTGCTCCTCTTAACATTAACCCAATTTGAATAATATATAGGGGTAGTATGCACCATTATACCATCTTAGCACTCATTTATCCATGCAGATAATACTCCCCAGATCTTCCTTCCCTTTCGTTTAGCCTGAATACCCTTACGTTTATATAGGGCCATTTCAAGTTGATGTACATGCAGGAAGCGCCCTTTCCGTTGCTGGAATGTTGGAGAAGTCTATCCAACCATGCAGCAGATATGCACAGTCTATATACAGTCATAGCTATAAAAATCAATTCCAGCCCAGGCCCTAAATAGGTTTTGTCTACTCCCAATAGCATAAGCTGCGGGGACGGAGTGATGTTACTTTTTAATATCTCCCCTAAAAAGCCCACAATTTCTAGTTCTATTTGATTTAGACTAGGGCAGGAGTAGAATATATGGACCAGGTCTGCCCCTAGAGCATGGCATCTGGGGCAATTTGTCCCAGCCGTGCCGCCCTATTTTGCAAACTTTGCTGGAGTTATATATAAGTCATACACCGTTTTATAGTGTTGCGATTGCAAATTTGAGGCATACATCACTGTGCCCCCTAGCTCCAGTGATTCCAAAAACCCTGAATCGACCATGTCAAGTTTCTCCTTCCATTTCCCATCCTGCTTCTCAAGGTCATCAGGGACCAGTTCCAATAGGCAGCCGTATATCTGAGCGATGGAAGGGATAGCTTCTTTTACCATTACTTCTAATACCGGTATTTGATCAAAGCCAGCAGTACCCCCTACATAAAAAAAAAAAAATCCCTGATCTGTAAATATTTTAAAAAATCGCGTGATGAGATATTAAATTTACTGCGGACCAGGTCAAAACGAGCAAACAAACTCTCTACCAAAAAATCTCCCAGTCTGCTGACCCCATTACACCCCCATCTATTAAAGCAACTGTCCTGAAAAATGCAAGGCAGTTGCTCATTTTGAATCAGAGGGGTATATCGACTGTATCTACCTACCCCAGCTTTTTTCCTAACCAATACCCAATTCCTATAAGCTGCATACAAGGTCATAAAGCGGGTTCGTTTGAAGTAGCTTGGCTCAAAGAACATCATTAGACAACCCTGAGCAGATTTACCAAGCAATAGCTCATAGATGGAGGGTGACCTGATTCTGGAGTCATGCGTCGTTGTGCGACAGCTAAACAATATCTGATAACACTGCAAGGCTGCAGAGAGATAATACAGCCTGAAGTTTGGTAGTGCCCGGCCGCCCCTACCTCTAGGTAAACACATAAAAGCGTTCGCTCTTCTGATCTTCCCATATGCCCAAATAAAACTAGCTGTGATCCGATCAATTTTCTTAAACCGTATATCCTTAATTTCTAGTGGGAGAGATCTAAACATGTGTAATATTTTTGGAAGAAAGATCATTTTGAATAAATTGGATCTTCCCATTATCGACAATCTCAGGTTATCCCATCTTTTAAAATCAAGCTTGGCTTTCTCCAGAATCGGTGACAGATTTTTATCAACTATCATGTCTATCTTTGAAGTGATACGAATACCAAGATACGTAGCCTCATTTGTAATCCTAATATCAGATGCTAGTGTGTGTCTGTTGATTAAAATTTGAGTTTTAGTTTTGCTCCAAAGGAATCCTGACCCATTTCCAAATACTTCAGCCAGTTCCTCCACTGCCCTTATAGCCCTGTCTGGATCACTTGTAATTATGGCGATGTCGTCTGCATAGGCGAGGGTCTTAGTGTCCCACCCCTGTAATGTAACGGGCACGACATCTTTTGAGACTTCTAACGTTCTAATAAAAGGGTCAATAAATAGCGCGAAGAGTAGGGGAGACATAAGGCAGCCCTGTCTTGTACCCCTCTCTATTACAAAGGGTTTGGTTTGTTGTCCCATTATACTCAGATAGGCAGTAGGTCTTTTATATATTGCCTGGATTGCGTTGATAAAGTTTATACCCAATCCAACACCCTCCATCGCTTTCCAGAGAAAGACCCACGACACACGGTCGAAGGCCTATTCAGCATCCAAGAAACAGACCCCCATTGGTTTAGCCAAGACTTCAGTTGCATTGAGTATGGTTATAACCCTCTGGATATGGTCTGTAGTTCCCCGCCCCGGGATAAACCCATGCTGTTTATCAGATACAAGCTGATGTATGACCCCAGCCAGTCGGGCAGCGAAGATTTTGAATATAGCTTTCCGTCACTGTTTAGCAGTGTAATGGGTCTGTAGGAGCCAAGAGCAATAGGATCTTTATCTTTCTTTAAAAATATAATTATGTTGGCAGCGTCCCATGATCTGGGCGGTGAAATCCCCTTTTTGACTCCATTTACGAGGTTCAAGAGCTCCTGCTGAACTTCTGCAAAGAATATTTTATAAAACTCTAATGGTATAGAGTCTAACCCTGAAGCCTTCCCTGAGGGTAGGGCAAACAGGGCCAAGTGCAGCTCTTCTAATGAAATTTCTCCGCCTATCATCAACCTGTCCTCATCTGTGAGTGTAGCGGAGCCCAGCGGGCCAGCTGAGTGGTTGTCTGGTAATGCAGAGCTGGATATAAGCGGTTCTTTATACAAGTTAGCGTAAAAGTCCCTGAAGGCCTCCCTAATATCCCCAGGTTCCGTAACTATATTTCCGCTCATATTCTTAACCTTACTGATTTTGAAATCCATACTCTGCTGTTTTGCCCTGACTGCCAAATACCTCCCAATGCGCTCATTGTATTCATAGCGATCCTGTTCGCTAGCAAGGAGTTTCCCAGCTATTTTCTCTACATGATGTTCATTTAGGTGGGCCTTAGTGATAGCTATCTCATTTAAAACAGGAGCCAAGTCTCTTCCATTTTGCACAGCGCCAATTATTCTAATTTCCAGGGTGCTTAAAATTCGATATAGTTCTCCCCAGCGATCACAGGCCTTCATCTGTTTAGCAATGGTAAAGCTCAGGGTTTCACCCCTTATGCCTGCTTTGAAGGAGTCCCAAACGAACCCTTCCTCAGCGCTTCCCTAATTTATTGAAAAAAAAGCGCAATCCAGGACCGCATATGCTCAACATAATCAGGATCCAAAAGCAGCCCCCTTTTAAACGACCACTTTCTGGGTATTCGAGTCAGGCCAACAATTATTAGTTCAAACACAATCGGGTTATGGTCAGACACTACTCTAGGATATAGATCCACCCGTGCCCCTCTGACCAATACAGGTGTAACTAAGAAATAGTCCAACCTGGCAAAACTGCCATGCAGAGCCGAATTGTAGGTATATCCTGGATCTGGTGCCCTTAGGGCATGCCATACATCTACCAGACCGAGCTCTTTACGCAAATGCCCAAGAGCACGAAATGATTGTGGCTTTCGTCCAGCATAGTTTTCTTCCATATTACAGAGCCCCCGTCTTGACCCAATTAGATTGAGGTCCCCACAAAAAACAAATGGACCAGGCCACGTTAGTAATTCAACAGCCAAATAGTTAAAAACACTTGGATCGTCCAACACTGGGGCATATATTACGCATAGTGTAAAAGAGCCACTGCCGCCCTTGCACTCCTGTATTACCCATCTACCCAGCTTGTCAACTGCGCTGCGGCCTGGAATAGTTGAGGTGCCTTTCACTAAAATAGCCACCCCCTTGGTCCTGGTTTCTTGTGTTGTATGACAGATAACCTTTAAACCTAGAGTGCTCAACAAGGCGCTATCTTCTCTAGCAACATGAGTTTCTTGAAGGCAATACACGTCTGCTTTTAAAAAGCCCAACTCTTCATGTACCCTCCTTCTTTTAGCCTTATCATTCAGGCCGCAGATGTTGATAGATGCTATACGCAACCTAGCCATATCTCAAGGGGATTGTTTCAACCATACGAGATAAGCTCCTATTAGAACCTGAAGTCTTGCTCCAGTGTGATACCACTAGGGCCACCCCTACTTCTAGTATACCTGCTGCCCATTCTCTCTCACCTCTAAATTCATGTGCATCAGGACTTTCCTTCCCAAGGCCATAAGATGCTGCACCAATAATACTATTACCACTACTTGCTGCATATCGCATAACGTGCCATTACTCAGTCTACCATTACCCCTACCCCAACCCTCTCCCTCTCTCCAACCAGCCACCGCCACCACCCCCTACCGCCCCTCCACCCCCACCCCCCCTCTAGTGAAAGCAATCAGACCTCCTGGTCTGTGTGATGGAAGCCGTCTATCAGCACCGTGGTGCTCCCCCCATGTGTTGTCCCCTTTGCTCCTAGAAGAACACAGTTCAAACAAAAACAAAAATCATTTATCAAACAATTGCCATAAGCAGAAAAAAGAGGATTGTCTAAATGTCCAACGAATTTCAGTTTTTTGCCAATATCCCATCCCGGCCATGTTCTGCTCTTCAAGTATTGTTATCGCTCGTTGAAACCTGGTCCAAATATTCTTTAGCCTGGATCTCTGACGTAAAAATGTTTACTGAGCCACGCACTATTGTTTTCAAGCATTTCATGTTATGAGTCAAGCGTTCCCCAATCTCCGAGCATGCCTTCCCGGTCTTTCGCAAAGCCCCTTCTCGTTGTTTTGTTGCCTCCCTGGCTTTTTTGCTATCTGCCCGTGTCTCGGCTCAGTGCTCTTTAATAGAATCTAATATTAAGCTAAGTTCGGTGCTAATAGGGGTGGCATTGGTAAGTTGTGGGGTAGTCGTCTTTGAGTCATCAGCGGTAGGATCCCCTGGCGAAATCCCAGCCATCCTTGTGTGGGAATAATCCCATTTTAAGCTGCTACCAGGAACTTTCTTTGTTCTTTGTTTTCGAGGCTCAATGCTGCCCTTACGCACTTTCTGCTGCTTCGGGAGTTTAAATGCTGTTTCAGGTGCCTCCAGGGTGCTTGATTCCGATGTGACTGAGAGATTCCTGCTAGACTCGCTGTTATATGAGTCAGGTGCCTCAGAGTCCGAGTCATCAGTCAAAGAGAAGAATTTATCAACCCCCTCCAAGGTGGTGTCAGAGGATGCAGCCGCTGTAGCGCCGTGCAACCCAGCAGTACGGTCCTTACCCTCTTCGCCTTTATCCACGCCACCCCCTGCCCCTGCAGCTTCGGCTATTTGTTCAGGTAGCAAAGGGTCACTAGAACTGCCCTCTGTCCCATCCTCTCCGTCCTCTCCTGTCACATCTGCCTTTGGTGTGGCATCTAGCGCTGCCGGTGTAGCCTGCCTACTAGTTTTTTTACCTGCGGATGGCAGAGATGGTAAAGATAGCCAGTTCTCAGTATGTTTGCTGGTGAAAAATTCTGCAATTGGGGGCTGCGGTGCATATTGTAAGTCAGTGTCAAAAGCCCCTGTTCCTTCTTCAACACCTGCACCAGCGCCTATCTTGTTTGATTTAGGGGCTTAATTCCTCCTTTTACTAGTGTTAATACTGCCCAATCTGTTTTTCCCCACTTGGGCTGTTACTGCCGCTGCTGCCTTATCTGGCCCAGGCTGCTCGAGGGTCCCATCCGGTCTGACAGCAGGGGCTCGAATTGTAGATCTGTTCAGAGCTATGCTACACGCTTCACCTTTGTCTTTCAGGCTCTTTACAAGTTTTGGTGGCATTTTCGAGCAGGCAGCCACCCAGGCAGTACGGTATCCTAATCGAGGGCCAGTCATGGCAGCTTCCTGGCAAGTCCCACCCACCAGTCCAGAGCACTGAGACACCGGCGGGCAGCAGGCACACAGAGCGAGCGCCAGTCCCCGTTCTTCGTCCCTCTCCACACTGTAGATCCTGTGAGCATCATAATGAGGCGGGTCAATCGATCGATCGAGAGGAAGCGTGAGCCTTGAGGGATTCCAAGCGGCCAGGCTGGTTCATACAGCAGGAGCAAGGTAAGATTTGGAAGCTCCGGGGGAGCACCGACGGGAGTATCTAGGCGGCCGCCATCTTACTTTCTAGTGTATAAATGAACTTTTTCATGTTTTCGGTGGTGAGGCGACTCCTTGGTAAACGTAGCCTTGATGATTGGTTGTTATGATGTGATTATTTCCATAACACATAACTTACCTTGGCAGTTATCCAGGTGCTAGAAAGAAAGGGCTTCTCTGGGTCTGACAGGGTCCTAATAAAAAAGTCAGCTATTTAGTTTCTTGAGAAATTCGAGGACTGAGCTGGGTCTGTGATGCGTAGAGGGAGATCATTCCAGGCTTTAGGAGCAAAGTATGAGAAAGAAGGCCCACAATCTTTGGTTCTTTAAATGCAATGGACATTGTCAAGCAGCGGTTTCTGTCCGGGGTGTGGAAACTGATACAGCTGTTAAGAAATGCTGGCCTAAATTGTGTAGGGCTTTTTACATGTGTATTAGAACATTGAAGAGTTCCTGTTTGTGGACGTAGAGCCGCTTATGGTCTCTGAGGTGTTCAGAGATGTGTGTGCAGGTTGGGAGTTTGAGCTGGAGTCTGGTGGCTGCATTTGGATGAATAATCGACTTTTGGTGAGCTGAGCTTTTATGCTGACACAGTGCACTTCTGTAGTCCAGTTTTCTGGTGATAAGAGCCTGAGTGATGGTTATATGCATGTTGCGTATGATTGATTTGAAGATTTTTCTGAGGATCCTGAGGGTATAGCAGCAAGAGGAGATGTCTGTGTTGATTTGATTGGTATCCAAGAGTAGGTTATACACCAGTATTCCTAGTTCCTAGCTTGATTGACTGGAAAGATGCTGGTCCAAGTTTTGCTGGCCACCTAACTGAGGTTCACAGTGAGTTGTCTTTTCTGAAGCATACCACCTCCGTCGTGTCTGAGTTAACCTTCAGACATTTGGTCTTCATTCAGCTGGTGACTTCCAACATGCAGGTGGTGAACTTGATCTGGGTATTTGTAGTGTAGTCAAAGAGGGAGAAGATGAGCTGGGTATCATAGTAGTATGAGAGGATATTGAGTGCGTGGGTTCAAATCATCTTGATGAGTTGTGCTATGTAGACATTGAATAGTGTGGTGGGGCTAAGTGAGGTGCCTTTATACACTTCACTGATCAGGTTGGCAGCAGCCAAGGTATACATGGTTTCAGGCTGATCGATTGGGTGGGTCAAATTAGAAAGTAGCTGATCCATTGGAGAGCAGGTCCGCATATGTGGGTTTTGCAGAATCATTTAATGAGGATGGGCTGGGAGTCGGTATTGAATGCGGCTTAGAGGTTGAGCAGGATATGTGTCTTGGTGTTGCCTGATCATGCAGATGTTGCTGGTGGTGGTGATGTGAGTGGTCTCAGTGCTGTGGTTGGCATAAAAATGAATGGCGGTGGGTGAAGGAGGTGGTTGTTGATGCGATTGATGAGCAGTCATTTGTTGAAGAGTTTTTCAAGGACCTTTGCTGGGCAGGGAAGCATATACATTAGTCTATAGTTTACTCAAGTTTTTGAGTATGCTGAGGGTTTCTTCAGATGAGCTTGCATGTGTTTCCAGGCATCCAGGAAGGTGGCTGTCTTGAGGGAGTTGATGAGTGTCAGGAGTGTGGAGCATATTGATTAAAGTCTTTTGGTGTAGCTAAAGTGTGGGCAGGGATCTGATGGGGATCCTGAGTGAATGAAATACACGTCGACATGGTTTTGTTATTGTTAATGTGGGCCAGAATGTAATTGTGGCTTCTGGTGCTTGACTCAATGTGTAGGAAGGCAGTGAGGGTGGATGGGTCCAGGTCGGGGGCAAAGTTGTTGCTGATGTTGGTTTTCTACCTCAAGTGGTGGGAGAGGTGGCGCAGAAAACCTGTGATGGGGTGTTGGTCGTCAAACTTGCATAGGAGGAAGTAAAGTCCTTCACTATGTCAACAATTTGTTGTTGGAGCTATTCATAATTTGTTCAGTCTGTGCTAATTGGTTGGTGGATCTGAGTTACTAATGGTAGAACAGGTGGGCTGATTTGTAGGTGTTTTTGTTATTTTCATTGTGTGTATGTCTCCATCAGCATTTGAGCTGCTTGCAATGAAGTTTGGTGAGTTTGAGTTTTTTTGTGTGCCAGCACACTTGTGGTCTTCAGTGGGGCCAGAGAATCTGCACAGGAAGTGATCCAGGCACTGAAGTCGTGATGACTCACGAGAGGACGCAGTTGTGTCACAGTCAGCATGTTTGTTGGTCTGTGATCCATGTTTCTCCTGGGATCCTCTTCCAGTTGCATCATGTAGTTTTGATGGTTGTGACTCCACATTGTTGGGGGATGGGCAGGTCAAAGTGGATGAGGAATTAGTTGGTACAGGTGAGAGAATGGGCTTCTCCACTATGATTTCAGCAAAGTTGGTGAAAACAGGGTTGAGGAGATGTCTGGAGGTGAGTGTGGGGTCCTTTACCTTTGATTGAGTTCAAGCATGTTCAGGTTTTCCTGGAGGTTGTTGGTGTTCGGGTCTGAGTGGTCTTCCACATGGGATTGTTTCTGTGACTATCTTCTATATGATACCCCTGGTAGCAGTGGCCAATTGGGAGCAGGCAGGCAGCTTGAGTGGTTTGTGATGACGATGCACCTGTATCCCTTGTGCCATTCTAAGGTTGCAGCGGGTGAGAACTGCACATTATGTGTGACAGTTACAGGACTGCTTCACATGACAATGGCATTCTCTCATTCTTCCTCACAAATACCTCCTTCTATCATTTGGACTGCTTCTTTTTTCTCAGAAGCTATGTTTTTAAGGTGCTCAGCTACATGTTTGTGTGTTGATTTTTCAGATGGGGTGGTTGTCTTGCAGTATCATAAAACCCACCTGGCTTACAACAACAAATAATTTTCATGCAAATTGAGAAATCTGTGATGTGCTTCCCATTTGGCCTGGGTATAAAGAAGCTCCAAACTTGGGAGGAGAGTTTTTCTTTGTTGCCAAAGTCTGAAGAAATTGTTGAGATGGAGCTAGGTGTTTGTCCTGGCCTTTCCCTAGAGCAAGCTGTGACTACCGTAGGACTGGTGAATGCTGCAGGTTTTTGGGGTCTTGAAAAGAGGTAAGCAAGAGGAATTGTTGAAACTTTGCGCTTGAGAAAAGGCTAGAGGTGATTCATGCCTCCTGCGTGCCACACTCCACACTAACAATCACAGGCTCATCATCTCTTTCTTCACTTTCAAGGCTTTTGAGAACTTTTGCTTTCCCTCGTCTCTCATGTCGGGTCTCAGATAGGTTCCAATCCACATTCAGATCATTGGAAAGTGGCTTGGAGAAGACGGAAGAGTGTCCTTTCTCTTCCTTGCTGGAACTCATGGAACTGATGTGTCCAGCGGAAGAGTTGTGTTAGACGTGGCTTTTTCAGTGGGTTCACTCTCAGACGTTTTGCTTTTTGTTCTCCTGTTTTGACCCTTTTTCTGTTGGATTTAGGTCTTTGGGCTCTTCACCACTGCTTTTCAGTGCAAATGTTCACCCTGAAAATTGTGTTTATGGATTGGTGTTTCCATGTTTGGATGATTTGATTTGAGCTTGATACAGCCAACGGCACCAGCACTTTACTGACCGGGGCAACAGGGGACTACATCCCCCAACACTCCTAGCACCAGGAGGCGCCAGGGCCATCACTTACGTGCCAGAGGGAGCATAAAGTAATTCCTGGGCTGCCTCAGCACAGGAGCTCGATACAGCTAGCGGCACCAGCGGCACCACCACTCCACTGACCGGGGCAGCAGAGGACTACATCCCCCAACACTTCTAGCACCAGGAGGAGCCAGTGACATCACTTACGCGCTGGAGGGTGCATAAAGCCATTCCTGGGCACCCGCAATGCGGGAGCTCGATACAGCCAGCGGCACTAGCACTCTACTGACCGGGGCAGCAAGTGACTTCATCCACCAACACTCCTAGCGCCAGGAGGCACCAGCGCCATCACTTATGTGCAAGAGGGCGCATAAAGTAATTCCCCGGCTGCCTCAGCACGGGAGCTCGATACAGCCAGCGGCACCAGCACTCTACTGACCGGGGCAGCAGGGGACTACATCCCCAACACTCCTAGCGCCAGGAGGCGCCAGCGCCATTACTTACACGCTAGAGGGCGCATAAAGCTACTCCCGGGCTCCCGCAGGGCGGGATGTACGTGCAGGCAAAGCCCAGGCCAAGGGCAGGCCCGTCTGCACCCATCCGAGCCTAGAAGAGGCTGGGATGGGCCATCCACCTAAGGCTCGATGCCCGGACTATTGGAGCAAAAGGTCAGAATTTATTTTATTTTATGTTTCTTTATTCTGTAGAGATTCAATCTTACCGACTTTCACCTAGGATCCCTTTTGTGTATTGGGGGTCGCTGACAATTCTGCCCACCACAGTCCTGTTCCCTTTTTAACTCTCTAAAGTGAAGGTGTGGCGCATGGGACGTGGCTGAGGGCTGTCTGGGTTAAATAGCTGCAGGACTATCTTAACAGACTATTTACAATTATGGGAAAGTGTAGTGGTGTGGGTAAATCCCATCTTCGATTCCCACAAGTAGCAACGCCTAGCCAGCAAACTTCTATTGACAGGATGCTCCAGAGGGCAATGGGAGCAGTGGCAACAGAAATAGAATTGACAGAAAGGTGTTTATCCTTGGGCACAGATCTAGTTGCAACCCTTCCTAGTCAGAATGACTTACCTTCTCCACCAGCTCTGGCCTCGGACTCGCCTATTCACCACCCAAAGACACGTGCTAATGATTACAAGTCACCTGACCCCAAAGTGCATCCTAAATGAACACTTACTGGTTTACCTTGAATAAGTAAACGTAAACCAAAAGCAAACACTAGGCCCAGACACAAGAAGTTTCCTACAAAACGCCTGGTGTCCGACGATTTGAGAGAGGCAGAGATAGGGTCTAATCTGCAAGAAGGCGCGTTGCAGCCACCTTGGGTACACAAACTTGGTAAAGATACGCAGGCCCAAGTGAGGGTCATTGTAAAGGATGAAATTAACATCCTGTGGGAGAGGGTAGATAAGCTTGTGTCTCTGGCTGAAACCTGGGCTGGGAAGACTGAGGCTGTTTTAGGGGGGAACGAGCCTGCTAGATATTCAGACTGGCAACAAATCTCTCCCCTCACTACGGTGGAGCATATATTACCAAGTCCTACATCTGCGAACCCTACACAAAATCACATTAGCCAGGAGGAAGGGAAAAATCGGTTGAGTCATTCAGCTAGGCCAAGGATTAACAATACATATGACAGGCGGGTACAAAGCCAGGAGCAAGCGACAGGAAGAGACAGTAGGTCCCATATAGCAAGGTCCCAGGCTCCCGAACAGGGGACTAGTCTTAAAGCTGGAGTGAATTCCGCACCACGCCTAGAAAGTGGTGAAGCAAACTCAGCCCTGCCATTTATCACTCTCCCCCCACCCTTAATACCATATGTAATTATTCTAACTGGTGTTCCAGTGCTGAACAAGGGCTCTAGGGAATCTCACTTGGCATTTAAAAACAAATGTATGTTTTGGTTGGCCAAGTATCGAAACTTTTCCTATAAGAACTCAGATGACATACTCACGACTCACAGGGTGGGATGGGTAGGCTGGAGGCCGAAAATGTCTCAGGGACTGTGTTGTGATTAACTTTAGGTCTCCAAATGTGGTACAAACACTCTTAGTGGGACCCATCGAATGGGGAAATTGGTATAGAATCCTTCCCTTTGGGCTATTTCTATCCCCCAAGTCTTACCCCATTAATCAACAGGCAGGATGGTCAGGAGAGGGGGTTGTGGAACCAAACCAAACAATATTACACCAGGGGACCAAACCAACCCAGCCCACTATTCTATAATCTACCACTCTCTAATAGATTTGACTCACTGGAACTGGTGGATTGACCCGGATGCAGGGGACTCCATATAGGAGCTCCGTCCTTCAAGGGGAATCCATGAGGGGTTTATTTTGTCAGGGGCTGACGATACAAGGGCAGGGGTACCGTGAACAGATGGGGGAAGAGCTTGTGGTTAAGGTGGAGGCAGAGACTGAAGTAGAAAATAAAGGATGAAAGATGGGTGCTAACACTCAAACCGTACCCGACTACCCCTGGATACTCCATGGTCACTTATAGATCAACAGTGGGTGACTGTAAACACCAGCCCCCTCGTCGCTTGTAAAAGCCCACAGGTAGGTAGGTCGTAGGCAATAAGCCCACCACCTCAAACCCTCACAGTTAAGCAGGGTTCTTGCTTTTTAAACCCTGAAGCATCCAATGGTCCACCCAAGTTAAAGTGCCTTTCTTGGAACATAGCAGGTCTTGCCTCCAAACTAGATAATACGAATGGTGTTCATTTATTGGTCATCACAAGATCTGCATGTTCCAGGAAGCCTGGGCTAGGATGGTCATTCATAGAGTGGGCTATGCCACGTTCAGTATAACAACTTCCAGCGTGGGCAGGCCATCGGGGGGATTATGTACTTGGGTTGCAATGCACTTGGGATGTGTCACTTAACAGATAGAGACATCATCTTGTGACATTCTTTGCATTTTTCTGACCTTTCCCAGGAAGATCAGAATCACCTTGATTAATGTCTATTCTCGTCCGGTCCGCTATGGCCTAGAGTCACCAACCCTTGACCAAATGACAGCCTTTCTGCCTTCAATTCCTGACAATTTTTGGGCCATAATGGGTGGGGATTTTAATTGCCAGTATGAACCACTGAATGGTTGGGTCACTGGTAACCCAAGTGATGAGGACCTCCACTGGGCAATTCCGGAGCCAGACATCCCCCCCAGCATGTGCAAGGTCTCCACTAGTGTTGCAGATGAACACTCTCACACTTAACCACTCCTTGAGAGCGTTCAATGGATGCACTAAATCTGATACACCAGGGAATTACACCTTCAGTAGACCGGGGCAAGCATCTATCATAGATTATATCCTGGTAGATTCCAAATCGTGGCATATGGTTCTAGACTTTAATATCGTGTCCTGCTTTGACAGTGACCACAATGCTCTCACATACATGGTAACCTCACATTGTGATAAGAATGCATCTGTCGTACTATCATCACCTGATTATAGGTTAAAACTGACCAACTGTAGGGGAAGAGTACTCTGGGGCGATTTTTGCCAATCTGAAGAAAAGCTGGATCTATTATACCAAACAGCCATTCCCTTTCTTCTAACAGTTGAAGGATGGGGTTCCAAATTCTCTTTCTGAAATTTTTAATATTCATAAAAAATTAGTGATCAGTCTGGCTAATATACTTAAACATAATAAAAGAATGAGGGGGGTTGGAAGATCACGACACACATGGTATAATGTGAGCTGCCGTAAGGCTAAGACAGACCTCATTGCCGCAATTAAAAATAACGATAGGCCACAAATCAGAGAGAAAAGGGTGCTCCATGGAAAAGCCATCATGGAAGCAAAAAAAAGTTGGGAAAATAAGAAATGGGACACCCTGAACAACGCCTTAAGTACGCATGATATGCAAACTTTTTGGAACATAGTTAATACGGGAAAAAAGGAAGCAAAAAGGGCTATAGGACCCAATATAGCGGAGAACGAATGGCGGGCCCATTTTTAATCACTATATGTGAGGGAGGTGGATGAAGACAAGTCAGTAGGAACAACATTTATGTCATATGAGATAACTGCCTCACACATAACCCTAAAAGGGACACTAGAAGCAGTAAATAAATACTACCCTTCAAGGCTCCAGGGCTTGACAAGATCCTTGGAGACCTTTTTCGCTCAGAACCCGCTATCTGGTCCCCCTACCTGTGCTCCGTGTTCAACACCATTCTCTGCGGAATGGCGATTCCGACCACCTGGGCTGGGGCCAAAATCATACCCATTTTTAAAAAGGGATCGCCACTTCTTCCTGCTAACTATCCTCCAATGAGCCTCATTGACGTAAGTAAACAAATATTTGCCTGCGTCCTTCTTTGACAAATACAGAGCTGGATGGATGAGCACAATGTGCTTAGCCCCCTCCAAGCTCGGTTTAGACCCAAGATCTCAACAACTGATCAAATCTTTAGGCTCCAAATGTTATACTGGAATTCCGTACTTGTAAAGGGTGGCAGCCTCTATTAGATTTTTGTGGACCTTAAGTCCACATTTGATCAGGTTCCGAGGGGGAAATTGTGGGCACTCCTGTTGGACATGGGCGTTCCACCATATCTTTGTTACCAGTTGGAACGTCTCCATCAAGGCAATTATGCCCAAATTTGGTATGGCAAAAATGGCGAACTGACTGCTACATTGTTGGTAGAAAGAGGTGTACGCCAAGGCTGCGTCTTGGCTCCCACACTCTTTTGTCATTTTATTAATGGCCTACTTGAGTCACTAACCACAGAGATTGAAATTGACGCCCCTAAATTTGCGAAACACAAAATTTCCCTGATGATGTTCGCGGATGATACCCTCCTTCTGTCTAAATCACCCATGGGATTTCAAAAGGCCCTTAACAACTTTAGTTCTTTTTGTAGGAATTGGGGCTTGGAGATCAACCTACATAAAATTAAATCCATGGTTTTTAATGCAAGTACTAGTACCCGGCCCAATCCCCGCTTAGATGGAAACCCGCTAGAGAGGATGTCCACCTTTGAGTACCTTGGGATTACGCTAACAGTAAAACTGGATTGGGGTGCGCAAATCCTGAAAGCAAGCTTAAAGCTGGCACAGTCGACAGGGTGCCTAACAAAGGTATATAGGAGCTGTACCTATAGATCTATAAGCCCGGAAGTTGAAATCTACAAAGCACAAGCCAGGGGTGCTGCACTATATGGTGCTGAAATCTGCGGTCACCGCCCCCTGGGCTCTTTAGCAAACATTGAGAACTCTTTTGCCAGGCAACTCCTCGGTATTCCCCCTAGCTCCCCTCTTAGAATGGACCTGGGGATTAGGCCAATTTCTGATGAAGCCACCCTCAGACCCCTTTTATTCTGGCACCGACTCTGGAGCACCCCTGAACTGTCGGCCTATAGGGATGAGCTGAGTGAAGAGTTGAGGCTCCAGGGTGCGGGTAAACTTGGCTGGCTGGTACACATTAGGAACACCTGCGTCGCAATAGGGAGAGGTAATCTCTGGACTAATGCAGAAAAAACTAGCCTTGCTACCCCTAGGAAAGCCCTAGTGGAGAGTTATAGGGAATACAAACAAACCCAGGCCACAGGGAATCCCTCAGTTGGTCATTTAACACTCAAGTGTTTACAAGTTAAAGACCAATACGGACTAGAATCAACTTTGGATGATATTCAGCCGCTCTTGGCCAGGGAACTATACGTTTAGTTCAGACATGGGATGCTCCCATAGCACACATTCACCAGTAAGTGGGCAGAGCCATCAGATCGGGGTTGCCCAGCTTGCAGCAATATAGAGGAGGCAGATATCCATGTAATTTTCGGCTGCCAAGGATATAAAAGGGCAAGGACTCGCTGGCTATGGCAGATATGTAGAATCTGGGATTTAGACATTGCAGAGAGGCATACAGGCTATTGAAATATGACACACACCCACCCATTGTGTTTTCTGTCTCACGTTTATTATTCTCAATGTGGTGTGTTTGTAGTGCCATTTTAAAGATAACTCTCTAGCGCGGGACAACACACTGTATTTTATTTTTCACAATGGGCCCTGTTCTTAGGTTTACTTCATTTTTGGGTAGACATTTTAAAATCATTTTAAGAGTAACTTCTCAAGCTACAGTCCATTCTTCTTTGTACGATTGACTACAGTTGCTAGACTAGGTCATGGCTACCCTGCGCCTTCAAACTGGCCTTTTTACGAAACCAACTTTCCAGATAATGTAAAAATCATTAAGATTGCTCATATGATGCATAAGCACTTTATTATTTCATAGATTGCCTGTAGGGTGCACAAGCACATTATGATTGTTTATTTAAACAACAACATGGGGCTGCGGTGAGGTAAAGGGACAATGGAGTCATGATCATGATTGGCTACATGATGCACAAGCACTTTATTATTGTCCCACTTAAACAATAATGTGGGGCTGTGGGGTGAGCCAGAAGGACAATTGAGATGATAATGGATTATGATGATAAAACATGTTTCTATCGTGCTAGTTGATGTCTCTCCGAATGCAATGTTGCTCATTTTAGTTCTGTTTTTAATCAAATGTAATGTAGTCTTTTAATCTGTGCTTTTATGGCCATTTTTTGGTCAATAAAGTTTTTTGATGATGATGATGATTTGGTTTACTTGTAAGTCCCTAGTAGAGTGCACAAGGTGTGCCAGGGCCTATAAATCAAATGCTGCTAGGTGGCTTGCAGCTCTAATTGTGCCACCCACATGAGTGGCCCTGTAAAAGTATCTCAGACCTGCCACTTCAGTGTCTACGCACAGTTTTAAAATGCTATGTTGACTTGGCAAGTGCACCCACTTGTCAGGTCCAAACCTTCCCTTTTCTTACATGTAAGGCACCCCTCGGGTAGGCACAAGGAACCCCTCTGGGCAGGGTGCAGTGTATGTGAAAGATAGGACATGCCCTGTGTGTGTGACATATCCTGATAGTGATATACTGTGTAATTCATTTTTTACTATTGCATGGGTATCTGTTCCATAGGCTAACATGGGAGGTGCTATGTAACATCTTAGAAATATAACTTTCCACTGGGACGAGATGGAGAAATGGATTTTGGGCGCTATTAACTCAGAAATTAATAACACATCTTTTAGTAAAGATGTTTTTAAAATTATATGTTTGAAAAGGTATTTTCTTGCCCAGCCATACTATGTTCCTCTGCTGGGTTGTGTACTAACTGTCTGGTTTGGGAGTGACAGGGTCTGGGGATTTGTATTCACTGCAGACAGCCACGGGGGGGGGTTGAGGGGTATCCTGCCCTTCTTGGGTGACTCAAAGCTGAGTTGAATAGACCTGGGCTGTATTTAGAGTAGTGGGAGGAGATTTATTTGCACCTAAATAGGCCTGATCTCCTTTATACAATCCTGTCTCCACCTCCTTCCAGGAAGCTGGACCAGAGAGGACAGAACTGGTTTGGAATAAGCACAGATACTCTCTGCCAAAAGAGAACAAAGGGACATGTGGTATAAATATTGGGGCCCAGACCCCAGAACATTTTTGTACTATTTTGGATCAAGGAACCTGCCAAAAAGAAGAGCTGAAGGAGCTGTTAGGAGGAACTACCACTTTGCTGTGTGCTTTGCTGTGTCGGCTTGCTGTGGCTGCTTCTGTATTGGGCAGAGAAAGGGCTGGACTGAACTTTCTGCAAATTCTTTGTTTGAGTTTCTCCAAGGGTTTGAGGTAGAGCTTGACCCTGTGCAAGAGGTCTCAGGAACAGCAAAGATTTCAATGTCATCTTCTTCCAGCACTGGCAATGCTGTTGCTGGCTCCGTGTGCTGAAGACACTGCAGAGGGCACCACCGCACTTCGCACATCAACCCTACTCTCACCGCCGCCTGCTCCTGCCAATAAGCCGCTGTGTCAAGCCCAATACCTGAATCTAGATTCTTCCACAGGAACCGAACGGCTGAAGTTCCTCGATGATTTTTTCCCAACTCCCCAATGCCCCTAAACCAGAATCTCTCTGATATCAGAAGCAGGGGGGAAATGGGAATGGGACAGAAAGAGAGACTGCCACACTGGTGTCTTCGTTGTATACTACCCAAGTAGGGACTATCTGCACCTGCAACATTTAGCACAAAATTATTACAGCTCAGAACGCCTAACGTACCCTCTAACGCTTGCAATTCTAAACTTTTAGTACCGTATGGTTACCTTGTCTTGTGTGGAACCTTGCCTCTCTCTGGTAATATGTACTTTCCAATGTAACATTTTAATACCAAAAATGTCTTTAAATGGTAACTGACGCAGTATAATTAAAGTGTCTTTTCCACTTTCATTCATCAGGAGACAATGTTCCAGAGCCGGCACTGCAGAGTTGGTGAAGTCGGTAAGTATAATATATATATATATATATATATGCCTGCTTACTTGTTGAATTGAGTGCTGGTAAAACCCCAACTGCAAGAGATGAGGAGTGCTCCGGAGATTTTAAGTAAAAGGTCGTCTTTAAGAATCTCAGTGACTGCTAATGAATAGTATCTTCTCATAAACAAATGTCTCTAGTGAGTTTCCAAAAGAATTGTCTTTAATTTTGAGTGAAAAAATTACAAGCTCCCAAAAGGAAGTAGGAACCCTGGAACGATAATTCTGTTACAGCTGATAGTCTTACTGGAAGAAAAAAAACTCAAGTGACTGACTATCGTTTGCCCACTGAAGGTTTAATCTGACCAAACTATAATGCACTAACGAGTGCTGCCTCACATAAAAGGATACATTCTCTGGAAACTGGAGCGTTGAGGGAGGCGGATACTCTCTCTCAGGAATTACAGAAAAAATACCTCACCAAGGCATCACTGTATGATGCGAGCGTTAGAACCTCGCAGAAATACAGTTGGGAGATTCAAATGAGTCTGGAATCAAACAGGAAAAAACAGCGCGTTCTGAGGAGATTGAGAACGCGTAGCAGCCGGCGAAAGTCTTCAGTTGAAGTGCGCCGGTAATCAGGTGAGCGCACTCGATACAGCTGAGCTGTCAAAACAAGGGTGCAACACTAGAGCGCTAACCCAATAACAAGGGCCGCCATGTTGGAACAGTATGAGGTGCTTAATGTTCTCTAACTATAATTTAGCAATTAGCCTCGCCACTAACTGAGACCAATTAATGGGGGAGTGCAACAGTGAATAACCTTGCTTAAGTTTGAATGTAGGACCCAATCGCTTAGGTTCTAAACAACCTTGACCTATCCTGACACGCTGCTTGCACAGCGAACTGTGGGTACCACTCTTCTCACTGCCTTGCTTCATCCCACTGTCCTGGTATCCCTGATGATGCCGCTCCACTGCGACTTTGATGCCACTGCCTGCACCGTGGTTCGAGGGCACCACTTGTAAGTTACACAATGCACTGCCTTCATCCCTCACCGCAGCCTTGGCTTACCGACACCAGCTCCATCGACTCCAGTACATCAGCCAATGACAGCGCTTCTCGAACAGTGACGCCGTTGCTTGCACCGTGACCTGCCAGTACAGCGATGTCCACCGCATCACTTTGCACTGCAGCCCTGGTCTCACCAACAAAACTGGATGACAGTCAAGGAGCCACTGCCTGCACCGCGACCTGAGGGCACTGCACTTTGCACTTCAGCCCTGAAGCCTGCTGATGCTGCAACTCCCGACTTCAACTATGAGGATTTCGATCTGCAATGCGTGTGACTTCAAGAGTCCAACGACTTCTATGCCGACCTTCGGAGCCAACACCTGCTGAAGCTAGCTCTTTGGAGCTCAAAAACATCGGCAATAACCAGCATGTCTAAAGGTACTACTTTGCGGGTTTTAATGATGCCATAGTCGGCCCACGACTCTTTGGTCAGCCAGAAATGTTTGGATTTGTTGTTCACGATGCCGTGATAGCCCCAGACAAAACTATCAACTTTTTTGCTTATTGATATTTCTAGGAACTGCATGGTGGATAGTTATCGTTTTTGGTCTTATTTCACACAGATAAAATATTGGATATTATTCTAAAACTGGTGTGGTGTCCTTTTGTAGTGTTTTATGGCATTACATTTGGGTATGTGCAAATGCTTTACACACGGCCTCTGTGATAAGCCCGTCTGCCCGTGCCAAGCTAGCAAGGGGCTGAACAGGAGTTATTTTAGAAGTGTATACCCCTTATCATGTCTAGGAAGAAGGGTCCCTACTTGGACAGGGTAAAAACCTGCCAACTAGAGACCCCCTAGTTTAACGCAGAGTGCAGAAAACTCTGCAAACTCTGTGAGCGTAGCAGAGTTCACTGCAGGGTTAGTCTAAATCGATTATTTTTCCCTTAACCCTGTCCATGAAACCCCACATCCTGGAGTACCGGGTAGAACAGTATGCACATTCGATTAAATGCTTAGGGACATTGGTGGACAGGAATGCTGAACTGGTTATCCGACAAGACTATGATACTGCCATCTCAAAACTAGAGGTCCAGGTGACCCTTTGAATACATCTTTCTCTGTCCTTGGCTGATGGTTTGGCCATTATGACAATGACTATATTACTCAGGTTCTTGTACTTATTCCTCACTATCGCAATCCCTCCCACTCAGGCCTTCTTCAAAACTCTCAAATTGTGTATGATAACCGTTGCGTGGTTTGGGAAGCAACCTGGAATTCACTGGTAAATCCTGATGTGTCCTTACAACCAAGGGGGATTTGATGCCCCTGACGTTCACCTATATTATCGCACTTTGCACTCTACTGGTATCACTCCCAACTACCACATACTGTGATTGAAAATGATGCGTTCCACCCTATCCCCCTCAGGGCTATACTACCTTACACACGCATTGATACCGCATCCACAAAAAATAAACCCCCAGCCATAGCACAGCGAGAGCTTCGCAGGCACTTAGTACACAAGCAAGTAAGATCCCATTGCACGCCCCAGTGATGCCACTAGTTATATCATTCAGCCTTGTATGTCAATCAAGAGACAAGAGTGCTTTCCATACTTGATGAGGCATGTGTGAATACAATGGGTGACGCATTTCCTGGGGAGACCCTCATTGCACTTGATGACTTCCTGGGTTCTGGACACCACAAACCCTTTTCAGTTGTTCATATATCACTGACTTCATATGGCAATGAAAGCCTTTTATCCCTTCTTTACACAGGAACCTGTGAATCTGGGGTCCTTGCAGATTCTTCTCACTTGTGCTGCTCACAAGAAACTCATTATTAAGTTATGCAACTCCTCTCAGCATGAGCAACTCGAGACCTTGAACTTAAATAAATATAATGCCATATTAGAAAATTCACTAACACTAGCTGATTAAGAATTCTGCTGTGCTCTGTTGAGTAGACTATCATTAAATTGTAATTTGAGATTTTACATTTCAAATATGTACAGCAGATATACTAGTTCCCACTTCAATAAAAAAAATATGGGTTACAGCCCTTTGCAACATGCACCCGCTGCAGGGACCCTGCTTCAGATTTTCTACATCTAGCCTGGTCCTGTGGCCTTATATACCATTACTGAATGCAGGTAACGCAGGCACTATCTGACATGGTAATGGAGTGTGTCAAATGCAACCCCCAAGTGTGTCTCCTGAGCCTTATTAAATCTCTTTGACCAGCCACTCAAAAACTTGTTTCAGCGGCACTTGTCTAGTCACTCAGGGGAGAGACATGCGCCTAAGCTTGCAGAGTGACTGAGAGATATGGCATAAAGTAAAGCTCAATAAGATGCCTATGCAGAAGAGCTCCCATGGGCCTCAAGACCCAAGGATTTTTGGGGTCATTATACGTCTTATTTGCTAACAACTGCAATTGGTGACGTGGTTTGAATATTGTTTGACATTTCAACATATTGGGTCAGGGAAGGTTCATGGGGCATAGCTATGTTGAGACGTATCATCTATTAGAATTGGGAGTATAATGGAATTTCTGTTGTAATCTTTTACTTTTTGAAACTCAAAATATTATTATCGCGCATATTCAAAATATATCTGCACCTAAACATGGGCCTGCCCTCTACCCACCACTGACTCAGCAATGTCAGAGAAGAAATGTAAATATATAAACGAAATTACTCAACTGCAAACAGCCCTGGAAAGCATCAATTACCCTTTCAAAATATTATTAAAAGTTATAGATGCAATATTGACTATGTCCCACATAGATAAACAAATGTTAGGCAAGAACATGGGCAAGGTAGCTGAGAACAACCTAACATGTCTTTCTACAAGGTCCTAGACTCTGGGAGCCATCCCAACCCTAGCCGTCAAAACGCACATGCAGACATAAAAAGAACTAAATTATCCCTTAAATTGAGGGCCCCTATTACTAACTGCAGACCATCTGACCTGAAACAAATAAAAAGGAAAGAAACAGTGGTGCCTTAAACAACAAAAGTTTTGCAAAGTACTGATTGAACTTACTTGATGTTTCCCAAAAAGTAAATCTTTCAGGGTGGGATGCAGCAGGGATTGATGAAAAATAGACTGAGGCCTTCCATCCAAATCCAAAGGGACTAAGGGCTGGACAAAGCAGAGAGAAGAGTCTTCAGACAGGAAGAGGAAGTTGCTACTGTATGTAAAAAAACTTCAGATTATATGTGCACTGTCTAAAAAAGAAAATGAAAAAAAGAAAAATGTGCTTCATGCTCAAGCCTTTACCGTAATGGGTTCTTCGGGTAACAAATCAACTCTAAACTATAATTTTGAGTTGATTTCCTGGTCGCTCACATTCAGAAACCTGTCGCTCACATTCAGTTTTGTAGTTTCTGCTCGGGTGAAAAATCCACCTGAAATATTTCTTGACCTCCAATGTTAAAGGATCTGCTGTTCGCTTTGGGAAGCAGGAGCTCGTATTGGGAAAATATTGTTGCTAATCGCAATTTTTCCTGCATCTAGTGTTTTGATTTCACTCTGAATGAGAATCTTGCTATGCGATGTGACGTAATGGCGTGATCTTGGTAATTATGCCGTAAATTTGTCGCATAAAATTACCAAAACAATGCCAATTATGCATTACTCATAATCAGTTCCACAGTGCATGCTTAGGTGTGTAAAATCACTCATTCAATCTAAATCCATGTTCAGAGTTGCTCGATTATTTCTCAGTCCTTAGTGCTAGTTCAGGGTTTCACCTTCATGAATTTTGAATTCAAGAATGTCTGCATATTTTTTCTTTGAAGAACCAGAGTTATGCTATGAAATACTCATATTTTTTATGGGCATCATAAGATGAAAGGCCCATCTTGACATTTCACTATGCAAGTATGTCAATGGCATGTCACACATAGATCCCACAAGAATACTCTTAACTCACTGAATTATCCCTCTCACTGTTATTATTTTTACCTAATTTATTTATTTATAGAGTTATATAGAGCGAAACATGACCCAAGAGGATATCAGAGTGCTTTACAAATGATCAGGGACCAAAGAGAGGGAGACAAGTAGGTCAGAACAACAACAAGAGTAAGTAAGATACAGGAGTACACAGGAGGACCGATATATCGCAACACCGCAAAGGCTATATTCAAGAACATATTAAAGCAACAAAAAATAAGGGTGCTGAAAACAACCATATGTTTAGGAATGAAACAGGATGTGGCAGCACCTGTCAGAGAGTGGAAGTCCGTAAAAGGAGGAAATACAAGTGTGAAGAGGAAGTATCATAACATGGCCCCAAGGGAGGAGTATGTACAGTTCAAGTTCAGAAAGTATTCATCAGTAGTACTTTCACTTCATTTACAGAAGATGCCATTAAGGGATTCAGTCTAGTTTCTGGAGGCAAGGAGTTTCTAGGTGGTTATTGTTCAGGGTTTACCATGGCGCGTACGGGAGCCCACACTGGGTGGTAACTGTCCTTTGTGCACTCTGTTCCTGCTCTGCAGAGGAGGCACGCACCCTAAAAAAAGACTTTTCACATTTCTCCTGTGACGCTTCGTTTTCTCCACCCTCGGATATGGATCATTTGAATCAGAAGTATCAGTCTCAGCAGAAAAATTCCCGAAAACAAGCTGAACAAAAGAAGAAACAAGGAGATGATAAGGAGGCAGCTGCCAAAGTTGCATTAGTGGAGTCCTGTACTATTTGCAGGATACAAATGCCAGATCCTAAAACTTTTAAACAGCACTGAGCGATCAAGCATCCTACATACCCACTCCCTCCAGAACTGGTTGATGTTGAGTCATAGACCTTCACAGGTGACTCATTCCACTTTCAGACTGTTATGCCAATTTGAACTTTACGTGATGGATCTAGAGCGGCAAAAATGAGAAAAACGATAAAGGCACATCATAAACATTCAGGTGCCTATTTACGAGAATGTCACCTGTGACAGGGAAGGGGCAGGAATGTACCGCATTCAAGGCAATACAGTGCATTCCTGCCTTTTCCCCTGGGCTGGTGCCCCTTTGGAAGCCTAGCGCCAATGCAGGCACCCTTGCACTATAGTGCAAGGGTGCCTGTGTTGCATGCAGGATGATTGTTTTCTGTGCAGAAAGGGACACATTCCTGCACAAAACAACCCTGAGGGGCATATTCATCTCTCTATGCATGTTGCAGAAAGCAGCACACATAGAAAGAAGAAGTAAGGAGCAGGCATCAAGATATTTCTCCACATTTAACCTCCCCTGAGAAGACATATCTTTTTGGTGCATTCCCAGGTCTACTCTTCTGGTAAATCTGGGAATGCATCAATAACCATGGGAGTTTCATGGGGAAACCCAAACAACTTCCATGAAACTCCTTCCCAGGGCACCGTAAGGCAGTGCAGCGATTTGTACTGTGTTGCTTTACTCTAGATGGAGCCACTCAGGGCTACACAAAGTGGCCTTTCGTGGATTCATGAATCACATTTAAGGCTTGTTGTGCCATGTTGCATGCTGCAAACACGATGCAAACTGACTCATAATCCCCTTAATTTTATATGCTGTGCCACCATTGCGCTTCATATAAAGACATTACACTTTAAATGTTCAATTGGATCCTGATTGGGATTTCGTTTAATAAATAGTCAGGAAAAATTGTAATGTTTGAAAGGTGTACTTGTATGGACTAATATTGCAAATCCATTGAATAAAAAGATCACGGTATTTGCTCATTCAATGGTAGGGGATAGACGGATTTAGTTTAGTGGTAGAGTAAGGCATAGCTGGGGAAATGGAAACATACACATATCCTAAAGCTACAGCTGCCCCCTCCCTCTTTCAAGAGGTCTGTTTAAAAAAAAGCCCAGAGAAGATCGGTGCTGCAAAAGTGTGGAAGGAGACAGGTGCAAAGGGCCAATCTTTCTGCCTTCTCTGAGAGAGAAGAAAGATCATGATGGGCTTTGCTGACTCACAGTCGAGTGCCTGCTTATCAGCCTGCAGTGCTTAAAGGGCATCCATTTAACCCGATGCTTCTGCGAGTTACTGCTTCATTTTCAGGTAACACAGCTCAGAGTCAGAAAGACGGAGATCTTGCCCACTGTTTCCCAGATGTATTTTCTGAAAATAAAGTACTAGCTTAGAGAGAGAAGGCTCTCGCGCCTTCCTGCCTAGGCACACAAGTCCATTGAGGTAACACAAATGAGCACATGATTAAAACAGAAAATACGTCATAAATCCAAAGTAAATCAACAAGCAATGTGCTATGCTACGCTTAGAATGGACCCACTTTCTAAATAATGTGAAGTTTAAAGCACACATTCACTCATGGGTATCGTAGCACTGAAAAACAGATGTTAATTGTCACCAAATTTAGTGGTACTTATGTCTAGTCAAAAAGGCGTTACTATGGGAAGTATCGTTTTTCATGACGTCCAAAGTATAAGGTCCGTGAAGATGCCATGTTTCAGATATCCCTTTCTCTTGGGGAATTCGCACTTTGGAATACTTTGGCCATTATTATTTAAAATGTCAAGAGCCACCAAATATTTTAGGATCTCTTGCAGACGCATCTTTTATCCTAAATCTGTTCTCTCCAGTGCTACAGACCTCCATACACACTCTGCAGCCCCATGAAGTCACTCTGGCAGGAAGCGGGCATTTAATCACCTCAACATACCATCATATTTCAGGTGTGTTTGCATGATTCATGCCCAACGTGCTCCAACCCTACTCGGTTAGGGCAAACAGCCAGTTAAGTGATGCACACCCGCTCGCACTCGGATTCAGTCTACTATCACAAGACTTCTTAGGTGCATGAAGTTTACATTTTACCAAAAAGCACATGTGTAGCTGCAGAGATCTGTATATAATCTGTTGCTCTTGTGCCTCAATCCCAGTCACACAGTTCAGTGAGTTTATGTGTAGCTTGTTGTTCTCAGGTTGAGATACAAGTAACATAGCTCAGTAAAGTAATGTATGTCCTGTACGGATATGTGTGTTTTTCCTACTCAGTTGATTTAAACCTGAGTATTCATCTCAGTTCAAGGAGGAATGAATACCTGGTGAATTTCAGGCTAAATGCTGACTATGTATTTGAGTTCCATTTAAACTAAGTTTTCCTTATATTTCAATATTGGATCTGACTCTACTCAACCGAAGTTTGGTATCCCTCATCTAATCCTGAATGACACATACAATTATTCAAACTTTAACATAGAATAAAAACAAATAAATGAAGAAAAAAAATCAAACAAAACACATAACCGTTAATCAACGTTTCTTGTGGGTACAGACCTATGCTCATTGCCTGCTTAGTGGTCTAAACCCTAAAACAGAGCTTGGGTTAGAATGGCAGACATTGCTTTTCTGTAGAAAGTTTCTGGAAAACGGAAATAAAAACAGTGATAATTATGTATTCCTTGCTACTTGACTAAGATTGGTGGGTCAGAGACATTCCAGAACCTTGTTGCTTTGAAGAGTGACATGTGGTGAGGCCGCCCTGATGCTGGACTTGGAAGAAGGCTTAGATATGGGGCACTGAGTGTGTTGTACAGCAGATGGGCTACTGAATTCATAGGCCTTTTATTCTAGGTTTACATTTCTCCTCTGCAAGGTGGGGCTTGGGAAGGCGACTGAGGCCTTTGTGGCTTGAGCTACATTCCGTTGACCTCCTGCTGGTCTTGGGTCTAGGCTGGCAATTCTTTAATTCTCCTCTGGATCCATCATGTCAAAGATGGTTTCTGCCTTGCTGGTAATGTGTATACAGTTATGCAAATGGGGAACTACTTCTTTGCAGCCAACTATTAATCTCCCACATCTCCACTCTGGCACCTGTGAATGGACCTGGGGGTGAGGACATCGTAAGCCTGGAAAGGTCCGTAATGTCTCACTGGCACCCCATACAAACTACAATGTTGTTTCACCCTCATCCCTCCTCACCTCCCTCTGAGAGGCAATGGGTTCTAGAAGACCTTCTGCCCATGGCCTACAACCTTTTATCACCCACAGTGCAAGATATTTAATGACTCAGTGGCAGAGCTTTCAACAAGACCAGATTCTCACATTAGCAGCTCTTCAGGTTCAATATGTTTTCTGGAGTTCCTGGACTTGTAGCTCTAACCTATAATGAGATATAAAAAAGAACTACACATTCCAGATTATAGAGAAAAGTCCTAGACTGAAGGAACTGCTCACACATTGACTTTCGCTGGTGGGCTCACCCGCTGCCTACCTCTGTGATGTGGGGTGGTGGCATTGGTAAGGTCGCATGGCTCCTGGTGAAGGCAAAGAAGAACTGGATCCCAATCTTTTGTTGGGTTGCAACAGGCATCAATAATCATGGTCCAGTGGGATCCACAGCCCACAGGACCCCCATGCCCCCAGACCAGTGATTGGTATACCCCTGCATGGGAAGTTGCTTTCGGACAGAGCTCACAGGTTTCCCACGTACATGAACGAGGCACCTGTCCAGGCCAAGTTTTTGCTTTGGATTCTGGATCTTTCCCAAAATGCACTAAAAAAAATCGTCTGGATGAACTACCCAAGCATGGACATGGGAAACTTGTGAGCTCTGGTTTGGGGCCTTACTACACAAAACAGTACTTTCAGTGTTCCCAGGTCTCTGCGCAAGTAGGTATTCTAATTCAGGATTTTTCTGAGAATACTGGGACTTGTATTTCTGATTGAATAAAGGGATAATCGGATGCAAGATGTGAGAATGGTAACTTTAAAATCCTGTTCTGGATAATGTACTTAACAATGGACCTGGAAACCTTTAGTTTGGTATCGGTAAAACTCGCTTCAAACCCCCCACCCCCCTATTCTCCCCTAGATGTGGGAACAGTGAAGCAGCAAGTGTGCCATGTGCCTTAGTGAGTGCATGAATAATGGGTTGGTGAATGTGGGAGATAATTAGGAGGGAGTCCAGCATGTTAACTTTTCCTGTTACATTCCCATACGTAATTAACGATATACAAGAACCTAAACACAACTGCCTAGGATTCTGTACTGTTGGCACAGGTACTGTGGGAGTGGGCACAGCGAAGGGCCAAAAACCACAGCTTGGAGCCCAGTAACGAATGGAAACATCGGACCACTCTGCTCAGTGAACACTGGATAATAGGGGCAGGAGTGTGGGTGATGGTCACATTCTGTAGCTTGTGAGTGGTAGGTGTCAGAAGACTGCACAATGATGGGTGTCACAAAAATCCATAAAATGATGCCAGTATTCACTATGGATGCATCACGAAGTGCAGGTAAGGCATGTCTGTATGAGTATTTTGTAAGCTGTGCTTGCCTGAGTGCCGGGTGTGCCTTGGTGACTTCAGGGAGTAATTGTGTGAATGCAGGGTGAGCAAGTGTGGCTGTGTGAGTTCATGGTGGTTTGGGTGTATCTGTGTGAGTGCAGGGAGTGCCTATTGAGGGGATTGATTGTATGAGTGCAGGGTAATTGATGGGTGTGGGGCAGTGAAGATGAACAGTGTGCCTCTGTGATTGCTAAGTGAGTAATTTGTCTGAGTGCGGCATTTTATTCTGTATCGTGAAGGAGGTTTAAGCGGACTTTGAATCTGAGTGCATGGAGAGGGGAGGCGCTGTATGAGTGCAGGCTGAGGGGAGTACACATGTGAGTGCAGAAAGAGGTGTGTGTCTGTATGAATGCATTATTAGTTGTGCCTTTGTGAGTCTCAAGTGAGCGGTTTCCTGTGTGAGTGCATGGGTCAGCATATTCAAGAGTCAAGGGTGAAAGGAGTGATTGGCCGATTGTTCCTAATGACATTGATGTTTAAGCCTAGCTTAACTCTTGACAACTGAACTGATAACAAACAAGCCACAGCGGTGGGAGCAGGGTTAAGGAATGAAGCTTCATTGAACTGTCTCTTTATCAGGGCCGGACTTTGAACCCCTCGGGGGGGTTGGGGGTGCCGCAGACATCTTTGCCAGGGCCGGTTTTCGGCCGATTTTGTTACAGGGCCGAAACGGCCCTGTGACAAAAACGGCCCGCAGGCCACAAAACCGGCTCCCACCCGTGCGGCGCACCGGGGGATTGCCCGGTGCCCGCTACGGCCAGTCCGGCCCTGCTCTTTATAAGGGGCAGACTCTAGTGCAAAGCTCTTCCTCCGACTCACATGTCTTCAGCAGGTGCAAAAAACCCCATCAGCAATGTTATTGGGACCGGGCGCTGTGATCTGCCGCTTACACAAAGATAGTGATGATGACAAGCATGATGCACTCATGGGCTCCTTCGCAGGGATTGGAGCCTCTGACTTGCAGTTGGTCTGCTTTACCAGTAAAGTACTTTGTTTAACATCAGCGCTCAGTGACACTCCATTGGCACATTGCCCTTACCCTGGGGGCACTAGTGATTACAACCGTGTAGATATCCCTCAAAGATTCAAATAGTGGGATCTAAAAACAGGAACAGAGAAATTCAATTCTAAAATATAATATACTTACCACCTATATATTTATGGATTTTCCATGCATTTACCGGCTTAGGTTTAGCTAGAGGAGAAGGAATGGCCAAGTGATGCTATTTTTGTTTGCATGTCTTTTTCTAAAGAGCTTCAAAGCATAATATTATAAATGATTAGTAGAAAAAATAAAGCATGCCTTGTTTGTATTTTGCGAATGATTTCCAGAGTTTTATAGAGAATTTTGCCAAATAGTTGCTTCTAGTTGTACATTGTTTGACTACAATATGAATGTGCTTTCTGAAAAAGGCTCAGTTTTGCTGCAAGCATAGCCCTTGTTAAAGCTGCATTGGCACACTGACGTTTCATTATTTTTGATTGTCATGCCATTATTTTTAACGGAGAGTGTAACTTATGACATTCTGGAATAATTTAGCAGCTTCCAGCAAACATGCATTGTTTTTATTTATGGTGTGCTTCAAAATCATCTTATAGAAAAACATTGTTTAAAATTAATTACGGTAGTAAGATACTGGTGTATACGTTACATGTGTCTGAATTGACTCTCCTAATTACACTGAATTAAGGAAGTTTTACCTGAAATATGTCTGAGGTTTACAGCGTGAAGAGTAATGGCCAGACTAACATTCTATTTCAACTTATTTCCTGACTTATAAGGTACATATAGAGAGGTCGGATTAAATAATGCTCTCTAGGAGAATTCTCCGGGTAATATATTTGATTTTGTTGAGTTTAATACGTTCTATTAACAATGGTATTTACTAATTTGTACGAGGGCATTTACTTTAACATAATATATACTGGACACAGTTCCTTTAAATTAGGCAATGCTCATTTCAAATCCCCGCAATGGTGATCACCAACATGCGGTATACAAAGGCCTTCTCCAACACCCACAAATAGATGCAGTCTAAGACTGCGCCGAGTTGAGTTGGAAACGTGACTACTTTCAATGTCAAAAAGGGGCATTTAAGTTAGAGCGGGCAGCCTGTCGCACCATGAGGGCGGTGAGACCGTGCCCAACACTATCGAGGAGTGTGCACCCTATTGAGAGGTCCCATTTGCCTGGAGGTGACCTCTGTGCTTTGCCAGAATTTGCAATATTATTGCATTCAGCACCTAAACCCTTGTAATCCAGGCCTAAATAGAGGAGAGGAACCACAAACACATCTGATTTGTGGCAGTACTGGTGCTCTAGAAAACTCTAAATGAAGCCTACTCATTTCCACATACATTCTAGGGGTATTTCGATGCTCAGTGACAGAGCAGAGGCTTGTCTTATTGTTATACTACTATGTACAGATCAACCTACCCCCCCCCGCGATTGAAGAGCTATTGGCGTCTTCAGGAGGTGATACAGTGAGATAGAGTCAGGGGCAGCGCATCTCCAAGAATCTCCAAGGGTCCTTCATCAACTCCTTCCACAAGGTCACCTAGACGGTTCTTTAGGAGTAAATGTTTGCTTTTTGCCAAACAAATGTTTGTTATGTCAGATGAAATGTATTGTTAGTTCAATGTTTCTGATTTAACATTGACCGAGTAGAATGCTGTGCAGATCTGGTAAAATCACAAGACAATATCAGAAAGACATTGTTGCAGGGATTTTGCGGAGTCACAGAACTATGCATGGGTCATGGAACCTTAGTGGGCAGGGACTGAGTCATCCTACCACCTGAGTAGCCACGAGCCCGGGAACCGACTAGCTTGTTGTCCCACTTGCCCTCCTACTCACTTACAGAGGAACAAGGGATTAGACACCCCAGAACACATCACTCCCGACCCTCTCAGGAATCGCAGTTTCAGTTCACACCCTTTTACTCTCACTCTTGTACCAGTCCACAATAAGATTTGACAGAGACACAGGGAAAGATTAAAATGTTTATTTTAACTATTGTGCTATTGTATGCAGTATACTTGCCACAACAAGTAGAAGAATGCCTAACACAAATACAGTTAGCATAGCAAGTAGTCCGTAAATCATTAAAGGTGCTGTCATTATATACGACAGTGTAGCCTAACCTCCCTCCCCTTCTACAGAAGCAAAATGATTATACATTAGAAGATCTTTGGGTGTTATTAGCAGACCCCGTACTTCAGTCTATAGATGAAAGATCTTCATCACAGGTGCTGTCACACCCCCTTCTCTGGAAGATCCCTCTCCAAGTGTGTGTTACCCACCCGTGTATAGCTATATGACCAAAGTACATGTCCTCAAACAACAGCTGCATCTGTATGCTTGTCTAGGTACTAGGGTCTGACCAGAACAGAATAACAAGGGATCACGTGGCAACGCCCATATTTGCAGTGAAAGTGAAATGTGCAAAATGGTTACAAAAAAGCTTACTGAGATCATTTGATGTAAGAAGGTCATTCTATCCTAAAGCACGCTGTAGGAAGTGCAAGATATAGGGGTGCAAAGGTAGCAATAATCACAAAAGTGGCAAAGCAAAGGGATGCATGGGTATTGTTTTTTGTCAGAACGTGGGTTATTAATTTGGGAAAGGGGCCCTCGCCCACTTAGTAAATGCTCTCTTATTTAACTAAAACACAGTTCTTAGAAAATCCATGCTCTATCCCTGTTAGCTGTGACACAAGCAGGAGAACATTTTCCAGAGAAAGATTCATGGTTTTTTTAATGTTACATTTTTTATTAGCAATTTATAATTCAGTGAACAGTTGAATTACATTAATTCCCAACAACATAACTCATACAAAAGCACAGCATGTTGTTCATAGAGTACGCTGGACAGTTATACAGCCTAATGTTTGTTACAAAGCAAAGAATATTCATGAAGGGAGCAGGGCGTGGGCGGAAGAGCAACCAACAGACAAGTCGTCAGACAACTGTTTACATTGACTTATCAGCAAGTAAGCTGTAAAAGGGGCCCAAATGTCCTTAGATCTAGACGGTACAGGAAGGTCCTCCACATACTGAGTTAACTGATCCCTACAATATGTAATGTCCACTATCCAGTGCTGCAATTTGGGAATGCCTCTGCCTTCCCAGTTTTGTGCCACTTTCCGTTTTGCTAATAAAAGTGCAACCGCCACTACTCTATGGATCAGTGGCTTTAAGTGTCCAACACGTCTCAACAGACACACACGCGGGGCCAAGTACCCCGGGGGAACAGGTAACAAAGGCCTGCGCGATGAAAAGGCATAACAACAGGGGGAGGGAGAGGAGGGACGAGGGCAGGGGAAGTCATCTTGTTCACTACTACCCCATCCCTCCGTTCTTTGATAGCCTCGATTACAAAAAGGTTTTTTCCTTCACAGTTTTGGAATACAATTTTGGTGCCTGATAGTACTTTGTGATTACATCCAACGGAGGAGTCCTTGACATATGTCCTATTAGTGTTGTGGTAAATATTTCATTACCGGTACTATTTTTTATGCGGTAAAGTCTAGTAAGAATAACTCAGTAAATATAAGAGGCAGAATCCGTGGTATTAGAGGTTCTGAAAGGCTTTATTCCTCTACAAAGGAATTACAGTTCGAACTGTAGGCTTCAAATTCCATCACCACGGAGGTTCAGGAAGGGAAGGCAATACATTATTGACAAGTAATGATATTTATATGAAAAGTATTACATTAAGACAGATGCAGGAGGCGTAACAGCTGATAATACAGATAGTGATACACATACGTAATGAAAAAAGGCGTAAACATAGGTGTAACTAAATACGTCATTAAACATGATGTCACAAGTGGGTGGATTCATAAGAGAATCCTGCAATGTCAGCAGAAAATACTTGGCAGAGATGCGCGCGCAGCCGCATGACGTGTGATTGACGTGCAACTAGAGGGTGAAGGAGACTTGACATTTAGCTCTACATGTGGAGACAGAAGTCTGAGGGGTCATGTCAACCTAATCCCAAATCATATCTAATATCTTATGTTTAAAGAACTGTATTATCCAAAAGGAAAGGTCTCTCGGACGGAATCTATTCTATACTGACTGTTAGTGCGTGTACAAGCGTCTAAGTGTCTACATGAGATGCGAGGGGGCAGGAATCTTCCATGGTAACAGGGGCTATGAATTACTTGCATGAGGACAGTGAGGCCTGGCCCTTTGCACCGTAGCTGGAAGAATGTTTACCTAAACTACTAGACAGGAATGCATCGGATGAGGAGCGGAGCAGATAATCTTGAAGGTGAAATACAGTTTTTGGCAGGCAACAGGCTGGATCAGGCACCGTTAGCCGCGCAGGGAGTAGGACAAAGTTCAGGGATACAGATGCAGGTTCGGACTGGAGCTGTCAGAGGCAGAAGGCAGGAAAAGGCTTGATGGCAGAATTCAGGGCCTACTCGCCTGAATCTGTAAAATGTGGAAAGTGAACCACATAAAGTCGGTGGCCTTTCATACTTAGGAATGGAATATCTGACCCATTCATGGCGGATCTGAAAGAGGACATGTTGACGGTGGACGCACATGTATTTGCGTCTTCATAACTGGAACTGGAGGGAACATACATGTACTTATAGCATGCACATGGAGCCGTTGGGGTCTACGATAGGGGACATAACTGATCACAAAATTCATATTTCCTCATTCCCTCCTTGTCCCCTACGGACCCTCAGGAGATATCGATCTTCATCAATCCATCGATCTGTTCATATAGCATCATTTGTTCTTCTTTCTTCTTCCAGGATCTTGAACGAAAACTTGGATGCGGGATACACGATGTGGCACACAGACCACAAATCGCTGGCCCACATTGTAGACATAAGCAGCAACTGAATAGTATGAGAAAGCCAATACCTAGGAAGGATAGGATCCTCCATCCCCAGGCTGACAACACGCTCCAGAACCAACCGGACCAAGTCCAGGTGCCTGGACTCTGGTGTATCTGGCTTATAATCTTATGAAGGCGAGTTATGGCTTTATATACTGACGGCGAGTTTTCTGGTATGAAAACACAGCAACTTGATCCGATGACCCTACAAGCTCCGCCCCTATCGGCCAGGATGACGTCAAGGACAAGACGATTTTGAAGCACAACAATCCGCATAGCAGACTGCTCTTCTGTTAAATTGCCTAAGGCGGAAGTAGTCTCGTTCACTACTGCTTCAAGGGTTCTAGTTAATCTACGTATCAGCTTACTATTAGTGACTGTACCTATATAGGGAAAGAAACCTTTATTGAAATCTGTGTATTGCTCCCATGCCGTTTCAGTGTAATCGACAATCGGGAGATCTCTCTGCTGTCTATTGTGTACTAAATGGGTATTTCTGTGATAATCAGGAGGGGCTAGGAAAACAGGTGGCAGAAGGAATGCTATGTAACAGGTACCATCCCAATCTAGAGGTAGACGTATATATGCGGTCTGGCCACATATGAAGTAGGAATGACGGGAAGCTCTAAATGTAGACTTGCCTTGATCACTGAATCTTATTACAGTGGTACATTTACTATGGCCCATGTGTATGGAACCATTCTTTCTTACACATAATTCCCCTTTTACTGGGAATACTGACATAGCGGGCAAGATTGGCGTAGCTTCGGATTCAACATTCAGAATCAGGAGGTTAAGTGTAAAATTACCTAATCCATATACTTCATTTTCTAGATCAGTTCCTGTTCTTTTGGGAAGTCCCTCCTTGTTAGGGTAGCAGACTTTAAGCAAAACTAGGTTCAGGTTTCCCCATACCCAGTTGTCTTGATAAACTACGGGATTTGAATCTAGGGAATTAATCAAACTAAACCATGCTCCACAGGAGCCATTGTGTGTGAACGGATACGGAAAGAGGGGCAAAACTCCCTTATAGTTCTGATAGGGAGGGAGTCGGCCACATATCCAACAATTGGTAGCATTGCTGGTCTGATGGGAATGATGTAACATACTAATGAAAGTGTTGTTGCGCAGCGCAAATCTATAAGACAACTCATGCGGAGGTAATTCGCTAAAAGAATGTTCTGCGGTAACATTGTAAGCATGCTTAGAAATAGGGTAATACATATGTAACAATACACTAGAAATGATGATCAAAAAACTTAGAAAAAACAAAATTAATAATGTAACTGTGCAGTGACTACGAAGCGATTTACAGTACGCGTGTTTTTTAAGCTTTATCTGTCTATTTCTCTCTCTATTTCGGTCTAGAGGATACATGTCAGAGACAAATTCAACCGATTCACCTTGGAGAGGACTTAAACAATCAAATTGTCTGACTTGCTAGACCTTAATTTCAGTTTATAGAGTTCATTTTTTTGTCGGTTCAACCAAGGGGAGCTTTGAGTCTGTCTGTGAGGGAATGCAGGGCTGAGTGTTCACATCGGACGGTAGTCCATAAAATTTCTTGATATGACTCGAGTGCAACCACCCTTTACGTCCCTCAACCTTCACGGCTGTCCTTGTTGTCAGCAAGACGAGTTTGGGCGATTTCCACCTGGGCTCCAACTGGGTCTTCCGGTCGAAGTTCCTCACAAGGACCAGATCACCTGGAACCACGTCATGGGGCTTCACCTCAGTGTTATCGGGAAAAGCTGCAGCTACCTGTGAACGACAAGATTGTAGTGCAGACATCAAGGAAGCCAGGTAATCTGTCAGCATATTACAGTCAACATCAGTGATTTTACGAGGTATAGGCGTCCCCCACATATTTGGTGGTCTACCGAAGATCACCTCGTACGGGGATAGCCCTGTTCGAGAATGTGCTACCATTCTCATGTAAAAGAGCGCAACTGGTAAGGCTACTATCCAATCGACACCTTTTTCTCTACATATTTTGGACAATCTGATTTTCAGAGTTTGATTATGACGTTCCACAAGACCTGCTGCCTCGGGATGTCGAACACAGTGGAATTTCCATTGGTAACCTAACAGAAGTGAAACGTGTTTCATTAGTTCGGATGAGAATGGCTGGCCGTTATCTGAGTATACAACACGTGGTAAACCGAATCGTGGGAAGAATTCTCGAACTAGCTGTTTGGCAGTAGTCGGGGCAGTGTAATCTGAAACCGGGTAGGCTTCTGTCCAACGGGAAAGAGCACAGACAACTACGAGAACATATTTGAATCCTCGACATCGTTCCATCCGGATATAATCCATCTGGAGGACTTCAAAAGCATGATCGGGAGGTTGAAATCCACCCTGCTCTACGGGGATGCTTTTACCTGGATTATACTGACAACATATCATACAGGTACGTACTTTCTGTTTGGCTGCTGCTCGCAAGTGTTTGTTGAACCAAATGTGTTGAATACTGTCTAGCATAGCTTTTTCTCCTAGGTGCGCTGGACTATGTATTGTGTTAATGATGACTTGAACCATGGAGTCGGGAAGAAACCATATAGATTTTTCCTTCGTCATCCATCCTTGATCCGTTTGGATCCCTCCTAATTCAGTCCATTTCTTTATTTCTTCTGGTGTAGCATGTGTCTGTATGTCAATTACATCAAGGGCGGGATCCTTAACTGTCATGCAATGTGTTGGTGTCGAAACTATTGTTTTTGTCGTGTCAGTTGTATGAGTCTGGTTCTGAGCAGTCTGTTTAGCTGTTCTGTCAGCTAGGTCATTACCCTGAGAAATGATATCGGTAACTTTTGTATGAGCTTTGCATTTCATAATCGATATTGCAGTAGGTAGATGAATCGCGTCTAATAGAGTTTGAATGAGGGGTCCGTGTTGGATGTGGGCACCGTGAGAAGTTAAATAACCTCTCTCTCGCCACAGTACGCCGAAGTCATGGACGACTCCGAATGCATAACGTGAATCTGTGTATATGTTGACTTTCTTATTTTTGGCTTGAATACAGGCTTGTGTCAGAGCGATGAGCTCTGCTGCTTGAGCTGACAAAGTGTTAATACAATTTGTTTCAATGACTCCAGTGTCTGTTGTGACTGCGTAAGCGGCCACTAACTCTCCTGTACTTGTTCTCATACATGAACCATCTACATACAATGTCAGGTCTGGATCTGATAAAGGGATGTCTGTCAAGTCTTGTCTGGGTTTCGTCGTGATAGTAATGACTTCAATACAATCATGTGCTAATGGATCTGTTCCATTTACGGGCAAAAGTGTGGCAGGATTTAACGTATTACAACGTCTGATTTCTATATGTGGCTGAAACAATGTTAATTCATAACCGGTGAGTCTTGCTATAGTCAAGTGTTGTGTTTGTGTGCGGTTCAAGAGAACCTCTACTGCGTGTGGTACTTGTACTGTCAATTGATGTCCTAACACTATGGCATCGCTTTGTCTGATTGCTAAAGCTGTTGCTGCCACTGATTTCAGGCACGCAGGAAGAGCCTGAGCTACTGGATCTAATGTACTAGAGAAATAAGCACATGGTTTGTGTGATCCTGCTTGTTCCTGAGTGAGTACTGACAAGGCAGTACCTTCGCGTTCTGTAACAAAGAGTGTAAACTGTTTACTGTAACATGGTGTTGCTAAAACAGGTGCTTGACATAAAGCTTTCTTTAAGCTTTCAAAGGCATGTATATGTTCTTGAGTCCAAGGGAGGACAGTCGATGTGGCTGCCTCCTGTGTTGTCAACTGGATGAGTGGTTTTGCTAGAAATGCATATTGAGGGATCCACTGCCTGCAGTATGAAGTGAGACCTATAAAAGCCCGCACCTCCTTTTGTGTCTTGGGTGGTGGCATGTTAGCGATTAACTGGATGCGGTCGGGTGTAAGCTGTCTTCCCTCCTTGGACAGCGAGTGCCCAAGGTAAACAACTTGCTGGACACAGAATTGCAGCTTAGAAGGGGACACCTTGTGCCCCTTGTCGGCCAGAAATCTTAAAACCGTCAGTGACGCTTTTTCACATTCAGGTTCGCTTCGGGCGGTGATCAGCAGATCATCGACATATTGAAGCAAGGCAGTGTTAACTGGCATGTGGAAACTGTCAAGTTCTCGTTTCAGTGCTTGGCTATAGATGCTGGGGCTTTCTGTGAATCCTTGAGGAGCGCGTGTGAATTTAAAACTTCGTCCATTTAAACTGAATCCGAACAAATATTGACTTTCCGGATCTATTGGGACGCTAAAGAAAGCATTCTTGAGATCAATTACATTGAAGAACGTTGCTTCTGAGTCAATAGCTGTTAGTAATGAAGAGATATCTGGGACCACAGGGTATTGTGGTACAATACATTTATTTAATTCGCGCAGATCAATAACTAATCGATATACTGGTGATGCTTTGGGATCCGTTCTTTTAAGAATCGGAATTATCGGGGAATTACATACATTGGAGTCGGTTTCTACAACCACTTCCTTGTGCAATGAGCTCGTCAATGATTTGCAGCAAAGCCACAACAGCATCTGGTGGTAACTTGTATTGTCGCATTCGTGGTAGTACCACTCCTGTTTTTAGTGTGACTCGATATGGTGTAATGTTCATGCAACCAACATCAGTCGGGCCTTGTGCCCATAAATGTGTAGGTAAATTCTGCAGCCGGTGATCCATGTCTCTAGACACGTAGTGACCTTTGAAGTCACGTAAAAATATTCGTACTCCTTCCGGAGAACAACATATTATAGCTCCTAGAGCTTTCAATGTTTTTATACCTAACAAGTTTTCTGGACATGATTTAGTAAGCAATAAATCTGTAGTACGTGTTAATGGACCAACCGTAAGTGGAAGAGGTTGCGTTACTTCATTAATGATAGGCTTTCCTGAGAATCCAAGGGAAATATTCTGTGAGCCTGAGAGGGGTGCCCCTGGAACTTCACTGCGTCGTATAGTTGTTCTGCTTGCCCCTGTATCAAGTAAAAACTTTCTGTCTTCCCCTAATAGTTCACTATGTACATAAGGTCCCTCTTGATCTACAGGAACCTCGATAAGGGGTAAGCCAACTTCCCTCTCTAGGCTATTTCATGTGTATCGCTGGTAATCGGGATAGTCATTTTGTGCATACTGGTACATCTGTTGCGTTGTTGCTTGTGTGGCAGCAATAGGCTGCGCTTGTGGTGATGCTACGGTGCTACGGTCTGTTGCCTGTTGCGGAGCTGGCTGTTGCGGAGCCGGCCTAGATTGTGCATGCTGAGGGATTTGTTGTTGATTCTGATCCTGTCTAGGTGGACGTGGTCTTTCCTGGGTTCTACCTGTGGCAATATTATGTTTCAAGACTGGACAATCGTGTATATAATGACCTTGTTGTTTACAATAGTTGCATGTCCCTTTCGTCGGACCTGCGGAATCACCTTTTTTATGACCATCAGCTGGAACTGACTGGGCAACAAGCATTTTCATTTTCGTATCTTTCATACGTCTTTGTTCATGTTCTTGTTCTTCTCTAATTCTATTGTGGTGATATTGTAACATCTGTAACATCTGTGACGGGGTGTTACCTTGCCAGGTACTCTCAAATTTCAATACTCTATTCTTAACTTGCGGCAGGGAATTTTCAACTAATTTTGTCACAAATAGATGTGGATATGACTCGCTACTTGCTTTTATGCCACTATTGATACCAAAACATTTTTCAAATCGGGAATAGAAATCACTAGTGTCTTCATCTTGCTTTTGTTTACAGGCTGAGATTGCACCCCAGTCCTCCTTTTTCGTAGTTAATAAACGTGGCAGTACCTGTACTAGTAATCCTGGTAGTGCTGTAGTCTTTTCCCCAAGCCCTGATCCTGCAGCTCGGGCCTTTTCTTCGTTTTCTAATGCTGTCCAGTCTATCTTTTGGTCTCCCACCTCCCATTCCTTTTCTTTGAGTTTCTCGTAAACACCGGCAGGCATTAACACTTTCAATATTTTCATGATGTCGGGGTAGGTATACTCTCCCATGAGTAACATGTCTTTTATCTCACGGTGGAAACCTGCTGGATTCTTGTCATGGCTGGGTACTACTTTCTTCATTTCTAATAATTCAATTTTAGTTATAGGCGTGTACACAAACACGCGTGTAAAGTTATTATCTTCACCTCTGATTGGGTGTACTTCGCGTAACGGATTCTGTCTATCTATGTGATATATTTTTCTTCCCATAGTGGGATTTGGAACGTGTTCTGGGTATGCGAAAACTATATACTGGTTTCGAAATTCTAGAATTTCTTTAATCAAATCAGTACCTGAACCTCTCCATTTATTCGTGAGTAATTCGGTCAATATGTCAGGTAAGGGTCCAGGATCGGAGTGTTGACTTTTATATAATATAAGGAGGTGTTGAATCATGTATATACTAGCTAAACGCTGTTCGTATGGGGTAAGATTCAGAAATGTGTGTGCTAGTGCATCATCACTGTATTTGCTGGGACAGTCAGCCCATTGTACTGCTGACCTGGCCAATTCTTGTTCATTCATGGAATCGAGCATATGGTACCCCCTTCGATCTCGGAGTAATTTATCAGCGGCTTGGAATAGGTGTTCAGGGGACCTTGTATTTAACATAGGGGTTTGAAAATGTCTGTTACATTCTGGACGTATCGGACGTATCGGATCATTAAAGCCTCTAGTATTATTATGGGGTCTTCCTCTACCTACGTAAGCTATCGTATCTAATTGTTCTGGTTCTTGCTCCTCCTCTCCCTCTGATTCAATTCTGTCTGCTTCTCGTCTTTCTTTATGTATTCGTTCTACTTCCTTGCGGATCTTTCGATACATGGCGATTATACACGCCTGTCTATCATGTTTCTCGTCTGCTATGTTCTGACCCCATTTGGCAAGTTTTTGCATGGTATCATGATCTGCCTCAGGCCTGTCTTGGTTCCTGATCACGCAGTTTATGAAAAAACGTAGTAGTTGTCTTTGTACATCCACTTTCTGGTATTCCATAGCTTCGTTAATACTTTCTGGGCCTCGCCCTGTTTGGACAAAGTGATATATATTGTCTAGGTGTTCAACCATTCCTGGTATCGTCATTAAATACAATGTAGCTCGTCGTATACGTAGTGATGATAGTAGCAATCTGTCCTGTTTACCTGGCACTGGATCGTATCTACAATCCACAAGATGTTCTTTAAACATGTCGGATGTCGCTAGTTGGGGTGTACGTTGGAGTGCTAAATCTCTAAGGGTCTGTTTATTTCGCGGCGGTGTGGCAAACATCTCTGTCGTACCTCCTGTAGCACCATCTGAGGTGCTGGGCAAGAAAGGATTCGTTGGACGTAAGATAGAAATTGTAGATGCGGGAAAAACAGTAGAAACGGACGGACCTGTGGGAATGGGCGTAGGAGTTTGTTGTTGCGGGGATACAGACGGATGATCTTGACGTTGAACACCATCGTCATGCGGTGTGTGTGGTGTGGCATTAGCATATTCGGGAGCTACGTCATCTAAATAGGAGGAAAGGAAAACATCTTTTGCTGTTTTGGGATGTGCTTTTATCGGGAGCAATGGAGGTGGCAAGTCTTTTGGTATTTCCGGGGTAGCCTTAAGTAACCCTTCGGCCAGAAGAGGATACATACCATTCATAAGGGTATGTCTTTGTCTATCTACTTGTTCTGATTTTACTTTGGTACCTTCCTCAATTAATAAATTTTCTCGGGTTTTATTCGAATTCTCCCTACCTTTCTCTTCTTGTCTGAGCGCTTTTTCTGTACACCTATATGATTCTTTACGCCATAATTCAATGGCATCTTTCTGTGACTGTCTGGCTTTCTTTTTCCATAATTCTTCTTCTACTCTCATGATGCAATCTGCATCCCAGGTCCCCGCTGCGGGCCACCTCTGACTTTCTGGCAACTCTTTGGTGTAGTCCACCCATAAATCAAGAAATAACACGGCATCTAGGCCATGCTTATGATACATAAAGTATCCTGGAGTGTCCCTAGGTGGAATGGGAACAGCTTCTTCGAGTACCCCTTTTCTGGTTTTGATCTGTCTTAGTTTTGAAAAGAGCGGCATTTTTAGACCTTATTACTTGAACACACTTAATACAATAAATACAATAATGAACAATCATTCACACCACAATATGTAGAACGTATTAAAACATTTAACATTTAACAGTTAATGAACGATGATAATTAATAGAAAACTAGTTACTGACATAATACTGACACTAGATAATACTGAATTATATGCAAGACATACTAGATATACTGCTAAACAGTACAGATACACTGCTGAAACAGTGCAGACCGGATTTGTGTACCCAAACCCGTCTTGACCGGCACAACCTATGGGCACGTTTAAATGCCTCCCCGGCAATGGTACTCACCGGGTAGCGCGGAACGGAAGGCCTCGGAACTGAACTGAAACTGGACCGGACTGGACTCGAATCGACTCGACTCGGAACTTCGGAACCTGGTGGGCCTCTGTATACCTCGGATCTTGCTCTCTCAGCTAGGCTCTGGTCGGGATACTTCGCACTTCTCACCGCCTCGTCTGGGTGTTGATCGCAGCCTCAGTCACCCCCGCTTGGCCGGAGGGAGATACAGGAAATCCTGCGGGTACGCGTTGTTGTCCGTTCAGCTGTGGCAGGAGACCGGGCCTGCAACGCACCTCCGGCGCGTGAGATGAGAAAGTGTCCCTATTCGGGCGCCAATTTATGTGGTAAATATTTCATTACCGGTACTATTTTTTATGCGGTAAAGTCTAGTAAGAATAACTCAGTAAATATAAGAGGCAGAATCCGTGGTATTAGAGGTTCTGAAAGGCTTTATTCCTCTACAAAGGAATTACAGTTCGAACTGTAGGCTTCAAATTCCATCACCACGGAGGTTCAGGAAGAGAAGGCAATACATTATTGACAAGTAATGATATTTATATGAAAAGTATTACATTAAGACAGATGCAGGAGGCGTAACAGCTGATAATACAGATAGTGATACACATACGTAATGAAAAAAGGCGTAAACATAGGCGTAACTAAATACGTCATTAAACATGATGTCACAAGTGGGTGGATTCATAAGAGAATCCTGCAATGTCAGCAGAAAATACTTGGCAGAGATGCGCGCGCAGCCGCATGACGTGTGATTGACGTGCAACTAGAGGGTGAAGGAGACTTGACATTTAGCTCTACATGTGGAGACAGAAGTCTGAGGGGTCATGTCAACCTAATCCCAAATCATATCTAATATCTTATGTTTAAAGAACTGTATTATCCAAAAGGAAAGGTCTCTTGGACGGAATCTATTCTATACTGACTGTTAGTGCGTGTACAAGAGATGCGAGGGGGCAGGAATCTTCCATGGTAACAGGGGCTATGAATTACTTGCATGAGGACAGTGAGGCCTGGCCCTTTGCACCGTAGCTGGAAGAATGTTTACCTAAACTACTAGACAGGAATGCATCGGATGAGGAGCGGAGCAGATAATCTTGAAGGTGAAATACAGTTTTTGGCAGGCAACAGGCTGGATCAGGCACCGTTAGCCGCGCAGGGAGTAGGACAAAGTTCAGGGATACAGATGCAGGTTCGGACTGGAGCTGTCAGAGGCAGAAGGCAGGAAAAGGCTTGATGGCAGAATTCAGGGCCTACTCGCCTGAATCTGTAAAATGTGGAAAGTGAACCACATAAAGTCGGTGGCCTTTCATACTTAGGAATGGAATATCTGACCCATTCATGGCGGATCTGAAAGAGGACATGTTGACGGTGGACGCACATGTGTTTGCGTCTTCATAACTGGAACTGGAGGGAACATACATGTACTTATAGCATGCACATGGAGCCGTTGGGGTCTACGATAGGGGACATAACTGATCACAAAATTCATATTTCCTCAGTGTGATGGCATGTTCATCGCAACACCCCCCCCCCCTCCCCCACTAATTCTTTTCCCCTTTTTCACAAACTTTCTTCTTTTTGTGATTTACCTTATTCCTAAAGATGATCCACCTATTCTTTTCTTTCTTTACCTTTGTACAGCACTCTTCAAATTCTAGCCATTGTCCTGATGATGACCTTAAGTGTATAAGGTCGAAAGGCCGTCGACATCCCAGTGTAACCTACGGCTACCTAAGGATTCATACCTTATTGCAAATTATTCATTGTACTTTTGTAATTTGTTCATGATTAATGCTGTTCTTTCACCTTGCGCCGCCCACACTGTATATATCACTTGTGTCACTGCACTCATCACTTGTACTGAGCACGGTCAGTACACAATTGGTGTATGTTTGGCTACTTTGATTTGATTTAATTGTATTATAGTGCTGTTATAAGTTTTTTGTATAATAATAATTACAAAATAATTTTTTCTTACTTGGGTCTCTTGTTTCCCTCCTTGATGATTTATGCATTTCTTTAAAATTGTTCCTATAATTACTGGTTGAGACATTTTTGGATATTAGGTGAATAAAATCGGCATCTGGCCCTTTGCATCCCTTACAGCTGGCCGACTTTCTCAATCCAAATTATTGCAGTTGCTTAAGCGTATAGTACAGCTGTTGTGTATATTTAAAATGAATAATGCACAAACGACAGTTAGGTCTTAAGTATCTTGATAAAGCGCAACAGTATTCCCAGTCTTTTGCTGTTACAGGAATGTCCTGCAACTCATTCCATCCCTCCAACCCTCTACTATATAGTGTGGCGGTGTCTGCCTGCATGGCGTTATACAATCGAGTGATCAGTTTTATGCGGGAGGAGCTGGCAGTCATAGCCTGCAGTGGTGTCAGCAGTGTCGCTGGATGCAGTGCATTTAGAGATTTCAGGGCCTCTTTTAGTCTATAGTATGTAAATACCAGTCGTGGGGTACGGGTGCCACGGGCCTGGACGGCCTCCAAGGTGATGAACGTACCCTCCATATACGCATCACCCATGCTGACTACATCTGAATCTGCTAAAATAGAAAGCACTTTAGGCTCCTGTGCCCCAGAGATATCAGGATGATGTGCCAGAGGTAAAGCAGGGGCACACAGCGGCAGCTTTCCCCCCCTTGACGCCAGCGTCTACCAAGCCTTCACACTGCAGTCATTCGTGCTCTTCCCCCTCCGGGGCCCTATTATATGTGGTTGTGACAACATAGCAGTTAGAGGCAGCGGATATGCCCCATCCGCTTCCACTGCTACATGGGGAAGGAAAGGCAGGGGATAATGACAGTAATTAGCAAAATGCACCTGCGCACACAAGTAATATACATATAAGTCCAGAGCCCTGAAACCTCCCTATCTATACGGACTGACAAGGATATTTCAGCTGCTCCGCGGCTGCTTACCATCCCACACCACCCTAGTTAAAACAGAGCGCAAAGTAGTAAAAAAAGCTTTAGTCAGGATGTTGGTGACATAAATAAATAAATCTCAGAAGTAGCACCATTTTTAAAACCGCCACCAGCAATGACGACAAGAGTTTAATCCAACGCTCAACTTGTACCTCCAATTTCACCAATGGGAGGCCAAAATTGTCTTTCAACACCAGTTGGGGGTCCCTATTATTCCACCCCCCCAAATATGTAACTGGATCCATACACTATTTCAGCGGGTAATCCAGTTTATAGGGCACCATAGTAGATATCAGTGGAAAAATGAAGGGTTTATCCCAGTTTATACTGAGGCCCGAGAGGCATTTGAATGTAATAAATTCCTGTATCAAACTGTTTAGCTGCTCTTCCGGGTTTCGGACATGGACACTATATTGTCTGCCTATAGTGATATTGCCAGCATAAGTTGCCGAAATTTCAGTGCCGCATCCGCATGTCTCTGAGGAAATCTACATGCAAGGGCGTCCAACACAATAGCAAACAATAAAGGGGATACCGGGCACCCCTGCTGTGTTCCCCTACATATTGGGATGAGGTCGGTGTGACAGGTATTGATCAGTACCTTGGCTACCGGGCCTGCGTAGAGTAGTCTAATCCACTGCGTGAATACAGGCGGCATCCCCATGCGATGCAACACAGCAAACATAAACTCCCATTGTATGGAATCAAAGGCTTTAGCCGCATCTAAAAGCACAGCTGCAGCCCTGTCATCCGGATCAAGTTGATGCAGGATTGCAAATTATGTAACAAATTATGTGATGTAGAGTGGGCTGGCACAAACCCCAACTGGTCCGTGATTACCAAAGCCGGCAGCAGCGGACGCAATCTAGATGTCGCTATTCAGTAGTGAAAGAGGTCTATGTGAATCACATCTCGATGGATGTTGGTCTGGTTTTAATAAAGTAACCACTAGTGCTTCGCGTACCATTGGGGGAAGCTGATTGACATCTTAGGCTTCAACATACAGTTTATGTAAGTGCGGAGCAAGCAAATCTGAGTACATTTTATAAAACACACCAGGCAACCCATCGCTACCTGACGCCTTACCACCAGGCAGCGCATTAATGGCCTCCTTCACCTCCTCCACTGTAATTGGTTGCACTAAGAATTCTCGTTGCCCCGAGGACAACCAGGCAATGGCAATTTCCTCGAAGTAGGCAAGCGTATCATCCCTCGTAGCAACCTCTATGGAATCGTATAGGTCTGAATAGTAGTCTACAAATTGATTTAATACATCAAGCGTGCTGTAGCATTTTGTCCCATCTTGACGTTCTAACTCTGTGATAGTGTCTTGTGAGCGCGGTGCCCTGATCTTTGAGGCCAGACTACAGACCGGTCTCCCACACTCACCATAGGCTCTAGCCACCCAGTGCCTAGACAGATGTTTTATTTCTTGATCCACTGTCTCGTTATGTTCTTTATTCAGCTCACTTATTTCAGCCAAGGTTTCTATGCTATTGTTCCCCTCATACTGACTTTCCAAGTACGCCAGTGTTTTCTCAATCGCCTGCATCCTGGCTCGTAAGTCCCTCAGCATGCCTGCCTGTAATACAATGCATGCCTGCCATTTTGTTGCCTTTAAGGCCTCCCGTGTGTGCCAGCTCCCTCCACCATGCCCTCATTCTCCAAGAAGTAATGATTGATAGCTTTCTGCACCCCTCCTTAAATATGGGGTCGAGCAATGACGAGGCCTGCAGTTGCCACTGGAATGAGGGGCCTGATGCGTAGGGATACCCAGAACCAACGCCACCAGTGAGTGATCTGACAAGGTGCATGGAAGGTACATAACCTCACACACCCATTGAGTTACAGCCTCAGAGACCAGCCGATAGTCCAATCTGGACCAATATTTATGTACAGAGGAGACATGTGTGCCTTCACATGCCAGCGGATATCGCTCTCTCCAAATATCCCCCAACTTATAAGTATGCATAATTTCATGAATAGCACATGTGGAACGCTTGCCCTGACATCCATTACTGTGGTACGATCCATGCCAGCATCTAGACAAGGGTTTAAGTCCCGCCCCATAAGAGAAAGATTAATGTTTAGTTCAAGTACTGTAGACAATGTGAAAGTGAAGAAAACACAAAAATAAAATTCCTAAAGAAATGTAGAAAAATAGAAACACAAGTATTAAACAGAAAAACACATAATTGATATCGGATAAGGTCAACAGGATATATTACTTTTTAAAATTTTAAAGCAAAAAAGCATCTTGAAAAAGAAAAGTAAGGTAAAGATCATTTTAAAGTGAACTGGAACCAAGGCTTGATTTTCAGCCATAATGGATGCATACGCCGTCCACATAAATGCTGTCTACACCAAGGAGGTCACTCCAGTCAAAGTGTTTACCTTGGGAATCACTCTATGTTTTGGAGCAAAGACCCTTCCAGTGGGAAAAAAAGTTTTAAGTTTGACGCTGGCAAGGGTTCCTCAAAATCAGATATGTTGTGTTCAAGTTCATGCTATTGCTATTGACTTAGGTCGAAAAGCTGAGAGTGGGACCAGGCTGGATTTTGTTGTTACCGAAGACACTTTTCCTCTGAGGTATATTATCTGCCTCATTCTAGTCCAAGGTTTTACCTTTGAACTTAGCCTCTTTTTTGTTTCTCAGAATCCACCTAAAGAGCAGCCTTGAAGCTGCAGCTGGACTCCACGAGGCCAGATACCAGTACCATGTGGCTCCAGTGACCAGTTTTCGACAACAACAAGTTCTTCAAGGTACACATCTGGTTTCATTGCCTGCCTAGGTTGTGCCCTCCATGGAGAAGTCTTAGCATTTCAATCATCAATGGGGGAAAACATTATTAAGTCTAACTTTTCTCTAAGTGCTATTAAAGTTCCCACTTTTCACTTCTGCAGACCTAAGGACCTCAGTGCAGGCTTCAGTGCCTCAAATCTCTCCCCAGCAAGGTCCAGTCCCCAGAGGTCAGCTGGGCCTTCTTGAAGTGAGGTGCACTTTTGCCTCTTTTGCATCTTTTAACAGGTAAACAGAAATACATTCACTTCACCTCTAAAGTGCGTATCCCTTTCCTGGTAGCCATACATAGTCAGGGGACCTTGGATCTTCTTTTTCTAGCAGTTAGGCAGCCTTATTTGTTTCAAGATGTTGTATTCCGAGCCAAATTAATGTTCTGAGGAGGTGATGGTGAGGTGCTATCTTATCTGTGTTCTAGAAAGAGATTTGAGAACTTCCGACATTCAATCAAGACTACTCTGCCACTCACTGGCCACCTCCTTTTTCGGAATTTTCTCTTTGTGTCACTGCAAAAATTTTCAAAATGCCCGAGATCCAAGATTCAGACCAATTGATCAATTGAAAATGGCTCTGCTTCGTCCCTAGCAAATCCCCTATTGAGGTGATGCATGCAGCAAGCTGTAAGGGTTTCAGCTCAAATTCAAAATACTTGCTTAACTTCTAGCCAGGCTGAATATAGTTATTTAACAAACAACATGCTAATTAGTTTCATACATGGTAAATACAGCACTTCCTATGCAAAATTGCTGTGGTCACGATTTATCAAATTGAAACTTTGCAAAACCCACTAACTACAGTCTTGCTAGATGCTGAAAAAACATTTTGATCAAGTGTTGTGAAAATTCCTTTGGGATGTGCTATGAACCATGGGCTTACACTTTGTTATTATGAGATGGTTTCATACCACTCTCTCCGAAGACCTCTCTATATAATAATTCCACACAAATTGCTATCATACTGAGCAGCAGGCAGGAATGCCCTCTTTTGCCTCCATTGTATACATTTTATATGAAGTCATATATTAGACCACTCTTGTCCTACCTATAAAGATTTTAACTTGCCAAATTTCAATAATTATTTACACTACCGATGTTGCAGTCTTTCCCTCAAGTTTTAATCCATCCATTAATATTATTATCTCGAAATTATCTATTATGATGTTAGTTAAGTATCTGGTTACAACCTCAATGTCATAAACCATTCTGGCAGGAGGCGTCCAGGCTCATGACCCTAGAAATACACTTTCTGTTCTGTACCTCTATATTATTCTTGGTATTATACTTACTGCAAGTCTAGAATTATGTTTTGAGTTTAACTACTCCACTGTGCTTCAACAAACCAGGGTGCAGCTGGAGAAATAGAAACATCTACCTAGCTCATTAGTCGTCAGAATCAATCTGATTAAAATAACAAATGTAACCAATCGTTTTTTTTCGGCACCTCCATTATGTGATCCCATTACATTGTTTTAGAAGCTCGACACCCTCATCTCATCTTTCATATTCGAGAACATGACCCCCCACAGATCACTGAAATCATTAGCTCTTCCTGTAACAAAGGATGGATGGAAATTACTTGACTGTACTTTTGGGGGAGCAAAGGATGAAGTTAGCATTCCTTAATTCAAGCAGTTCTGCTCCCAGATGCTGGATTAGTATTCTAATCAAAGGCAATAGCAGAGACTCACTTGTAAATTTGATAACTAAAGATTTCCTCATAATGTCAGACTCAAAACCCGTGGGAAGATGGGCAATCAATTTTCACGAATTACTGAACTTCATTCTTACACTACATTAAAGAGCAACTTAGACATGCCTGCTATATTCCACAATAAGTACTTTTTAAAATTGCACGGACAAGGAACTACTGAGTTAGGAACCTCTTTCAAAATCTTTAATCAATTACAAGGTGATTTTGGTCTATTCTTACGGATTTTGTAAATATTTACAAATCCTACTTTATTTGTAATAAATCCGACTTTTTTCAGCAAGACACAACGTTAACTTTGCAGGTACAACACACACATTTTAAAATTTACATTTTGTCTCTTCCTCCCCATTGATGTCAGAGTTTTTCTCCAGACTTGTAGGGGCATATCAACAAGGGCTTTATATCTGCTTTTTTGGCTTTAAAAGCCAAAAAAGCAGAGATAAAACTAGCACCCTATCAACAACAGGGTGCTAACATGCAAATTTGCATGTTAGCACCCTTTTAGTCTACGCTTCCCCTTGCATCTCTAATGAGATGCAAAGGGGGCGTTCCAGACTAAAATAATAGAAGAAATGTCGCTAAGCGACATTTCTCCTATTATCAAGAATATCGCTAACCCTGTTAGAGACAAAAAAAGCAGCGCTAACCGCGGTTAACGCTGCTTTTTTACGTCTGGTATTTTTCTGATTTAGCCATGATATCCTATGGAAGGAGGATATCATGGCTAAGTCTGTCTGTCCCTATCGTGAGATTATCGCTGGGTTTCCAGCGATAATCTCACGTTAGCCACTTAGCGTGAGGATTTTTATCGCTATTGAGATAAGCGTTGCTAATAGCACGCTATCTCAGCGATAAAAATCAACGCTAGCCGGCGATAATTATCCTAGCGCTAAGTGCGCTTAGCGATAATTATCGCCGGTTGTTGTTGATATGCCCCGTAAAGTCTAACCTCGATGATGTGCTGTGCTGCGCCAAACCTTGTTGGTTTCAGATGTAATTGATAAGAATCAAGTTATATCTAAAATAATGAAGTCTTGTAAAATTATTAGCCTAACCAGAGTACTAGCCCAAGCCAGACAAACGTTGTTTGATTTCTGTATGACACATTCAATGCTTTCCAAATGGCACAATTGGATAAACTCATGTTCTTGGTGATATTTGAGGAAGATCAGAGAACTCATATGCAACCTGTTGAAACTAGTTGAGATTTGGCGCACATTGTTTCAGAGACTAAGCTAAATATTGCATGTACAAATTAATCTGGACTCACAAATAATTGTACTAGGCTTGCAAAATGAGAATATAGGGGGTAATTTTGTTGGCAGAAGGCTCGCCACCGCCAGCCGTGCGGTGGCGGGCCTTCCGCCATCGGACCGCTATTTTCCCCCTGCCAAATTAGGATGGCAGGAGGAATCCGACCGCAACCATGGCAGGCGCAAAAACCGCCCGCCAGGGATCTGTCACAGGCAATTTGTCCTAGCAGGCCCCATCCGCAAAATTATAATGCTGCATCCCCGCCAGCCGGTGTATGGCCATGGAACCGCCATACACAGGCTGGCGGGGATTGGTATCGGGGGCCCGTTGCGGGCCCCCCTTGTTTTGGGGGAAAGTGTGGGTGCACTGGGGAGGTTCCCATGGTACCCCCCTACATTTCACTGTGGTGCTTGCCACATAGTGCAGTGAAATGCACAACCTGTATTTTAAACATCGCAGCAGATGCTGCAGTCAGCAGCACCCGCCGCAATGTTAAATTGCAAGATGCGACCGCCATGGGGGCGTTCGCATCCTAATTTTGAATCTTTGGATCCCCACCACGATGTCCGCCCGCCGTCGTAATGACCCCTATAGTTTTATATGGAACGTTTTTGCTCACTTGCCTATTGATAAGACATGGAAAAACATCATAGTTCTTTCTGTCTCTGAATGATGGAGAAATTTAAACAAAGTTTAACAAATGGAATATCAAGCCGCTACTGAATGGGAAATTTACCTGAATGTAACTACTGCAACAATAAATTGTTTATTTTAATTTTTTTAAAGATGCTGCCCCCTTTCTCCCTTCCTCCTTATTTCTCTTTTTGTTCTATGCTTTCTTTAATTCTGATGGAATTGTCAGTATAAATGGTTTAATAATGTAATCCATCTATTTTGCTCTAAATGTATGTACTCGGTTGCTTAAAAATAAACTGCATCCAAACCAGAGCACAATGGAGCCACCTCTAGCCATACATTTGCATTAAATGTGTTTACAAACTGCAACCCACTTGAGACATTTAGAGGCAGATTTATCAACACTTTGTGGCAGTGCAAAGTCGCGGAAAACTGAAAAGTGATGCAAACTGGCACAAGGGCTTGATAACTTTCCAGAGTATAGGCCAACAGTAACCCAAACAGCACTTTACATTATTTTGCTTAAAGGGACATGTACCAGGAGTGGGGAAGTGTCATGCCCATGCTACCGCTCATGGATTTTGATGCAAAGCGCTATGTACTAACAAAGAAAGACAGGGTTTTGTTCTAAACTATAAGGCCTCCCTAAAGGAGGAGCTAACAAGAGGAATTATTTTATATTTCTAAACCTTTAAAACATCACAGGTGTACTGAACTGTACCGCACATATACAGCTTAAGAAAAGCTTTAAAATTATTTAATCATAGTAGTTTTTGCTGGAATGATACCCTTCCAGTACAAAACCCATTCTAAATATCACAGACAGACACCTTAGTTTCATGCTGTATGGTGTGAATGGTCCGGTGAATTTCTCACATTGTTTGTCAGTCTGTAAGGCCATGGATCACTTCATGCAATTGGATGCAAACTTTCATGGTGGGCAAGTAACAGCTAATGTGGCATTGATCACTGTTGTCTGTTGAAGTGTTGCCTGGTGATAACAATAATATGTACCTGCTTGAGGAATAAAAAGAGACAAACAGTAACTATTTACCATAAGTGTGAAAGGTGCAAGGCAGTTAATACATGAGCAATAGTCCAAAGATGGCTTGCGTATCCAAAGAAGAAAGGAAGTGTTGCCCTACACATTGTTTTAAAAAGGCAGTTTCTGGCCTAGTGCACAGTTGGCATGGGTATTAAAAGAAGAAAAGAAGTGTTGCCCTATATATTATGGTAAAAAAGCAAACTCTGGGTCTAAAATGTGAACTGTAAAATGGTGGACATCAAAGCAAAGTAATATCCATGCCATTTTCTCATATGTGGTAGAGCTTCCCCACTCCAACTCCATCAACAGCTGCCCTTCTGCAACCCTCAAAGCCATCTTCAAATACATTACACTGCCCAATAGAATCAACACTGGAAACATTTGTACTATACTGATGTTTTGCTTCTCGTATTTAAATTTCAGATGGGGTGCTACTTTTCAGTGCTACGCACAGGGCTCTAACAATTTACCTCGACTCTGGTGTCAGAAATTGGATTTCTAGTTGGCAGAGTTATGCACCCTGAACAAGTATGGACCACAATTCGAGTCAGGGTAAGCTAGATTCTCACTTTAAAGTAACCTGTGCTCACCCTCTGGTAGCATGGCACCGAGCAGGCAGGCTTAACTTAAGAGGCAATGTGCAAAACACACACACAGTAACACAATGAAATCACCACAAAAATATTCCACACAAGTTTAGACAAACAAATAATATTTTTATGAGACAATGAAGACCAAAATGATGAAAAATGCAATAAGTAGAACTGGAGTTAAGGATTTTTAAAGAATAAACCAAAATTAGAGCTTAGAAGTCAATAGCGCTAAATAGTTACCTGAAGTCACACTAGACTGGGGTAAATCCAAAGTTCAGACCAATTGCAATGGAAGGTAGTCCGGCTAATTGTCTCAGACAGGTCCCACTGACAAAGTCCCTTGAATGGAGCAAGTGTCCATGTCGAAGACTCCATGTGAGTAGTCGAGGAGAAGTTGCGCTGGCGTCTCCTCGACTACCCACATGGAGCAGTGTTGAAATTTTGTAGCAATTGTTTTTATTATACAACCTTTTATTCTTTAAATCCTAAGACACTTGTAGCACACATGGTAATGCAACAAGTGATTGTTGTGAACTCCACAACTCATCCACAGGTGAAACAGATTTCAGTGCCAAATAATCACAGTCAGGCTGACAACATGAGAAATGAACTCACAGACAACCTTTTATACCTTAACCATGTGGCAAACATGTTTGCTGCATTTCCTTTAATTTTGCAGAGCAATTATTTGAGAAGGATAGAGAAGGTTTACAGGCAAAGGATCAACATCTTTTGCATGTCCAGAAAAGCAGTCATTGTCAAATGTGGCTTCTCACCTAATGTGATCATTGACATGGTTGGAGTTAGGGAGAAGGAGCTTGAGTCACCTACTGCCAGCTCTTGGGCTACCCATGCCTATATCAGACTACAGGTTACATTCATGCTACTGAATCTTTCCAGAATGTCACCTCTGATAAAATGAGTATCACAAGGTCTATCCAGTCTCGATGCTTGCATCAGGTACTGAGATGCGTTAAAATAAGAGTGCACCGGTTTATTGCCAGACCTCAGTCACGGGAGAAAAGGCAAAGGGTGGCAAGGGAATTGTATTAATTTGTATGCTTCCTTCAAGCGGGAGGTGCCAAGTACTACATCCATGTGGCACTTCAGCCACCTCACCACACAGCACACTTTTTCAGCAACAAGCACTGTTTGCACTCCGTCAACATGTAGCTGTCTGCGAAGCCAGGGTGTGCTTTACTGATGTGTATACCATCTATCCTAGAAGCACACAAGACAGATTCTTCTGTCAGTCAGCTCCTCCATGTCGTTTAGTTGCTGGTGATTTCATTTACATGTGGCTCCATGGTAAGTAACAACACCTCACACTGGTGCTACATGTGCATCTAAGGATGGCATCTAAACCATATTCATTAATATTTACTGCGCAATACACACATATTACCCTTATACCCCTGCATGTATGTAGGCAAAAGTATTATATTTAGAATAAAGGACCCTTTAAAAACAAATTACCTGTCTTTGTTGCAGGTGATGCCTGAAATGCTCCCTTTTCCGATCTTCTCACATCCATAGATGTGTAACCACACTACCTCAATATAGGTGCAATAGGGCACACAGATGTACATGGGCCAGAATTGAAAACACTTTTAGAATGCTTAATTCCAAACTCAGATTTCTTGACTATAGAGGTAGGTGATGGTGTACTCCCCAGAAGTTTTGTACAAGATTGTTGTGTTCCAGTTGTCTGTTACATATCATTGATAAGCAGTGAGGGTTACATGTAGATGTTGACCCTGAATTACTGTGGGTTCAGCTGACAAACTCATTGTTTTCTTGACCTGCTGGTTTGTTTGTTACATTTATGGGGTTGCTTGCATTAGTGTCAATAATAAATGGAGGACTGCACCATCAATATATATCAACCTGAGACGTGTTTGTTTAATTAACATAATATCATCAACATACCTCATATGCTGTGGAAAAAATAAATAACTTCTTTTTCTATTAGATGGATCCAACCTCATAATGACATTGTCCATCCAATACACTTTGAAGGTAAACAATGAACATAACATAACTAACAATATCCCATGTTAGAAATGGAATATCAAACATTCAATACAGATAAAAGATAGCTATGAGTTTTCTATAGAAAATATATAGAGCAATTTCTTTACCTTTTTTTCAGTGAGCATATTAGGGATAGAGTACATACATACTACAACACAGAAGTTACTTTAGAGGGTTTATCATACTGCACCTTCTCTGCAATATTCGTGGTGAGCTTTTTTGAGAGTGTGCTTGTTTTGTGGGTGGTTATGTTAGTAGTGATTGAGTTGGTGGTTTTGGAGATTCAGCTAGAGGAGGTGGAGTTTGTACCGGTGGTTGAGGTAAAGCTGTGAGATACAGAGGTGGTGCGTCCTGCCTAGGCTGAGGTGCATCTTTAAAATCTTTTGCAAGCACTGGCTGTGAAAGTACCAGCATGTTTTGCTTACTGTTATCTATCACCACCATGGCCAAGGGATGTTTCCTTGCACTCGCTCCCCTTAAACGTCAAATAGGTTCTCGGTGCACCTGTAATATCTTGGTATGGTTTTGTAATGTTTTTGAAGGTATAGGTCTGTCTGTCAGTCATCTGAGTCAGTCCTTTAGACTAGCTAGTTATCCTATTGATATTAACCCCATTGCATGAATATTCTTATTCACAATAGACTGTTATTGGAAAAAATATCCTCCAAGAAAGTAGCATTAAACCATTTCACCCCATCCACATGTGTGGCCATCAGGCATGACTATCAGGTTTCCAAATTCAGAAAGGGGTGCCATTTGGTCAGATATGGGTGGAAGGATGATGATTTAAGGTTACCTTTTACTCACCAACGGTGTTCTCTACCTCAAATGAAATGCACCTTCATGGGGGGAGTGTGTAGGAGATTGGACAGAGATATCTGATAGTTGGGGGCTACATAGATGGAACAAGTGTTAATAACAAGGACAAATTAACATTGTGCTCTGGTTTAACAAGACGATTAGTACCATTTTGTACTTATACGCTATTTTCCAGGATTTGGACACATGCTTACGGGATGTATTTTTTCAAGTTTATAGTACATAGTTGTTCCAGATCGTTTATATAATGGAATGGATCTTATGTAGGTACGTTTGTGCTGCCTGCAAAAATGCTCAATCCATTCCTGCAGGTCCCTAACCCTAGTGTCTTAATCAAATCATGACCATGCAGTATTTCATCAGGTTATTCAGGATCGCAACTTGTCTATAGCAAGAAAATTGGAATATTGGGGGACAAAGCAAAAGTGCAACTACATTCAACATTACAATGTCTTAATCTACAGCCTCTGCCTCTCTCTTTCCTCTGCCAACAGGGCATACATGAGCCTTCCCCTCTCCCTCCTCCCGTAACTCACAGTATCATTGCTGCCTGAGAAGAAAGGGGGTGTTGGATTTTGCTCAGCCTCCGAACCTCTCTGGCTTGGCTGAATGAGAAAGAGCAGTTTGATTGAGCACATGGAGAAGCAGAGTCTGACCTCAGCATCCTCTCACAACCGTTGCAGTGTAGGTTCAACAGTTAACAGCCAAGACATTGCTTGTGGCTGTAATTATTAAACATTTACATCATAACCTTTGGAAAAAAGGCTTCAGAACTGTGGAGGGCATAAACCTTGTGCTGCACACATAGAAACAGCAAATTGCCTATGATTGTTAATGTGCAGGAAGGTTCCCCTTCCCGCTCATAAACAATAGTTTAAAAAAAATGCTGTTTTGCAACTTTTATGTGTGCTGCATTCAGCAGCACACATAGAAGTTACAAAATGGCATTTAAAGATTGTTTATATGCAGGAAGGGGGACCATCCTGCACATACAAAATCTTCTCTTCAACACAGGCACCCTTGCACTATGGTGCAAGGGTGCCTGCGTTGGCATTAGGCAGCTAAAGTTAGCGCCTGTGCAGGGGGAAATGCAGGGCTGCACCATATTCTAGTAAATATGGTGCAGCCCTGTGTTTCTAAAGTGACAAAGCATGTCATTAGCCTTCATGGCTTAACAACATGCTTCACCACTTTGATGTAAATATGCCGCTAAATATTTTGGCATATACTGCAGACACTGTCATAAAGTTGTTACCTGTGGTGAAGTTAATAAAAGAATATGCACAAAGGCCATAAGACTGTGTTTCTAATTAGAACACAAAGACTTGTGCAACAAAAATAAATAAATAATAAAATATGTTAAAAATGAGTTTAGAACAATATCAAACAAATTTACATAAAGTCTAGTCAAAGTCAAAGTCAAAGATAGCTTTATTCGATTTCATATTTAAAACCATAAAAGCACAGTAAATACAACATTCACATGTTAAAGAAAGTAGACAAATAAGTCCAAATAATTACATCATAATAAAATATTATTGTTTAGACATAAAATTACAGGGAACTAGGACATAGAAGATCTGCATCTAATTACATATTTTAAAAACTTAGATACAGCATTAATAGTCATTGTATCTTCGAGCATTAGCAGTCTTATAAAAGCTGGTCTACACTGCCTTAGGCCCCAGAATTTTAATAAAGGAATCAAGTGTCTCTTCCTCCCCCACGCATAAAATTTACAAAACAAGAGACTATGAATAGTTGATTGGACGGAGAGGTCATCACATGGGCATTTAATTAATTGTGACGACCAGTTGTTTATATCAGGGAATGTTATTAATCTATAATAACAGTCCGTTCTCAAGCGGGCCAATAACATTCTGTCATAACAAGTTTGGTCTGGCGATAAATAAAGCTGTAGTCCAAATCCCTGGAGGAGTAACTGATGTTGTGAGACCGATTTTTTAGTCCTTTCTTTAAGCCATCGTTGATTTTCCAAGAAGGCAAGGCAGCTGCCTTTAAATTCCTTTCTCGAAATCGCAGAAAGTGAAGTAGGGTTATTAAAATAATCTAGTAGGCCCATGTTTGTCAAAAAGACCTTTATATATGATAGCCACTGAATATATTTTGCTCTTTCAAGATTAATGCAATCAAATAGAACAGCTCTATTTAAGGTGGTAGCTAATGAAGTCCATATCTTATACCACAGCAGCAAAGGACTAATTTTGATCAGATCAGATATATAAATTATATCCAATTCCTTGTGGCACACATACGTAGAAGTGGACTTGCGAACTGCTAACAAATTCCGGAGGAAAATATTTTCCCTTACTTGGATTTCCCGGCAGTCTGCAATGCCCCAGATACCAGCCCCATAAGTAGCAATTGAAACACATTTAGCCTTATAAATGTCTATTAAAATACGGACAGGTCTACCTCCCAGTTTATTTGCGAACTGTTTCAAAGCACCAATTGATCGAGCAAATGCTAAATTCCTAGTATTAACAGCTGGTGTCCAGGTGCCCCTATAATTAAATAAAATCCCTAAATAAGAAAAGGTATGTGTTATTTCTATCTTCGACTGATTTAAAAAAGTATTGCAAGGGACTTTAGCCATTGATGTACAGCTCATGGTAAGAGTTTTCCCAATGTTGATTTTTAGACCCCTAGATGACATAAAGGCTGAAAAACTGGTTAACGCCTTTTGGAGGCCTAATTGGGTTCTAGCCATGATAACCGCATCATCAGCATATAATAAGATAGGAACGGCCTTGCCATTAACTTGGGGATAATCTACTTTCTGCTTTAGTAAAAAATCTGCCACTCCATTTATGTATAAATTAAAAAGAAAGGGAGCCAGGATGCAACCCTGGCGTACACCTTTCATAATTGGAAATTTATTGGTGCGTTCCCCTTTTTTACCAAAACGGACCATTGCTCCTGCTCCTCGATACAACTCTTTAATAAAATTTAAAATGTTCAAATCAATGCCAAGTGCGATTAGAGTAGCCCATAAAACCTCATGGCTTAAGCAATCAAAGGCTGAACTTAAGTCGACAAAGGTCATAAAGAGGTTGCCCTTTTTAGCTATGGTGTATTTTGCAGTTATTATAGCCAAGTTGAGTCCTTGTTCGACTGTGCCTAAGCCTTCCTTAAAGCCATATTGAAATTTAGAAAGAATGTTACTATCATTAGCCCATATTTGCAATCTGTTTAGGATGAGTCTACCTGCTACTTTCATCAGCGAATCGAGCAGCGAAATAGGTCTGTAACATTTAGGATCGATACGATCTCCCTTTTTGAAGATAGGGACAATTATCGCTTCCTGCCAAGACGTAGGAAAACCCTTTTTATTATAGCTGTTTAATAAGTTGGTTAGGAGCGGGGCCCAAAGGGGGATATTTTCCTTAAAAAGATCTATGGGGATCCCGTCCGGTCCCGGGGCTTTGTTTTTTGAGCTTTCAGATAAAGCTAATTCCATCTCCGTGACAGAAAAAGAGATCTCTAGAGGGAAGCCAACATTTGAAGTGGACACGCTATTATTCGACTCTTTTTGGTAAGTGGTTAGTGGATTAGGCAGATCGTCCTTCTTATAAAGTTCAGTGAAGTGATCAACCCAAACAGATTGTTCAATTGCCAGGTCTATCACGTCAGCTTTTCTATCCACGAAAAAGGGAGCATTTACCGCTTTCCAAAACGCAGTGTTATCTCTCAAGCAAGACGCCTTTACTAAGGCAGCCCAGGCATTCTCCTTGATCTCTTGTTTTCGTTTGCGTAATGTAAGTTTATATGCTAATCTGGCTTCTCTGACCTCTGATTGATTTCTAGGCGTTTTTTTAGGGATTGTTTCAAGATTGCGTGGGCTTTACTGCAATCAGAGTTAAACCAGCCCTCTGTTTTTGATCCTCCCCCTTCTCTAAGCGTTCCGGTCAAATTATTAGATATTTGCGTAGCGATCTCCTGGAAAGCTCTAATGACCGTATTGGGGTCTGGGGAATCATCCAGGCATGTCAATATATTAAGATATTGATCAGTAATTAAGCTATGCAGGAAGTTAACAGGATCAACCATTTTCCATTTTATAGCATATCCGTTTCTTTTCGCCAGTTGGATAGAATAACCATAGAGATTTTCTACTATGTTTGGTATTTTTCCATTGGTCAACCCCGCATCAAATGTAGTGCTAATGGGAAAGTGATCACTCATAGCAATATCCTCGGTATTAAATGTGAGGATGTTGCAGCAATGGCTAGTAGTAGTTAGTATAAAATCTATTGTAGAACACAGTCCATGGCCATTAAAAGTGGGTTGAAAATTAATTTGTGGGTTGCAAAGCTCATTCACAAATCCCAAGTTCCAATCATAGATTAAAACGTTCAATAGATTACCTAACGAGGAGGGCTCAAAATGAGTACAACATTCACCAGATTGATTTAACAATCCACAGGCACCCGTACTACTATGTTGGCATAAATGACAGTTAAAATCACCTAAAAAAATAATACACGTGTCTTTATGGTCCACGTCTGTCCCATAATGAAGCAAGTTATTTAGATCCTCAAAGGCACGTTTAAAATCTTCCTTTGGAATGTTATTATAAAAATTTATTAGGATGATTTGTCGTTTCCCTCCAGAAAGAAGGGAAAGGATCTGATAAAAAACATGACCGTCATTAGTCAGGAGCTTTATGGTCACGTTTATGGTGTTAGAAATATATGTACAGAGGCCTCCCGAGGATCTGCCCCTCCTAGACTGGACTGCAGGAGTGGAATATGTACGGTACCCTTCGATATGGATCTCTTTATTTTCCCAAGACTCTTGCAAATAAATAACATTGAATCTATCAATGAAGTCTCTGAAAATTGGGTCCATTACCTTATTTGATAGACCCGCAATGTTCCATGATAACAAGGTTAGTTTGCTACATTGGGGGTCTCTTATCTGCTCCATAACAGGATGTTTATCGATCCCACCACCTAATTCTAACTGTAGGGGTGTAGCTCCTGTATCCCTTCCTCGACATGATCGGGATTGTTGGCTAGGCAGTACATATTCGGGGCCAATATTTATGGATCCTGAGAGATCACCACAAGATGACTCTCCTGCGGGAGGACGTGGAGTAGTATGCCTCACTTCTACCTCGGATTCTGGTCTCTCGGAAATAATCCCTAGATTTTCATTTGGTAAATGGTTTCCTCTTATAGTTGGCTCGCTAGAATCCCCGCTGGGGGTAGCCTCGGAAGTAGTAGGCGAGGGGAGTCAATCGACCAGTTCCAAGGAACTTAACCTGTTTTCGGTCTGTATTCCTCTCCAAGTATCCATTGGGCGTACTTGTCTGGTTGTTTGCCAACCCCGGACCCATCTATCTGCTACTCTATCTTGAGGGCCTACCATTCCCCTGTTTTGGTCAAAGGCTGGTTCATGGCAGTTTCTAGGTGGATAGAAAAAGGACAAACGCTTGGTTACGATACCTTCGTTGTTAAAGTGGTTGTCCCATGAGAAGATATAATCGGCCGTATCCGGGTTGTCAAAATTTACCAAGATGCAGTCCCCCTCGATAGTTTTTTTACCTTGCCCTACCCATGGTACTCTACGTACCATTAGGATCTTACTTGACCTGTTGGGAGGCAATGGCCGTCTAAAATTGAGCCAATGTTGTACCTTGTTTTTCAAAGATCCTATATGTTCCTCTACGTCCTCCCTCAGCTCTGGTACCCCTGTCAGAATCACCAAGTATGGGGTTACTTCCGGGGGCAAGTCAATAGGTAGTTTCTGCGGCGATAACCTTCCAATATGGTTTCCCTTAGGGGCCAGAACAGTATTTCTACGTGAGGTGGCCTTCTGCCTAATAATTTGAACAGATGTGCTAACATTATTAGGTGAGTTTGTCTCAGGGATGGTGGGATCAGTAATTAAGATAGGCTCTTTTAAAAGTGGACTTTTGTTTGACCGCATATCCCCCATTGAATTATTATTAATAATTAGGTTCCTTTCTCCATCTCTTTGTAGTCCGGACTTGATCAGAGGCTTAATGAGAGCAGTCAATTCAATTAACTGTTTTTCAACGCTCTTTAGTCTAGCCTCTAATGGAGAGAGATACGATTTAAATAATTTGCTCATATGGTCAAATGTTTTAGTATCTGCCTCGGTGACCGTAATAATTGGAGTCAAACTAGGGGAGACGGTTATACGTTCGGTGTCCATGGCGACATTATTTATGTCTGGCCGAGAGTTACTACGCACAACCTTTGATTGTTTTTGTCCCCCCTCTTGAACGTTTGAAGATAGCTCGTGGGTCACCTTTTCCACGGGCACTGTCAGTTTCTGGTATTTCCTAGGTTTCTTAACATTTCTGGTTTTTCTTTTCTTGGTATTTTTTAAAGATTTAGATATGGCACCCTCCTTAATCCCCCTCCGCTGAATATCAGTTGAAACTTCTATCAAAGGGTCACAAGAAGAAATCGAGGACCTGTCTGATTCTAAAACCGAAATGAATTCGGAAGCTGATACTGACAGGTCCACCATGTTAGGAAGGCTCTGTCGTACCGCCTGAGGATCTATGGAAACCGAATCATTAATTTGTTTAGTTGGAGTTTTAACTGTAGCAAAATGACCCATAGAGGAACGTTTAGCTAGTGCCAACTCCTGGGAGACTCTACGTTCCATGAGTGCAATCCCTTGGTCAATGACAGAGCTAGCTCTAACAATAAAGTTATCCAAAGGGCCAGTAATACTGCTTGAGTCCGTTACTGTTTTGCTCCTACTACCTCTTGCTCTTGTGGTTGCCATAGTTGCTATAAATGGTAAAACAACAGGTTGCCAAATACAAGCGGGAGGAAATAAGATAATTACAGTATATAGAATTGAAAATGTTAGGGGGATAGCCCGGTCCGGTTTTAATCGATCTTTAACGGGCTTAAACGGGCCCGCCCTTGGCCCGGGCTTCGCCCGGCGCACGTCCCGCTGGCGTTATGCTAATTGATCTTTATAGTGTGCCAATGGGAAGAGGGGGGAGTGTCCGGGAAGAGACCTCAGGTGATGATAATTACTCCGCTGTAAGGCCTCGCAGTCCCTCACGCCCACAAACAAGCACTGGCGATGTCGATGGAAATGGCAGAAACAAAGTCCCAAGCTCGAGCGGCTCCCGCGAAGCGGGGGCCGCGAGTCATTTTAAAGGTAAGCCAATGAGCTGGGGGAGTGTCCAGGAAGAGACCTCAGGTGATGATAATTACTCCGCTGTTAGGCCTCGCAGTCCCTCACGCCCACAAACAAGCACTGGCGATGTCGATGGAAATGGCAGAAACAAAGTCCCAAGCTCGAGCGGCACCTCTGTTTATGTAGTTTTGAAATCTGACCATAATCAGATATCATGTGACCGTCGTATTATTGATGTCCATGCCCGCAATAATGATAGAGAGCGAGAGGCTGGAATCAGTGAAACGCTGCACCCCTGAATGTTCTATGACACTTACAAGAATCACAAGGGACTAGAGAGATGGGTAACAATACTGTGCAGAGATAAGCCCCACTGAGAGTCCTGTTAGAGCTTCACCACATAGTCTCTCAGGGCAGGGATGCTGAATAATAGTGAGGGCAAGAGAAGTGTTCAGCAGGAGCGATAAGCGTCAAGCAATTCCCAAAGTTCTGAGAGGTGTCCCGGCAAAGAGATGAAACAAAACGAGCTTCCAATGCTCGATATATGCAAAGAGAAAAAGATGCGAGCGCTCCACCTGCTGGATTCAATTGGAATGACAGTCAGCTCTCCTCGTAAAGAGCTATAACTCCGTGGAACTGCAGCAAGCAGGTGACGGCAATTTTACCAAGCGCCGGCGTTCTTTAACAGGATACTCTTTGCGCCGTAAACAATAAGCCACATCCAAGAAGCCGCCAGGTAGCGGCACGACCGCTCAGGGAAGGAGAGGTCGAGAGTCTCTCCAGAGACCGGAGAAGCTGGAAACTAGGTAGGAAAGTCTAGTTGAAAACTGTGAAAAACAATAATTGTGAAAAACAACACAAAATAAAATAGCACCCTCTCTCTCCTACACAAAGCTGCATGTTGTTTATAACAGGGACTAGTTACATTTAAAAAAGTATGTTAATGAGTGGGTTGGCTGCCCATGGGAATTTGAACACCCATCCATGCTGTTAACCCCCTGTTCTGCACAGATGAAAGCTGTGCAAAGGTTCAAATTGATTGCATATGATCAACATTTTGAAATTCATCGACAGTGATGTTATATTTAGGCATGGAAAAAAGACCTTAGCTTATGTTACAATAAAAACCTCAAAAAAACATTTAAAAACCAAGGGCCATATTATCAAGAACGGGCGTAACATTATCGCCACTTTAGCGGCAGGAAACTGCTGCTAAAGCAGCGACAAGGGGCTTGCTAATATGCCCTAGAGAATTCCAATAGAAGCCCAGGTTTGATGTCCTTCCAACCAGAACATGGGCTTCTATTGGAATTCTCCAGGGCATATTATCAAGCCCCTTATCGCTGCTTTAGCAGCAGGAACTGCCACTAAAGCGGCCATAATGTTACGCCCGTTCTTGATAATATGGCCCCAAAAGTTGGACTGATGTTTTCGTTAAGTATGTAAAAAAACAAAGGTTAAAATTTACTTTATAGTTAAGGTGTGTATGAAACCCCTAAACTTAAATGGGCAAAGAACAAAGGTTAACGGTACATAGTTAGCTAATAATTTCACACAGAACATACCTTAAAAAAAACATTTAAAACATTGAATTGTGCCAATTAAAGTTCAATGAGCCAACTATACCTTGAACCTCTGCCATTAGGACCCTAATGTATTATATCTATCAGGACATTTAAAATCACATCATTGATGACATGAAAAAAACATGATATCTTCTAAATGAGCACGAGAAAGGTGATGGAAAATTGCCTAGGTTGCTAAATACTTTCTACTCATGAAAGAATATAGCAAGTTGTCACAGTCTTAGGATGATGTCATCAGTGATGCCATCAAAGGTGTCTTTTGAGATGTCATCAGTGATCTCATCATTATGTAATTTAACTTGACATGAGTGAATTCATCTATAAGTTCATTAGCAGTGCATCTCAGGGGCACAAGTTATATTTAGCTGACTAAACTGTAACTAGTGAATTTCAGTGGTCTTTTGGTTTTTCAACGTTATTGATGTAAAGACGAAGAATCCAAAGCATTGGTAATGACGAGGTAAGTTTAATGAAACCTTGCACAACTCCAAGTCGCAGTCAACTGTTGTAACTGTCATTCTGTGATAAAATTCCAGCACAGAACGTACCAAGCAAGGAACGAAGAAGGGAACTGGGGCATACCAAAGGTTACACAAAGGAAAAAAGGAATAACTAGACGGCGGAATAAATACATGGAAGAATATATAAGTTCATAATAATAATAATAATAATAACACTCACTGGAAAAGAGCCATTACAATACATCTCCTTTCCATAGAAGATTACTTGAGAGCATAATCTTGGTGCCAACCTGGTGGACGATGAGGACGTGCAGTGACACTCTGCTCAACCCGGTCAGGGTCAGAGAAGGAAAGATCACTAGTGTTGCAAGTTTTAACAACAGGAAGGCTAATACATTTAGCAATGTTGTCCATACTCCACACATGACTGTAATGGTTTAGAGAATTTGGCAGCCCCATTTTTGTTGGAGACGGGAGATCTGATAACCATCCAGTCACCCACCCTCCATTTACCAGACACCACTCCAAACTTCCTGTTACACCTTTTTTCTAAGCAATTAGATGCTTCTTGACACATTCCTCCACACTACTTTGATGAACCCATCTGGGTTCACGACCACCCATCAAATTGGGAAATATCTTTTACCAGGTAACAGTCCTTTGAGTAACAATAAATGTGAGACACCTGGGAGACAGTTAGGGCCAGTGTGGTAGGGCCACAACATTTTCTGTACAGCTAAATCCACTGGAACACCAGAAACAAGTGCGGACTGTATACATTCCTTCAGCATTTGGTTTACTCTTTCCACCGAACCATTAGCCTTTGGGCAGTACAAGGCAGTTTTAAGGAGTACAATAGACAAATCTGTTAAAAATTCTCTCATCTTTGCCGAAGTGAACTGAACCCCATTGTCAGTTACAATGGAACTGGGAATACCTGCCGCCAAAAAGGCATCAGATAAAAAAATCAATAATATCTTGTTTGGTGATATGATTTACTGCCTTCACCACAATCCAATGAGAAAAATAATCCGCTAAAACAATGATGAACTTCCCAGACCACGTTGAACCATTAAGGGGACTCATGATGTCTAGACCAAGTTTGTACCATGGCTTAGTGGGAACAGATACAGTAGATAATGGTGCTTTTCTTATGTGCTTGCTATTTTCACTCAAAGAACACATGACGCATTCCTTGACTTTCCTTTCAACAAGACTATCCAGGCCTGGGAAGCAATACATTGCTCTCACTTTGGACTTGTTGATACTTCTGCCTAGGTGTCCTTCGTGAGCTAGGTCAACATTCCTCTCCCGCAATTTCTTGGGGGGAACTATTTTTTCTCCTCTCATGATCATCTCTTTATAAATATGTAATTTATGTCTGACCTCCCAAAAACCATGTATGTTTTCACTTAAGCAATTAGATTTGGAAGGCCATCCCTTGACAATTTTGTCCTTTAAAACAGCCAGAGTGGAATCATTAGTAGAACACTAGTCCCATTCGTCTTTAGAAATACTTGGGCGGCTCATCAACAAAACCGGGTAATCGAACTTTCCATCATCTCCCCCAACATTTACTTTCCATGGCATATGAGACAGTCAGTCAGCCAAGGAATTGGTATCCCCGTGGATTAAGTCGATTTTAAAATTCTAGCCTTCAAGACCCAGCATCCACTTCGCTATGCAGAGTGTGGTGTTTTCTCCCACAAAAAAAAGCGATAATGCCTGTCTTTCTATAGCTGAGTAGTTTGTTTCAGCATCCTTCAACATCCTGGTAGCAAATGCCAGAATTCTCTCCTTACCATCTACAACTTGCATTAAAGACACACCCAACCCTTTAGTTCTAGCATCTGTGTACAGGATGATTTTACGTGTAGTTTCAAAATTACCCAAGGATGGAGAATTTACAATGGCTAATTTAATAGATTCAAACTCTTTCCTGCATGCATCGTCTCAAACAAAATGTGCTCCTTTTTAAAGGAGAGGCCTTAATGGCGCACAATAATCTGCAAAATTCTCAACAAACGTGGACGTGTATTCCACAAGCCCCATGAACGATTTGAGTTCCTCCTTTCAGTCAGAGTGAGGAGCCTCTTTGACTGTCACTACCAAATCCGGTTTTGGCTGTATGCCCTCTCTGGAGATGTGATGACCCAAGTAATTCACAGAATCGACACCGAATTTGCATTCCTCAATTTGTAATTAACCCTGCAACTCTGAGAAAATTCAGGACATTCCTAAGTGTGTCATTGTGATTTGATCTTGAGTTTCCATAAATCAAAAGATCATCACGGAAGTATAACACATTACAAATGTCCTTAAGTAATAGTTGCCGCCGATGTCAACCCAAATGGCATCCGGCAGTACCTGAAAGCTCCAAATGGTATAATGAAGGACGTAAGAGATCTTGAATATGGGTGGAGTTCGATCTGGTGATATACTGAGGAGAGGTCAATCATACTGAAAATATAGGCATTGCTAATTATGTATCTTATGTAGGGGAAATCTATCCACCCAGATATTATGGTTGAGATCTCTAACGTCCACACATAGGCACATGCCTCTTCCGCTAGACCTGAGCCACTACAATGGGAGCCAACCACAGTGAGCTCTCAATAGGCTCAATAACCTCTTGACTCATCAGGAGATCTAACGCCTTCTCTAAAGGATCTTGCATCAAAATGGGAATAGAACGTACCTTGTGCACAATTGGTACAGAGTTCTCTTTCATAATGATTTTGTGTTGAAATTTATTACGCCAACCCAACTTGTCTGCAAAAACTTTCGGAAAATCATTTGCCCAATCACATTGTTCAACAGACAATACAGGTTCAATGCTATTCGGGTCAAGATTTATTAACAACTCTTTTTGGTGCTTCCACCCCAGTAGATCAGACCCTCTCTCTGCAAAGTACACCTTCCCTCTGGTACTGCGATCCTTGAATCCACACTTCCAGCATGCCAATCAATGGAATGGGGCCCTGATGATACCCCCCCTGGACGAACATCAGCATCAATGAGGACGTGACCTTTGCTCTTCAATTTGTCCTCATAAGTTTGTTGACCCAGAATGGTGTAAGGTGAACACGAGTCCACATAACCTGTTACTCCCACACCATCCACCAAAATTTCACATATAGGAAAATCATTTTCGGACTCCTCTGCAGAGGGAGTAACCTGTAACACAAACTTGTTAGAAATCCTATCGGACTCCTCCACAATGTTCACTTGCTTAGATTCCCCCTCACCAAATCTAAATGTAGGTGAATAATGACCCCTCTTGTTACATTTTGTGCACATACTTGACCTTGCTGGACAAAAGGGACTGTTAGCTAAACAACTAAAATTGTCACAGTGGTAACATTTGCTTCTTTCCCTTTCTTTAATACCCTAAAAAACTTTTTTTAACTTGTGCACCTTGGCACATCTTGACTGCGGAACCCTCTTTGTTGAGCTCATCCCCATCATTGTGGTCACTGCAGCTCTTAATTACGTGCACAGTTTCGGATATAGAGCTCTGCTTCATTTCTTTAATACACTCAGCAGTGTGTTCAATGCTCCTTGCCAAATTAACGGCCTCTTTAAGGTCAGGAGTGTGTCCAAGCAACTTTTCCTGAACTCTCGGGTTGTTAGTGCACCACACTAACTGATCTCTTATGAGAGAGTCACACAATGTCCTAAACTCACAAAGACTAGATAACCCCTTCAAACAGGCAATGTAACTTGTTACTTTCTCATCCCTCCCTTAAATCCTACAAAAAAAACTTGTGTCTCTTCAGCACAATATTGACTTTACTGCCGAAATGTTCACTTAACTTATGTAGGCTAAATAAAAAAGCCCCTCCTCTTCATCTTCACTACCAGACAGAGAACTCACAAGATTCTCATAAACCCTTCTACCTTGCACCCCTAAGTTGTGCAGCAAAATATGTTATTTCCTTAGAGCAGAAAACTTCTCTCCTCCAATGGCGAACAAATACGATTGAAATAGCTTCTCCCACTCTATCCAGGGTAACGCAGGCTCAACATCCTCATTCAAACAAGGAGGGTGCTCTGACATGTTAGCTGATGCCATTATACTTGCACTAAATAGTACTCAGTTGTACAATGATGAGTTTATTTGAAAATCAACAAACCCCTATAATAAACGCCAGCAACAAGTAGATAGAAAGAAATCTGCAAGGGAAAATGTAAATTATTAATCAAGAAATAAGCAACAAAAACAATGATCCAGTCACAATCAACAAAGACGAATGTCAATAAGGAGAGCAAACTATCCCCCTTCAACTTCAAAAATGGATTAAGCAAAGTCAGCAAGGAAGGAAATTTCCTCTGGGGAGTGGTTTATCAATGAGCAATGCTGAACTCCTCCCTCTGTGGGCATACACAATGTGCAGAAACAGGAACTCTTCCCGGCCACCTTCCATTTCCAGTACCAATGGAGAATACTGGATCAGAGCTCCCTTCTGTCATTGTAGATCGCACAGTGTGTGTGTGTCCAGCTCTTCCCAACACCGTGAAAAGTTATGCCAGGCACTGTACGATAAGTGCACATTGCAAATATGCTTGAGAAAACCAGTGGCATTTCCTCAAAATGCAAATTCGGAAGGCGTATAGTGCGTAACGCTGCACAGAAAAATTATCTCAGATCGTGAAGTTGTGATTCCACACCGTAATGTGCCCAGTCACTGTGCCCTTGAGACCATCATTTGCCAAAACTGCCACCGTAAGGAGCGTACTTGCCAGCAGGGCTGTGATCCATTTACACGTCTTAGCGGTAAATGAATGAGAACGTTGGAGCCCAAACAGACTCAGTTGCGATGGCACGACTCGGTTGAAAACAACTGCTGAGCTGAACGTCAGAAAATAAAGTTAATATGAACAGCACCTTTTCATATGAAACAGAACACAGCCAGATACGTAATGGGTCCTAAGAGAAGGACGGTAGAACGGCTTGCAGAACCCTCAATTTGAAGTGCTTCACCTCACATCATGAAGATCCCCCGCTGCGAGTACATGCTCTCAGGGGTGAAGTTGTGCAGCTGTCCCCTGCGCAGCTTGTTCCTATAGGAAAAAAAAAACATCGCCAGTGATGTAAAGACAAAGGAGCCAAAGCGATTTTAATGATGAGATAAGTTTAATGAAACCTTACACAACTCCAAGTCACAGTCAATTGTTGTAACTGTCATTCTGTGATAACATTCCAGCACAGAACGTACCAGGAAAGTAACCAGGAAGGGGACGGGGGCCTACCAAAGGTTACACAAAGGTGAAAGGAGTAACTAGACGGCGGAATAAATACATGGAAGAATATATCAGTTCATAACAATAATAATAATGCTCAATGGAAAAGAGCCATTACAACAGTTATGTTTTGTGTGGCTTTTCAACCTTGCTATAATATCACTTTAAACTTTTTTTTTTCAGTCAATTTCCAGTTTTTTTTTCCGTAAGCTATCATCCTATTTCCATACAGAATCATTTTAGCCTATGTTTCTTTCAGTGACTTTTTTTTTAACCACATTATCTATTTATGATGTGTAACACCTTTATGTGGACAGAATCTCTGCAAATGTTGAAAACCCATATGCAGTGCAAGATTTGGAACAATGCCTGCTCCAGGACCACATGTTGTGCCCAACTCTGTAAAATCATCCAACCTCCTGAATGGATATGAGTATAAGAGATGGGATGAACACTTTTTTTGTGGGTGGAGGAAGGTATGGGTTTTTTCTTTTTTTTAGAATTTTTGGTTTCATTGCCTTTTTTTAAATATGGGTTAAAACTACTGTTTTTTCTCTTAATTTTGTTATTTTAAAAAAATTCTTTTTATTTGTTGTGTTTCTGTACATGCCTCTGTGATGCTCCTACAAATGGTTCTTCAGCACTTTTCCAAAGATGTATTTGCTCATCTCACCTGAACTGAGCGCTGGGTGGCATTTTTACAGTATGCCACAAATTACTCCAGGTATTTCTTCTCCTCTTCTTTTACCTGTCCTAAGAAATTTGCAGGAGCAGTTTCCACCTCTTCATCTGGTTGACCCCTCTGGGCCCTCTCTTTTGAATGCAGTCAGTCAGTCAATAGAGCTTTATTATCGGCCATGGACCATGAAAGCAATGTAGACACAAAAAGAAAAAGTACAACAATACCAACATACCATCACAAAGGATTACAAAGAAGAATAACAAGTACATTTAAAAAAGTTAAAATAGGGCCTAATGATCCTATAAAATAAAAACATAGTATATACATAATAAAATCAATCCATATTAGTAGTGGGTCTATAAGGACGCAGACAACGGAAGTAGTTGATGTTTAATTGTGGCACTTAGAGCGCACCACATGGCCCAAAGATATCTAGAAATTGCAAATACAATTAGGGGTCTGGTGTCAAATTTTAATATCCTAAAGGCTTCCCTAAAATCTCTCAAGCCCAATAGATTACAGAGCGGGATAATCCATTTTGCTCTGGCCCTAGCATAAAACAAGCAAAAAAGCAAGACGGGCAAGTCTGTCTCCTCACACCCTACACACCCTACGCATAGGCTAGAGTCCGCTGGAGCAGCCGACCACTTATTTGTCACAGCCCGCAGAGGAAGTGACCCATGTCTCAGTTGAACATACAACTTCTTTGCCAAAGGAGGCTGAATGACATCCAGACATTTCTCATAGGAATAGTGGTCTTTTGCCTCCAGAAACCTGTTAGTCCTCCTGCCCAAAGACGGGTTAGTAAGGAGAAGATCCAATTGATGCTTATTAAGTAGAGTGACCAGATCTCTCCTAGGCAGTGAAAGGCACACCTGCTCGGGAGCAGACCAGATGTCGCCCCTGCCCAGTGACTGGCACGCTTGCATAACGTATTTTAGCCAGGGAATTTTCCCAGCCCCCCTTAGGGACAATAAATCCCTTAGATCATCCCTATAACTTTGCAACTCTGGGGTAGACCAGAGCCGCCTCCAATACAAGACAGGGCGATTCGAAATAACCCCCTGAATGGGGGATAAACCCAAATCTAGGCGCAAGGGGAGTAATGGTGTGCTCTGCGGAAGGGCCATAAGGCGCCTAATAAATATATTCTCAGAGATCGTCAGAGAATTAGCGGTCAAATGGCCCCATAACTCCACCCCATAAAGGGCCCCGCCTCTCGCCTGGGACCTATAAATGTCTAGAGGCGGGCCCAAAGATTTAAGTGGAGACTCACTAAAGACTTTTAGAATACCACCAGAGGATTGAGCGAGCTTCAGATTAGCCTTGGCGAACTGGGGCCCCCACCCCATTTTGTCGTTAAGTGTTACACCTAGGTAATCAAAGGTGGATACTCTCTCCAACGCCACTCCATCCAGATGGGGGTGCGAACAACTTGAGATTTTTGCGTTAAAAACCATGAATTTGGTTTTGGCCAGGTTAATCTCCAAATTCCTAGATTTGCAAAATGAACAAAAAGCCTCCAGTGTTCGCTGTACACCCATGGAGGTTTTTGATAACAATAGGGTGTCATCAGCGAACATCAGGGCAGGGATCTTCCGAGCTGCCAAACTGGGGGAATCCAGATCCCTTGCCCCCAGGAGATGGTCAATTAAACCGTTAAGGAAAAGGGAGAAAAGGGTAGGGGCCAGCACACACCCCTGCCTCACTCCCCTTTCCACTGGCAATGGGGCCGTAAGCTCCCCATTTCTCCCGTAACTCACCCTAGCGAAAGTGCCATGGTGTAGCTGTTTAACTGGCACATGCATCAACAATGCCATTTGCGATTCCTTATTAGCGAAAAATAAGGATTCGCTAATAAGGAATAGCAAAAGGCTATGCATGTAGAAATCGCTTACAAAATAGCGATTCCTAAACATTCCTTAATTGCTACTTGCAAATTGCGAGTTGCAATTAAGGAATTACCTCCCCATTCACATAGGACTGAATGGGAAGACTTTCTTAATTTGCCATTCTCAATTAGAGAATCGCAAATTGCTCATGCAATTTCAAGGGTGCCAGGGTGTCAAAAGGACACCCTGTTGCACCCCTGAAATCTGCATATGAGTACATCTTGCACACACACATGCCCCAAGGGCATGTGTGTGTGTAAAATGGAACTTTGAAAAAAGCACTTAAGTGCATTTTTCAATGTTTTTGCAAATTACCATGAAGTTCAACCTCATGGTAATTTGCTCCCCCTATTAGCGAAATCGCTAATATTTTTACTTTCATGCATTGCATTTAAGGAATCTCAATTTGAGATTCCTTAAATGCAATCGCAATTTAAGGAATCGCAATTTAGAGATTCCTTATTTTGCTATTTTTGCATTTGGGAAGATGCATCCCAAATGCAAAAATACCGGGAGCAAAGGGTCAGATTCTGCTAATCTGCCCGTTTGCGAGCAGGTTTCTCGTTGATCCATATGGCCCTAAAAAAATTACACAAGTAGATAGGAACTCCCATCGCCCTCAGGATGGCCCAGAGCTTGTCCCGCTGAACCAGATCAAATGCAGAACGGAGGTCGACAAAGATTAAATACAAACTGCCGGCCCCAAGGGTCACCGCTTTCCAAAAAAACAGCTGGAGTCTAAACAGTTGGTCTATAGTGGAGACCTTACGGCGAAAGCCCGCTTGCAGGGGGGTCAGAATTTGTTGGTCATCGATCCAGCTCTGCAACCTGGTTAATGGGAGGCGAGCAAACAATTTCTGCAAGACATCAATTAAACTAATGGGTCGGTAATTAGCCGGATCAAGGGGGGAGACCTTTTTATGAATAGGAATGATCTCGGCCCCCAGCCAGGTTGCGGGGATTTCCATACCTTTTAAAATGGAGTTAAATAATAACCAAATATAGGGAACCCAAACTCGCTGCTCACTCAAGAATAAATCCCCAGGGATTCTATCCAATCCTGGGGCTTTCCCCGGGGCCAAACTTTTGAGGGCCAATTTAATTTCATGTATTGAACATGGAAAGCACTCATCCTCCCCCAGCAAATCTGGAGGCAATGGGTTCCCAACAGAGGGGCCTTGGTCCACCACCGAGGGAGCATTCAGGAGGGCGTACAATGGCCGAAAATGGGCTAACCAAACCTCTTCACTTAAGTTTGGTGAGAGAGCAGAAATCCCTTCTGTCAACCCTGATCTCACTAAATTCCAAAATGCTCTATAGTCATGCCTATCCAGTGCTTCTTTTTTGTTGTCTCATCTTAATTCCTCCCACTCTGACTTAGCCGCCACAGTTATGGCTTTATATGCAGTTCTCGCCAGCCTAATGCTCGAGGCAAGGCCAGTTTTCACCGAATTGACCAGTGTTCTTTTCGCCAGTCTACAGGCTTTGTGGAACCAATGAGCCTGTTTTTTTGCTCGTGGCCTATTATTTACTGGGATATGAAAAAAGTCTACCAATTTGTTAGTTAGGCTGGAATGAATATGGATCAGATTCTCAAAGTAGGCCGGATCGTGAGTCCCAACAGGGAGGTCAAAAGACTCAGCTAGTTTGGACGCTACACAAGAATAGAGCTCGGCCACTTTACCAGGAGCTAACACAAACCTAGCCCATCTGATGCGTCTGCCACCCACCACAAGGGTCAGATTCGTGTCAGCGAGGGTCTCCAATTCCCCCCTTCTGGAGGAGTGGCCCAGTTTGTGTTTGAGTTCCAGAGAGAGAAAATTGTGATCGCTATCGGCCCTCTGGATGACACAAAACACCCTTATTTGGGACCAGAATTCCACATTTACTATGATATAATCAATAGTGGAACGCTTTCCCACTCTATTAAATGTAAAGTTCCCCGGGACGTCGGGAAAAATTCTGCCATTACAGGCCCTGAGAGAGTGGGCTACAATAAGTTTGTTAATCTGCAAAGCCACTATCGATAATCCCCTAGCTGGGTACATCAAACACTCCTGGATCTGCCAACAGGAGTCCTCATCCGAGGTTACCGAGGAAATCCCTACCAGGGGTTCGAAGTGGGAATTAAAATCACCCCCGATAATTCTATGAGAAGATGGAAGAGAGCCCGATAGAATCTCATCAAGGGCCTCTAGTATAGATAACCCCAACTCATTGGGGGGACGACGCAAATATAAATTAATAACCAGCAATGATGAACCATCCAAGAATCTAAGGGCAAGTGAAAGGAGATCTGGGGAACGAGAGTCAACTACATTCACCGAACACCCCAGAGACAAAGATACCCCGATACACAAACCCCCTGAAGGTCTTCCTCGAGGGCCCTGAACCGCAGGTACGTGGAATGAAGCAAAACCCACCCTATTCGGTGGATGGAGCATCCAGGTTTCTTGGAACAAACACAGATCGTATTGGTCCATCAATTCCCCCCACTCTGGCACCCCCAGCTTGGAGCTCAGCCCTGCCACGTTCCAGGAACCCACTAGTGGGCCTAAGGAGGCCTCTGATAGAAGGCTGGGCGGGGGGGGAGGGGGAAATAGGGAGAGGTGAAAACTCTACACAGTTGGCCAACTCAAGTCCCACCAGCGGCAAACTTGTGCATAGGTTGGGACCAGTTATTTGGAAAGAAACTGGTCTCATAACTTCTTCCTTATTTACTACAACCTCCCCAGAAACCCCTAAGGCATGGGAGCCAGATGTAATAGGCCATGGAAGTTGTAAGAGTCAATCTACGCAACTCAAAGCACTATAGCGATTTGCTATGTGTACTTGATAATTGCCCGCCAGAGTCTCATTGGAACTGCGAATTGGTCTAAATCCACCAAGAGAGGAAACCCTGGGATAAAAATACCCCAGAGGTAGAGGGATAATCTCACCCATATCACTACAACCACCCCAATCTAAAATATGCTTAACCACACCAGGGTCCCTAAAATTGATAATCACACACTCCCCACCGATGTCCTTCGGTTTTGTCCCCAACCAGGTTACTCTTCTAACTAAGAGAATTTCCCCCTGACCTGCTCTCATTAAGGGTCTGTGTTGGTTTAACCAGTGAATTGTTTTGTTCTTTAACTCGGTATGAGATTCACCATGTTCCCCCGACAATGGGGGGACACCTGTAAGCACAACCACATATGGAGAGGCCTCGGGGGGTAACTGAGGGTAAAGAGTTGGTCGGGAATCTCCATTATTTGGGGGGTTAATATTTAAATTTTGGAGTGCCCGGCCCCCCGCCCTCTGTTGGTTACTAGTGGAATTATGGGATACAGGAGGGGCCAAAGTGGGTAGGGTAACTTTATCCCGTAAATCCCTGGAGCTGGTAACAGGACCTGGATTTAACATGTTAGAGGAGCATCCAGGGATGTTTGCTGTTGACAAACCCGACATCTGGGAAGCGTTTCGTACCCCCTGGCTCGAGCTAGGATCGTGTATCAGATTGTCAGTGTTTCCTGCAGCCATTGTTGGCTGGTCATTCCTGCATGAGGCTGACAGGAGGGCTCCCCCTTGACACTTATTATTAATCAAGGAAATAATTTTGTCACTTCTACTTGATAACATTTTAAACTGTGAATTTATGAGCTGTTCCATTTGTGCTTGCAGGTCAATAACTAAATGAGTAACCCAGATCGGGGGGGCTAATGGTGAAAAAGAGGTATTTGGCTTGTCCTGGGCAGGTTCTGAAACAGGAACAGTGTGGCCTTCGCTGACTTTTCTTTTTTTGTTTGGTTTTCTTATTTCTGTGACAGGACTTATATCTCATTTTGGTCACTAGGGGCCCTTGATCTATAACCAATTTAGAAGGGTCTGGCTCGATATGGGCAGTAACTTGTCCTATCTGAGCACAAGGAAGCCCAACAAAAGAGGGGGCTAGCAGAGAATCAGATGATATATAAGAGGCTGAAGAGACATTTCCAGAAAACAATGCAGGGGGTTTGACTGGAGTAATAGAAAGACGTCTTTCGGTGTTCTCAATGGCAGTTGCTACTACCCCTATGGTTTTTTGGAGCATTTTATCAATGGCGGTTAGGCTTGGTAATTGGGACGCTGATGCTGGGTTTTGTCTGGTGCACGGCCGAGAAGTAGGAGGATTTTTTTTACCCATATTGCAACAAAGAAAACAAACAATTAATATTTAAATTTAAAACCTAGTAACTCGGTAATTCACGACTAACAAAAATAGATAATAAATAATATTATGTTTGTTATTTAAATACCTAATAACAACAGTAGCAATAACAAGTCTATAGCACCTAGCTCAGACTAGACAATTACATATGCAATAATCAATGTGGCTAAGAAGGCCTAGACGAAGTCCCACCTCAGACGCTTAAGGAGCCGTCAAGAGGGGCAGCCCGACCCGACCTCCTTCGGCCTCTGACGGCCGCAGACGGCCCTGCCCTTGTCCCGGGCTTCTCCCGGCACGTCCCGCGCGCGTCCCAGCGGGGCGAGGGAGCAGGCTGTCCTTTATGCGCCTCCTGGCGCTACAGTGGCGTCCTGGCTCAGGCGATCCTGGGTGATGTGGTTTACGAGACCGGCGGAGCCAAGCCCGGCCGGTCCCTCGATCCAGAGTCGTTCGCTTGTCGATGGGGGCGGAGCCTAGCCCGGCATCAGAGACGGCAGCAGGAAACCAAACGGAGGCAGTAAAACACCTGAGGGAGACAAGGGGCTCTGCAGCAGGCTGTCCTTTATGCGCCTTCTGGTGCTACATTTGCGTCCTGGCCCAAGGGATCCTGGGTGATGAGGTTTACGAGACCGGCGGAGCCAAGCCCGGCCAGTCCCTCGATCCAGAGTCATTCGCTTGTCGATGGGGGCGGAACAGAGGCAGTAAAACACCTGCATAGAATCAAGTTGTGTCCAAGTCCATGATGTCCCCGTTGAGTACTGTCCGGACCGGCCTCTGTGCGACTCCTAACTGCAGGCTTTGCAGGTGACACTTCATTAATTTACTTTTTTTTGTCGCGTGGTAGACGGAAATTGCCACATCATTGACTCTTTTTCAGGTCTGGTGGTAGGTGGTGCAGTGGATGTTGTTGCAGCCATAATAACTTTTCCATCTCGGGTATCAGGAAAATTTCTTGGGATGCTCACTAGAGTGCTTTATTCCTTCTTCCTTGTACTCTCTGTAGATGGCATTATGGCTTTGGATTGCTTCTGATAAAATCAGTATGTCTGAATTATCAACGCCACTTACTATTTAGAGAAATATGTTTTGTTCTAAATGTTTCTGCAGCTTGTGGGTATTCTTTTGACAACTGTTCAAATTGCAGCTCTTCAATTGGCTGCTTTCATTTAAGTTTTACTTCCTAGTTCTCCTGCAAGACCCACATAGCCAATGAAGGTGTGCCACAAGTCCCTAATCCACTACAAGATGGGTCTGTAGTTGGAAAGTGAGACCGGGTCCACAGATGGTTTCTTCAGCAGGAGCATGATGGTGTCATGTTTCCTGGTGTCCAGGAGTGTGGCTGAGTTGATGGAGGCATTGAGGATGGGCGTTAGTGTCTCACTGATCAGTAATTCTTATAAATACACAAATGGCAATGAATATTAATTATGATCACAAAATTATTTAAAATAAATAACTTTCATTCATAACAACCATAAATAGATGGCAGGATCTCAAATGTGCGCGCGAAAACAAAAACCATAAACAATTTTGGGATGTAGTAAAATGGGGCAGAAGTGGAAGATCCTTTAGAGCCGATAAATCATGTAAGCCAAGATCAGTGGGTAACGCATTTTCAGTCCCTAAATGCTTGCGGTACAGACGATAGGGATATGTTTATGCTCTCACATACTTACTATGATGGCCTGGCTTTTAATGAAGTTGATGTTGATATTGCTCTGGGTACTGTGATGGGAGGTAAAGCACCAGGCCCCGATGGAATCCCAGCTGATATATTCCTTTCCAATAAATCTAAATGGAACCGATATATTTTAATTTTAATGAATGAAATCGCTAAAGGTACGCCGGTACCAGACTCATGGAAACGCCTTGTGCTAAACAAAATTCAGGGTTGGATTAGTGAGCAGGATATATTATCACCTTTCCAGGCAGGTTTCCGATCATGTACAAGTACTATTGATCAAACCTTTTGCTTCACCCTACTCTATTGGAAAACGGTGGTTTTGGAAAAAGGCAGCTTGTATGCTGCCTTTGTAGATTTAAAGTCAGCTTTTGACCTGGTTTCCCGTAATAGGCTGTGGAGAGTATTGCAAGACCTTAAAATGCCCCAGGAATTATTAACTCTTACAGCTAGACTCCTTGAGGACAACCATGCAAAAATCAGGTGGGGTACCCAGGGCCAGGTCACCCCCCCTTTCAGAGTGGAAAGGGGGTGAGACAAGGTTGTGTGATGGCCCCAACTTTGTTTTCCATTTTCATTAATGGAATTGTAAAATTCTTGGAAGCTAATCCTACGGATGCTCCTATACTGGCGGGTGTAAAAATTCCTATCCTTATGTTTGCCGACGATACACTGTTAATCGCTAAAACACCGAGCGGCTTACAGCGAGCCCTAATGCTGTCCGAGGAATTTTGCCATCTGCGGGGTTTGGAGATAAATGTAACCAAAACAAAATGTATGACCTTTAACCCCCATAGATCCTGTAGAGGAGTGATGGTGCTGAATAAGCGTCCACTGGAGCAGGTTAAAGATTTTACATATCTAGGGGTCATTATGCAGGGCGACATGAGGTGGGGTAAGCACCTAGACATGGCCACATTTAAACATCGCCAGTTGACAGGTACCTTACTGGCTGAGTTTAATGCATCATTCACAAAACCAGTTAGTCCTGTCTTGACCATTTATAACATGAAAGTAGTTAGTGCAGTATTATATGGAGCAGAGCTCTGGGGATTTAAAAACCTTTCTAAATTGACTGTAGCTGAAAATAGTTTCTTTCAGAAAATTACTAGCCTTCCCCAAAGTACACCGGCAAGGCCATTACTTTGTGATCTAGGCAGGAAGGCACTGGCTGACAGCACCAGATTACGCCCCTTGCTGTAATGGCGGAGAATTTGGTTGACTCCTGAATTGACACCCTATGTTGAGGGCCTAAAAGATCTAATAAGAGCAGATCGTTACAAGAAAATCCAATGGTTACAGGATGTTAGGTCTATACTAGTAAACATTGGCATGGCTGCTCTTTGGGAGAATCCTGAAAACACTCTATTTCCCTCTAAAGCACAACTGAAGGAAAGATATTGAGGATGGGTGGATGGCAACCTTTTCAGGAATAGTGATCCCTCGACATTAACGAGCCAATTCTTAGTGGCTAAACCAACACAAAAGCTAGAATCTTACTGGGACATCATTACAAAGCCACATGATAGAAAGCTCTTTTTCCAATTGAGAGTGGGCACGTTACCTGTCAAGTCTTTCACTGCAAGTTAGGGCACAGCAGATGACACTTCTTGCCCCATTTGCCATGCAAACTTGGAGTCCCTTGCCCATTTGCTATTTTGTGTCCTGCTTACAAAGTTCCACGGCGCATATGGCTGGCCCCAATCTATAGAGTTCTGGGTACTCGAAAATATGAGGTAGCACTTAGATTAAACCGTACCGAAACATGGTCACCACTTGTTATAGCCCTAGCTAAATTTCTAGGATGGTCATGGATTATAAGATCAAAAGCGATTGCGGCTTTATAACTAATGTATATTGTATGCTGTATTCTCTATTTTTCTTGGCTGCTAGAATAATGCCGGGGTTCTTGTTTTCCTCATATTTTAAGGTTTTAAATGTAAAAAGTCTCCCATGTATATATGTATATATTCTTGAGAGGAGCATATGAACTTTTATTGTTGTTTTTATATATCTCTATGTTTTTTTTAAATATATATTGGTGGAAAATGTCCCTTTTAACAACTTTGTATACTTTGGTCACTGACTGACTGAGTCTTTCTTTAACGCACTTCAGGCCACAGAATACAGCTACAGAACCAACCACAAGGAGACCCAACACTCCAGCAGAAGTGCATACACTTTCAGCTTGTTGTGTTTTAAACATAGTTGTAAGCTCTTCTAGGGTCATGCATTCAATGACCCAGGAGACTAACAGCACCCCAACACACTTTTGTAAATTCTTGGTGGTGCACTTACCCTCCTTGAGCACCATGACAAGGTACTTTTCAGGGATGGCTCCTCCACTAGGGCGAGAAGCAGAAACATGACATGGTAATAACTTTCAGTTATTACCATTTTATGTTGGGTTGCAGGTGGTAGGTTGGGTGGGGCTGCTCTACTAGCAGGCAGAGCAGGGTAGGAATGGCGTGCCCACTCCTGAGGGCGCAATTTCTGTTGGAGTCCTAACTATACTACTATTAAACTGAGAAAAATTCTAATTTTAAGACTTTCGGTATTCACAGAAGGCATTTAGGAGTCCTAAAGTTAGGACTCCTAACTTCTGTGAATACCGAAATGAGGAAGTGCCTTCTGTGAATACCAAAATGAGTAAGTGCCTTCTGTGAATACCAAAATGGTAGTAAGTTTAGGATTTTGTCTTAAGTTAGTTCTGTGAATCGGGCCCTGAGTATCTAATTGCAGAATCGGCAACTTAACTCTAGCTGCCTTTTTATTCCAAATAAATGACCTAATGATTGAATTGATCCCTTTAAACAAACTAACATTCACCTTAATCAGAATATTAGTGAAAAGAAATATCAAAAGAGGTAGAATAGACATCTTGATAAGTGCCACACGACCTACTAAGGTAAGCGGAAGATTGGTCCATTTTTCAAGTAGTTTCCGGATCTTTATAGTGGTGGCTTCGTTATTCAGCTTAACTAGCTTCTCATATTGGCCTGGGACATAGATCCCTAAATACCGTATGGGATCAGCTTTTAAATCCTGTTGTTTCAAATTATCTGGCAAAAACTCTGACCCAGTGTTTAAAATTACAATTTCAGTTTTGCTTGGATTAATTTTATAACCCCCTATTTGTTCGAATTTCGTAAATTCAGCCATAGTTAACTGCAGGTTTGTTTTTTCCGGGGGCAGATACAGAATGGCATCATCCGTGAAAAGTTTTAATTTCACCATTCCGTCGATCGGAGCTTTAATATTCCTATTGGCTCGTATTCTAATTGCCAAAGACTCAATAAAAAAAGTAAATAGAAGGGGTGATAAGGGGCAACCTTGCCTAGTCCCATGATTTATGTTGATTAACCCTGTTTGGGCCCCATTAACTATTAACTGGACCTGCGCCCCTTGATAAATATTTTGGAGCATAGTAGTTACTGAAGGGGGGGGGGAAACCTAGCGGTCAGAAATTGCACTAGGAGACACTGTCTCACTTGCTCTCACCTACTTACTGTTTTTGAGCCTCACACGGGAACAATTTCTGCTATGCAATGATTGGTGGAATTTGGCAGGAAGAGTAACAGGAGTCACCAAATTCTACCAACTCCACTGGCGGAAGAGAATAATCCGCCCACACCTACAAAGAATGCAGTGCTACCAGTACAGCTTCAAACTTGCGCTGCCCAGGGGCAGCACATTCAATTGAAATACAGAGCGGCTGCTTCAAAGCCACTTTGTGTGTCAGTGCATTTGGCTTGCCACCTGCACATGCAGAGAAGAGAGAGATCTCGTTGCAGGCAGATGAAGTGAGAGAATGAACCCGCCTGCAGGGGGATCTCTGGAGGTTTCCTGGGACCCCGTTTCTCTCCTCCAGATGGCTGCCTTTGGTAGGCACCCCTTCGGTGCACCTCCTGAGGGCATGTTTGCCTCTGTGCCTGTGTCAAAAATGCAGCGTGGGCGCATAGAGGCAAAAATATTCACTCATTTGCATATGGCTGCACCCCCATGCAAGTGAGGGACTGCCCTCTCATGACAGTGCTGGTGCTACATGTGCACCAGCACTATCAGTATGACAGAAGGGGATGCCAAAGTGTCTGCTGCCTCTTTTGTAATACTGTTGGTCCCTGGGGTGCTAAAAGTGGGCGCGCATGCTCTTTGCACCCGTTGGGCACTTTGTATGATATGGTCCAAGGAGTCCTTTAAAATCGTTTTCAACATCTAACATTATCATACCTAGGGCCGTATTACAGATGACTGCACCAGCGCTAACTGTCACTGTGCGCCAGAGAATGCGCCCAACAGCATTACAGAGGATCGGTCTGTAATGCGCTGTGATGTTGCCCCAGACTTTGTACTCTGTGTTTATGTGCGTTTACGCGCTAATTGTATTAACGCACAGATGCAAACGCACATAAACACAAACATACTCTGGCGCACAGCGACAATTAGCGCTGGTGCAGTCATCTGTAATATGGCCCCTGGTGCATGCCCCTGTTTTGAAGCAACATCAGAATAGATACTGGCAGGTAAATATGCATAGTGTTGTTTCTCTGGAAGGCAAAAACATGTTTCACAGGATCGACCTAGTCTGTAATCCAAGGGGTTAAGCGGTTGCCAAGAGCCCTAATGTAATTTTAGGAGCCAGTGTAAATTAATGATATGTGGCGATCAGAGCTACAATGACCTGTGTCCTTCCTCTTGCTAACTGCTATTGCTTAGTAAGTTATGGAGAAAGACACCGATGATCTTAATTCTACTTCTTTACTTGAATGAGACTCATTCCTTTTCAGAAATAACTGAGGAACTGTGTGTTTCCTCATAATGTACTAGGCAATATCAGCTAACAAGCTTTGTTGTTTGCCATACAAATGAGCTTCTTGAAAAGAACGACCATCAAATGCCAAACAAGTTTTAATAGTCATATTGCAGCCATGCACTATAAGCAATTTGATTGGTCAAACTGTGGAAACACCTTTTAAATACTCCATGTTCCTTTGTTAATGTAGTCTTCTAAACTAGGTCCCTGTTTTGTCATGAAACGTGTTTGCATGGTTTAGATCCATAGAAACGACAGATTTATTGATAGTGCTCAAAATTGGGAATACTTAGGCTGTGATTACGAGTCTGACAGTCCCAGGACTGCCAGACCTGCGGGGCGACGCAAAGGCAGTTAAGCCACCGCTGCACCGGCTGTTTGCCACCCAATTATGAGTTGGGCGGTTGGACCACCCTTGGACTGCCTCCAGGGAACCGCCATTCGCTGGCGGTATTGCAGAGGTCTGAGGCTGCGATATACTTGGCGGGATGCCGCCGTCCTGCCAACCATATTAGAAGCTTTCTCTCTGCCGGCGGGGCCATGGAGGTTCCTCCTCGATGTATCGCATGGCAGAGAGGAAACAAAGGGGGCCCTGCTCGACATGTGGGTGCATGTAGGGGGGCATTACATGACCTACCCTGTGTGCATGCACACTATTTCGTGCAGAAAGTGGACTTTCCAGTCCATGCCATGCAAGAACTTTGATGTGCGGTTCCATTGGGGTGCCTTTTTCAAAGGCCTTTTTCAAAGGCACCAACGCCTGTGAAAGAGGCACCACTGTGCGACCAACATGCCGCCTGCCCACCAGACCACTTTAACGTAGTAATCCGGCGGGCAGGTAGCGGTGACTTTTGGCAGTTGTGGGTGCGGCAGTGGCCTGCCACCCACACTGCCAAAGCCCTTTACAGTCAATTTGCATTCACTATTACTGTCATCACAAAGTTTTGCATTGATAATAACCACTAGGGCCCCAATTTTTCATAGTCCTCTAGTGGTGCAATGTGCACCTGCATCTACTTTTGCACCACTAGGGTTCTGTTTTGTATTACAAAAGGGGAAGAAGATATCTGTGTGGCCCATTCGTCCATAAAGATTATGCCAGCTACAATTGTTCCCCTGCGGAATCCCAATTGAGCGTGTTCTTTTTAAATACAGGTGTGGAGGCAAAGAGGCAGTCAGAAGATCCACTAACTGTGCATCCCATGAAGGGCCAACCGGGCTCCAGGCTCCCCCACCCCAGCACCTCCATAAACGCAGGTGCAATACTCACTCACCTTCCTGAAAAAGGGAACTTTACCCACTATCAAAGTGAGGCTGAGTCGCCACCTCAGTGAACAATGCACCGGTGGCTTTAATCAGCCAGTCTGCCTTTTACTAATGCGCTTTTCCTAGTGCAAGCACGAGTTCACTCTCAGAATGGGGACAGTGAATTAACAGGCAATAATGCACATTGTTGCAGCACGCAAACCGAATTACAGGTGCATCGCAGCGGGAATGGGACAGTGCAGCCTATCTGTAATATAATAACAAGTCCTGCGTGATGGTAATAGCCCACACAACCACGGGTGAGCACAACTGAAACCTAGCTCCAAAGAGTTGCTGGTGAAACAAAAGGTGGAATTCCGTTTGTGCCTGCTTTGTACTTACATTTTACACTGGTCTGAATGACCCGGGTGATAAATTTCAGATAAAAAAATCTAGAGTCACGGATAATATTCAATTTGATATTACAATTCTACCTCAAGTTAAATACGTTTTCAACTTGTTCCTGTTTAATGATTTCTGTTCAGTTCCTAGGGAAATCAACGATATTTCAACAAAGATGCCTCTTACATGAGATACTGCCAATCTGAAATATGAGTTGTTCTGTAAATTGTCCTCTTTTGCATATTTTTCGACCAGAAAAGAAGCTATTTAAAGTGTCATGTATATGGTTGTTAAAACATCATATCTCCTGTTGCAGCGCTTGCTTTTATTCCGAACCAAAAGGAACATTGCATTTCAGAGCTGCAAGCATATTCTACTTGTGACTGATGCCACTTCTGTTTAGCCTTCAGAGGTTAGCATCTATTGATTCAGCTCTTACTTTGATTGGATCATACCTACCTCGATGCCTCAGTAAATTGAAACCTTCTGCAGTTCATGGAAGAAAGCTTGGAGCAAACTGGTGATGAAATGTAAACTGACCTCAATTTGTTACAGGCTATATTGGTAAAATCGTTGTCATCAGTTTGTGCGGTAGCATGTAAGGTGTATTCCATGTCATACTGTGTAAAACCCAGTAAAGAAATCCACCTTAAGATTTTCGGCCGACTGGTTTCATAAAATAAACCTTGTTGTTCTCTTGTGGCCCAACTAACTCTACCATCCAAATTTCTCAATCCACATTAGTGTTTCTGTGCAGCATGGGGATTTACAGTAGAGAGCATAATTGCTGAAGTTACATAACTAATCCTATTTTATTTTATTATCTATTGCTTCAGACATGTCATAATATGTAATACCAGTTTGCTTCACTATGTAATGTAGACTATATTTGCAATATATCTTTTACATAAATCTTTGTTTACAGACCACATAGAAAGTAGTGGCAAAACTATTTTATTTTTAAAAGGTGGAAATTGAAACAATACTTTTTAAAACGTTTTCATGAAAATAATAACAGGCCTAACAGGCCTAAGTAAAGGAAATATTTAGATTCAAATAGTGCGAAAGCTTATCCTCAAATAACATATTTGCAATCAAGTGATGTCCAATTAAAAATATATATATATACATATATATATATATATATATATATATATATATATATATTCACTGAAAAAACCATAGGTTTCAGGCACGTTATAGTTAAAAATTAGCATTTAAAAAACCTTAGAAATTCACTGAAAACACAAGTGGTTTCAAGGACGTTATAGTTAGTTGGACATTTCACTCATACAAAACCATAAAAATCCCCCCGTTGCAGTTAGTTGAGCTAACTATAACTCGCGCCCCCGCAATGCACTGCTGATGACATCACATATTACATCATTCATGTCATGATCAGTGCAATGACTGATGACATCACTGTGGTTTTTTTCAATGAATTTCTAAGGTTTTTTAAATGTTAATTTCTAACTATAACATGCCTGAAACCTATGGTTTTGCAGTTAATTTCAATGGTTTTTTAAATGCTAATTTCTAACTATATTGTGCCTGAAACCTATGGTTTTGTCTGTGAATTTCAAAGGTTTTTTAAATGCTAATTTTGAATTATAATGTTCACTAAACCTATCTTTTTTTCTGTGTTTTTAAATTATCATCCCATTCTCAACCTGGTCAAAACTGCAAATCTCACCATTTTTCCATCAATAACTCCTGCCAAAAAAATTACCACAAATGAGAGCCACAACTAACTCTAATGATTTGCAAAGTAGGCTTTCCCGTGGAAAAAAAACTAAAACACCACTTCCCCATATTTTCAATGCCCAGCCAAATCTGCAATGCGATCTAAAAAGCAGGCGATAAACCGAGTTAGCCGTAAGAAATTAACATCAGCCTCTAACTGGTGTTGACTATCTACAGCATGAATTGGACCCAACTCACAGCCACATCTAAAGATCAACACGTGATACAGCTACTGATCATGCAGCTCTGACACCCAACAAGGCCACAACACCCACCGCCACCACCACCAGGACCTCATCCCAGACCACCCACCCTACTACCACCTAGGCAGCGCAAAACAGGACAACAGACCTTCCCAAAACTCCATGGCCCCTCAGCCACACAATAGCTGAATGTTGGGAGATGTGGGAACCAAGTATGTGTGAAGGAGGCAAGTCACCCATGAATAATAATGCACACAATACCAAGTGTAGCGGTGATGTGCTGGACAGACCTCACTATGCAAAGCACAAACCTCTCCATGTGGACATATAATACTGATACTTGTAGTGTTGTGCACAGTGCACACAACCATGTTACCTCAGGCAATGGGGAAGCTCGGTCATGTAGCTGTGTTGTCCCCCACTGAAAGCGTAAGTGGAGTGGGCTGGTCTAACGTCTGCCACTCCAGCGTAGGAGAATGAATAAATAGGCTGGGGCTCTGGGCGTGGTACACTTGTCGGAAGGCCAAAGCATCAACCAGAGTGGCGGCCCTCACCCTGCCACGTGGCTGCTGCCATGACCGTGGGCCTCCTCGACACAGGCCCCCTGCGAACCCAGCTACACAACACTGAAGACTTAGGTCTGTACAGACTACTGCCTTCGATCTACACTGCAGACAGTAGGGCTCACAATTCAGATGCAGTGGCGATTGCAGATGACGCAGTCCAGTAGGCAAGACACATTGCTGCCACTGCGGCCTGCCCGAACCACGCATGATCGCAGGCTGCGTACAGGCTGAGCGCCAGAGGTATCGCTAACTCAGTGCACCACAAATCAACACCACGTGGCCTTAATAAGGCAGAATTCCTTAGACAAAAGACATCGCTACCAGTGCGGCCCCCTCGGACCACGCATCATCGCAGAGTGTGCACACGCTGAGCACCAGAGGTACCACTACCTCAGTGCACCATAAGTCATCGCCAAGTGGACTTAATAAGGCAGAATTCAGTAGGCAAAAGACAATGCTACCAGTGCGGCGCGATCGCACCACACTTCATTGCAGGCACCACACAAGCTGTTTCCTTCACGTGCCACAAACTCAGTGCACCACTTACCATCGCTGGCTGCACACACACTGAATTGCCAATGCCTGTGCACCTGTCCTCAACACCACATGCCTGTGGGCCCTTGCTGACCGCTGCCTCCTGCCTACACTGCGGTCATCAAACCTCACAATTAAATTAACTCTTCATTAATTAATTAAAATTGCAGTACACAACTAAGTATAATGTCCCTCAAAACCTACACAATATCCTTTTAGTATTCTTGCTTCAAGAACTTGTTTTATATCAGTTATAGCTTTAGTACAATAACCAAATTCATCTTGCAAGTCCATAACGAACACTGAATGGCACTCTACACTGCGGACATCACAGCTCACAATTTGAACTATAACGTCCCTGAAACATACATGTTTCGACAATGTATTCCATAGATGTTTCATCTCTTGTTCGAGTCGGGATTGCAGATGACGCAGTCCAGTATGCAAAAGACATTGCTCCCAGTGCGGCCAGCCCGGACGACGTATCATTGCTAGCTCTGCACACGCTTATTGCTTCTGATGCCCCTGCCTCAGTGCACCACAACTCATGGACCCTTTATGATAGACTGTTTTGTGTATGATTTAAGGTCTGCCATCCCTACCTCAGTGCACCACAAGTCATGGACTCTTCACGATACAATCTTTTGTGTATTATTTCACATGTAGTGCCCCTACCGTACTGCAGCACAAGTGATTGAATCTCTGTGTATCATCCAATAAGTACTTTTGTACTTGTTACCACCACCAACCATTCCCGGAGCTTTGGCTTACACTCACCCCACATGCACCCAGCACACACGTCACTGGACATGTGACCATGGTAATAAAAAGGAGTTGAGCGCACGTGCCCGTACCCAGTTCAACCATCTATCTGTGTCCGTGTATTCATTATGTATGCAAGATACTGCCCATGGACCCTACCACATTACATTGTGCTGTGACAGTGTATGCAACCATGTTACCACTAGCAGTGGGGAAAACTTTGCTTGTGTAACTTTGTCTCGCTCATTGTACAAGTATGTACATAGAGACTGGATTATTAGAGTACTGCAAGGAGAGTGTATAGTCAATTTATAGGTGCGTGGGGATTGGCAAAGCTTTTTTTCTTTTTTTGTTGCATATTTATATAGTGCGACCTCCACCCGAAGGTATTGGAGCGCTTTACATGAGCACCGTCTTTACATTATACATTGAAGCACGCACAGAATAAGTGATTTGCCCATAATCACAGGATGTGTACGTGACTCCGAGGCTCGAACACTGGTTTCCACCACCAAGGTCGGCAGTCTAGCCAACGAACCACATAAGTACATATCTTGGCGCAGCCTAACTCCGAACACGAGCTTCGCTCTAATTGGCTGCCCTCCATGTCCTAAATACTGCAACCTGAACTTTCCATGGACCTGTATTGCTACAGCTACAACACTGCAGTGAATGTGCAATAAACATTCATATCCACAGAAATGCGTCATGTCCACCATCTTTCATGTGTGGAACTATGGATGAATGTAGGGTCAGTGATTCCCCGTACCTTCCATGTTGGCCATGTTGTGAGGCTTCACTCACAGAATGACACCTTTGCGCTTACGACCCAGGTGACTGCAGCACTACAACACGGACACCTGCATCAGTTAATTCCTCATATACCTCACGACGGAGCCACGCCCATAGATCCGCAGTCATTCTTTACAGTCTCACACAGCACTGGCATACGCCACACCATCCCACTCTGCTTACGCTTACAAAAAGTACAACAACACTACATGGCCCACATTTTCATTATAGTGATCTGCTGGTCACAGGTCTAGTTCTCAGCACGTCACAGACACTCCCTCACGGCTGCTATACACCCACACCACACCCATCCAGCAGAGGCATCACAGGACACGTGACCTTGCCAATAAAAAAGACCGGGTGCACATGCTCGACACTATTTTAGATTTGCTCACAGCGGATGCACTGGGTCGGCACAGGCACACAAACACAAAACAGTGAATTTCGGTCCACTGAGGTAAGGGCATTGTAAGTGCTGAACGGGTGTGGAGCCTGCGGTGATGGCCCGTCCCAGTGGTCCGTATACCTCATCTATTGTGTGCCCTGCTCGATCACAGTGTAGCCCTGAGTCATACCCCCACGTGCATGCCCTAACTAGTCACTGAGTTAGTGGCAGGTGAGCAACCTGCGATGATGATGGGTGCATGAATATGTCCTCTGCCATGCCGATATCAAGACTCAGCACCAATTGTGAGACTTCTGGCTTGCAGAGCGGGGCTGCATGATGTGGAGGGTGCCCTCTCCATGAAAAGGTGAGCAGTGAGGCCTGGGTGCGCAGTGGCGGGCAGATACCTCTGGGTGGTGGGAGTGGATGGGGTGCAGCAGCTTGGATACAAAAACGTGTCTTAGCGATTTAGGCGTACACAGTCGTATATACCCTAGCTTTACCCTGTCTTATTGCATTTTGATAAAAAAATTCAATAGCAGGACAGTTTTTAGAGTCAGTCAACTATCCGTCACTCCCACATCTGTAGCAAACTAGTTGACTATATATTTTTTCATACTTTGTACCCTTAAATTTATCATCAAATTTTGACAACCTTTCCTTTCTCTCTTTTTTTATAAGGCGGTAAGGTGTGATATGAGCATCGAAGCATGCAGACGCGAGGTTGACATTCCTCTCCCAGCTCGTGGCTGCCTCGCGTCGCTTTGGGAATGTTATGTTTTAAATATGAGAAGGTTGGGACGTAGAAGTTTACGGGGATTCACTCATTCTTCCTTTATATTTGCTGTTTAAAAGACGTGTTCTGTCTTTTCATTCCTGCATACTGGACTTTCCTACAATTACTAATTCTCTACTATCTTTCAGATGTGGACCTTAAGGGTGCACTATGTCCCTGCACGTGCTTGGAGACACACTGGTGACAGAAAGGTGAGCTGCGAAGATTTTATCCAGTGTCACTCTTTCTCTCTCTCTCTTCCTCTATCCTTTGATGGGCACATGACGCACAATCTTATCTTCCTTTTTATCTAACAGGCTGTGTTTCACGAATTGGTGCCCCCCCTCAACACCACCAGAGCTGAACACCTGTTGAACCTGCGATGATGCGTGGCCATCCTCAATGCCTGATAAGGTTGCTTTGGCACATGGTGGACCCTCTTACGCACACGCCGGTGGCAGAAGGTGAGCAGAGAGGCTTCTTTCCGCAGCAGCGAGCAGTCACCTCTAGGCGCTGGGAGTGGATAGTGTGCAGCAGCCTGGCTGCACAAGAGCGGGCAAACACCTCTGGGCAGTGGGAGTGGATGGGGTACAACAGTCTGGGTGTGCAGGAACGGGAAGTCAGCTCTGGGCAGTGGGAGTGGATGGGGTACAGCACCCTGAGCGTAAAAGAGCGCACAGACACCTTCTTGCAGTGGGAGTGAATGGGGTGCAGCAGCCTGCGCGCGCATACGCGACACAGAGAATTACACGTGTGCAGTTGTATGTACTCTACAGTTACTAATTCTATACTATCTTTCAGATCACTAGACTTGAGGGTACACTATGACTCGGCACCTCGTTGGACACACACCGATGGCACAAAGGTGAGCTGCGAAGATTTTCCCCAGTGTCAAAACTCACTCTCCATCTCTTCCTTTCTCTCTCTCACACTTTCTCTCTTTCTCTAGGGCATATTATCAAGCACCTTATTGCCGCCTTATCGGCACTTTTCTGCCTATAACGCAGCAATATGTGCATCGCTCTATTATCACGTTAATTTCCTTAGTGCTGCCTTGGTAATAGGTCCCCTTTCACTAAAAACCTATCCTGAAAGGGGCATGCAGTGGGTGTTGTGGCATACACCGCAAAACTCATTCACGTCGATGTTGCCACCTATTATCAAGCTTGGCAAAAATAGGTGGCAGCGCCGAACTTAAGACCAGAAAAATCCTGGTCTTAAGGTGGCTGGTAATATGGTGCAGCGTAGCGTTTCCAAAGTGCCAAAGAGAGGCGTTAAGCCAAGATGGCTAATGCCTCTCTTCGTCACTTTGTTGATAATATGCCCCTCTGTCTCTTCCTCTCTCTCTCATTCTTTCTTTCTCTCACTTGCTCTCTCTCTCTCTCACACTGTTTCTTTCTCTTTTCCTCTCTCACACTGTTTCTCTCTTTCTCTCTTCCTTGTATCTCACTATTTCTTTCTTTCTCTCACTTTCTCTTTCTCTCCCTTCCTCTCTCTCACTTTTTCTCTCTCTCTTCTTCTCTTTTCCTCTTTCTCTCTCTCTTCCTCTCTCACACTGTTTCACTCTTTCTCCCTTCCTCTCTCTTTCTTCCTCTCTCTCACTCTTTCTCTTCTCTCTCACACTCTTTCTCTCTTCCTTGTATCTCTCTCACTCTTTCTCTGTCTTACTCTTTCTTTCTCAATCTCTCTCTCTCACACTGTTTTCTCTTTCTATCTTCCTTGTATCTAACTCTTTCTCTCCTTTCCTCTTTTTCTCTCTCCTTTGCTGGACGCATGATGCACCATCTTATCTTTCTTTTTGTCTTGCAGGCTGTGATTCACAAATTGCCGAGGGATGACACGCCATCGCTGTACATAGTTTTATTTGTTCTTGTTTTGTTTTAATAAAAGGTTTTACACACAATTTTATTTGTTGTTGTTTTGTTTTATTAAAATATTTTATATGTAAATCCATACATGACTAAGATTCGTATTTGTCCAACCTCACAGTATCTTTTTTAATAAACTACAACACCAGCTGATTTGTTAGGCTCAAGATTTAAAAACGTTCCTGTCACATTTGTTTGTGGGGGGTGGACGGGGATGGCGGACAAGGAGCTGCTTTGCAGAGGGAGACTTGCTAGCCCAAAAAGGTTGTTGAGGGTATGCTGGTGATGTAGAAAGAGAGTGCGTTACCTGCTGATGTGGGGAGAAGCAGCGTGAAAGGAATATCTCCCACAGACAGACCTACGGTATGTTCTCCAAATTGCCTCGGACAGATGCGAGCTAATGGACTCAATCACAAGCTGGCTTTTCAATGTTCATACAGTTTGACTTATCAACTGTTCGCACCCAGGCTCACAGAGGAACAGCTGCGGCCCCTAGGCTCGACTCGCAGAGGGAGAACTACGGGCCGTCTCGTCCCAAAGGAACAGCAGCGTAGTAGCTCGAACACTGCAGTGGCCTAGCTAACAAAGGTAGAGAGCTGCTGAGACAGTGGCTTCTAAAAGCATAGCTGCAAAGTGGTCATGTTGGGCTGAGGGAGCATGAAGGGGGTATATTTCCAGTCTTGGCTTCACAGATACAACTGCAGCCCTGAGAAGTCCCACTGGAACAGCGGCGAGCCCACCAGTGTTCGCAAAGGGAGACTTGCGGGCCCAATAAGGTTGTTGGGGGTATGCTAGTGATATAGGAACAAGGTTCGTTACCTGCTGATGTGGAAAGAAGCAGCATGAAAGGGGTATCTTACACAGACAGACCTCCGGTTTGTTTTCAGAGTTGCCTCGGACAGATGCGAGCTGACGGACTTAATCACAAAATGGCTTTTCAATGCTCATATAGTGTGACTTATCAACAGTTCGCATCCAGTCTCGCAAAGGGACACCTGCGCCCCACAGCAGCGTACTAGCTTGCAAACATAGAGAGGTGGGAGCCGACGAACGGGCTTCTAAAGCCATAGCCGCGACCTAGTGATATATGCAGAGGCAGCATGAAAGGCATATCTCACACAGATGCCAGTGTTGCCTCGCAGAGGTAAAACTGCGGACCCGATGGCTTATACATGGAGACATGCAAGCTGACGGAGTAAATCACAAAATGGATGCCAACACTTCCTGGTTTCAACAGTTCACAGCCAATGAGCCGCACTCTTGTGCTTGTAACCCCTCAGCCATGTCAGAATTCTCAAATTTCGATATCTGTAAAATTTGATAATTCTCAAAAACTACTGAACTGATTTACACCATTTAAACAAAAGCATACCTTGTGGAACATCACCTTTCTCCCTGCCAAATTTGGCATAATTCTGTTCAGCAGTTTCACCTGTAAAGTTTTGTATGGAAATTGCATGGAGAAAACACGTTTTAGGGCCCTCTTTTTTCTCAGCCCCTCCTGCACCATTCACCCCCAAACTTTCAATATAGGCGCTAATCAAACTTTTTGGATAATTTCATAAAGATTCATCAAATGACGCCAAAGTTACAAGCACATAGAAGACTCCAGAATGGGGGCCGCACAACCCCCCTCCCAATATAAGTGAAGCCCTGGGGCTGCACGGACCCCAGAGGACCCCCACAACCCCTGCGAGCCCCTGCTATTATTTTTTAAGAAATACCCCCGCAACCTAACCCACCCAAGGGCCTCATTAAAATAAAACACGAGAACCCGCGACCCCAGCGCAAATTTTTGCCGATTTTTTTCTTTCTTTTTTTAATGATTTTTCGGGCCCTCGGGGTCCTACTGGGACCCCCTGAGCAGACCTAGTGGGTCAGGGTTTTTCTACCCTGACCCCTTCTCTTATTTTATACCTTTGTTTCTCTGTTTTTTGGGTGACTTGCTTCTACTGAGCCACAAGATGGCTGCCAACACTTCCTGGTTTGGAATGCTAGCAGCCAATCACAGTGAAGCTCGTGCACGTGACTTAGGCTCCGCCCAGATATCAAAACTTGTATTTCTCTAATTTCTCAGCAACTACTGAACGGATTTACACCATTTTTAAAAAGGTCACTTTCTGACCCAAGCACTACCTTGCTGCCAAATTTGGAGTAATTCTGTTCAGTAGTTTCAGCTGTAGCCCTGCACAAATTTTCCTGTGGGAAATCGATTTTTTGACTCTTATTTTATGAATTTCTCCAAAATAACGTAACGGATTAACACCATTTAAAAAAAGGTCGCTTTCTGAACCAAGCTCTACCTTTCTTCCAAAGTTGGGTTAATTCCGTTCAGCAGTTCGAGCTGTAGCGTGTCGCAAAACTTCCTGTGGAAATTAACATGGAGAAAATGAGTTTTGGGACCCCCCTTTTTTCTCACCCCCTGCTTGACAAATCACCTCCAAACTTTCAGGTTAGGAGCTGACCTGGATAGACTTCTTTTTTGGAGAATTTCAGGAAGATTCGTCAAACGACGCCAACGTTATTAGCAAATCAAAAAATGCTTTTCCTATGGAAACTAGGTTCTAACTATAACTACCTACTGGTGACCGCCAGTAGGTAATATATATATATATATATATATAGTCACTGAAAAAACCATAGGTTTCTGGCACGTTATAATTAGAAATTAGCATTTAAAAAACCTTAGAAATTCACTGAAAAAATCATAGGTTTCAGGGACGTTATAGTTACTTGGACATTTGACTCATATAAAACCAGAGAAATGTGCCCGTTCTAGTTAGTTGAGCTAACTATAACTTGCATGCCCGCAATGCACTGGTGATGACGTCACATATTACATTACTCATGACATGGTCAGTGACATCACTCATGAAATGGTCAGTGACATCACTGATGATATCACTGATGACATCACTTATGACATCATCCAGTGAATGTGTGTTTCTGTAAAGTTTTAATATTTTTCATATATATCCATGCCAAGGTCTATTGAAGAATGAGTGAATGTAGAAGTGCCTGAATGGATTATTTAGTAGATGCATGACTGACTGTATAAGTCACTGATTGAACGTATGTTACTGAATGCATGGGTTAGTGACTAAACTGTGTGAATGTCTACATTAGTCTCTCAGTTGGTGTGTAAGCAGGTGCATGGGTTGGTCAGTAGCAACATCAATGTCTATATGGGTTATTGATTGATTGTATGAGTATCTGTATGGGTGTCTTTGTGTCTATATGGGTGGGTGGGGGGTGTCTGACTCTGTGCATACATATCTGAATGGTTGATTGACTGGTTGTATAGATTCAAAAGTGCATCTCGGAAGGGCTGTATGGGTAGCTGACTGTGTGTACCGGTGTGTTAATTAGTGAATTGATGTCTCAGTTGTATATATGTGAGTAACTATATATGTTTTTCGACAGTATATGTGAGTTTTGGGGTGTATAATTGACTATACGTGAGAGAGAGTGATTGCAAGAGTGTCTACATACATGAATGTGTACTTGTATTAGTGATTGTATGAGAGAGTAAGTATGTGTTTGTATCTATATAAATAAGGGAGGTGGTGTGTGTATAAATAAGTCAGGTGGTGTGTATATATCCACATAGGTGAGTACATGGGTGTGATTGATTTTTGACATGAGTAGATGTGTGAGTAACTCTATGGATTAGTAGAACTGTGTGAATGTATGTATAGGTGTATGAGTGGATATTATACTGATGTAATGATGAGTGATAGCATGTATGAGTGACTGTATGAGTGTATGTCTAGCTCACAATATATAGATAGGAATCAGTGGATGGGTATCTAGAATCTGGTATTGGTGTGTCCATGGTTTCGAAAATGGTAGTCTGTATTTTAGAGTACATGTATCAAAGGTTATATTAGAGTGTGAGGAGGTGTGTAAGACTATAACATGGATGATGTCATCAGTGATATCATCAGTGATGTCATTTGAGATGTCATCAGTGATGTCATGAGTGATGTCACTGACCATGTCATAAGTGATGTAATATGTGACGTCATCACCAGTGCATAGCGTGTGCGCAAGTTATAGTTAGCTCAACTAACTATAACAAGCAAATTTCTCTGGTTTTATATGTGTCAAATGTCCAAGTAACTATAACGTCACTGAAACCTATATTTTTTTTTCAGTGAATTTCTAAGTTTGTTTAAATGATAATTTCTAACTATAACGTGCTTGAAACCTATTGTTTTTTCAGTGAATTTCAAAGGTTTTTTAAATGCTAATTTCTATCTATAAAGTGCCTGAAACCTATTTTTTTCAGTGAATTTCAATGTTTTTTTAATGTTAACTTCTAATTATAATGTTCATTTAACCTATAGTTTTTTAAGACACCCAAGAAGGACACAACACCCACTGCCAAAACCCTCAGGACCTCCCCCCTACAACCCCTCTCCCTACTACCACCAAGGCAGTGCAGAACAGGACAGCGAACCCTCCAAAAACTGCATGGTCCCTTAGCCATAAAAAAGCTCAATGTTGGGAAATGTGGCAATCATTTTTTCAGTAAAGTTGAATTTTTTTTTAATAACTAATTTCTAACTTTAATCTTCCTGAGACCTATGTTTTTTTGTGAATTTCAAAGGTTATTTAAATACTAATTTCTAATTATTATGTTCATAAAACCTATGTTTTTCTCATTAATTTTGAAAAAAATTTGATATTTTGTAACTTTAATATCCTAAAAATTGTTTTTGTATTTTTTATTTATTATTTAATGTCTTCTTGTTTTTTAAATATTAAACAACTACATACAGTATGAAAGGGAGCCCAGCCCAGAGCCACATCTGAAGACCAACACATGTCATAGATCTACTGATCAAGCAGCTCCGACACCCAAGAATGCCACAACACCCACCACCACCCCCCAGGACTCCCCCTCTACCACTGAGGCAGCGCAGAACAAGTCAGCAAACTTTCAGAAAACGGCATGGCCCCTCAGCCACACAATAGCTGAATATTGGGACAGGTGAGAACAAACTATATGTGAAGTAAGCAATTCACCCATGAATAACAATGCACACAATGCAAAGTGTAGCTGTGATGTGCTGGACACATCTCAGTATTCAGAACACACATCTCTCCATGTGCACAAATACTACTGGTGCTTGTAGTGTTGTAGACAGTGGACCCAACCATGTTACGTCAAACACTAGGGACGATCTCAGTCATGTAGCTGTATCGTCTCCCCCTGTAAGCATAAGGGTAACCAGAGTGGGCTGGTCCGAAGTACGCCACTTCAGCGTAGCAGTGTGAATAAATAGGCCGGGACTCTGGGCGTGGTTCACTTGTGAACTGTGAAGACCAATGACTGTGCCAGAGCGGCGGGCCTCACCCTGCCATGAGGCTGCTGCCATGACCTTGGGTCTCCTTGACATAGGCCCCCTGCGAACCCAGCGGCACAGCACCGCAGACTTATGTCTGTACATACTACTGCCTTCAATCTATACTGCGGACAGCAGGCATCACAATTCAGATGGAGTGGCGATTGCAGATGAGGCAGTCCAGTACGCAAGATATATTCTTCCCAGTGCGGCCCTCTCAGACCACGCATCATGCCAGGGTGCGCACACGCTGAGTGCCAAAGGTACCACTAACTCAGTCCACCACAAGTCATCGACACGTGGCCTTACTGAGGCAGAATTCAAAAGACATTGCTCCAAGTGTAGGCCCACGCATCATCGCAGGGTATGTACACACTGAGCACCAAAGTTTATACTAACTCAGAGCACCATAAGTCATCACCACGTGCCCTTATTGAGGCAGAATTCAATAGACAAAAGACAGTGGTACGAGTGTGGCCCTCCCAGACCACGCATCATCGCAGGGATTGTACACGCTGAGTGCCAACGGTACTACTAACTCAGTGCACCATAAGTCATTGCCACGTGGCCTTATTGAGGCAGAATCCAATAGACAAAAGACATTGCTCGGGGTGCGGATCCCCGGACCACACATCATCGCAGGGTACATACACACTGAGCGCCAAAGGTACTATTAACTCAGTGCACCATAAGTCATCGCCATGTGGTCTTATTGAGGCAGAATTCAATAGACAAAAGACATTGATCCCAGTGTGGCCCTCCCAGACCAAGCATCATCGCAGGGTACTTACACGCTGAGCGCCAAAGGTAATACTAACTCAGTGCACCATAAGTCATCGCAAGGAAGAGTGAACAGTTTTATGTCAGCAAAGAGGCATACTATCACTCGAAAATCACCTAAATAAACTTATAATATAAAAAGATCAGAAGAATCGAAGTACATTAATGACTACAATCCAGTGATTTTGAAGATGTGGAATGCAAATATGAACATACAATATGTTGCAGATAACTCAGTTACTGTTCCTCGCATACTATCCAAATAGAAGGCCATACCTGGAAAACATATGTCTATATGAAATACTGCAACATTATAGTTTTAGAAAAAATGTTACAGAAAAAATAAATGAAGGAAAATATGCTGTTATTGGATCTGATGGATGTTTCTTAAAGAATGGTAAAGGAAATTTGATTATTCACAGGAAAGTAAGTTGTGATACTCCAGAGAAGAGAGAGTTTTTCTATTTAGCTCCTCTGCAGCTCTTCAAATCTTGGAGGACTGAAATGGAATTACTTGGAGATTGTGACTGCTCTGAAGATTCTTTCAAAGCATGTAAAGACATTGCTACCAGGGAGGCCCTGCCGGACCACGCATCATTGCAGGGTGTGCACACGCTGAGTGCTGCAGGTGCCACTAACACACTGCACCACAAGTCATCGCCACGTGGACCTATTGAGGCATAATTCAATGCAAGCTGCAACACATGGCGCCACTAACCCTGTTCAACACAAGCCGGCGACACATGGTGACACTAACCCTGTCCAACACAAGCCAAATGATCCCACATGTGGAACTGTGTCCTGAGTCCTGAATGGCAGTGACCCCAACTCCATGGCAGCGACCAAAGCACCAGACTCCCTTTGATCAGTTAGGCTTATTTCCATATGCAAGGCCGGCGACACGTGGTGCCACTAACCCTGTACAACACAAGGCGTGAAACATGGTGCCACTAACCCTGTTCAACACAAGCCAATCCCACATGTGGAACTGTGTCCTGAGTCCTGAATGGCAGTGACCCCAAGTCCGTGGCAGCGACCACAGCAGCATACTCCCTTTGATCAGTTAGGCATATTTCCATATACAAGGCCGGCGACACGTGGCGCCACTAACCCTGTTCAAGACAAGCCGAACAATCCCACATGTGGAACTGTGTCCTGAGTCCTGAATGGCAGTGACCCCAAGTCCTTGGCCACGACCACAGCACCAGACTCTCTTTGATCAGTTAGGCATATTTCCATATGCAAGGCCGGCGACACGTGGTGCCACTAACCCTGTACAACACAAGCCACGACACGTGGTGCCACTAACCCTGTTCAACACCAGCCGATCCCACATGTGGAACTGTGTCCTGAGTCCTGAATGGCAGTGACCCCAAGTGCGTGGCAGCGACCACAGCAGCATACTCCCTTTGATCAGTTAGGCATATTTCCATATGCAAGGCCGGCGACACATGGTGCCACTAACCCTGTTCAACACAAGCCGATCCCACATGTGGAACTGTGTCCTGAGTCCTGAATGGCAGTGACCCAAGTCCATGGCAGATCTCTTTCTCTATCTCCCTTCTCCCTTTCTCACACCCTTTCTTTCCTTCCCTCTCTTTTTCTCTCTGGCGTTTTTTTTCTTCTCTGTGTCTAGCTCCTTTGATATGCGCATTACACACGTCCTTATTTTGTGCTTTATTTTCCAGGCTGTGTCGTTGACATTCATGGTCCCGATAGGAGTCTTCCGTATTGTTGTTTTTTGTTCATTTTGTTAAATTTACTTTATTCTTTAGATATACGTTTACGAAAAAATAAAGTTTGATGAAAAAAATAAAAACTTCAATAAAGTTTTACTTAAGTGCTGTGTGACTCTTTCTCGTTCTTATTACTGTTATTTGGTGGTGTCCACCATGGTGTTACATTTTGGGGCAGTTATCGCATGAATACTGGTGATGTGTGCAGTTTGCACCAGCTTCTGTATAGTGTGTTAGATTTATCTCAACTGTAGTTGCATTAAAGTGCTGATAATGAGATGCAGAGCAGGCGTTCCCGTGCAAAAACACACGAGGTGCACCTTTGCGATTTATTCTAAATACTAAAATCCTGTATTGAATTGCACTGTGGTAGTGGGTGCATTTACAGTGTACACACAAAATCAATGAAGAAATCTCATTGTATTTATATTGATTGGGAATAGCGGGTCAGGTGCTGGATCTTGACGGGATACACTGCCCAGTTCATTTATTTTTCTGTACACGAAAAAACCACATCACAACTTTCACAACGAAAGGCAAAAACTGCGATGTGAAACAAATCCCGTCGATAAGCTGCGTTAGCACCAGAGATTTTACACCTCCTTTCTGCTGGTGTTAAGCAGAACCACTACCGGCAGCATGAAAGGGAACACAGCCAAGAGCCACACCTGAACACCCACAGGTGCCATAGAGTCAATGAGCATGATACACAGATACCCATGACAGCCACAAAATTCATCGCAACAACCCCAGGACCGCCAATGCCCCCCGAATCCACATCTGAACAAGTATGTCCATGTGGTCATTGTGTTAGCATGATAGGCATGGGCCCTGAAACATCAGTGTGCTGTCTTCAGCGGACATTACCATGTCACCTCAGCATTGGCAGTGAGCCTGGAGATGTAGCTACGCATGCATCCTCCTGCATGAACAAGCGGCAAAGGAAACGGGGTGTCTGACACATGCCCATGTGCAAGAAGTGCGGTAAGTGTGTCTCTCTGTTCTGGTGTGGCCGCCACAAGGACCGCAGCAGTCGATGTTGTAATGTGGCATGCACCACCTCCAAATAACAGTGTCACGTGTGATTAGAATGCCGCAGGACATGCGTGAATAGCCATTACAAAAGTGTGCCGTAGGAGTGCACAGTATACAAAAGCGCAGCGCACAAAAGTGTGGGGGCTTGTGGGAGGGAGGAGCAGCTGTTTGGCAACCTAACACAGAGTGAATCCGCCCATGTGCCACGTGCTGGGCATCTCATCCATGATGACCAGGGTCGCAGATATCCCACAACACCCACGACCAGCCTTTGTACACATCCTGTATGAATGCAGCTGGAGAAGTTACTGTAGGTATGAAAGGTTCTTTGTCTGAGCTATCTTGCAAGTTGCACTAACTCATCTGCTGCTCCGAGAAGGAACTTGCAAGTGGCTAGCCCCCCTGACAGATATGATAATATTTGCATCTGTCTCCCACACTATGCACTGCCTATTTTGAGAACAACGAGTGGACATCCCACACTCAAAAGTCCTTTGTCATAGTTAGCGTGCGTGAAATGGCCATCACACATACTCCCACCACAACCCTGCACCCATTGCACACAGAACCGGCTCATTGCACCAAGCTGTGCCATTTCATCCACAAGACTGGCACACGGCAAGCCAGTGCAGCGGATCACTTACCAGCACCATATACAAGTTATTGTGTTCCAAACAAAACTTCCTCCTACTATGTATAAAATATTGCTGACACCACTTGGACAGGTGTGGCACAGTGCCCAGAGCACATGACTTTACAGCATAGGACACACAGTTTGGGCTCACGGTTTCATACCCGAGTCCAGCAGCAGCTCAATTTAGCAGCATGACACTCTAGGCAGTACCTCACTTAATTTCCGTACCCCGCACTTTCAGACCGGTAGGGGTCAGTAGTTCAGCAGCTTTATCTCCGAGTCTGGCAGCAGCTCAGCTTACGTCCCGAGCACCATCAGACGCGTACGAGTGAGTAGTTTGCACTTTACAAATAGCGAATTGATTTGATACGTGCAAATTTACCTTCGCACTCCCTGTATAACACCCCCTAAGCACCATACACAAGTTACAATGTTTGAAACAAAAGTTCCTCCTAGTATGTATAAATACATGCTGACACTACTTGCACAGATGTGGCACAGTGGCCAGAGCACATGACTTCACAGCATATGACACACAGTTTGAACTCACGCTTTCATCCCGAGTCCGGCAGCAGCTCAGCTTAGCAGCATGAGACTCTAGACAATACCTCACATATTTTCCGTACCCCAGTACTTTCAGACCAGTAGGGGTCAGTAGTTCATCCTAGTAGGTATAAACACATGCTGACAGTACTTCCACAGGTGTGGTGCAACGTAGAGGGCACATGACTTCACAGCATAAGACACACAGTTTGGGCTCACGCTTTAATCCCCAAGTCCCGCAGCAGCTCACCTTAGCAGCATCAGACTCTAGGCAATACATCACTTAATTTCCATAGCCCAGCACTTTCAGACTGGTACGGATGAGTAGTTCGCTTTGCACCCCTTCATAGCACACCCTAAATACCCCACAGAGGTAACAGTGCTCCTACCCTTCTCTTTCCTACTTTTTTCTCCCTTTTTTCCCCTTACTCGCTTCAACAGAATCACAAAATGGCTGCCAACACTTCCTAGTTGTAACCGCTCGCACCGCTTGCAGCCAATAAGCAGCAAGCTTGTGCTCATAACGCCTCATCCAATCAGAAGGCAGAATTCCCAAATATCGATATGTGTAAATTTTGATATTTCTCCAAACCTACTGAACGGATTTACACCAAATGAACAAAAGCGTTCTTTCTAGACCAAGACCCTTCTCCCTGCCAAATTTGGGGTAATTCCGTTCACCCGTTCGACCTGTAGCCTTGTCTAAAGATTCCTATGGAAATTGTATGGAGAAAACACGTTTTGGGACCCCTTTTTTCTCAGCCCCCCCTTGATGAATCACCCCCAAACTTTCAAGATAGGAGCTGATATGAACAAAGAATTAGTTTGGAAAAGTTCATGAAGATTCATCAAACGACGCCAAAGTTATGAGCAAAACAGAAAATGCTCTTCCTTTGGAAACTTGGTCGTAACTATAACTACCTACTAGCGACCACCAGTAGGTAATCTGTATATATTGGCACTTCCAGGCAAAGCCCCTTTTTACACCTCTCTGCAATGCAGCTCTGTGGGGCTTACTGGAAGTACCTGGTGGGCTAGTTGGACCCGAGGGACCCTCGGGATTCGAGGTGACTTAATCCCCCATCTTAAAACGTGCCTTGGGGTGTGTTTACACAGTGGGGAAGGGAGGGGGCGGGGTCTGAGGTGGCGTGTGCAAACACGCCCTGTGGCACATTTTAAGTTGGGGAATTGATTCCCCTTCAATCCTGAGACCCCTGGGGGCCAACTTGCCCACCAGGTGCTTTCAGTAAGCGCCACTGCGCTGTGTTGTAGAAAGGTGGTCAAGGCCATGCCCCTTTTTACACCTCTCTTCAATGCAGCTCTGTGGCGCTTCAAGAGGTACCTGGTGGGCTAGTTGGACACCAGGGGCCCACAGGATTCAAGGGGACTTTATACCCCAACTTAAAACGCGCCACAGGGTGTGTTTGCACATATGTCACATCAGGCCCCCCCTCCCTTTACCACTGTGCAGCGCCTCGTGGCGCGTTTTAAGAGGTAGTTTTAATCCCCCTGCCCTATTATTTACTAGGGCCTTACAGAGGAGGTCATGCTAATCACAGGGGCACCCCAACGCATAGTATTCCCAAGTGCATGTAGGTGTTTTCACTGTATTATATGTGTCTTTTAGCATAGCACTGGCTCTAGGCCTGGTTAGTCAGAGTCAGTTACCACCAGTACCCGTCTGAAAAAGTTGTGGGCACAGGATGATTTTGCAACAAGGCCTCTTTCTGCTCCTCTGTTGGTTCTTTCTGCACGTCTTGCTTCTTCCTGCAATTTTCTTCGTCTTAGTGGACTTCTGTTGCCTCTTTCTTCATTTCTTTTGCTTCTTTCTATGCATTTTTTCTTCTTTCTTCACATGTCCTACCTCTGTAGGCATTTTTAGAAACTAGCAATTAAAAAACCTTTGAAATTCATTGAAAAAACCACAGGTTTCAGGCACGTTATAGTAAGAAATTAGCATTTAAAAACCTTACAAATTCACTGAAAAAAATGTAGGTTCCAGGCACGTTATAGTTAGAAATTAGCATTTAAAGAACCTTAGAAATTCACTGAAAAAAACATAGGTTTTAGCAAAGTTATAGTTAGTTGGACATTTCACTCATACAAAACCAGAGAAATTCCCCCGTTATAGTTAGTTCAGCTAACTATAACTCGCACCCCCGCAATGCACTGCTGATGACATCACATATTACATCACTCATGACATGGTCAGTGACATCACTGATGACATCACTGATGGCACGAGTTATAGTTAGCTGTACTAACTATAACTGGGAATTTCTTTGGTTTTCTATGAGTGAAATGTCAAAATAAATATAACTTTCCCTAAAACCTATGGTTTTTTCAGTGAATTTCTAAGATTTTTTAAATGCGAAATTCTAACTATAACGTGCCTGAAACCGATGGTTTTTTTCAGTGAATATATGTATATATATATATATATATATATATATATATATATATATATATATATATATATATATATATATATAGATATATATTCACAGAAAAAACCATAGGTTTCAGGCACGTTATAGTTAGGAATTAGCATTTAAAAACCCTCAGAAATTCACTGAAAAAACCATAGGTTTCAGGGGTGTTATAGTTAGCTGGACTTTTCACTTGTACAAAACCATTGAAATTCCCCCGTTATAGTTAGTTCAGCTAACTATAACTCGCGCGCCCGCAATGCACTGCTGATGACGTCACATATTACATCACTCATGACATGGTCAGTGACATCACTCATGACATCACTGATGACATCTCAAATGACATCACTGATGACATCATCCAGTGAATGTGTGTTTTGCTGAAAATTAAATATGTTTTATATATGTATATCTCAAGGTCGATGGAAGAATAAATGGGTATATAAGTGTCTAAATGGATGATTTGTTTTTGAAAAATTTATTGTGTAACTGACTGATTAAGTGTATCATAGTGAATACATGGCTTAGTGAGTAATGTTTAAATATGTAAATATCTGTATCAGTCTCTCACTTTGTGTATAAGTGGCTGCATGGTTTGGTGAGTAGCTACATGGGTGTCTATATAAGTTATTAGTTGTTTTTTTGAGTATCAGTCTGAGTGTCTGCATGGTTCGGTGGGGGGTATTACGTAGTGCATAGGTGCATGAATGAGGGACTCACTCTTTGTATGTGTTGAAGACAGCATGTGTGCAGGACTGTATGGGTGGATGAGTGTGTGTATGGGTGTGTTAGTGAGTGAATGACTGTCTCAATAGTGTCTTTATGAGTAACTACATATGTTTTAAACTAGTATATGTGACTATTGGTGTATATAAGTGAGTATATGTGAGAGTGAGAGATTGAAAGAGTTCCTGTATGAATAAGTATGTGTTTCTATAAGTGATTGTGTTAAAGACTAAGGGCCTCATGTAGGTAGCCAAATACCGGTCGGTAACGGCCGATTTTCGGTAAATATGCCGTTACCGACCGGTATTCAGACAAGTGAGATGTAGGAGTCCAAAAACGACTTTTCGGTAAATATGAGGCGGTAAATACCGAATCATATTTACCGAATTCTAAAATACCGATTCATATTTACCGAAGACATAATTAACGAATCGGTAAACATGAAGTGGTAAATATGAAGTGGTAAAATCTAAAATGACATGTAGGAGCACTCGGTAATTAAGAAATCCAGTAAAATCGGTAAATAAGAGTCGGTAATTAACACGGATTGAAAGCAGGTGGTAACCATCAACAATGCATATAATCAAACCCAAAATGCAACAGCGTGGACAACATGGCCGCTATGTACGTCATTGCAAGGCGCCTACGTCTACAGGCAGCAGGACTGAGGGTGTGGCGACGGGAGGAACAAATCTACAGACAGCGCATCACACTATTCCAGCTGACTGATGCAGAGATACATGAGAGGTACAGGCTAGACCCCGAAACCATCATGGACTTAATCAGGGACCTACACAAACTCCTGGACCATCCAATAAGAAGGGCGCACGCCATACCCCCACATGTGCAGGTGCTCTGCAGCCTACATCTGTTGGCATCCGGCAGTTATCAGGTGGTGATAGCTGCGGTGGGTGGGGTATCCCAGAGTTGCCTGTCACGTTTCTTCAGGAAGTTCCTGGATGCCATGATGCAGAGAATGCACCACTACATAAGCTTCCCGAACACACAGGCTGCACTGCAGAAAACAAAAACTGACTTTTATCACATGGCACAGTTCCCCCATGTCATCGGCTGTATTGATGGTACACACATCCCAATCTGTCCTCCAGCTGATACAGAGCACATCTACAGGAACAGGAAGTCCACCCACTCCATCAATGTGCAGGTGATCTGTGATGCAGGGAACATCATCACAGATATAGTTGCAAAGTTTCCGGGGAGCACCCACGACTCTTACATCTTCCAGAATAGTGGGATCTACACACGACTGAGTGCCGGAGAATTCGGAGAGGGATACCTGCTAGGTAAGTAACAGTGACGCCCCTTGAAACCTGCAAATCATAGTGTATAGAGGCTTGTTACTGATGGTTCCCTTTTACTCATCCAGGCGACAGTGCATATGCATGCCGGTCATTCATCCTCACTCCCTACCTACACCCAGCAACCCAGAGTGAGAGACGATACAACGTGGCACACAAAACAACACGCAATGTGGTGGAGCGCACGTTTGGACTACTGAAGAGCAGGTTCCGCTGCCTCCACAAGAGCGGAGGCGCACGCCAGTACAAACCCATCACCTGCTGCAAGATTATTGCCACTTGTGCAATGCTGCACAACCTTGCCACGAAGAAAGGTACAGATGTGGAACTGACATATTTTGAGGACAACGAGGATGAGTCAGGCCAGCCAGAGGGCAACGCAGCTAGAGTGCCAACTGCAATCGATGGGAGAGAGAGACGGGCAGTGATCACATGCAACTATTTCTGAGTAAGTAAGGGGACACAGCGAGTTGTGAGAAGTCCTGACGTAGTTTTAATGTGGCACCACGCCATGAACACATGAACAGGCCAATCTGGCAATATACCATCTATACAAGGAGTATGTCCAGGGTTACGTCACCCAATGGGAAGTGGCTAAGCAGGGCCACATCAATGTTTGCGCATACGCGCTGCAGTGGTGGATTGCACGGCCTGTGCATCCTCACTAGAGCCAACCCCAAGCCGCCTGCTGCTCCTGCGTGCTTCTGGGACGGGGGGTGTGATGCTGCTGCTGGTGTCGATGCTCTCCGCAGCATCCCCTGCAGCAGTTGTCGACGCCTGACTAGTCAATAGCACCCCTAGTGCACTTGTCACCTGCACCATCCCCCGAGACAGGTCGCTGCAGCACTGTGTTAGGCCCTCCTGCATCGTCACAGAGCGCCGGCACAGCAGAGAAGTCGCAGTTGCCAGACGGTTGAGTGCCCTGCTGGTGGTGTCCCGTCTCTGGCGTTCCCGGCGCCGTGCTTCGATGTCAGCATCTAATTTGCTGCACAACTGCTGGATTGACTGGGACATGTCCCGAATGCCCGCAGCCATGCCGCTAATGTTAGTGTCCATGTTGACTAATGTTGTCTTCATCACCCGCATGTGCCTCTGGACTGACATGACTGCCTTTGATTGCAGGCGCTGTTGCTTCAACATTTGGCCCTCGAGCCCCAAGAAGACACCATGGCCGTCAGTGGGTGCTGGTGGACTCTGGACACGCGACCTGCGGCGCCCTCTTGCTTCCGTCTGTGCTGCCTGTGAGGTGTGGGGCACAGTGGCATGGCTCCCTTCCTGGGGCCCGGTGCGGTCTTCTGGGCCCATGCTGTCGTCTGACGAGGTGTCTAAGGCTCGTAGCCTGGCTGCTGGACGCCTCCTCATTCTCACACCTGCAAGCGGAGATGTGGCCGGTGAATCGAACATGAGTGGCGATGCTGGCTCTGGTGGTGGTGATGCTGGCTCTCGGTGAGGTGATGCTGGCTCTGTGTGCGGCGAGGCTGGCTGTGTTGGTGGTGCGGCTGCCAGTGGGCCTGCTCCCTGGTCTGCACTTGTGCTGGCTAGAGGTGATTTATGTGGCCGGTGTGCCGACTCTCCTGCAGCATGCCCTGTCCTGCATGATGTCACATCTGTGGACAGAAATACAACATTTGCTCAGTGTCCCCGAAGGGCTGCATTGCAAGCGTCACAATAAATCATTTCACATTCCAATATGTCCCCTGTCTCCTTGTGCCTCGAGTGCGTGACATGCCTTGTTGCCCTGTAACATTTACGTCATGGTTAGTGTTGCCCTGACTACATCTCCCGGAATGCATTGCCTGTCTGCACTGACACGTGTGGACTGCAGTGTGATTCTCGTTTCACAATGGGGGATGTGGGATAGGGGTAGGGGGGGCAACATTGCTGTGCTTTCGTCTTACCTTGGTGTGTTGCGGCTCTGGCAGAGCTGTCGGCGTCCCCAAGACCCACGACGCTCTCTTGCTCGATTGTGGCCGCCACCAGCTCCTCCAGTTCGGTGAGGGCAGGTGCCCTGTTGGTTCCACCTCCGGTCTGGCTGGCCTCCTTCTGGATGTCGCCCATCTTCCTCTTGGTTACAATCCTGAGGTCATACCAGCGCTTTTTGAGGACCTCAATGTCCCTGTGGGTCACTCCCACAGCATTGACCTGCGCCTGGATGGCCAGCCATATGTTGCGCTTTTCAGCCTCAGGCACTTGCAGGGATTGCCTTCCAAACAGCTTCTGGTGCTGCTTCACCACCTCCTCCACCAGCACCTGGAGTTCCTTGGGGCTAAATTTCAGCTTCCTCCTCCTTTCCCCTCCGTCTTTCTGTGTTCTCTGGCTGGACATGCTGTTCGTTTACCCGCTCGCACATGCAACGGCTCCCTGCCTCTCCTCTGCACTCCAAGCCTCTCCAGGGTCGGCTGATTATGTACACCTGCCTGGGTGTGGCCACTTCGGCTAATGATGTACACCTGCCTGGGTGTGGGCACTTCCTGGTTGGGTGGGCTGTCGTTGCACTGGATTGGCTGTTTCGTCAAGTCATGTGATTTGATTTACCGAATCCGTACATACCGATTCGGTATTTACCGATTCGGTAAATACCACCTCGGTATTTACCGATTCGGTGAATTCCGATTCGTATTTACCGACTGTTACCGAATCGGTAACTGTTACCGAATTTTTACCTACATATAACTTACCGATTCTAATTTACCGATTCGGTACGGCTCGGTATTTAAGAACCGGTAAAATTTATTTACCTACATGAGGCCCTAAGTATTTGTAAGTTTCCGTAGAAGTAAGTGTGGTGGTGTGTGTATAACTGCATATGCAAATAAACGTATGTTTGATTCTTTATTAGCATGAGTGACTATGTGTGTGGGTAACTCTATGGATGAGTGGCATTGTGTAACAGGATGTATAGGTGTATGAGTACATATGATGAGTGAATACATGTTTGAGTGACTGTATAGGACTGTTGGTGAATGAGTGAATGTGTATGTGGATCTTAGAATTACTGAAGAGGTTGTTGTAACTGGTATTGGTATGTCCATTGTTTTGAAAAGTTTAGTCTCTATTTTTGAATGTGTGTATCAAAGGTTATATTTGGGTGAGAGGAGGTCTGCCACTCTATCACAAGGATGATATCATCAGTGATGTCATCAGTGATGTCATTTGAGATGTCATCAGTGATGTCATGAGTGATGTCACTGACCATGTCATGAGTGATGTAATATGTGACGTCATCAGCAGTGCATTGCGGGCGCGCGAGTTATAGTTAGCTGAACTAACTATAACGGGGGAATTTCAATGGTTTTGTACAAGTGAAAAGTCCAGCTAACTATAACACCCCTGAAACCTATGGTTTTTTCAGTGAATTTCTGAGGTTTTTTAAATGCTAATTCCTAACTATAACGTGCCTGAAACCTATGGTTTTTTCTGTGAATTTCAAAGGTTTTTTAAATGCTAATTTCTAACTATGCCTACAGAGATAGGACATGTGAAGAAAGAAGAAAAAATGCACAGAAAGAAAAAAAAGAAGTGCAGAAAGAAGCAACAGAAGTCCTCAAAGACAAAGAAAAGTGCAGGAAGAAGGATAACGTGCAGAAAGAACAAAAAGAAGAGCAGAAAGAAGCCTTGTTGCAAAATCATCCTGTACCCTCAACTTTTTCCGACGGATACTGGTGGTAACTGAGTCTGACTAACCAGTCCTAGAGCCAGTGCTATGTTAAAAGACACTTAGAATACAGTGAAAACACCTACATACACTAGGGAACATTATGCGTTGGGGTCCCCCTGTGATTAGCATGACCTCCTCTGTAAGCCCCTAGTATATAATAGGGCAGGGGGATTAAAACTACCTCTTAAAACAGGCCACAGGGCGTTTTTGCACACATTAACTCAGGCCCCGTCCCCTCCCTTCACCACTGTGTAAACACGCCCTGTGTCCGTTTTTAGTTGGGAGATTAAGTTCATTTGAATCCTGAGCGTCCCTAGGGTCCAACTAGCCCACTAGGTACCTCCAGTAAGTGCCACAGAGCTGCGTTGCAGAGAGGTGTAAAAAGTGGCACGGCCTGGACTACCTCTCTGCAATGCAGCTCAGTGGCGCTTACTGGAAGCACTTGGTGGGCTAGTTAGCCCCCAGGGGCCCTCAGTATTGAAGGAAAATTATATCCCCAATTTAAAACGTGCCATAGTGCGTGTTTGCACACGTCACCTCAGGCCCCGTCCCCTCCCTTCACCACTGTGTAAACGCACCCTGTGGCTGTTCTAAGTTGAGAGATTAAGTCCCCTTGAATCCTAAGGGTCCCTAGGGTCAAACTAGACCACTAGGTACCTCCAGTAAGCGCCACAGAGCTGCGTTGCAGAGAGGTGTAAAAAGGGGCTTGGCCTCAGAACACCTGTCTGCAGCGCAGCTCCCTGGTGCATACTGGAGATGCCTGTTGGGCTAGTTGGCCCTCAGGGACCCTCAGTATTGGAGAGGAATTAATTCCCCAACTTACAACTCGCCAGGGGGCGCATTTGCAGAGTGCTGCAAGGAGGGGGCGTGGCCTCCGGCACGATGCCAGTCTTTTATTTATTTTAATTTTTTAAGAAGGGGGGCTGTGTAGTTCCCCTTCTTATTCTAATGTATTGGCCCTGATGACCCCATCCCCCAGGGCCTGTCTCCTAATTATATTTTTTTGAACCCAATCCCCATGGCCGGCCACTGTTTTTTATTATTTAAAAAAAATATATATTTATAGACACACCTAGGACATGCTGGACAAACCGTACGTACCTATCACCATGACGATTTGCGTAATATTCATTAAAAGGCGACTATGCATACAATGAATCCACGTGGAATGTATTTACACCACTAGTGAAGCTCTGACATGTCTGATGTCCTACCGTGCCTAATCCCGGTAGACACCCTTGTCGTTTATTTATACAAACATGGGTAGCTATTGACGGGCACATTTAATACACATGCACACCAAGCCATTCAAAAGGTATTCGACAAAAATTCGACCAAAACTATGCAAGAAACCCCCCTCACAGTTAAGAAAACACACATCCACTGCCGGATGTGTAATACTTTTTATTTTACTCTCTGGAAAGGGGACGAACATCACTTGAGAGTCACAGCGCGCTCCTGGCAGAGCCCAATGCTGTGTTACACCCACCATTGCCTGCTGAGTGCCACACACCTCTGTGTTGTATTCCACTAGCTAGTGCATATGCTATGACACTCTCTAGCCCATGTGCACTGTAACACCACCCCGTGAATATGTCATGCCACACTTGTCTTCGCACGGGTTATATTGCCCCATCTAACGTGACTTCCTCGATGCCTATGTTATAACGCACAGTGCTATGCCATACATATTACAATCTGGGATCCATATCTTTGTCACAGTGCATATGCAACGTTACACTCCCCAGCACATATTTTATATTACAACTTTAGAGACTAGTTAGGTTACACAACACTGCCCTGTGCATATTACACTCCAAGGCGCATATTGCATAGCACGCGCTAGTGCCTGTGCTATCTCGCGTTCTCCAATGAATCTGTCATTGCGCACAATGTATTGCATATTATATTTCATGCCCGGTGCATCTTATATCACACTTTTTGGTGCATAGTTTATACCATACACTATATCTAGTTTTCATTTTCAATCGTGCTCTCAGGACTATGTTCTATATAACACTGTGTTCACCTACCCTTTTCACGGGCATTACATTTTGCGATAGGGGGTGGAGGGTCAAGGGGTGTTTCTGCCTAGTGAGCCCGGAGTCACAGTCACAAACGTCCTCTTCTTCCTGAATAAAAGTGAGATTATGCTGCATACTTGTTCATATTTTACGTAGTTCGCACAGACACATGTTTTAAAAACAATAAAGTTCCTAATACCCGCCTTCTCTGAACAGTTAGCGTGCTGCCCCATCCCCCTCCTCCCTATCCTCTGTTGTGTGAATCCATGGACTAGCCTCCTCCCTCCTGCCATGCATGGTCTGATGTGCTGCCACTGCCCTCAATTTAGTATGATGTACCAGTCCACTCCTCCTGCCCTCCATTGCCCAATTCTATGCCCCATCATTGACCTCCTGCTTAAACTCTGTGCTTAGCTTGCTGCCCCTATTCTCCTTCCCCCTGCCCTCCGATGTCTTTGTGCATGCCCCTGCTCCATCCTTTTTGCCCACCATGTTCCATGGACCTGCCACTCCTATCTACTCTGAGTGTTCTGTTGAGCTGCCACTCCCCTCCCACCTGCCTAGCATTGTCAGATGACTGTAACCTGTCCCTGCCACCTCCACCCTGCCTGTCCACATGCCATGCCCCTATCCTCTTCCTCCTGTCCTACATGGTCCATTGTACTGCCACACCCTTCTTCCCTCCCTGGTCTGTTGTGCTGCAACTGCTCCTCCTGCCTGCCCCGTGCGGTCTGTTGTGAGGCCCCTTCCCCTAAACTTTCTTGTCTGTGCACAGGTCCTGACCCTCCCTTCTATCCTCCATCGTCCTTTGTGCATGCCCCTGCACCCTCCTTCTTGCCCATCATAGCCATTGTGCTACCACTAACCCTCCCACTTGCCATGCATGGTCTTCTGTGCTGCCATGGCCCCTCCCACCTTCCCTGTGTGGTCAGTTAGCTGCCCCTGAACCCCTCCCACCTTACCTCCATGGTCTGTGTGTATGCCATCACAGTCTCACTGTTGCTCTTCATGGTGTGTCTTGCTTCTAGTGCCCATCCTGCCTGACCTCCATGGCTATCTTGCTGCTCCTGCCCTGCCCCCTTGCCCCCAGCCCTCTGTTTACATGTGCAGAGCCCTACTCCCTCCCTCCTGGCTTGTCTGTTCCATTGTAATGCCCCTGATCCATCCCTCCTGCCCTTTATGGTCTGTTATGCTGCAGCTTTCTCTCCTGTCTGTCCATTATGGTCCTGCCTCTTGCCCCTCTGTTCTCTGTTGTCCATGTGCATGGTCCTGTCCCCTCCCTCTTGCTTTCTATGGATTGTTGTGCTGCACTCCCGTCCCGCATGCCCTGTGTGGTGTATTGTGCTGCTGCAAACCCTGATGCCTGCCCTGCAGGGTCAGTTTGGTGCACCTCTCCATGTCCCTCCTGTCCTCTGTTATCCAAGTCCATGTCCCTACCCCATTTCCTTCCATGATCCAATGTACCATACTTGCGAACATTTTGAACTTGGTAAGAGGGAGATTTTGAAAAAAAACTGGGGTATTGATTTTCCCCTTTGAGTTACATTGAAAAAGAGGAGATTGTAGACAGGAGACAGATAAAATAAAGCCCATTTGAGCTTAAAAACATTGGACGTTTCCTGGCTGAATCGGGTCTGTTGGCATGTATGGTTGTACTACCATTGCCTCTTCCTTCTGCCCACAATGGTCTATTACATTGCCACAGCCTCTCTTGCAAATCCTGTATTGTTGGTTTGTTGCCCCTGACCCCCTTTCCACTGCCCTCCATAGTCTGTTGTGCTGCCACGGCCCTTCCTGCCTGCTCAGTGTGGTTAAATTGTTGCCTTTGCACCCTCCTACCTGCCTTCAATTTTCAGAGTCCGTGCCCCTGGCCTCTGCCTCTCAACAGTATCCTAATGAACAACTAGATTGCTAACATTCTATATTTATTACAAAAGTGTGGAACGCCTGACGTCATCTTGATGTAATCAAAACTGTAATACCTAGAGCATTTCCTTTAGAAATTACATATATGAGAGGGTCTTATTGGCATCAAAATTATGGTTAGTGCTCTAAAAGACTAAAATAAGGACATATTTTCTGAGTTTTCAAATAGCGAGAAAGCACTTTTAAATTATTTGTTACCTTTATGTTTTTTTATCCAGTTGACCACTTGATTAAATGATGCACTTAGGGGAGAGGATGTGGTGTTACTTCCAGAACTGCAGACTTTGCAACTGGGGAACCAGGTTGGAGTTCCTGCTTCAGCTCGACATTCTGTGATTCTGGTCAAATCACTTAGTCTCCCCATGTCTACAACCAAAATGAATTTGTTCTTGTGTGATGTAACCAATGCTCATGTAAAGCACTCCAATGCCTGACAAGTCTGCACTATATAACACTGCAAAAACACAAAATAATAAGTGTTTTGCACACTTCTGTCATTGGGCTATATTTGGGCTACATCTGGGTGATTTTGGGCTAAATTTGGGCTCTTTTGTCTCCGGTGGCCATCTTGGGAGATTTATTTGTTATGAAGTTTCCTAATTTCCTCATGTACTGCAGTCTCCTCAGTAGGAAATGCTTTCAGTTTTTTACTTTGATTCCATCATGAAGGTATTCAGATATGTGACACAATTCTGAATGTTAGCACTCTAGTTGCTCATTAGATCACTGTAGTAAAACTACTGTTCACCATGGAAGTCTGCTCCTGGTATTAAAAGTGCATGTTTCAGTCTGCATGTCAGAATTTTTTAATGAAATAGAAGAGGATTTGAGAAGTCACTCAAAATGTGCCCTCATTTTCTTTCTTCAGCATTAATCATAATTTCTATGGCAAAATGAACCCCCTCATTGTGTTCCTTTTTAAATTAAATGTTTTAAGTGTTACCAGTTTATTCCAATCAAGATGGCTTCAGGTGTGCCATACTTTTGTCATAATGAAGACAGTAAGTGCTCTAGTTGTTTTTAAGAACACTCTGGGACATTCTGTCATTGGGCTATACTTGGGCTACATCTGGGTGATATTTGGGCTACATTTGGGCTCTTTTGTCTCTGGTGGCCATCTTGGCAGACTTAATTGTTATGAAGTTTCCTAATTTCCTCATTTACTGCAGTCTCCTCAGTAGGAAATACTTTCAGTTTTTTACTTTGATTCCAAAGGCATTCAGATGTGTCACACATTTGCCATAAATTCAGAATGTTAGCACTCTTTTTGCTCATTAGATCACTGTAGTAAAGCTACTGCTCACCAGGGTAAACTGCTGCTGGCATTGAAAGTGCATGATTCAGTCTGCATGTCACAATTTTTGAATGAAATAGAAGAGGATTTGAGAAGTCACTCAAAATGTGCCCTAATTTTTCTTTCTGCAGCACTAATCATACTTTTTATGGAAACATGAACCCCCTCATTTTGTTCCTTTTTAAATTAAATGTTTTAAGAGTTACCACTTTAATCCAAGCAAGATGGCTTCAGGTGTGCCATACATTTATCATATGTAGGACTGTGAGCGCTCTAGTTGTTCTTTGGAACACTCTGGGAATCTGCAGTAGAACACAAAGGAATCAACTGACAGTCTATGCCCTTGTTGGATGTACATGTTTTACTGAGAATGTCAGACTTCATTCTCACATGACTGAGAAAGATAATGTGAATTTACAGAAAATAAGCTCTCAGTTTAGCTTATAGATCACCTTTCAAACCTCTGTGGGAAAAGCATGAGAAAATATTTTTCTCTCAATCATGATATCCCAGCAGAAGGCTTTTTCACATGGTGAAATCACCTTAGAACATACCACAATTCCTAAAATGAGTATGGTACCATCAACAAATGATTTATAATGTAACTAAAGTCTTAAAACCTTCTATTAACTGCAATGCTTTTTAATGAGGTGCTATCATGTATATTGGTCCCAAGATGGCTGCCAACACTTCCTGGATGAAGTGCTGACAGCCAATCAGATCTCAGGATGAGATGTGTGGTTAGGCTCCGCCCACATATATATATGATTTTACTTTTGATTTTCTCAGGAACTACTGAACAGATTGACACCAGACCTGCAAAAGGCACATCCCTGACCTGAGGACTACCTCTCTGCCACATTTCAAGTAATTCTGTTTAGCCGTTCGGGCTGTACCTTGGACTAAAGGTCCCTATGGAAAATTGCATGGGGAAAACGCGTTTTGGGACCCCCCTTTTTTCTCAGCCCCCGCTTGACGAATCCCCCCGAGACTTTCAGGGTAGGATTCGTCAACCGGCGCCAAAGTTATTCCAAATAGAATGTTGCGGATTTCCTATGGAAACACGGTCCTAACTATAACTATCTACTGGCGACCGCCAGTAGATAATATGTATATATATATATATATATATATATATATATATATATATATATATATATATATATATATATATATATGAGCTCTCTTCGCTCACACGTTTCTCCAGGGAAAACAAGAACGAACGTGGACCTCGTTGAGTAGTTCAAAGATATTTTATTCCTCCTTGCCTGCCATTACGCGTTTCAGCCGTCAAAGCGGCCTTGATCACATGACAATGTTCAGAGAGTTTTACTCGATATTTAAAGTGCTAGTGCTTAAAGAAACAACCCGTCACACATGGTTTGAATTAATAGACAAAGAGAACAGACTGAACAAGTTCCCCATTAATGTCGATCCACCAATACATTACATGTATTAGACATTTTTTAGTGTAAGATAAAATTAATACAGGTAAAATACCTCTTTTACACTAATCACATAGACCAGTAAAATCAATTGTTACAATTTTGAACATCGATAATAATTACTAATAGCTGTTTAATACCAAAAAAAGGGAAAATAACCTTTGTAAGGGTATTTTGATCGTTCTATGTCTACATCATGTGTGACTGTGTAAGAAAATAAATAAATAAATAATTAAATAAACTTGCCCTATACCAGTGTCTAATACCTCGTGAGTGCACCCCCGGATATTATTAATAATCGAATACCAATACCTTGGGCCTCAATACTATATATAGTGGAAAGGTGCAATGATAGATCATCATTGCAATAAATCCCGATATTTGCATAATGCAAATTTAATAATGGATGGAATAATAAAATCCGAAGGCGCTAAAAAAAGGGAGGAAAGTGCAAATAGTGCAAAGTTGGTTCAAGTGGACCTTTGATATGTGTACTGAAAAAGATGTGAACAGAGGAAAGTTAATACTTCTGCATAAGTTCTAATATTGATACTGCTGTTGGAGAGGGGGTTAAATGGTTACCACTATGATTCCCAAAGGGAATCAGGATAACTTAGCTAATGTTTACATTACCATATAATATCATGAGACTAAAAAACCATCAGAACAAACAATAGACACACAATAGATAAAAACTATATGTCTAAAATATTATTCTAAAAAGGTCTAAGCCACAATAAATACTCGGATACGATCAGTATAAATACTAAAAACAATAAGTCATCTTATAAATAAGCAAGGCCAAAAATACATGATTAACAATTCATAAATTCAGTTTTCAGATTAGATCTATTTTGCAAGTTTGGTAATAATTACAAATAAGTGTAAAGGTCCTCGGTTGCATTAAGCCCTCTAGGATGCTTGGAATCAAATTCCAATATATAGTGGGTTTCCAGACGTCTTAACTTGGCTTCCCTATCTCCTCTCCTTTTGGTGACAGGGATAGCCTCTATAGCAAAATATTTAAGATGGCTGGGGTCACTATAATGAGTGGCTTGGAAGTGTCTTGCCACTGGGTAATTTTGATCTTTATTAATGATCGCTCGTATATGCTGTAGTATTCTCTTATGTGCAGCTAGTTTTGTGCTCCCTATATACTTTATATGGCAACTGCATTCCAAAACATACACCACATATTCAGTTTTACACGTTAAGTGTTGCTTAATCTCCCGGATCTTAGGTGAGAAAGCTGTAGTGTATGTTTTGACGTTGTTTCCAAATTTACAAGCTTTACAAGTGGAACACTTAATGAAACCTTTTCTGGCAGTGAGCCACATATCTTTACGACTCACATCTTGGCTGTTACTTGTTAATCTATTACCCAAACTTTTTGTTTTTCTGAAAGTGATGGAAGGATTGGTAAGCATGTGACTTCCTATCATATATATATATATATATATATATATATATATATATATATATATATATATATATATATATATATATATATATATATATATATATATATATATATATATATATATATATATATATATATATATATATATATATATATAAATAAAGACATTTCCAAAGCACATGTTGTGAAAAGGAGGACTATTTATTCTACCACAGCACTTGTTTCATAGTCTGATGTGTTTCGGCTTAATAGCCTGAATCAGAGACAAACAATTGCAGCTTTGTTAAAGTCTCAAAATCCCATAATGCACCAACAGGGTAAGTACCAATCCAGGCAAAGTGCATACAATGTTTATTAGGTGCATAAGTTCTTAAATATATATACACATTTATCTACATTTAAAAAAATATTGGACACTTCAAACACATTCTGAATACAATGAGATCAATGCTACATATTTCAAAGTGGACCTGTTGTAACTCCCCAGGATTATTCAGTGTAGATAACAAAGACAGCTATTGGAGTGGGCTTCTGAATGTATGTAAAAATATGATGGAGACGTCATCACATGACACTACAAGTAGAAATTAGAGTTAATCATATGGAAACCATGAGCGTGAAATCAGTCATCAAAATTCTGTCAAACTCCAATTTATTCAAGAGTTACTTTTTCACTGAAAACAGAAAAGTATATGTGCACTATTCAGCAATGTGGGTGTATCCTCTGCTTGGAAAATACAAGAGCAAAACGCCTGTAAGATAAATATTGTTCAGAATGTCATAATAGGTAAGGACCATCGGTTTGCCCTGTGGACTCTGATCGATGCTGAACCGTGAATCAGAAGGTTCAGGCTACTTGCTTCCATATGCAATGAGGATCAGGCTGAAGGGGGTTGAGCAACACTTGATATTCCAGCCTAACCCTCCTCCAGTAAATACTATCTACGAATAAGTTCTGAGTGTAAGGAATGTAGACTCACACATCTGCAAGAAGCAATTACTTTCTCATAGAAGTGTGAAGTCATGCTTCTGCATTTGGACTAAAGTTCATACGCCATTCACCCACAAATATAAAATAAATGTGATGTTCTCCCACATAAAAAGAACAGTATGATCAGGAATAGTGTAGGAAAATGCCTGTTTATGACATGGTTAGCCCCCAAGTTTTGCTTGATGCCAGATATGATATCGAACTGTAAGTGCACTGGGTCCCTGCTAACCAGGTTCCCAGTCCCAGATCTCTTTACCTAAACTGTACCATGATTGGCATAAATTCAGCCACTCTTGTAATCCCCTAGTAAATGGTCCACCTGGTACAAAAGGCATGGGCACTGTAGAGGTTCCATTGGGACTGCAGCACAAATGCACCACCCCAGAGACCCCTAACTAAGACCATGCACACTGCCATTGCAGGCTACGTGTTGTGGTGAAGAGTAAACAGAAGATTCAACATGGCATACAGCCCTGTGTGCAATGCCCTCACAGACTGTGTGATATATAGGTAAATCACCTCTACTGCAGGCCCTACAGCCCTAAGGCAAAGTGCACTATATCCCATGTGTGGATATATTTGAAAAAGCAGATAGGACCATGCAATATAAAAGACATTCTTGGATATTGTAACTGCACAGGGAAGCAATGAAGAGTACATGGGCTGGATACTTGTGATTACAAGTTTCCTAGCTCCATGATGGCTTCACTGTACCCTGATATGATTGGTAGAAAATCATCTTGTCTTAATAAAGCCTCACTGATGCCAGTGTGGGATTTATTTATTCATGCAGGAAGGAGACACTTTAGAGGCTCCACTGAAAAACATTCCAACCACTGGTGTGGTCTCTGACTAGTCATAGCCAGCCTGCCACCACCAGACATGTTTTTCACCTCATGGGGTGAGAACCAATGCTCTACAAGGCCAGAAACAAATCCTGCTCCGGGTGGAGGTGCTTCATACCACCTCCAGCCCGGAATGGCCTTTCAGAGAGGGAAGCTTCAAAGGCAGTGCTGCCTTTGATGTTCAGCCCAGAGTTTCTCAGATAGTAGGGTATGCAAACCCCCGTCCTCCTCCACATTTGGCGGGAAAATTAGTTAGATGAGGAGGAGTGTCAACATTCAGCCAGCACCAACCCTAAGGTGTGCAGGCAATGTGAACCCCTCTCCTGAAAATCAACTATCTTGAAACAACCTACCAAGGCTAGGGTAGTGCCTCTTTGCACAGGAAGTGGTCACTTAGAGGCTGAAGGCACCCAAAAGGTAGGTAGCCCATTGGCTACTGCCTGCCTCCACCTGTAACCCCCATACATTTAGTACTTAGGTGTCATCCCTAGACCTTGATCCTAGATTTGATGGACGAAAAGAAAAAAAGGACAAAGAAGACTCACTGCCCGAGAACTGAAGTCCTGCTGCAGAAGAAATTTACGCCAAACCCTGCCTGCTGCCTCTAGATATTGACAATTGTGGTGTGCCTTGTTGTCCTGAACCTGTGAAGACTCCAAGAACTCCAGAGCTCCTCCAGCCTTTGACAAATTGCCAAGTACCTCCCTTGAAGTGAAGGTGTAACTCCCCTGCACACTGGTTTGTTGACGTGCTGCTCCCCGATGACTTCAACGCAGGACCCACTCCAAAAGACGAACACCAGCTTTGGAGGGTCAAATCTGTCTCCCACCATCTTTGGAGACACCAGTACCTATGGGGCCACACCATAGAAATACCCTTGGTACATGATGCCTAACCGCAAACAGCAAGAAAAAGAGACCGTGTCGGACTCCAATGATACCGGAAGGAAGCATCCATCGAGGGACATAGAGACCCCTGAGACCCACATCATGAGGGGTCTAGTTGTTCCAAAATTGCCATTCCAAGTTGCTTGTTTGACTTCTCAACTCATGACGGCTGGCTGACCTATCGGCTCTGCACCCCTCCCCACTGGTCCAGTAACCATGAACCAGCCACAGTCCCGGGGGTCCTGCGACCATTTGCGAGTCCTCCTTCCCATGGGAAGTCCTCTTATGCAGTGTCTTTCCAGGTGGCCCTCTTCATCATAGAGCACCAGCTACCCTCCCCTTTGGCACCCTGCTCCCGGCCGAATCCGGAATGCTCCCGATCTTCTGCTGCTGATACTTTATATCTGATCTTGCTATCGACCTAAAACAAGAAGGTGAACTGACTGCATAAAAGCATTGCCTGATTTTATATGCATTTTTCTGCTTTTCTATGGTACTTACTATCAATAGAAGTCATTAGTCTTAAAAAATACATCTAACTCAATATTATTTTTATAAATTGTTCTCCGATGTATTCCTGGGTGTGTGCCTCATTTATTTCCTTTGTAAGTACAACCAGCGCTTAGCACTACCCTTTGATAAGCCTAACTGCTTGCCCACATTACTACAAAAAGAGCATTAGTAGTATCTACTTTATTCTCTGTTTACCAGTAAGGGATCCACTGCACTCTCTGCACAGAGTACTTTATTTTAGTACACTATATAGAGAGCCAGCTTCCTACAAATAGTTATCCTTGCATATTTGAATTAATATGTTATTTGTATGATTGTATTCCATATCTCAGGATTAGCAGTTTTGCTCTATCAAACAAACGTTTCCTCTTCAGATTGACGAAAAATGCTGACATGTATCATTTTTACGCATGAATAAAGCTGCTTTATATAAATAATGGATACATTGATAGCAGCATAAAGACAGGAGAAAAAGAGACGGTGTAACCTAGTACCAGAGTCTACGAACCCTGTAGAAGCATTAGTGTTTTTTTTAAAGTGTGCCTTTAGGTTGGTTCATTTTTTACCCCCCCCCCCCACCAAAGCTGCAATGTAAGGATATGATGCTATTGCCCATTTATGCCTCTTTGAAATATTTTCTTCTGGACTTCTGGCACAGTGCCCGAGTCCTGCAATGGCAGCCACAACATCTGTTTACAAGTTGCAGCCAATCAATCAGAGAACTTTAGGCCTGCAGACTGGCTTTGGGTTTTTAAATGATGGGTTAAAAACCTCTTAACAGATTTCAATATTTTTTATGGACTACAGGTTCAGATATCTCAGTTTTTTAATCCTTTGAAGACCACTCAAGTTTTAATTCAACCATTATCTTTTTGAAAAACTACTCAACAGACTTACACCAAACTAAATAAACTAATCAAAGTCACTTTTTGTCTTCATGCTAATTGTAATATAATTCCTTCAAACTTTTCTCTGTATCATAAAGCTATGAAAACTTTGGTAGATGAAATTAATACGTTTTCCTTTTCACCTCCCCTTTTTTGGCCCTCAGTTGACAGATCTGCACAAAACTGTTGGCTCTCCAATACTAGTGCTTCAGGAAATACTCAAGACACCGCTCACATGGAGAAGAAAATGGGACAATCAATTCTACAGTCATTCACGACAAACTCTTCTACGGCTATATAACTAATGTGCTGTAATTGCCAACACAAGGCAAGAATTAGTCAAGGATCCAGCAGCACCTTTCTAGATTCTTTTGCTTTCGTACTAGTTTGTACCTGACTTTGTTGTTGTATTTGTGGTGTATTGTTCTCTCCTTGATTTACTTGGTTTCCTGTGCCAATATCGTCCTGACTTTCATCCTGTGAATTTCCCTTCCTACTAGTAGTTCACAGCTTCACTGGTGCTGCAGAGTTCTCTTCTCCATTCAGTTCCTGGGCACGCTTTGTGGTTTAACTGGTGTTTAATCACAGTTTAACTCCTCAACTAACCTGTTAAAGTCAAATTTGTTATCAGTGATTCTTTTCAGAGTATGAACTGAGACTTACTGTCTCATGTACCTCTGTTGACCAATAGGTTGTGCTTTCCTGCTGTGATTGTGTTCTATACTGTACCCCTGCGAGTCTAGTCCAGGTTTTCACTCTCTTTCTTCTACCCCTTTTTCACTGGAGTTTTGCTTCCCTTCACTTTACTGGAGCCTTTGCAGGTAGAGAGGGAACCTTCAAAGGTAGAAGGTGGGATTTTCCTTGCTTTCAGTGTATTTGCTAAATCAAAAGATCATGACAGATTGGCAGACCATAATATGGATATGGGGATAATCCAAAGCAGGCTATGACACAAACGATAAATAAGATACAAGTTGAACTTGAAGTTGCTCAGAAGGAGTTTTCATCCCTGTTAGAAGGGGTTATTCAAATAATAGGGACCATACTCCCAAATAATTCCAGAGATCATAATATGGCAACTACCACACCTACTAGTGCTGCTGATACCAAAGACACTAACATGATTAACACAATGTCAGGGGTTTGTTTTCATCCTTTGTTGGCTGCCACAGGATTGGTGCCAACTGAAAGATTTTCAGGAGAGGAGTTCCGCAGCATTTTCAATTTGGTATGGGACAGTACATTTTTTTGCTAAGCGCAGTCCTTTTTGAAGGATCATATGAAGTTCCCATTTTTCTCTCATATCTCAGTAAAGATGATTTTCCAGAGGTCTCAAGAAAGACTTTGATACCACAAGATGTACACCATCAAACACCTATAAACTATGTCAAAGATTCTTCTTGATTAAAATGGTATCCTAATCATTTAGGAAACATCTCAGTAACTTTAACAGCAGAAAAAAAGGAGACAAGACACTGACAAGGATGTGGTCTCTTTGTGGGTTAGTGGAAAATTTAGGGGTTATTCACATAATAGGGACCATACTTTCAAATAATTCCAGAGATCATAATATGGCAACTACCACACCTACTAGTGCTGCTGATACCCAAGACACTAATATGATAACACCATGTCAGGAGTTTGTTTTCATCCTTTGTTGGCTGCCACAGGATTGGTGCCAACTGAAAGATTTTCAGGAGAGGAGTTCTGCAGCACTTTCAATTGTGTATGGGACAGTACATGTTTTTGCTAAGTGCAATCATTTTTGAAGGATCATATGAAGGTCCAATTTTTCTCTCACACCTTAGTAAAGATAATTTTACGGTGGTCTCAAGAAAGACTTTGATACCCCAAGATGTACACCATCAAACCCCTAAAGACTATGTTAAAGATTCTTCTTGATTAAAAGAGTATCCTAAGCATTTAGGAAACATCTCAGTAACTTTAACAGCAGAAGAAAAGGAGACAATACACTGACAAGGATGTGGTCTCTTTGTGGGTTAGTGGAAAATTTAGTAAAAGACTGCCCTCAACTGTCCAGCTAAGAGGTTCGATCCAGAGATGGAAACTTTTAGATAGGCCAATTTTCAACTCTCCATGCATTCCTTGAATCTAATGCAATTACATTTTTCAAGGGTCCACATTGTTTATTTTATCATTTTGTGCTTGTGAAATATTATTGTCAGCCTGTGCTTGGTACAGCAATAGGGGGCCACAGATACTTTTAGGCCTAGGAGTTGGTGGTTGTAGCGTGGCATACATTTCACTTCTATCATTCTTTTAACAAGTCTTCCTTCAATTTTAAGTGCATTCTTCCTACACCAGTTGGTAGTTATCAATTCAATTCGAAATCACTTTGTTCAAATGTAATAATATCCATAAAATAGTGCTAAAAAGATAATTCATTCATAATAAAACATTGCATTCTCTTATTCATTACATTTATAGTAGTCTGAAAGAAATGCACATAAGCAAATTATATTCAGTTCAGTGATTGAGTTGAAAGTTACTTTTAATGTCCATGTCTTGGCTTTAGGTAGAGACACCACTAAAAAAGGCAGAACATGCCATGCATTAATACCTATTATGTTTTATAATACAATAAAAGGTCTACCAAGTAAAAGACTATTAATAAAACTAATAAATAATAATAATAATGGTTATAAGCTTTAGAGTGATCTCATATTGTTAAATAGTATTCTTCATTGTACACCTCATTTGTTAGAGCTTCTAAATGTTAAAGTGTTTTCCTTCTAACAAAAGCAGATGCACTGAATGAGGAGACAGGCAAACAGATGTTCAAATGTATTTGTCTAGATAGATATTTAAAATCGTCCAGAAAATGAATGTATTTACCAATTTTAAATATGGGTCTTAAGTATTGTCTTCTCAGGTCCTTGTAGAATTTACAAAACAGGATCAAATGCATTGTGCTTTGATCGGAAATGCCATCATATGAGCATCTAGATGATATCTGTTCCCTAGGTCCTCATTTTTGAAAAAGCAACCCTTAAATGCAGTGTTCCTAAAAGTAATCTAGTGAGGTAGAATCTGTGTTGTGTATTCTGTATGATTACAAGGTAGTTTTTGCAGATCATCTTGTACCGGCCCTGTGAGTTATCTACGCACTGTAGATATACTGATCGCACAAATGTCTCTTTCTCCCTCACTCTTTTCTCTTAATATTATTTTTACCTCAGACCTACTACATCGTAAAATAATGGCATTATCCTTAGCTCCAATGTTCTTATCCACTTTTCTGAGGTGGCTGTCTGTATTAATCAGCCATCTTATCTTCTTCCCAGCATCTAGGGATAGGCAATCCAGTATTATTTCTTTTGTGAACTTTGTCCCAGTTTTCCTCCATATATTGTGCCAAAATAAGACAGGGCTGGCGTATAAATCTTGAAAAGAACTGCTACTTCCTTATTTATGATAAAGGATGAGCTAGACTTTGGTACAGCAGCAATCGTTCTAAGAACAGGTTGTCTTGGGTTGTAAAGAGGCACAGTTTACCCATACCCCCAGTACAGCCCATAGATAATGCTCAATTGGCATTTACTTTTATATAGTGTCAGTATTTCCCCAGTTGGTTTATGACTGATTGTGGCCGCAAATCTAAAAATAGATTCTGTGGCTCCCAAAACTTTCATTCTACTAGTATTCAATTGGGTTTACATTAGGGGTGGGCGGAATTTGCGGAATTAACCTTCGCAAATTATCGCGAGAATGTTTAAAATTATCGCAAACAAGCAGAAATATCGCGAAGATGCGAAAGTTTTTTTCCGGCATGTTCGCGAGATTTTCTGCATGGTTGCGGGTCGCCAACTTACCCATGTGGTTGCTTGCGGGCGCGGCCATCTTGTTTTGAGTTGTTCTCGCGGTGCATGATCGCGAGAAGAAAGACGTGATCGCGCGACGCATGACGTCACTGCGGGCGCGAACTGTCGCGAGACAGCGCAAATGGCTAAAAACAATACAACATCTCATGGAGAACGCGACCGGATCAAGAAAACTTGTCGGCGAACGCAGGGATTCAGGTAAGGCGATCGCGCGCGCGCAAGAATGTATCATTTTACAGCGCGAGCAAGAAACAAATTATCGCCAAGCTGCGGAAACCGGAATTTTTGACATTTTCGCGCTCTCCGCGGAACGCAAAAATGTCAAATTATCGCAATTTCCGCGAACGGAACGAAATTTTTGCCCAGGCCTAGTTTACATAACACAAGAAAAAAGGAGGGAGGGTCCAAGGGAAACAGTTTAGTGACCTGCAAGGAAAAAATCCACTTTAAAGTACACCCGTAACACAACAAAAATCCTTGGGACTATACTGGCGCAAAAAGTGCCTGTGAATTGACGTAGTGGTGTCTCGCGCTATCTCTAGTTGGGAGAGATCCCTGGGGCAGATTCTGCTGATCTGCCAATTTGCGACTGCAAAAAACAATGATGCATGTGGCCTAAGTGAAGAAGAACCACACAAAGTATTCTTAAAATATATATTTATTATAGAAAACTCTCTAACACCTTTAGATATCTCCTGCACGGAGATAAACACAATTGTAGACAGAAAGGATTTGGCATCTTCTCTGGGTATCATATTAGACAAAAATCGGAACATGCAGAAGCACATCAGCTCCCTTACCAAAGGAGCAAACTACCAATTACTAAGGAAACTCAAACCCTATCTCCCTGCTCATGACCTAAAGGTTGCTGTGCAAGCATTAGTGATCTCTAAGCTGGACTATGGTAGTGCAATGCTTTACGGCTTGCCCAGAGTAAAGACGGCTCCTCTTATGGTTGCCCTCAATTCTTCTGCTAGGCTCATAACTGGCACTAAACAATTCAACTGTATTTCTCCGGACTTGCTGGCCCTGAATTGACTTCTATATGAAGATCTGATACAGTTAAAAATTGCATGCATGGCACACAAAGCCATCCACTTCAAGGCCCCGCTGTACCTCGCACAGAAACTGGAGCTCTCATGTGGTTCAAGGGCCTCCAGAAGTGCCAGCACCCTTTTGATGAAACCACAAAAATTCAAGAAAAGAAAGACCTACAAACGAGCCTTCTCAGGTATGGCTCCAAGGATGTGGAACTCCCTTCCCCCCAAAGTCAGGGTGAACCCTTCCACGGTCCTCTTCAAAAAAGAAGTCAAAAGGCTCCGGATGAAGACATTTTTGCCTCAGTCTGGCCTCTCCATCTGATTCTGGGGCCAGAGCAGTTGATTTGTGGCCCAGCTGCCTGGATCACAAGAATGTTCCGACATTTTTAGACTGTGAATTTGTCGTTTTTGTTGATTCTGTTCTGTTTGCTTGTACCTTTCTTGATGCATAACCTGTAAAGTGCTCTGATACCTTCGGTCATCATGTTCATGCTATATAAAGCTTTCAAAATAAATTAATAAATAAACAATACTTAGAAATACAGTAAATAGCATAAAATTCACAGTGGACCCCATGGGGGGACCAAACCATATACAAAGAAAGTGGTATAAGAACAATGACTCGGGTCAAGACAGTGTCAAGAGGATATAGAAGTGCTGGGGAACCAATGAACCACCCAAGGTGAGTAGATAGGGACCCCACAGAGAGCCTGTGCATTGTGGGAACACAATGGGTGCTCCATACAACTCTTTGTGTAAGTCGCAGTTGGAATTTTAAAGATTAAGGACCCTTCCCAGTGGACCCTAAAGAAACCCAGTGGAAGACAGAAGGTTGGCGAGTCACCCCACCCATGGATACCCTAGTACCCATCTTACCTACACCAGGGCAGCCGGGTGCATAGGTGTGAAGTGGTGTCAGAAACCACCGTCAACCGCAATGGAGGACTTCAGGAAAGTGTTGCTGCTGAAGAAGGAAAAAGCGCCCTGTAGAATCCGAGGATGGATTCTAGATGAGAGGTACCTGCAAGCAGAGGGGACAGAGTCTAAGTCACTCAGGAGTGACCAGGAGACTTGGAAGACGAATGCCCTCCAACGTCTGGTGTTGCAGAATGGATGACGATGAACTTGACTCTGCAGCTGTGAGGACCAGGTGATGCTGAGGAAGACCAGGAGCCATGAACAAGCTGTCCCATGAAGGATGTCAAGTGCTGAGGGGTCAGTGTCCGGCAGGAGCACCAACAACCCCTGGCAAATGCAACCAATGCAGAATTGAAGAAGGAGCAACGTCAGGACCAGCAAGGTCCAGGGGACTCACCTCAAGCAGGGGAGTCACAGCAGGCCCCAAGCAATCAAAGGTGCCAAAAACAAACAAAGGTGATCCTCAAACGGACCCACAGGCCGGAGGCACTGGAATCGTGAGAGGACCTCAAGCAGCTCACCAAAAGTTGCAGGTCACGATGCACACGATGTGGTGTGGATGAAGATTCTGGTCACTGGCGGTTCTCGAGGTTGGGGCTATTTAGAGCCACAAGATCTTCTTGGAAGGAAGCCAACAAGCCTTTGCAACTGTAAGTTGATGCTGTTCACAGGGGCTCAGTTGTTGCAACCCCCACGAGGGATGCTGGCCTCAAACTTGGTGAGGTGGCAGAGCAGGCCTTGGGAGCTGTGAAAAACTACCACCCATGCTACAGAACCTTGCGGAGTCTGGAGGAGCTCAGGATCTGCAGACCGGTCGACTTAGTTGCAGTGCATGTGAATGCAGGGAGTGACTCCTTCACTCCAAGGAAGAGTTCTTCAGGTGTCTTTGATGCCCATAGGCTTTGGAAGGTTTCTGTATGGTGCACAGGCACAGACAATGCAGCAGACTGGAAGGGAGGCAAAGTTGAGCCCAAACAAAGTCGAACAAAGTCCGGAGGGCCCAGAGGGCAGAAGTAGATGTGGTGTCTGATCTGAATCTTATTCCAAGACTAATCCAAGGACCCACCCACGGGTAAGCCCTTAACTACCCTCAGGAAAAGGTTGGGATGATTCAGTGGACCCTCCCAGGGGAGGGGCTGGACGGGGTGGAGGTTACTACTATGTCTTTTGTCCATTTTTGCGCCAGAGCTGGAGCCAACAGCTCCCAGAGCTGGTTTGAACTGGACTAGGCATGGGGACACCAAATGTGCCCCACATGCAGACTGAGTGGTGCTGACAAGGGCACCCACCCTGCCCCAATACTAGGGCCTGGGCGTAGTTCGCGAAGTAGCACTTCGCGAAGCTACGCAAAGTGAAGTTCGCACTACGCTAGCTACGCGTAGCACTTCGCGAACTGCATAGTACCTTGTTCGCACTGTGCCAGATGTCATTTTCAATGATTGCACAGTGCGGACAAGCAACCGGCACTGTGCAATCATTGAAAATGGCATCTTGCACAGTGCGAGCAGCTGTAGTTTTCTGCTGCTCGAGTAGATTTTTACTCGAGCTTCAGCTTTCTCAACGCGAACTGGTAGTTTCTCAACGCGAGCGGTCGCGAGCATACGCGACCACTCTCAATGAGAAACCTGACCTCCTCGCGTTGGGAATCTCGCCGGGAGGTTTATTTTCCATGCTCGCGATCGCCAACTTGCAGTTGCTGATCGCGAACAAGGAAAAAGTCTCGCCGGGATGTCATTTTGCTTGCTCGCGGTCGCCAACTTGACGTTGAGGACCGCGAACAAGCAAAAAATGACCGCAGCACTACGCAACACTACACTACTCGTGTTCGCACTGTGCTACGTGCAGTTCGCGTAGTGCGAAGTAGCGCGAACTTCGCAAACTACGCGAGCGTAGCGTAGTGCTTTGCCCAGGCTTACCCAATACACTAAATCCTGTCTGGGAGGTAGTCACATCTCTCTGTGACAGGATGCTTATTGCTCTGCCTTCCCCTGCTTGAGCTTGGCTCAGCAGCATGAGGTCAGAATCATGTCTTTGGTCAGCAGCAACCATGTTGTGCTATCCAGGTCAAGAAGGCTGGTACCGGGAACACTGAGAGCCTAACGGAGGGCTCTTCCAGTGCTTGGAATCATATCTCCTACACTGTTTATGGTGTTGGGGCATAATTCCAACATGTTTGATACCAAGTATGATAGGTTTAGTTGCAGCCAGTTTCGAGATCACCATTGCATAATTACAGGGTGCCCCTCTATATAGTATATGGATGATTCACTGACAACCCAGGAGAATGGGCTCCATAGCCTGTAGGTGCACCCTCTCACTTAGAACCAAGCACCCTGCCTTCAGGATTGTAAAGGCCTGCTATAGGGGTAACTTATATGTTTGAAGTGCTGTGACCCTAGATATAGGAAACCTATATCTTGGGTAAGTGGTATTAGCACCAACTTACACAGGCTGCAATGGCAGGCCTGCGCCTCCATTTTGAATGGTCTCCCATGGGTAGCATAATGAATGCTTCAGCCCATGGGGGACCTCTGGGGTACATATGCCCTGGGTACTTTAGTACCATACACTATGGAGTGACAAGGGTACCCCAGTATCCAATCTGGGATGTACCTAAGTACTAACCACAACAATTTAAGGGAGAAAGCAGAGAGACTGGGGTCCTGATTAGCAGGATCCCAGTCAGACTAGTCAAAAACAGCTTAGCACCACGCAAAAACTGGGGGTAACCATGCATAAGGATCCTACCTTCCTACAGTCATATTCAATATGAATGATTCTTTTTAGAGATATTCATTGTTTATGACCTCATACTTACTGTCTCATCTCCCTCTGTGGACACATAAGGTGGTCTTCACTCCTGCGGTTTTGAAACTGTACATACCAAACAATAGCCTTGCATGTCCAGTCCAGATCTTTCACCAAACAAGGTGCTGGAGCAAGTGTTTTCTCTCTTTTGTTCCCTCCCCTATCCTCTTTCTCCCCACAGCTGAAGCTATCTTCACTCTTGTGGAGTCTTTACAGGAAGTGAGCTAACCTTTGGAAGGAGAAGGTGTGACTGGCCTTGCTCTCCAGTATTTTTCTAAATCCAAGTGAAGTGACAGAAATTAAAATTGGTCATCTCCCATGGCCAGGGAGCATTACTTATATGTTACTGTCCCTCAATGGCATGGTTTTCATGATGGTGACAGGCAGTAAAAAGATTTAGACATGTCTGGCCATCTATATTGGGTGGGCGGACATGTAACCATTTCTCCGAGGGCCCTTATTGCTTCATGCTGTCAGAGAGATTTGGCTATGACGGTGACAGAGTTGTCACTGCCATAGCCAAACTGAAGGTTTCAATGCATCTAAATTGGGCGGGCAGACCTTCATGTTGGCAATGTGTTTGGAGTATATATAATGCCAACATATAAATCAGCCTAAATGTAAAAAAAGCTAAATATTTGACCAGGATGAACCTGGTGGATGTACCCGACCCACACTTCGTTACGGTCAGCCTCAAATCTATCCTGGGTCCCGGTCTATCCTGATCATTGACTATGCATAGCGTCTAGTGCTTTTTGAAGCTATTTTTATTAAAAAACAAATCCTTTCTATTATTCCTTACTAGATTATTGTCATTTTGGTATCATTTTTCTTCTTACATTGTTTTCATCACATTGTGTTCCATTTTTCTAATTTACTTTAGGATTTTTGTTGTTTTGACTTTATTACTGTTTTGGTACTGCATAACTAGTTTACTTGTTGCACTAATTTATGCCTGTCTTCTGTGTGCCACAGCTACAAGTGGGGTCAGTTTGCCATAATTTAGCAACTTGAGAGGGCCATCTGACAGGAGTTGTGATTATTGAAAGAATAACAACACTCTTGTCCAATTATAACTGCAGACCTACAAGGTTCACCTATTTCTCCAGCAAGGTTATCAATTCACTGAACTTCATTAACAGCTTGTGGAGCAGATTAGAAAATGAACAAAAGAGAAAGACTGGTATTTACATAAAAAAGTGAGCTTTGGGTGTATTCAATTGAAACACCTTGATAATTAGACCTTGCAAAAAACACAAAAAGCACATTTAAAAGAAGATCAACATCTCAAGAATTGTTCCCATGTCTAAGTAAATTGCACAGATGATCAGATAAACTGTTATTGAAATGTTTCATGCATAATTATCGGAGACCACTAGCAATATTAAGAAAGCAAAACATGTTTTTTTAATGGAAACTCTGGCTTAACCATCATATAAATATATATCCTTGGGGGAATACTTACAAGCCCCTTTATGTTGCTCTTGCACAATGCAATGTGGTGCACGAGTACCGAAAATGAAATAATGAGATTTATGAAGCCACGCCAGGCTACCTTGCGTGACCCTGAGTTGCTTCATGAATCTTGAGTAAGGCAATGCAGGTCAAATCGCTGCATTGCATTACTGTGCACCAGGGATGTCTTTCCATGGGCATTGCTTGGGTGTTCCCATGCAGCATCCATGGATTTTGACACATTCCCAGATTTATTGGAAGTGGGAGACCTAGGAATGCGCCTAAAACCTATGCCTCCCCAGGTGAGGCATAACAAGGAGAAATGTATTTATTTCTCCTCATTTTTCCTCTTTCTATTTGTTCTGCATTCTGCAGCACACATAGAAAGAGGAAACAACCTCAGAGGATTGTTTTTGTGCAGGAAGATGCCCCTTCCTGCACAAAAATAATCCTCCTTAGAATGCAGGCATCCTGGCACAAAGGTTCAAGGGCAGCCAAAAGGTCACCAACTCAATGCAAAAGACAGGAATGTGCCATATTGACCAAAATACTTTCCCTGTCACCCAGAGCAGCACAGCAAGGTCACTTGCTGCGTTGCATTACTTGGCCAGAAATATGGCCCCTTGTGTTTCAGCTTTGGTGGTAACATGGCGCACTTATGCTGGGTGGTGCCTGTTACAGTTGGATAACTGTCCTGCTATAAAGTTTCTTATTCTGTTGTCCTTCAACAGAAACCAACTGCACCCTATGAGGTGTCACAATGTATTACTTATTTAACTCTGTGGCGCAGTGAGAGTACTCTAATTTCCCCACTGTGTTTCAGCCTGTCACAGCCTTGATCACAGGATAATTGCAATATATACATTTCCCAAAAAAGTAAATCCACATCAGAGCCTTCCAGGTAAGTCGCAAAATGCTTTTCCCTACATGCAATTTCTATAGGGAATTTTTGACAGCGCTAAAGCCAAAGCAGCTGAACGGTATTACATCAAATTTGGAAGAAAGGTCCATTTCTACCCAATGCACTTGTGTTTTTGTGATTTGGTGTCAACCTGTTCAGTAGTTTTTGAGAAATTAGGGCTCAGAATTTAAATATATTTTGACTGCTGACTCCACAGAACATCCATGTGTGTCCTGGAGAGTGAGAAATCAAACAAGCATTGCCATTAATTGAGAGGACTTTTTCCCATTGGTCTCTTGCTCCCACAGGACTATGTAAAAAAATGTGTTGTTACCACGAGTGCGCCTAACAGCAAAGTCATTTTGGCAAAGCATTAAGGGGCATATTTACAAGCAGGCGATAAAAAATTATTGCCGCTTTTGCGGCCGTTTTCGGCCGAAAAGCGGCGATAATTTTATCGCCTAATTAGCAAGGCCACGCTAACGCGTTTAACCTTGCTTTAGCGCCAGGATTCCTAACGCCCAGCTTTGCATCTCTAATGAGATGCAAAATGGGCGTTCCTGACCTAACATGACAGGAGAAATGTCGCTAAGCGACATTTCTCCTATCATTAAGCCCCACGCTATGAAGCATAGCGTCAGGAAAAGTAGCGATAACCCCTGTTATCGCTACTTTCCTTACGCCTGCTTCAGGACTGACTTAGCCATGATATCCTATGGAAGGTGGATATCATGGCTAAATTTGTGAGTCCCTATCATCAAGCTAATGCCACATTGCGTGAGATTATCGCTGGGTTTCCAGCGATAATCTCACGTTAGGCAGTTAGCGTGAGGATTTTTATCGCTGAGGAGATAAGCGTTGCTAATAGCACGCTATCTCAGCGATAAAAATCCACGTTACCCGGCAACAATTATCCTCACGCTAAGAGCGCTGAGCGATAATTATCGCCGGGTGTTGCTGATATGCCCCTTATTTTTTTGATGTCAGTTCAAAAAATGTTTTTTGCACTGCAGGTTTTCTTATTTTTACAAATCCAAAGGTTCGGCTATACTTAAACTATATTCTGAGTTTTTTCCAGGGAAATCTTTAAACCCTGGGTAACTTTAGAATCCACAATATATAGGAAAATGTACAGCAAATTGGCCAAGATACCTTTTTGTGCACAAAACATCAGAAATGTTCTCAGCCCTGAGAGTGAAAAAGCCTCAGCAGCAAAGGGGATAATTTAATAAGAATAGAATAGAATTTGTAAAGGATAGGATAGGGTAGTATTTGTAAAGCGCACTTATAGCATTAGGTGCCACGGCGCTGAATGGACGGAGGCGAAGAGAGATGTCGATTAAGATAGGATAGAATAGTATCATTAGTATAATAAGATTCGAGACCCTTGTGATATTGAAATATAACTTAATTGGTCAAGGATTAAACTCAAGTCTAGTTAGGAGGTACAATGTAACTTTGATAAAAAATGACACAACAAAATATTCCAATAGAAAATACGTGGTTATTTATATTGTTATGGTATAACTGTATATAAGATAGAGTTGACCTTGTTACTTTCACGCTGATGTTTCAAATGCAGAAAACTGTTCCTTAAAGGTGATTGGGGCCTAAAAGCAGCCCAATAAGGTAAGAAAAAAGAGTTAAGATTTCTGATTAACTAAAAAAAAATTCTTCGGTACGGATTCCATGTTTATGTGCTTTAGAATGTGTGGTGCATTTTAGATAATTTTAAAATAAGAATTGTCTTTATCAAAATATTTTCATTGAAATGGACACCCTGTATTACAATTTTACATGACTGATAAAAGAGTATATAATATACCTGATTCCATACTCTCACATAACAATAATGAGCCTGATTCATAGAAGTAGCTTTAAACTATTGTGTAAGCTTATGTTTTTGGGATATTCACAAACTAGGAGTAATAGTAAGTTTACCAATACGAAGAATTTGCAGTCGAGGCAGAGACCTCTGCACATAAAAAGATAGGGAAGCTCTGTTTTTAATGCAGTCGGTGTTCCTTCAAAGAACCTGTGCTGTTTTAAAAAAAAGTGTCCTGTTTTAGAATGCATTGTGGTGAGCAAATAGTACTGCCCTGGCTATTGTCGGCTCTCCCAGAGATCACCCAACAGAACACTTTTCCCCCTTGTGAATCAGTTACCACCAGCACCTTTGAGTTTTGATAACTGATCGATGATTTGCGACCTCAACTGCAGATGAAAGTCATTGTTAAATATATTTGGTACTCACAACAAGAAGGGGCACCCCTTTCAATCTCCATCATAACTGAGATTCAGAATAGTTTGCAAAACCCATGCAGTGAGCTGGAATGGTTTATAAACTCAGAAAACGGGTTTAATAAATAGAGATAAATAGAATAGTTATTTTGTTGTCACTAACCCTGTGATTTTGAAAATCACAGGGTGTGCAATCGCACAATGGCGGTGTTCTTTAGGTCAAGTATTCTGGTTTTGAATAACGAGTTTGTAAAAAATCGAATAACACTCTATTCACTTTCTTCAGGCTGGTTTCCACTCCTTTGATGAGATTTTAGATGTAGAAAATAGAATAGGGCTATGCAGACACATTGTAAAACCTTAGGTGTAGCAGTTATTTCATCGCATAACTTGAAATTAATTTAGATTTTTTCTTAAACCAAAAGAACCCCTAACCAGGAGTTTTTCTTTGTTCATGGTAACGATCTGGTCAGGTATGGGCATTTTTTTAAAATAAGTTGTTTCTCTCCTACCCTTTATTCTATTTCTTCCTATTTTTTCTACATTGTGTCTTCTTCTTCTCCTTTTTTATTTCGATTTCTATCAATGTATCTTTGCATCTCATTTTTATTTGTATGCACAACTTGCTTTTTGTCCCTTGTGTTGAATCTGTTTCCACTTTTATTCATCAATTCTAATTATTTCTTCTTTTTCATTCTGTTTAGTTCATCTTCATACACTTTTGCTGCAATCGATGTTTGTACCTTTGTTATATTTATCAGTTTTTGTCTAATCTTTATTGACTCTTTGTCCTGGGGAAAGCTATGGATCAAATAAGAAGCTTTATATCAGAATAGCTGATCTTAATTAAAATACAGTCTCTTTAACACATTATATATTCTCTGCTAAACGTAAATCCTACTTCAAAAAAGAGAGCCTGCATAATAAAAATTTCTTAAACAGAAGCTATATCATAGTTCTGCAGTCAAGCTTGGCATGAGCACAGGATCTGGGAATTCATAGGGGCTCAGAAATAGAGATAGTCAATGCTTTTTAATATCTAACAATTCATTTTGAAAATCACCAGCTACATTAAAAAAAGGAACTTAAAAGCCCCTCCTCTACTAAGCATCACATAATACAAAGAGTGGCCCCATTCAAAGAATCACTAGAATATTAACTTTCAGCCCCACAAACCTACAGTGACATCATCACAAAGTGTGCAATCACTGGAAACCGCAGGCAGGAGTACAATGGCCTACAACTTTGAAACACACTCAAGGAATCATAAACTAAAAGATATACCTGGGTGTAATATATTTGGTTATTGGATGAGGGAGTAGAAACACCAATCAGGCAACAACCGTAATCCTTGTCAGGTTGAACCGGAAAAAGTCACTAAATTAACCTGAGATTACCCCTCTGGTAACCGGGCACAAAGTGTCCAGGCTTAACTTAAAGGCAAGGTGTAAAGTATTTATGAAGCACAGAACCAGTTTTAAAGTGAAAACACTACACAAGAAAAACCACAAAGCAGTTGAAAAATGTAGAGTACAGTTTAATAACTAAAATGATATCAGAATGAGAAAGACCCAACCAGTAGAGCCGGAGATATTGAATTTTAACATTTTAGGAAAAATAGTGCCTAAAAGCCCAACGCCCTAACTAAGGGTATCTGGTTGCATTGGAATGGGATAGTATTACAAGTTCAAGCTGAACACAATGGAGCACCAGCCAGTTGTTCTTCATGTGAGGTCTGCACGCGACTTTGCTTTGCAATGCTTTATGATGCTTCATGTCACTCTGTGTCCAATCCAATGAGGCTTTCAACTGTGTGGCAAGGGTTTACGGGGCTTTGTGTCACTCGCTGTCATTTCCAATAAAGCTTTTAACTTGTGTGGCGAGGAATTGCAGGGATTTACTTCACTTGGCAGTGGTTTATATGAAGTATTCAGATGGGTGGCAAGGCTGTGTATGGTTTTGTGTGCTCATCGTTGGTTCTGATAAATCTGTCAGCTTACCAGCAAGAGTTTGCAGGGCTTTGTGTTGCTTTGCACCAGATTTGATGTAACCTTCAGTTAGGTAAGGAGGAGTTCCCTCTGATGCCAGTCAAAGGTCCAGGACTTGGTGGGCACCTCTTTGAAATCAGGATTCACTCCAGCAGAGACCAGCAGCAGAGCTCAGGCAGGTCCAGTTGGTGGTCCAGGCAGGTCCAATTGCAGCAGGTCAGCTGGACGGTTACAGGGAAGTCTCTGAAGCTTCTTGTGTCCTTATATATCACACAGGAGGTTAGCCAACTGACCCTTGGACTCACACTGTGTAGACTGGGATAAAGACCAGCAAGTCCAGTCTTCCTTATCAGACAGCGGGCAGTCCTTCAAGAGGCAGATCAGACCCCTGGCATCAGGGCATTCCTTCTTTTGTAACTTCCATATGTTCAGGAGTGTTCTGATGAGTGGCTCTAGAGGTCCAATATTTGTATCTTGTGCCTTTCTTTGGGGGAATTCCCTCTCCTACATCTCATTCCGAAAGGTTGTTACCCTTCCCTTGTCAAGGCTCTAAACTGTATGGAGGTGACAAAAGCTAGCATAGGCCTGGTATCAGCTTCCTTTGTATGTGCAGGAGGCACAGCCCATTGAAGTGTAAGTGGAGCTGGGTACAGCCTCTTCCTAGTCATCTTGTCAGGATGGCCGAACCTGTTTACACATAAGCCCTCTTTGTGTATTACCAGTAAGGAGTACGCAAACCCCAGCAGAAGAACCATTCACAGTCATGTGATCCAGGATACTGGCAGAAGGCCAGGAAATACCAACTCAAGGCTGATTTGCATATGGATGGGTCCAAACCGGAATAGCAAGGTGAGAAAAATAAAACAATGGCTTTAGGCCCAGATCTCTGTACTGGAGGTAAATGTTTGACATTGTTCAGCATTCTGTCCATGAATTGTTCTATTTGCATTTGTCACCCTATGTTGGACAGTTATGCCCAGGCGTGGATCCCGTGATCTCCATGTCACTAGAGTCAAGCTATCCTGGCTGATAAGGGGTGATAACCCGAACCAGTCCCAGAGTACTTGTTTCCAATCAGGGGAGGACCAGGAATGGCAGTTTGGTCGGTACTGTTCCCATGGGGAGCAGGGTCAAGGCTGACTTTCATATGGATGGGTACCACCTGGAATGGCGTGGTGAGCAAAAACAATATGGATTTAGGTCCAGATCTTTGTACTGGGGTGAATGCTTGACATTGTTCAGAATTCTGTCCATCAATTGTTCTTTTTGCAGACCCATCAGTAGCATTTAATGTGTAGGTCCTGGGTACATGTTGTACAATTTACTAGCGACTTACAGGTAAAACATGTTTTACAATGTTCGAGGGAGAGAGCACAAGCACTTTAGCACTGATTAGCAGTGGTAAAGTCCACAGAGTCCTAAAGTCAACAAACACAAATTCAGCAACACAGGAGGAGTGAAGGCAAAAGGTCTTGGGGAATACTGAGGCCAGGTTGTCAGGTCTTACATCAGGTAAACAACAAGTTAACATTTTACAGATAACTTGGACGCATTTTTAAAGCTGTAGAATTTTGTCAGGAGAAACCCAGATTAAAGATATGCCCTGACAAAAAAAAGTCTCACAACATAAAAAAACAAAACATAAAAGTATTACCTTCACAACATCCAGAGACTGAAATGATCACTACTGGAGAAACCTTGATATTTAATTGCATATTTTCTCAAAGACCATTAGTTCCAGTAGTTCCAGAATCGAAAATTCCTTGGTAACATACGTTCATCCACGTGAGAAGTGATTCTCTCTGGGCTTGCAGCTGGGGACCTATATATCAATATGCCACGTGTTAGAATGGAGACTTAGCACTAGTATAGTATAAACTATCCATGGGTGTGTTTTAGTTCGGTGTGTGAACCACTATGGATAGTCTTCTCCCAAAATTGGTGCACTCAGTGTAGCCTAGTCTGTCTGATGATGAGTAACTGTTTATGAATGACTGGAAAATGAAAGACATGTGGAGGTGGGGCAGGGAAGTGGAGAGCTTGACTATTTAACGAGTGCACCTAGCTGGGTATAAAAATAGTCACAAACTTTTAAGTGACCTGTTGTTGCATGGGGCATTTGTCTTAAACCTGAAACTCTTGATTGAACAGATAAATCTGGTTTACAAAATGAAAAATCTGCTACACCAGGGCATTGAACTCCATTAATGCTTCTAAGCATAAAGGTATGTTTGCTCAATAGTTTAAACTCCCAACCCTAGTATCCCAAGCCTCCTACTACTGCTCTGACCTCCACCCCAAAAAAGTCTAAATCCTTCACTCTTCTATCCCTCCACTATCCTTTTCAATCAAAATAACAGACTAACATGTCCACTTCTCAAACTTCATATTTCACTATACTAATTCACCACTAATCCTTTATGGGTTCCAGAGCAGCGTGCTACATGCCGAAAAAAAGTGCTTTAACACCTCATCAGCGGTAGGAAGCACTATGAAATGTGAACCTTTTTTCGCTCTTTTATCCCTCCGCTACCCTTTGCTATCCAAATAACTTAATAACATAACCACCACTCAAATTACTTTCATATTTCTCTATACTAATTCACCACTAATCCTTTAATGGGTTATGGAGTAGCATGCTACTCGCCAAAAAAGCCCTTCAAAACCCCATCGAGGGTAACAAGCCCCATACAAATGCAAACATTTTTCCCTCTTCTTTCCCTCTGCTATCCTTCTGAATCCAAATAACTGACTAATATCCAACACTCAAATTACTTTCATATTTCACTATACTAATTTAACACAACTCCTTTATGGGTTCGGGAGTAGCGTGCTACTCACTGATAAAGCGCTTTGACACCTCATCAGGAGTAGTAAGCACTATATAAATGTAATTGCAATACAATACAAGTGCAACTTTCTCAAGTCAGCCTGCCTTCTGAGCTCTGTCCCTTTATACCACGTATAGCAAAACATCTGCCTATATTCAGCATTACCATTTCATCATGTTACTCCTTTAAATTCATTTTAATATAGTAGATCCTTTTATTCAGCTGTTTTATATGTGTTTAAGATATTCCATTGTATGTAGTGTTGTATAATATTTTTTATGATCCTTGCTCATGCATTACATTCTTTATTCTCTGGTGTATTCAGTTGTTGCTGCTTACATCCGCAGAACCTTACTAGAGTTGCTGTTGAACTTTGCACATACTAGTAAAGGTGATGTTTATCTAGTAAACATTTAGTTTACCCCTGTGGAGCTATCAAGTATTGGATGCTGTAGAAAATAAGGTACAGCATGCATGCCGAAACACTATTCTTTATCCTACAATGCATTAGGTATTTCACACAAACGCCTTCAGGGGAAAAAATATCTTATAAGGAAATCCCGTTTCTAAAATATTTTAGCAATTATTATTCAGAATTATGTCATCTTGAGTGAATATTTAGTATAGGGGGAGATTTATTTGATGACTGTTTGTCTTGTCAGTTTTTACATTGAAGGTGCACTCATGTAACTTTATCTGGGTTATTTAGCAAAATGACTTTGGGATTAGTGTCTGGGCTATGAAAAAGGCATGTGATGTATTGCTTTAAGGGAGGTTGAGGCAAAATGTTTCTCGTATCAACAACTGTTTTCTGGGGAAGATCACTGCAAGATAAATAGACGTTGCTGGAGCACTGTACCATGTTTAAGAAGAAGAGGAGAAAAGGTGTGGTGCCATTCCTAATCTCTCTCTCTCTCTTTCTCCTCCTCTCTCTCTCTATCTATCTCTTTCTCTCTGCCTCTCTCTTTTTCATGCTCTCTCCCTTAGTACTGTTTACTTCTGTAGTCAAAGCAAATTCCCTGAAAATCTTCGCATTAACTTTTAAAGCTTTATATTATGCACATATTTACAAGAAGAACTAACAACATATTATGTCACTTTGCTTGGAATTGCTGAATATATCATATGGATAATACATGAAGTAATTCCTGAATGCACTGCCTATCTTTGCATATAATGCTCTATTAATGAGCCATGTGAGAATTTTCCTTGTGCAATCGGTGGATGCTCTCTCAGAAGTGTGTATGAGAAAAATTCAGACAGAAGCTATCCATGTCATGTAAATAGAGTAGTGTAGGTCCAGCAATACCGCTCGTCATGGAATATAAATAGACTCAAAAATTGGGAGCCAAGGGAGCTTGGCCAGGGCATTGATCCAACCAGACATGCCTGGACCCACCTGCATAATGAACATTTCTTAAACAGAAACTCTATCGTAGTTCTGCAATCAAGCTTGGTATGAGCACAGGATCTTTGAACTAATAGGAGCTCAGAAATAGAGACCACGGGGAGGGGGCAAATAAGGGGCCCTGATACCTACAGAAAGGTTAAGAATGGGCACTTCTGCCCACTGAGGTGATGTTATGGGTTAATTTTTCACCATGCTGTCAACAAACCAAGCACAGTTGGGCAATGTGGAAAAATTCCAAGAGGACTGCCAGAAGCGTAGAAGAGGTGTTCTGCTAACCACTGGCCCCTCTGTGGTACTCTACCTGGAGTCAGGTGACTTTCCTGACATCCTAAGAATGTTGGGCTTCTGCAGTGACTCGGATAAGTGATTTCTTCAAATGCTTTTCCCCAGGAGTACAGCAGGGAGTGGATAAACCCCCAGTAAGTCCTCTTCTTTCTTCTGGGCACCCTGGGGAATGGAGGTGGGGGGCCGGAGGAATCAACCTCTCTGAGTGAGTCACTGGGCAATTTCTTCATCAAGACCTACAAAGGGCTAGGTTGGCCTGCTAGGACCCATGACATAGGGGCCCTTATCCTGATATCCTTTTTGGAGATCATCACCTTCTGCTGGGGGCATCCAGCCATTACCTTGTTGGTAGAGAGTGAGCGGCAGAGGGACTTGACACATTGTGTGAGGCTGATAATCTCAGAGAATATAGTGGGAAGCAATTATTAACAGTTGTGTGCACCTCCCCTCACCACTCCTGGCTGGAGAAACTGTAGAACACTGCCCACTTACAACAACTTTGTGTAATAGAGGCAGTTTTGTGGAGGAGCATTGAATGGAATGAAAGTCACCACCATACAACTTGGTATCTCTAGTCACAACATCCCAATAAGACAAACATACCAAGACCTTATGTATATGACAGGTTACATGGACAGAAGCAAGGCCAAAAACATGCTCTTGAGGTTGTGGTATCCCAGCCACATTGGACCCAGAGCATTAAAACCCCCATGCTAATGGTCAAGAACAAGCGTCTTCCAGCCCACCCAAGCCTGCCGTCCCCCCCAGATTAGACGAAGAAGTGACGTGCACAATGTCTTGAAAAAATGTTGGGAGAGAGGAATGGGTATGTTATTAAAAATATATAAAAAATGTGACAGCACCACCATCTTTGCAAGAGCGATTTGATCTGCGGGGGAGAGCGGGAGCCGAATCCATCTTCCAATTTGAATATCCAGCCACGTCGTAGCAGTGCCATAATTCTCACGGAGCACTCTATTCAGATCCCGATAAATCCAGACTCCCAAATACTTAACTGACTCTGTCGCCCACTCAAGGTGGAATTCCAGCTCATGCGGGAGCGTACATGTGGTCAAGGGTATCACCACCGACTTAGACCAGTTTATGGAGAGGCCGGAGAAGCGAGCAAACCGAATCTATTCCCGAAGAACTGGTGCCAGATAGTAGTGAGGATGCCGAATAAATAGCAGCATATCATCCGCATATAGCGCAATGATGAGCGGCTGATGATGCAGAGTGATAGCTGCATTTTTGTGGCATTACCGAATGATACAAGCCAGTGAGGGCAAATAGCAGTGGTGGGAGTGGGCACCCCTGCCTCGTGCCCCGGGTAATGGTAATCGAGTTTTAAGTGTGGCTTCCCACATGAACCCGCGCGGTGGGACATGCATAAAGCAGTTTGACCCAATTAACAAAAAAGGGAGAGAAGCCCATGCGCTGAAGAACGAAAAATAAATACCCCCATTCGATGGAATCGAATGCCTTGGCAGCGGCGAGCATGACCGCTGCCGCAGGCAAGTCAGGGGAGAGGGTATGGAACAGGGCAAACAGAGTGCAGAGATTGTGGGAGGTGGACTGCGCAGGTATGAAACCAGATTGGTCTGGTAAGACCAAACTCTGCATCAGCGGTTGTAGGCGAGTGGCCAATATTTTCGCTAAAATTTTGACGTCAGTATTAATGAGCGAGAGTGGTCTGCAGGAGTCACAATAAATAGGGGGTTTGTCCCTTTTTAGTAAAGTGATAATTAATGCTTCACGAAGAGATGGGGGACGGACACCTGAGTCATAGGTCTCCGCATACATTTCCAGCAAAAAGGGGATGAGCTCCTCAGCATAGGCCTTGTAAAATTCCGAAGGAAAGCCGTCTGGGCCGGGGGCCTTTTTATGAGGGAGAGAGGCTATGGCCACCCGGACATCCTCCTCCATGATGGGTCAACCCAAATAGTCCCTTTGCCCCTCCGATAACCATGCTATGGCCACCCACGACATGCATGCATCAAGAGCTGCCGTGTCCGTCGTGCCTCGAGAGGTATACAATGCCTCATATGTCTGTCTAAATTGTTCCGAGATATCTGCGACACTATAGTGATCGCAGTCTAATTTATCAGTGATCAAAGGAATGAGCCCCGTACCTCTTAGAGATATACCGCATCTCCTCATCCGCCAGTTTCACATGTTCAAGCAGGTACTCCTTGAAAGATGCAATGGTCTGCTCGCTAGGGGTACATTCGTAAGGCAATGATTAGATAATGTGTGTGGCAGACTCTCAGCTTCAGTTGCCCAGCCCGCCACACACTCGCTGATCAGCCAGTAATCAAGGCGAGACCAGCAGCCATGTACAGTAGAGATATGTGTGCCCTCGAGTGATTCTACGTGTCGGTGCCTCCATACATCTAGAAGCCCAAGTTCCCCCAACCCTGAATTAATCACATGGGCCGCACCCGGTGAATGACCCTCCCGACCACTAGACTTATCCTTGCTGGGATCCAGGTGCGTATTCTGGTCTTCCCCCCAAAAGAGCGCTGCGTCTGGCCGGCCTCGCAGCACCGCAAGAAGATTTCATAAAACACAGGGACACATACATTGGGACCGTAGCAATTTACAATAGTGACCAGTATACCTGCCAGCGTACCGTGCACCAAAGCGTAACGACATTCAGAATCTATATGGGTGCGGTGGGCCGTGAAGGAAAGACCTTTCTTTACCAATGTAAGTACCACCTGACTGTAGGCGGAATAGGACGAGGCCTATCGAAAGTCAGCCCAGCGAGCCCCAACCAGTGAATCGGTGTGTTGTGTGAGATGTGTTTCCTGCAGGAGGGCAATGGTAATATGATGGCGTTCTAAATGAGCGATCACCTGCCGGATCTTTTTGGGTGAATTCAGCCCCCGGACATTCCACGTTAGACAAGATATTGTCATACTGTCACTGTGCATATTGAAGAGAGATTATACTGCATAGGAAATCCATCATATTACCCAAATGAGAACAATAATAAAATGCAATAACTTGTACATCAGGTAACTGTACAGCCACACGAACAAACCCAAATCCTCCCCCCCCTCATCACCCCCACCCACTTAAGCCACCCCAACAAGCTAAAGCCATCCTGAACACCCAACAAAAGTCCCCCAGCATAATACCAAAGGAGCAACCAATGACGGGGAACACCCATGTAGGGGGGCGCCGAGCATAATTCCCTCCCAGGAGTAGGTAGGAGGTGGCCAAGCCATCGTGACCTTCCAGACCTTGCCCCTCTTTAGCACCAAAAGATTAAGACCTGCCCTTTCCAACAGTCATGTCGTCTGGGTCTGCAGTGTCGTCTCCATCCGCATGTCTGGGGGAGCGGTTATGGCGAGATACAGTTTTAACAAACTCCAAGGCCAAATTTGGGCAGGTGAAGAACTTGTGTTTCCCGTTAACTTCCACTCTCAGTCATGCAGGATACAGCATGGCGTACGGGACATGTGCAACGAGGAGGAGTTTTTTGGCAGGTTGGTACTCCCTGCAGGCCTCCTGCACCGCCATTGTGAAATCAGGATAAAAGGCAAGAGTGTTACCTTTGTGCGTGATGGTACCCCTCTCCCGGGAGAGGCAGAGAATCACATCCCAATCTCTATAATTTAACAGGCGGGCTATGATAAGTCGAGGTGGGGCGCCTGGGGTTACCTTGCAGCCAGGGATCGATGGGCGCGCTCCACGATGAGGACCTACGATAACTGCTCCACCCCGAAGATATCCCGTAAAAGCTTCTCTACGTAAGTCTCAAGGTGGCCCGTGTTCGTGGATTCCGGAAGGCCCGTAATGCGCACGTTGTTACTGCGCAATCTTGCTTCCAGGTCTTCATTACGGGCCTAAATGACGGCAAGGACTTTCTCCATAGAGGCCGCCTTATGTGTAATCTGTTGCAACCCATCCTCGGCATCCGAAATTTGGGTCTCAGCCTCCCCCAGATGCTGTGCATGTTTGTCTAGCTTGGAGGACATGTGATCCATGCGAAAACTGAGGTGGTCTATTTTGCCATCAATGGACTGCGAGCTGGCCTGCACTGCAAGTAGGGTCTTATCTATGTTGGTTAAATGACTGCTAGATGTTTCCGCCTCCGAGTCCGAGGCCGCATGCTTGGCCGACCTGCTAGTTTTCCGGGGTTCAAAAGTGAGGCGCAGTTGACTCTTTCTCATGATGCCCACACAGGCCAGCAGACTCTATGCCCTGGTGCGATAGGCAAGTCCAGTCCTCCTTAATGTCTTAAGTACCCCACCACCACAGCTGTCAAAAGGGGTGAAGCGCCCCCAATAGAAACTGCTAGAAGGGGGCAGAGAGATCGAGGTGGAAGTAGTCTGTGCAGAGCTCAGCACCCTCAGAAAATGTCAGTGGTAAGCAGTCCCGCACAGAGCAGCCACGTAATGCCAAGAAGTTACCGCCTCCAAGACAACTGCAGTGTTAATGTGATTACTGCAGCAGGGTTGCGCAATATCTAGAAGGGGGAGGACATCAAGCAGCAATGGTGCAGCAGCCAGCGACAACAGGAAGGTCAGCAGTCAGCAGGAGAAGGAGGCCCATGCACGCAAGCAGGAGCAGCACCAGCCAAGCAGGTCAGCAGAGGCAGGCGTAGCCGTCGCCGGGAGCAGGCAGAAAGGCCGAAATCACAGTTGCGTAGTACACAGGAGCAGCTGCACAGAACGTGGCAACACAGGCGGTGAGTCTATTGTTCACAGGGCGATCTCATCCCCACCCTGTCTGCAGACTCAGGGCTGGCGACGCTGTAAGGGCTCTACGAAGAATAAGCTTCGAGCAGGAGTGTGAGTGGCCGAGCGCCGCTAGGGGAAGAACCGCTAGGCAGCTGGCAGCAGGACACTAGTGCCGCACCAGCACGACACGGAGCAGGCCCGCAGCCGAGCCCCGAGAAGGCCGCGGGGGTGGGAGAAGCAGCGCAGTCTCCAGCAGAAACCAGATGCCAGGGGAAGCCGTGCGGACAGAGAGCCCGGGGCGGCGCGGCCCTCAAGACAGCGAGAGCCGTGTCAGCTGGATGTTCACCGGGATCAGGGTCCACCATGCGGCCCACCCCGTGCCACGCCCAGGAGGTCGCACGTAACTCCGGCACCCCCAGCTCAACCCCAGTGCCAACAGCTGCCTACCTCCAGTGCCCGGTCCGCCATGCTGTCAGCACCAGCCCCAGAGCTCAATGCAGCTCACCCCGCAACGGCGATGTCATGGCCGGCAAAATTCAGCCAAAATAGCGTCCAGGCGTTCAGGAAGCTGTAGCGGAGGGCTGACTCAACAGGTAGGTCCGAATTATAAGGATTATTTATGGAGTGTAGGCTCAGCCCGCGGAGCAGCTCTAAAGAGCGGCCATTTTGCAGTGCGCCCTCTAGCGCCCCCCAGATGATGGCCCATTTCTAATTAATTTTGCATTGTGGGTCGAAACCTTGACAAATTCTACCGCAAGCTGTTTCCTAATTTCATTGTGGATTTCAACACTTGTATTTTGAGTGTTGCAGATAACTTCACATTGTCCCTATCAGGCACATGTATATATTGTTTTGTAAATTAGCACTATATGCTCACTTGATTCACTTGCACTGCATCAACACTAAATAGGAGACCTTTAATTTTATTGATATTGCTTGAATCTTAGTAATTTAAGAATCGGATTTCTGTTTAAATGAGAATAAAATGCACAAAATACATAGCAAACCGTGCTTGAAAGAAGGCTTCATTAAACGCAAAGAATTTAGCGATGTAATAGCTGCATTATGCCAAAGTAAACTGCCTACAGATGGGGATATCCAGCAAAACAAAGCAAGCATAGGCAACTCAAGATCTCAAAGAGTCTCCCAGGCATTTCTGACACATTAGGACCACCAAATGTTGGAAATGGAAATCAGTCGGACATTGGAAGAGAAGACTTCCAACAGCAAAAGAGTTCAGAGAAAAATGCAAGGCTAGACAAAGAGCAGAGCCAGAAGTACAATTTACAATTATGAAGTGCTGGTAACTAGCCATCAGTGAACTTTAGCTATCAATGGGCACCTTGCAGGTGCCATTGTTCTGATTGTTGTCATCATTGGATGGCTCACTATGCAGGTTTAACTGTCTGCAGAGACGTTAAATGCCCAACTTATATTGAATATCTGCCATCAATGTAGTGCATAGGGGGGCTCTTATTCCTTGAGTAGGCCGAGGAGGGGTCCCATCTAGTGTCAGCAAAGGGGTGCTCACCAAACACCTGAAGTATGTTACCACACATCTGTGGAGACTACATCTTTTGGTTCTAATAATTTGATGTTCTGTGTTGTTGGAATATGTTCAGGTTTATAGCTCTATTATTACAGGAGACAGTTCAAGGACTAGGGTTTCAGGGGGACAATTGTCCATTATTGACATTGCAGGGGGGTCTGGGCCCAAGATAGAATGTCAATGTCAAGTGTTTTTAAGTCATTTGTGCAAGGCACATGTATCATTTTTTTTTTTTTTTTTTTTTAGTCCTCATTATGCAATACTGGGTTTTGAGATTTCTCAGGGATCTCTTGACGTTTGAGTTACTCTCTTTCATGGCACCCATTGTAGAGAGTTGTCAAGGGTACTGTATCTCTTTAACCCTTTTTTTTTGGAAACTGGGAAGAGATAGCCTCTCAGGCTACTCCAGTCTTCTAGACTTCAGATGTATTGCTAATGCTTAATCATTGGACTCAATTGCAACAGCCTATAGTTTAGCTAGTCAAACCATTTTGTTCTTCCCAAATTTCCCAAAATTGAAATCTTTTATTTACACTCCCACTCCTGTCCAAACGTGAAATTCTATGTACATTGTTTATCCACCCCATATGTGTAGGAGTAACAGATCTTATCCAATTCACACATATTTCTCTTCTAGCGAGAAGAATTAAGGTGAAGAGCAGGTTTTCTTGCTCTTTCGTCAATTTAGGAAGATTTGCCTCTTCTTCTCTAATCCCAAAAATAACCAAGTGGGTACTTACTTTGATTGGGAGTTTAAATACCTCCTCCAGGGTCTTGGACACTTCTTTCCAGAAGACATCGATCTGAGGGCACTGCCGAAACATATGCAGGTCGTCTACTTCGTCTTCATCGCATTTAGGGCATTTTTTCGGAGTTGAATTTTTAAATTTTGAAAGTTTTTTCGGCGTCCAATACGCTCTATGTAGAGTAAACAAGTGGTTTCTTCTTAGGGCAGCAGATTTTATAACACCCCAGCTTTTCCCCATAGATACTTGCCATAGGTTTTCGATGTCATTTGTCGACAGTGCGTTTCTCCAGATCTTTTCTAGTGTCTTGAGGTTGTCTTCTCCTGATTCTTTAAGTGTCCAGTACCATAGGGAGACTTCTTTCTTTTGGGCTCCGATATTGAGCATTTTGATTTCTATTTCTCTATCTCCTTCATAGGGTTCCTTCAAAGTTTTGATCCAACTGGATAACTGGTAAAACTTGAATTTGGATAAAGTCCCTCCCGTGTTGTCATTCAGGAGTGACCAGCTAATGATGTTACCCTGTTTTATCAGTTGTCCCCATCTAGTAATCCCATTTGTTAAGAGAGGAGTTGAGAGACTATCTCGGAGGCATTCTGGCGTGCCCGGGGACTCCCAGATCGGAGCATAATCACTGTAGTATGGAATTCTAATTGTTTTTCTTACTTGTGTCCACAGTTTGACAGCAGATAGGAGGATCTTTAGTTTTATTTTCTTGTAAAATTTTGGGTGACCAAATTTATATAAATATTTTCCCACAGGACTCGTTATAGCTTGCAGGTGTGGTGGGTAAAATTTATAATCGTTTAATAAGATTCTTGCGTATTTAAACTGTAAGGCCCAACAGTAGTGCAATAGGTCTGGGCTAGCAATACCCCCTTGATCTTTCTTCTTTCTAAGTTTATTCCATGCAATGCGAGGGGTTTTATTGGCCCAAGTAAACGAATTTAACTCTCCCTGCAGTAACTTTATTGATGTTCTGTTAAATTCCAGCGGGATCGTGCTAAAAATATAAGTGAATTTCGGTAGTATCATCATTTTAATGATATTTGACCTGCCCATAAAAGTTAACTGTAAGCCACTCCAAGTTCTTAGGAGCTTTTTGGTTTCGCTGAGTACCCTCTTAAAGTTTACTTCCGCAATTTTATTTATGTCAGTAATTATGTCTAGCCCTAGGTATCTTATTTTTGTTTTTATCAGGGGATGATTATTAGTGTTAGTACAATTCCATACCATGATTTCAGATTTGGCCTGGTTGACCATATATCCAGAGAGTGCACCAAATTGGTTGGTAGAGATCTCAATATTATGAAGGGAAGTTAAAAAGTTGTCAGTGAAAATCATCAAATCGTCTGCAAAAAGGGCAACTTTTTTTGTCCATCCATTATATGAAAATGGGGATATGTTAGAGTTATTCATTAATTTTATTGCTAAAGGCTCTATGTACAGGTTAAAAAGAAGTGGCGACACAGGACAGCCTTGTCTAGTGCCTCTCATGATTTGTATTTTATTTGAGAGATTGTTGTTAACTAGGACTCTGGCTGAGGGATTTTTATATATTGATTTAATTGAATCTTGAAAATTGTCTCCAAGTTCGTATCTACTCAGAGCCCTGTTCAAATATGCCCAGTTAACCCTATCGAACGCCTTGGCTGCGTCCAAGGTGATGATAGCTAATGGAAGTTTTTCCTCGGTTGCTATGTCAATAGCTGTAATAAGTTCTTGGGTTAATTCTTGGATTTGTCTGCCCTTCATAAAACCCTTCTGGTTGTTTCCAATTAAGGGGTTGACTACTATGGTTAGTCTTGTTGTCAGAATTTGCGTATAAATTTTATAGTCACAGTTTAAAAGAGAAATGGGCCTATATGATTCGCACTGTTCTGGATTTTTTCCGGGTTTCAAGATGATACTGATAGTCGCTTCATTCCATGAAGTAGGAAGATTCTTTTTATTGATAAAAATGTCGTTCATTAGTTCAGTTAAGTGAGGAATTAGTGTTTTACTTAGTGACTGGTAAAATTCGTTTGGTAGAGCGTCCGGCCCGGGTGCTTTTCCTCTCTTTAGATTCCTAATAGCTTCTGAGACCTCTTCTTCACCTATTTCTTTGTTTATTTCTTTCCTTTCTTGCTCACTAATAGATGGAAGATCTATAGACTCCAGATAGTTTTGAAGTTGGGTCTCGGTCGGATAGCAGTCTTCTTTATAAAGTTCATTGAAGAAATTTTGAAATTCTTCTCTGATTTCTGTGTCTTCTATTGTTAATGTTCCCGATTGGCCCTTTCGTATCTTAGGAATCTTATTTCTAGTTTGTTCAGATTTTAGCTTCCATTCTAGTAGTTTCCCACAGCCTTCGCCATATTCATGGTGTGACAATTTGCTAGTTTCCCATTTCTCCTTTAATTTAATCTCTAAGTGGTCAGCTAGATTTGACTTTTTTTGAGCCCTTTCTGCCATCAATTGCGCTCTGTTTAAGGGTGATGCTTCTTCTGCCAGTTTGGTATCAAGAATGTTTAGTTCATCCTCCATAGATTTAATCGTGGATTTACTCTTTTTATTTTTCCAGGCAGCAATGTTTAGGATTTTACCCCTCATAACTGCTTTGTAAGTATCCCAAACAATTTGTGGTGTCATCTCCTTCTTATTTATCTTAAAGAATTCTATTGTTTCAGACGTGAGAAGGTCTATATTCTGATTATCCAGAAAGATCGTACGATCTACTGTCCAGCACCCTGTAACGTTGTTTTTTTTTCACCTGTATGTCCAGGGCTATTGCTGAGTGGTCAGATAAATGTGCAGGGATGTGGTCTGCTCGAGAGGTACATGGCCCAAGACTGGAGTCCAGGAGGAAGAAATCAATTCGAGAAAAATGGCCCAGTCTTTTATTGTGAAAGGTAGATCCCTTTTTCCGGGGTTTTTTCCTCTCCAAATATCGACCAATCCCAGATCTTTTATGCACAGCGATAACCATTGCCTCATATTTGGTAGATTTAATTCTTTCCTTGAAGGATGCCTGTAGAGTATTGGATCTAAAATGATGTTAAAATCCCCTCCCCAGATTATGGGGGCTGTAGATGATAACAACTGGGTATATAAGTTTTGCAGGGGTTCAGAGTCGTCACAATTGGGTCCATAATAGCCTACTATTGTAAACGCGTTGCTTTGTAGTTTTAAATTAGCTATAGCCCATCTCCCTTGTTTATCAACTAGGCTCGTTGTGACAGATACTTTGGCGGGTGATTTAAATATAATAATGACTCCCTTTGTATTGTGTTTCTGGTCCGTACAAACATATGAATCTATCCATCTGTGGTTTTTTATAATGTCTGCCCATTCTTCCTTGAGAAGATGAGTCTCTTGGAGAATCAAGATGTTACACTCGGACAGTTTCAAATACTCTAAAATCACCCTCCTACGACTTCTATTTCTAAGGCCGTTGACATTCCAGGATAACATTTTAACAGTCAAAAAATCATCCATGAGATATTATCTTTTCTTTCGTGTTGAGAAGAATTTTTGTTGCCTTTAGATCCCCTTCCACCTTCCTGTTCGCATTATGAGGACATTTTTTTTTTTCTCCCTAGTTTGCTCCCCACCCTTTTGTGCATTATTTTATTTGTTAGAATTACAGTGACTCTAGAAACCCACCCCGAGGAAGCCTCCCTTAATTCCATTTGGCAAATTGGATAATTTATGTCCGAACTAAAATCTCTTGGAGCGACGGTGCAGATGAAATTCCCGGCTTCCTTAAAGATCATGTGGAGAAATAAAATGCACAACATTAGAGATCCAAGAGAGGTCGAACGACTACTGACACAAATGAAGGAACAAAAAATTTTAAAAAAAGTAAGTAATGGGCTGGTGGGCTGGTGGGCAAAGAGCTCAAAACGGGCAAATCCAATTTGCCACATGTATCATCTTTAAAAAGAGCACTATCCCTCTACAGAATGATAGTTGGCCTATAGTTGGTCTGCACGCCCCAGTCCAATGCGCTGTGATCCTAAAATGGCTCCATCCCAAAGATATTGGGGATTGTCTTATTACAGGTGAAACACTTGCTATGCCTGGAATGCCAGTAGACTTAGAATTTACTAGTACCTGACACATTTTCACTCACACTCTTGTGGAGGAAGGATTTACCATTTAAATTAGAGGTCATAATCAGAGATCCGCCTGAGATGGCAGTGGAAATTAATGCAAGTTAATGAACCTGGACCTCCGCATTGCATGTATTTATTGGATTGAAACGTTTTTTCTTCAAGTTGTTTGACAAAATAGAAAGTTTTGATTGTGGCAATCTAGAAGTGGGCAGAGATTTTATTGCAGTGTTTGATGAATCAGATGGCCGGTCAGCCTCTTGGTAGAGTAGTAGTAGTGAGCCTGAAGAGCTGATGAATAGGATTGGAACAATAAAGAAATTAAGGGGAGTAAAAAGGAATGAAGAGGTGTTGTAACCCTCCTCTGACACAGAACTTTACACAAACTATAGAGTCCAACTTGATTGGCTCAATCTAAGAACCCTCCCATTGACCTAAAGAGAAATGAATCATGTTGATTTAAAGAACTCTCACTCACCAGGGGTAACCCTTGATGGCATGCTTCATCATAGTGTACCTTGCCGTTATGTAGCACAACAGGCGTGCTATAACCGGTGAGTTGCATGGAAGCAGTCTTTTAGAAAAGGAATAGGGTAGTGAGTGGGGATAGTGTTACTCCTGAAAAATACCTGCCTGGTAGCCCTACATTTTTAATCAGCCACTTAGGTTCCCAAATGCTCATGGCTTTTATCATGACTGATTATAATACCACAATCCACAACTATTCCATTATGCTGATGTAACTTGTGAATTTCCTATACATACGTCAAGCACACCAAAACCACCTACAAGGTGTCTGTAAATGGGCATCTGAAAAGAGAAGGAATAACAGAGCGGAAAGGAACTTTAAGATGAATCATGCTGCCAAGGGGTTTCCGTGGTGGCTGAGAGTTCTTTAAAGAAAAAGGATTATTTTCTCTTTAGGTTGACAGGTTTTTAGATTGACTCAATTGCATTTGGCTCTATAGTTTAAGGAAATGATTGGGACAAGCTATACTCTAGGAGTGATTTCTTCTTGGTAAACAGACAAACATTTGGCACTGTGTTAGATTAATCGATAGGCCTGCTAGTGTTAACTTACCACTCCCCAATTACTCTGACAATAGGATCCCTATTTCTAAATCCCAAAACCTTAGAATGTCGAGACTTTATGAAATAGAGTTCAGAGATATCACCCTAAGAAACAGGATAGTCAAATCGTTACACCATTAGCTTGATGGATCTATATGGATCAGCTCCAGGTGCGAATGGCATGTGACAGAGCCAATACAGTCTTCTGGAATTAGATAATTTCCCATGTATCAGCCCACTAAAAGAATGACAGTGACTGAAAACATAAGGTTCAGTTCCAGATTGTTTTCCTAGAACAGCAACACAAATTGAATACCTTGGGCATACCTATAGATCCCTAAATACAACAAGGGGTGAATCAGAAGATATTATATTTTGAGAAAACCATTAGAAAGATGCTATACAAAGTTCAAAAGTATTACACCAAGGGGGGCAAGGTTCATAGGTCATTGACCTGTAAGTTGTGAGTGGCCCATACCTGTAACTAAATTCACACAATTTTAAATACTGATGAGAATCAGCTGAGCTCAACACATGAAATACTAGAAACAATTTGCAATTACTAGTTTACCAATTTCCAAGGTGATGAACAGACAAGATACCTATTTATTAAGGCTGGGCAGAGGTCAAGGAGGTGACCAAAAAATTCAGCGCCGCCTCAGGTTCGCTTGATCACACCTGTTCACTTTGATTTTCGGTGCCAGGTCTTTGTCCTGTGCTGAAAAATCAACACGGACTACACCATGAGCAGCTCAAGAGGGACCTGCTTCTTTTCTGCTGCTCAAGTAGATTTCCTACTCAAACGGCAACTTTCTCAACACAAAAGGACGTTTTCTCAATGCAAGCAGTTGCGAGCAACTGCGACCTCCCATACTGAGAAATCTGACCACCCGTGTTGAGAAATCTCGCCAGGCGGTGGATTTTTCTCACTCGCCAACTTGCCGTTGGGGTGCACGAGCAAGTAAGAATCTTGCAGTTAGGTGGATTTTCCTTGATCACTTTTGCCCACTTGATGTTGGGGAGCACAAGCGAGAAAAAAAACCTCTGCTCCGCTATGCGGACTGGAGTTTTTCAGAACTCTGTGTGCTATGCCGATTGCCGAAAACTCAGGAATCTCTGCAAATGGAGCGGAGTCCACCTCCCAGGTTTACTATTTAGAGCACTCTACTCCTCCAATGCTAACCCATGAAATAATCCTATAGTTGGAACAACCAATTGCCATGACAGAGGAAAAGCTAGCAAATCAGAGAATACCTTGGAATAAGAACCCAGGATCAATGGATTCTCAACGCTATTTCAAATAAAATTCCAGGACATCTTAATAGGCAGCTCAGCAAAATTTAATAACCCCATGGGTAGGGTGGAGAGGGTTACATTACCCCCTGGTCCCTCCTGTCCTCGTCCCATTCATAAACAAGTGAGATAATCCTATCTCACCAACAGAAGAAAAGAACGAAGGAATGCTGGACCCCTACACCACCCCCTCCCACTGGGAGTACATAGGTGTACTTACCAAGTATTCCCTCTGTATACCCAGTCCCAGATGAAGGCCAACACATCCAGGAGGGAGGAAGGGTAGTAATGAATGGGACAAGGACAACAGGACAAGGAGTAATGAAGATTACCAGCAAGAAATACGGCATTACCCCAGGTCCCTCCTGTCCTCATCCCATTCATAAATAAGTGAGAATACCCAAGTGACACACCGACATTCATCAACAACAAACCACTAGGACTCAAATAAGACCCCAACATCCTGTGATATATTGGAACACAGAAGCAAGAAGTCAGAAGGTCACAGCTTGCAGCACTCCCACTCCAAAATTAGCCTCATCACCCAGCAAGTATTGGATCCGATAATTCCGCAAAAAAGTATTAGCGGACACCCAAGTAGCAGCCCTATAGATCTCTGAAAGGGAGATTCCCCAAACTCAGCCCAGGAGTCCACCATCCCATAAGTAGAATGCCCCTGCACACCAGTCTGAGGAGGGAAAGCAGGATGAGAGTAAGCCAACTCAATGACCTGTATTAGCCAACGGCCAATGGAAGAAGAAGAAGACTTCCCTCCATGAGAGGAAACCCCAAAACACACTAACAGGGAGTCCGACTTCTGGAAAGGATGAGTCTGATCCAGATAGACACGCAAAGCACAACTAACAGCCAGCAATGACCTAGGAAGATCATCCCCAGACACCTGACCCACGCTCAAAGCAGGTAGGACCACCTCCTGGGAACAATGTAACTGGGAAGGCACTTTCGGGACAGGAGAGGAATGCAAATGGAGGAACACCCCATCCTAAAAAAAAGATAAAAAGATAGGAAGAGCTTCTGAGTCATCAGAGCCCCCAAATCACCAAGGTGCCTGACCGAAGTGATCCCCACCAAAAAAATACCTTCGACTTGACGAACTTGATGCTGACTTCAGCCAAAGACTCAAACAGAGTCGCTACCAGAGCATGCAACACCATGGGAAGGTCCCAGAAGGGAAACAAAAGCCAAACTAAAGAACGGGACAATGATAAACTCCCCAGCAACCTGGAGACCAAGTCATCCACATCCGAAATATTACCCCAAAGGGAACGTAATGCCTCAATTGCAGCCCACTAATCCCACAAGGTGGAAACAGAGAAATGCTTCTTGAACCCCTCCCAGAGAAAGTGCAGCACCCCTATATGTGAACACTCCAGGGGAGACAAATCAAGAGCACAACACCAGCACTAGATATTACCCCAATGGTACCAATAGGAAATGAGGGTCAAAGGCCTCCAAGACTGCTGGAGAGCCAAAGCTAAATGCTCGGGGACACTCGACACCACCACCCCTGCTTCTCAACCTCCACACTGACAGCCGCAGCTACATGAGAGGTAACTTCGGAACTGACCGCAGTGGACACAGAAAGCAGGGAATTGACCATGGCCCCTTAACAGCCAACGATGAAGAAATTGAAAAGTGGCCAGGAGGAAAAAATATATATGGAAAAATGAATTCTCAAAAGGAGGCTAAATATTCCTCCGTTGGTAGTACATAGTCCTATTCTTCATAATCATACATTTCACAACACAGGAAACAATCACATACCAAAGGTCCAATGATTACATAATTTAATTAAAGTAATCCGGAAATTTTTCATAACATACCAAAAACATATATATACACATACATACAACTCAATTTTTTTATATATAATAGTAACAATAATGTCCAATTCCTTACACCCAAATCGTTGAAAAGGAAGTGTTCACCTATAACCTATAGGTAATACACTTGGAGGAAGTCTTATTTGCACAATTGGCTCTCAAAAGTCTTCAGAACCCTAATCAAAAAATTGTGCGTCAATTCTTCATAAGACAAATCAAATCATTTCTCATCGGACTCCTCTTAACAAAATCTGTCAACAGCCAACAGCCGCAGTGTGGGGAATCAAGAGTGACGAGGCCAAAAGGGCACCTTTACCACCACCTCCAGAGACTCCTGCACCAGGCGAGCAGGGATCAGAGCAATGGGCAGGAAGGCATACAACAGATATGAGGGCCAAGGAATGATCAGAGCACCCAGCCCCCACCTGACAAACGTGGGAGCGAAGATGAGGAATCTGAGCATTGCGCCGGGAAGCAAACAGGTCACAGAACGGAAGACTAAATCTCCTGCACACTTGTCGAAAGACCTCCGGAGTCAGAGACAGCTCCAGGGAAGGGGTGAAAAAGGGCATCCACCACCCCATTCTCCACCTCCCGGATATGAACAGCCAATAGAGACAACAGGTGTCCCGCCACCCAACAAAATGAGAGAACCACCACAGCATTCAGAGACTGGGATTCAGGTAGGCCACTGTCACCATGTTGTTGGACCGCACCCCATGAACGGCCTGGACACAGTTGTCAACTCCCTCCAATTGGAAGAATGCCTCACCTCCTGGAGAGACTAACACCCCTGCAGCGAACTAGACTCCAATGTTGCCCCGCAACCGAAAGCACTAGCATCCGTCATCAGGACTACCGGAGGAGAGGGTTTGCAATGGCAGCCCCCTGGAAAGGTTGGCCAACAGAGTCCACCAGCGCAAGGAAGTGGGATGGAGACACTGGAACCAGAAGGCAAAGATTCTGAGCCAAAAGGCCAACAGATGCACCCACAGAGGCCAGAGATGAAAATGCACCCAAGACACCATGAACACAGCCGCCGTCATAAGCCCCAGTTGGAGCAACCAGAGTCGAACTGGAAAGGAGAGCCCCCTCAAGAACCGAAGAGCAAAGGAACCCATGGTCACAGCCCCAGAGTCCGGCAAGATCACCCTGTTCAGATCTGTGCAAAAGCAGGCCCCGCTAAACATCAATTCCTGAGAGGGCACCATTTGACACTTGGGAACGTTCTTCAGAAACCCATGATCCCGTAAAGTCGAAGACACCAATCTATGATCGACCAGCAGCTGATCCCAAGTTGGAGCATGGATCAGACAGTCGTTGAGGTAAGGGTAGGCGAGGACACCCCAATGATGCAAGGAAGCCACCAACAGAGTCACAACCTTGGTGAACACCCTTGGAGTAGAGGGATGGCCAAAGGGTAGGACACAAAACTGATAATGAAGGCCGTGAAGGCAGAACCTCAGGAACCGGCGACAGCTAGGATGAACAGGGACATGATGTAAGCATCTTGCAGATCCAGGTTGTACAAGAAATGCCCTAGGAGAATCAATGGGATCACCCTCAGAATAGTCTCCTTCTTGAAGGCAGTTTAACAAAAAACTTGTTCAAAGCTTTTCAAGCCCAGCATTAGACGAAACCCCCTATCAATTTGGGCACCAGAAAGATCAGAGAATAAAACCCCTCACCATCTCCAGAGGAGGCATCACCTGAATCACCCCTTTCCTCATGAGCGACTTGATCCCTAACTCAGCCCTCTTGGCCAGACAGGAGGGCCACGGAGTCAGATGAACCCCTGAATCTGGAGGAGGCTCTGTGAACTCGATGCAATACCCCTGACACACAATGTCCAACACCCACACATCTGAAGAAGATACAACCAGGCCGGAAGAAAGTGCTGGATCTGTCCTCCTACCAACAATGCTGGCTCAACTGTCATATAGTCAGAAAATGAGGCTTAGGCTGGGGAGACTTTGCCCACCAGAAGAAAACCTCCAAGGACCCCTAGAAAACCACCTCCTAAAGGGCTGAGGAAAGGGGGATTTAGGTTTTGAAGACCCCATAGCAGCCGAGGACTGCTTCGAAAAAGAGGAATACTTCTTCTTCTCAAAAGTTTTATTCAACTTGCACTCCTACTCTTCCCCAAACATTATAATCCCCTGGAAAGGTAAAAGCAAGGCAGAGAGTGGAATCAGTCTTCTAACCCTTCAAAACTAGTTTACTGTGAGCCACCACACATGCCCCCTCAAAAGAGCTGAGGCCCTCAACACATCAAAGGAGACATCTAAAAGAAACTCCACTTGTTGCTCAATGTGCTCCAAAAGCTCAGAAAAGTCAGACGTATCATCCAGGGACTGATACCGAGCTTTGACATTGGAAATGAGGGATTGAGCAACATAAGTCCCATAAATCCCAGCCCTTAGAGCCAGCCGTGAACCTGAGTAAACCTTCCAGAGGGAGGCCTCTACTTTCATATCCACAGGATCCCTAATAACAGCATTCTCAGCCAATGAGGTCTAGACGAACAGACTAGCAAAAATGTATTCTATCGAAATAGAGTCTGGCAAGTCCTGTGACATGTTGTGGAGAGGATACAGTTTGGCCATGAAACTGTATGGTGTATTATTTTTATCATTTTTGGTCTTGTTTTGGATATATTAAAATAGTGGATATTTTTCTGAAGTGGTGTGGTGGCCGTTTGTAGCATTATCTGATCAGGTTTTCCACTCCTGTTTTAACACCTCATGGATGTAGGGGTGTACACGCACATCTACTGCAGTTGCACTTAGAAACTGAAGCAGCAGTGTACCACCAGGCGTGCTGGGCACCTCATAGTCAGGAAAACCCATATTGGCCCTGACATGCTTGAGCAACTCAGGTAACATGTCTTTCTCAATATACTTCTCTTTAAGCTCCTCCCCCTCCATCAAATCCTCCTCAGAACTTGAAGAATGAGAAGGCAGAACCAGGCAGAGCTCTTGGGCTGGGCACTCCTACCGATCTCCTGTGAAGTCTCTTTTATCAGTCCCTTCATCCTAGCATCATTCCCCTCCCTGCTGCGGTTGGACCCTGCTGGAGAGGGAGAAGAAGAGCGCTCCACATGTTTGCACTTCCTAAAGTATTTGCCCATCTGACAAACACCAGCACTCAGGAGAGGCACAGTCCAGCAGATGAATACCAGAAACAGGGACAGACCCCAATCCATGTAACAGCCCCATGGAAAAGCGCAGCCCAGAAAACACCCAAAACTGCTATGCGGTACTCACCCATCGGCTGCCAGATAAATGATTTCAAATACCTCCGGACAGCCGACCGGCATCGTCATGCCTGTCTTCCTGGACTCCCAGAATGCCAGAAGTCAGGCAACTTGACCCAGAAGCGTCCTTACTCCCTGGGTCTATACCACATAGCTAACCCTCCCATGAAACTCCGCGCCTCTGGACAGGCCCAGCAACTTGTGAGGCACAGCCCATAACATGTAAAAACACTGTAACTCTCTAGCAGCCTGAAGAGGCAATGCACACATCTCCCTCCAAGCCTGGCAGGGAGGGAGACAGGTAAGCCAGCAACACCTCCATCTCCCAGCAGTGGAGTCGCAAACCCGTCAGAAGCCTTGAGCTTCTGACTTGCCCCATACTGTTGGAAGAAAGAAAAAAGACCAGAAGGAACGCTGGGTAAGTACACGTATGTACAATGGGACCAGGAGTAAAGAAGATTACAGGTAAGTAATAGGGCATTTACAATAATGGGGTTGACCATTACGGTCCTCCTGATACCTGAAAAAAATACCAATGTATGCAGTTCATACAGTCTAATACCGCTTCTTAATAATTACGTGAAAATCTTCACTAAGATTCAGGTTACTGGATGACATCAGGTTTGGCAGATGCTTGTCTCCCCACTTCAGACAGGGTTCATGCATAAATTATAAGTGTTCGACAATAGACGCCTGAAGGTAAATCTTATCCTCTTGCGAAGGGACAAAATATGCAAATGGTCCTTCTCATACTCAATGTGGAGAAGGAACTCAAAAGGGTTGACTGGTGCTTAATTACAAGGTTCTGGCTAAAACATCCACAGGCATTAATATGACATTCTATATCTTAATCAACTTTAAGCAGCTGATTGCTTGTATCAACATTGATACATATTCACACCAGATTTCTCTCAATAGAAGCACAAGGTAGAGATTCTTCTTGTCATCAATCCTCTTTGCCCTTGTGATGATATAAAGAATAAATGAGAACCAGTTAATTAAGGGCTTTGAGACTGCAACTGGGAACTATTAGGCTGTCCTGCCGTCGAATTTCATTTTATACCCCTATCAGTAACAGTCCTCAGTACCAGTCTTTGTTGCAGAGAAACAGCTCTTATTGAAGTATCATGATTCAAATTCAACTATTCGAAATCTTGAGGGATGCTCCTATCTAGTAAGGAATGGCTTCCAGTGCACGAAAGGCTTGTTACAAAATCTTGGTGTTGAGATTCCTAACAATTGCTTTTCTCTATATATGAGCAACGTTCCAATCTAGTTGGAAATGCTCTTTAAAGATCTATATAGATGAGGGAAGCTGGATTTGTTCATGTTGAACCATATCAACCACATTAAAATTAAAGTTTTTCCGCATTTGCTGTAAGTGATACAATTCTCCTACTAAGATTTCCCAAAAACGTACTTAAGGATATTCAATCTCTCTTCTCCAGTTCCTATGAAAGAAAAAAGAGCCCAGATGTCTAAGGCCTTCCCTCTTCAGGAAGCCATTTGAGAGAAGCATGGGATTCCCAGATGTAGCCTTGTATGCTTTGGTGACAGAGGTTTATCTAGCACTTGAGTGTCTGGGACCCGGCAGAACAAAACCTTATCTAGTTGTGAAGGAGTCAGAATTCCCCATTCATCTCTGGAACTTGTTGCAAGTCACCCCATTTCATAGGTCTAAGTCCCAAGACCTATTATACATTATAGAAAAACCCCTAACCTACTGGTAAGGCTTGTTTTGATGGGAAAAAAATAATCACCAATTGACTTCCCTTGTCTTCCCTCACTCAGAACCCAGTCTTTGTGCTGGGATTGAAGGATTCACTATTATTGAATAGAAACAGCTGGAGACTGAGCTGTGGGCCTGGTGAAATGACTCTCTCTCTGGGTAGGCCATGCTGAGCAGTGCCCAGATCTGTGGTATGCCTCGGTTTGGGCCCTGAGGTGGGGATCGTGGACAGAGTGTGTTGCACTCTCTGGCTTTCTTCATCGGTGGCTGGATGCATCAATGCTGTGGAAGCTGCCAGCATCTGGGCTCCCAGTCCAAGTTAGGGAGGACTGAGGACCAGTGAAAGTTAATACAGCCCCAGAGGGAACAGTGAGCAGCTGCATTGCAGTTGATTGCCATTGATATTATTGTTTCACTGTTTGGGCCCCGGGTGAGGTGCTGTGAGGATGGGCCCCAGTAGGATTGACTTTGGAAACTTGGAATGCTATCAATTCTGTTACTGGGTGAGGGGACCTATTCCCCAGAGCTCCCCTTGGCCTCTGTGTCATTCTGCAAGTATAGAAATGCCATAAATTTGGCAGCAGAGTTCCATGGCCAGACAAGGCTAGGCTGGGCCACGTCTCTTTCGTCCCTCACCTGGAGACCAAATGCGACCCTGTTATTATTATTATTATTATTATTATTATTATTATTATTATTGTTATTATGTTTAATTTGTAGGGCGCACAGCTACCCCGAGGAGTTTCCCTGTGCCGTCATGGTAGAGAAAGAAGTAGCTACTAATGGAGGTAATTAGAGATTGAAAAAACACGTCTTCAAACTTTTGCGGAACACACCATACGCGGTTTCATTGCGTAATGGGACAGGTACGGATTTCCACAGGGAATGTCCTAAATAAGAAAAGGATCGACCAAGCATGCGACAAAGTTTGATTTTTGTAAGAATAAACCTAGTCTGCTGGGCAAAGCGTAACAGGCGCCAGGGTTGATAGCGCTGAACTAAATCTTGCAGATATTTTGGGGCCACTTCAGTTTTAAACATCTAGCACAGGGCTTTAAATTTGACTCTGTTTCCCACCGTCAGCCAATGTAAATCGCAAAGAAAACCTGAGACCGAGGAAGACATAGGGACATGACACAGCAGTCTAGCAGCTGCATCCTGCACCACTTGTACTCTCTGAATGGTTGCTTTATTAGAGCCCAGATATAGAACGTTGCCATAGTCTAGCCTAGATTTAACTAGGGCATGGACAACTGTTTTCTGAGCAGAGAGGGGAATAATCCATAAAATTTTCATCAACCATTTTAGAATAGTAAAGCAGGTGGAGGACACCTTGGTAACTTGTTGTTGCATCGATAGATGTTCCTTAACGATAAAGCCCAAATTACGAACATGATGTACCGGTGAGGATAAGGCACCCATTTCAGACGGCCAGTGTTGAGGTCCCCAAAGGTCATGGTTTTTTGCTAAGATCATGACTTCAGTCTTGTCCCCTTTTAATTGAAGCAAGTTGTTTTGCAACCAGGACGCGACTTTACTCAGACCTCACTGCAGAACAGAGGGTTCCGCCCCTTGAGAAGAAGAGAGGGAAAACATGCTCTGGGTGTCGTCGGCGTAAGAAAAAAGGGACAGACCAGCCTCTTCAGCTACCTCAGCCAAAGGGCGGACATACACATTAAATAGCAGCAGGCTCAGCACAGAGTCTGTGGAACACCATAATGAGACAAATAAGAGTTGGAACTATCCGGTGCAGAGATGACCTGAAAAGGTTGGTCCGTTAAAAAAAGAACCGAGCCATTGCAAGGCAGTGCCCGCCAGGCCCGGAGACTGCAAGGTTCTCAGCAAGATGAAATGAGACACTGTGTCAAAAGCGGAACTGAGGTCCAGCAGCATGAGTGCTGCCGTTTCACCCTCATCTAACCGGTGCCTTAACATTTCAGTGACACCTAGGAGAGTAGATTCGGTAGAGAAACCAGCTCTAAACCCTGATTGGGAGTGGTGCAAAAAATGTTGAGACTCCACAAAAGAGGTCAACTGCCCATTAACATGCTTTTCTAGAAATTTTGAAAAAACTGTAAGCAGTGAGTTGGGATGAAAGTTAGAAGGTATAGCAGGATTAGCATTGGCTTGCTTTAGAAGAAGGAGCCCATAGTTTGTTTCTATTCCGTCCATTCCTGTAGGGAGGCATTTAAAAGATCCATAAGTATTGAAGAGTCCAGCTGCTTGAGGACATGAATTGGGAGTAAGTCATGGGGGGAGCCAGATTTAATATTAGCCAGAAGATGATTAAAGGAACTAAGGTCCAAAGGACTGTTGGGTGATTGGTTGAACACTTTTAGCTACCCTGTTGGGTTTTGGAAGGACTTTGGGGGGGTTGTGACTGGAGGTTATTATACCCACGTATTCTGATTTTGGGCCCCTCTTAAATTTTTATAAAGGTAATATCTAGTCTTGAGCCGCTAAGGACGTGGGTATGGCTGGGGAAATGGAAAGACCAAGGGAGTGCTCCGTCACCTATACCTTCCCCAATGCCTACTTCAATTGGCAGGATGTTATAAAGGGCTATAGGGGTGGTGGCAACAGAGGCTGAACCAACAAAGAGGTTGCTCTCCCTGAGTGCTAATGCACATTGCACTCCAATAGGGGTCCAGTCTGGCGCAATACATAGCCCTGAACACCTTATTAATGACCATCTTTTGGCCTCAGACCAGCTTGCGGTCAACAGCCTACGGCGTTTCACTGACAACAATCATTCATTGATAGATGAAAGGAGCACAACGTCTCATTCGGCTGTTAAAAAGAAATATGTCTCACAACGCATCCCCAAGCCCATCAAAGATGTTGGAGAGGATCTTACGGCCACATGCCCTATAGTTGATGATTCTGCCCTTGCTTGTGATGAGAGGGAAGGGGGTAAATCTCCATAGCCCCCTTGGGTAACATGTCTAATACAAGACTTTTTGGGGAAGGTAAAAACTGTCCTGTATGATGAACTTGCCACATTCATTGCTCATTTGGACGAGCTGGGACAATCAAGGTGAGGCTCACTTAGTGTGGATTCTAGGAGGCCAAAGAGTGCAAAGAACAAAAGCAGCCAGCCTGATTTATTCCCCACGGTTGCTGCATAGATGGTTTATATTATGAAGGAAAAGGTGAGGAACAATTGTGTGATCAATGGCTGGGGGCATTTGTCGGTCAAACAACACCAGCATGGCGGTTCTTTCACTGAATACAGCAGGCAGTGGCATCATAAAACTCACAACTACCAATCTACCCCCACCTCATGCTCCTATGGTGTGAAGCTCTCAGGGGTTCCAGAGTTAAAAATGGGCCAGAGGGAATATCAGGAGGTTCCTAACAAGCAAATGTCTACATTGTCTCACATCTAATATGATTGACAATATTATTTGGGCCAGGAGACTGAGCTGGATTGGGGGAGCTCCTGTAGATAGGTCTGATGACTGATGACTGTGTCTGATGACTGTGTTATCATTAATTTTAGGAACCCAACAACGCTCATCCTCTCTTGGTAGGTGGATTATCAAGACAGGAAAAAAGGCTCCAATCTAACACACCTACCGCTAGGTTATTTCTATTGACATCCTTTACTAGGTCATACTTGCCAGAAGAGCTTGAATCCTCTTAACCTAACATATAAGTAGGGGGTTCTAATTACCAGGTGCAGCACACATTGTCTTATATGGTTTCAGTAGCCAATAGAGGTGATGCATTGGAGGGGGTGGATTGACATTCTGTGTGTAGCGATGACAAGAGATGTATGTTATGCAAACCTTTTTTAGACTTCTCCTCCCACAGTCAGTCCTCACACTTTCAGAAATTATTGCAGAGGTGAGGCAAATCTGATAACATACTCAGGTTTATTAAGTGGTAGGGATACGAAGAAGGATGCCACTTTGGCTCCCACAGACCTCCATAATTCTCAACAAGAAACTGTTATTAGAGGAAGTTACTCTAAATCAATGGGCGATTGAGCCAGGTAATAGTCAGGCAGGAAGTCCTAAAGCTTTCAAAGGTGGCATCTTGTAATGGTGCAGGACTGAAGGATACATTGGATTGTAGTGACTGAGGATCAAGATAGGCCATCTGTTTGTTTCAAGAAAACTAGTTGACAAAAGAAATTGGGTGCACAGGCTGTGCTTTCTTTAGCAAGGCGGCCATTGCAGGGGGAGGGTTAGACCATCAGGAGAGTTGTCCACCTGGGTAGCTGTTCATCTGGGCTGTAGGGCCAAAATGATGGAGTTTTTTCCCAATTATATTCTGTACAGTGGTGGCCCCTCCATTAGGGCGGAAAAGCGCCACCCCACCACCACCCACACATAAAACAACAATAAAATATGTTTCAAACCTGTTTTATTAACATTTAATTTTAATCCCCCCTGGACCTACCCCCAGGACTGGACTCTAACAAGTCTTGGGGGTGGGTCCAGGGGATGACACTGTGGTAGGAGAGTGGTAGTGTACTCCCTTGTCCCTTTACTGTGCCTGACGTGTTTGGCCAACCGTTTTAGGCTGGCCAAACCCTCATGCACAGTCAAGCTTACGCCAGCCCCACCCAGCTAGGGTATTCATCCTACATCAACTAAGTTCTTCTAGATACACGATTATGGCCCTTAGTTTTGAATTTGAAAATATTGCCTAGACACAACAGTGACCATAATGCTCTGTCCCTTGACCTAGCTCTACCTCTTAGAAGTACCTCGGCAACTGGTATAGATACGATGGATGACAGACTGAGACTGACCTTGTCTAGATGAAGATTATATCGGTCCACAATGCAGTGGTCCTCCCAGTTAGCTAATGCTCTGTACAAAGTGGTGAGCAATTCCTTAGCAGCTTGCAAGAAGTTTTTCACCCAATGGTGAAAATTGGCTACCATGATAGAGTAGATGATATTCATGCCTCACCAGCTGGCAAATTAACAGATCTATTTTATACTGAAATAAGACACAGGGGCTCAAGGAAAAACATAGAGTGCAGAGCTGCCAAATCAGCTTTCATAGAGGCTTTAAAAAGCAAGGATAGCTGTGTGACCAGATCTGCCAGGGGTGTCTATAAAAGCGCCATTAGCTCTGCAAAGAAAGAGTGGGACGAAGATAAATGGGATTCTATTCTCCATGCTATTAAACGAAAGAACTCCGAGGAATTTTGGAATATAGTTAATACGTTTGGGAATTGTGAGGGTAGAACCATTATAGATCACAAACTCGCAGCAGATTTATGGAATGAGCACTATCAGTCCCTTTATTGAGTACCAGATGAGCAGGAGGCACAAACAGCTGAATCTAATGTTAAGGGCTTCCCAAATAGTGAATTACCTTCTTCAGGACAGTAGGGCTATTCTGAGATAGATCTAATGGTAGTCCTTTGGGCTATTGGTAAGATTGCCCCGCAGAAGACTCCGGGCATTGATAAAATTCCAAGGAACCTTTTCATTTCTGAACCAGAAGTCTGGGGCCCATGCTTGTGGGTGGTCTTTAATGCTTTTATGGAGGGATTACCAATTCCCTGTCTCTTTTCCGGAGCTGAGTTTATACCAATTTATAAGAAAGGTTCCCCATTGTTGCCTGCCAACTATAGACCTATTAGCCTAAATGATACAACTCCAAAAAGTATTTGCTATGATAATATTAGGCCAACTGCAGAAGTAGACAGAAGATGAAAATATCCTTAGCCCCTTTCAAGTGGGTTTCAGACAACATATATCCACTATAGACCAAGTTTTCAGGTTGCGACTTTTATATTGGAAAACTGTAATTCTTGAAGTTGGAAGTCTTTATCTGATATTTATAGATCTAAAGTCAGCATTTGACTTAGTTCCAAGGGATACACTTTGGTCAGTGTTGGCTGACATAGGGGTTCTTCCTTACATGTGCCATCTAATAAAGAGGTTGTATGAGAATAACTTTGCACAGGTGCGTTGCTGCAAATTGATGGAACCATTTGAACCCGTTGTTGTTGGTAGAGGTATACGAAAAGGCTGTGTGTTGTTCCCAATGCTATGTATAATAATGATCTTATAGAGTTTTTGAACACTAACAACAATGATGCACCTAGGCTTGGCTTGGCTCCTGTAAAGTGCAGGCATTAATGTTTTCCGACGATACCCTTCTTTTATCAAAAACCACGTTGGGTTTTCAAAGGACACTAGATAGCTTCAAAGTATTTTGTAGGGCAAAGATTTCAGAAATCAGTGTTGCTAAAACCAAATTAATGGTTTTCAATCCATCATACTCTTCACGTCCAAATCCCAGCCTGAATGAAATTCTCCTTAAGAGGGTTCCTATCTTCGAGAACTTAGGACTGACTCTTAGAGAGCACATGGGTTGGTCAGTTCATACTGCAAAACAAAGGCTCAAATTGGTACAATATACGGTTGGGCTTGCGAGGGTGCTGTTAACCCCACTATTGAGATTTACAAAAAGTAAGCCATAGGTGCTACCTTGTATGGGGCTAAGCTATGGGGACACAAACCTGTTAAATATATTGTGCAGGTGGAGAACAACTTTTTAAGGCAGCTAGTGAGCCTTCCTGCTAGCACCCCACTAATACTCCTTCGCATTAGATCAATTGTGGATGGGGTGGACCTAGGCCACTTTTATTTGAAGAAGAATCTGGACCACTCCAGAGCTGATTTCTTATAGATTTGATCTGGAGAAGATCCTAGGGTTTCGAAGTGCGTGCAGGTTACCTTGGCTCCATTACATTAGGGAGGGTTTAAAAAGTGTTGGCAAAGTAAGCCTGTGGGATGATCCTGCCGAGGCCTGCTCGGCGACGTCCAAGGGGAAGCTGGTGAAATGCTACAAGGGGTTTAAATTAACTTCCCTGCTGATGAGTGCTTCCTTAGGAACTCTAACAACAAGATTTATAGGGACCAAAAAAACCTATTGATTTGAGTTGTTATTGGATAAGGTTCAACAGGCCCTAGCAAGGAAGCTGTATCTCCAGTTTAGGCATGGAACACTTTCCTTGGGCACATTCACCAATCATTGGAGGGGTGAGGTTTGTGATTCATTGTTGGGGATACCCTTTCTCTTAGACAAACTGACTTTTCACCCACTAGCATTGTGGTTAAAGATTTGGGCTAAGCAAGAAAATGCACTTGGTAAAGCCATTTTAAAGGATTGTCTCTCCCTTGACCACGGCATGCACATCCGATGGCTCCAGTATATAAGAGCAGACAATTCTAGGCTAGGTCGGGCAGAGGTATTTGATAAGCCTGAGAGTATATGCACGAAGGACTTTGCCTGGGTTAAAGAGAGTTTTATTAGAAGGAGCTGCTGTGACAGCGAGGAAATAGAGCTGTGTAAGCCCAGCGTGCATAGGTACTTTGTGTTAAAAACTAGACCAACCACTGAACCATGTCTTTTAGGGCTTAAAAGCATTCATGATCGCTTTTTATTGACTGGATTCTGCTTGATATTTTTTCATTATCTCCTGCACAACCACATGGTGCACATAGAGGGCAGTGCCTCATGCCCTGTGGCAGCGAGGGTCAGTCTCCACAGGACATCATGCACTTTTTAATGTTATGTAGTTTATATGCTGCTCCCAGAAATATATTTGTTGTCCTCATTCTTAAAAAGGCTTGTTTTTTTAGGGTCAGACCAGTTCTTATGTTTTTACAACTCCTCTTCAATGACACCATTTTGTACACGCTTAATTTTATACGGGTTCCTGTTAGGCTCAGGTCAAGCTGTGGCCAATCTTGGCATTGGGTCTCATGAATTTTTACCATGTAAATTAGATTACCCTGGATGTACTGTATGGTGAACTTGTATTTTGGTGAAGTTTGTATTGATGTTTGTATGACCTTTATGGTTTTTATCTGTAAAATGTAATAACGTTTTTGATGATGATGATGATGATGAGGATGCTGAAATGCCATTCTTGTTGCATGGATGAGGAAACAGAGACTCATGATTTATTCTTCTGCCCAGCCCACAATAAATGTAGGTCCCAAAGGCTAATTCAACTTTGCAGAAATCTAGGGACATTACATTTCCAAGTTGCCTTTAAGATCTTGAAAACAGACACTCACCATCCTATTGTTTTGCAGTTCCTAAATATGTGTTTTTAACTGGTATGTGCAGAAAATATTTTAGTGATGGCTTGTATTCCTTGAAGGGGATGGATTGGGGCCCCAGTGCTTGGCATCTGATTGTCAGTTCTAAGAACTACAGGAGGATGTATGGTCCATATTAAACGCATAAATCCTCTTTCTCTCTTCCATGCCCAACTTGGCACATTGCAGTAAATACATGCAAAATATTTGCTTCAAGCCTCTAGTGAAGTTAAAATATTTTTATTGCAGCACTGTCTTCTTTAGGCAAAGTAACATGACAACGTTTGAATGTTCCACGAACTAATGCACTTCCCCAGAAAATATGGTGGAAAGGGAGTCCCCTTTTAAATGTAATTATAGGTTCTCTTGGAGGTTCTTGTCCCACAGACATTTGACATAAGGGAGTAGTATTATTTATTAATATTATTTAGATTTGTTAAGTGCACATATCACCCCGAAGGGTCTCATGGTGCTCTAGCGGGTTCGATAGAGGGAGATTATTCACAGTGTACGAGAAAAGCGGTACTCAAAAGGCATTTTATTTTCATTAGAGGTAATAGTTTTCAATTGTTTGATAGCATTTATTGTATATTTTTTATACACTTCTATCCGAACTGTATTATTGTGTTGAGGCACTGTGCTTTACTGGAAAATGGGTTTTACAAGTAGTATATTTTTACTATATTACTGAGATATATTTTATGAAGATTATGCGTCTTTTTTATGCATTTTATTTATAAGTGACTGACTGTGCACTTTTATGGTTCCTTGAACTGAAATAAAGTTATTACAGTGCACTGAATAGAGGTGATCATGAGCCCCAGAGACTGGGGACTATTTAATGAACCAGAACCAAAATCTAAGACAGAATGGAAGGAACTTTTTTAGTTTCAAGCCTTAGAGATCTACCAACAAGTTGTAACTATCCTATCTTCCTTTCTCGTGGTATATCACACTTAAACACAACACTATGTATATGTGTTACACCATTTTGCCGCAATTACATATGTAAATAAGAGTAAGAGTTAGAGACTATCTGGCAGAGGGTGGAGAAAAGTTTTGCATCCATTAGAACGTAAACTCATATCCTAAGTTGCTGGTACTTGAACTCTGTTTGGTTCAAGGCAATGATTGGGTACTCTGATTTGTGTTGGAGGGGTTCTAGATGCAGGGCACATTGCTTCACGTGTGGTGAGCATGCCTGCAAGTAAGGCCTGATTGGGCTGAATTAATAACCCTAAGAAAGAAAAGTACAGAGATATCCCTACCTCTAGATACAACTATTATACTGGTAGTCCACCCTGGAGCGTGGAGGATATATCTCTGCAAAATCCCACAGGAACATTGATATGACACTTGCTGTTGGTGGGAAGATTAACACTTGGACCTTTCTGGAAGCAGGAGTCCCCTCTGCTGTTGGGGCTATGGTAGTTGAAAATATGACTCATATATACCAATGAAAATCTATAGGGCATATTGAAGTCCCTTCTTCAGGACAAGAGGGCTATTCCGAGATAACTCAAATGGAAGTCCTTAGGGCTATTGGTAAGATTGCCCCTCAGAAGGCTCTGGGCATTAACAAACTTCACAGGGACCTATTCCTTTCTGTACCAGAAGTCTGGGCCCCAAGCTTATGGGCGATATTTAATGCTATCATGAAGGTAATGCCAATTACAGGTCTCTTTTCCAGAGCAGAGATGATACCAATATATAAGAAAGGTTCCCCATTGTTGCCTGCCAACTATAGACCGATTAGCCTAAATGATATTATGCAAAAAGTATTTGTTCTGGTAATATTAGGCCGACTGCAGGGGTGGGTGGAATAACAAGATATCCTTAGACCCTTTTAAGCGGGTTTCAGACAATGTACATCTACTACAGACCATGTTTTTAGGTGGCAACTTTTATTTTGGAAAACTGTCATTCTTGAAGGTGGAAGTCTCTATCTGATATTTGTAGAGCTAAAGTCAGCATTTGACTCACTTCCAAGGGATAAACTTTGGTCAGTATTAGCTGATATGGGGTTTCCTCCTTACCTGTGCCATGTAATAAAGAGGTTGGATGAGAAGAACTTTGCACAGGTGCATTGCTGCAAATTGAGGAACTATTCAAACCCTTTGTTGTTGGTAGAGGTGTACAAAAGGGCTGTGTGTTGGCCCCAATGCTATTTTGTTTATATATTAATGGTCTTATTGATTTTTTGAACACCAACAACAATAATGCACCTAAGCTTGGCTCTTGTAAAGTACCGGCATTGAAGTTTTCCGACGATACTCAATGGATTTTGTAGGGCAAGGACTTTGGAAATTAGTGCTGCTTAAACCAAATTAATGGTTTTCCATCCATCACACTCTATACGTCCAAATCCCAGCCTGAATGGCATTCTCCTTGAGAGGGTTCCTATTTTCGATTACTTAGGACTGACTCTTAGTGAGCACATGGATTGGTCAGTTAATATTGCCAAACAAAGGTTCAAATTGGTAAAATATATGGCTGGGTTTGCGAGGGTGCTGTTAGTCCCACTATTGAAATTTACAAAAAGTAAGCCCTAGGTGCTACCTTGTATGACAATGAGCTATGGGGACTCAAACCTGTTGGATATATAGTACAGGTGTAGAATAACTTTTTAAGGCAACTAGTGAGCTTCCCTACTAGCATTCCACTAATACCCCTTCGACTTGACCTAGGTATTAGATCAATTGCGGATGGGATGTAATTAGGCCACATTTATTTGAAGAAGAATATTGACCACTCAGAGCTGATCTCTTATAGATTGGCCATGAAGGGCTTACTAAGGTTTCTAACTGAGGGCAGGCTACCAAGGCTTCATTACGTTAGGGAAAGTTACAAAGTGTTAGCAAAGTAAGCCTGCGGGATGATCCTGCAGAGACCTGCTCGGCGACGTCCAAGGGGAAGCTGGTAAAATGCTAAAAGGGGTTTAAATGTTCTTCCCTCCTGATGAGTGCTTCCTTAGGAATTCCAAAAACAATATTTATAGGGGCCAAAAATACCTATCAATTTGAGTTTGTTTTGGATGAGGTTAAACAGGCCCTAGCAAGTAAGCTGAATATCCAGTTTAGGCATGGAATACTTTCCCTGTGCACATTCACCAATCATTGGAGGGGTAAGGTATATGAATAATTGCTGAAATGCCCTTCTTGTGGATAAGTCTCATGATTTATTCTTCTGCCCAGCCAACAAGAAATGTAGGTCCAAATGGATAATTCAACTTTTCAGAAATCTAGGAACATTACATTGCCAAGAGGCCATTAAGATTTGAAATCAGACACTCACCACCCTATTGTTTTTGCAGTTTTTAAATATTTGTTTTTAATCTGGTGTGTACGGAAAAGGTTTTTGTGATGTCTTGTATTCTTGATGGAGATGAATTTGGGCCCCAGTGCTTGGCATCTGATAGTCAGTTCTGAGAACTACAGAAGGATGTATGATCCATATTAATCACAAAATTCCCCTTTCCCTCTTCCATGCCCAAATTGTCACATTGCAGCAAACACATGCAAAATATTTGCTTCAAGGATCTAGTTATTTTAAATGTATTTGATTGCAACACTGTCCACTTTAGGCAAAGTAACATGACAACGCTTGAATGTTCCATGAACTAATGCCCTTCCCCGGAAAATATTGTGGACATAGCGACCCCTTTTAGATTTAATTATAGGTTCTCTTGGAGGTTCTTATCCCACAGAAATGTGTCATAAGGGAGTGGTATTATTTATTATTTAATATTATTATTATTTCGATTTGTTAAGCGCACATATCACCCAGAAGGATCTCCTGGCGCTGTAGCGGTTTAGATAGAGGGAGATCATTCACGGTGTAAGAGAGAAGCGGTACTCAAAAATCATTTTATTTTCGTTAGAGATAATAGTTTTAAATTGGTTTATTGCATTTATTGCAATATATTTTATACACTTCTACCTGAACTTTTTTATGGTGCCGAGACACAGTGCTTTAGTGGATAATGGGTTTTACAAGTCGTATGTTTTGACTATATCACTGAGATGTATTTTATGATGATTGTGCATGTTTTAATATGTATTTTATTTATTAATGACTGACTCTGCTCATTTATGGTCCCTTGAACTGAAATAAAGTTATTGAACTGAACTGAATAGAGGTGGTTATGAGCCCCAGAGACTTGGGATTATTTAATGAACCAGAACCAAAATCTAAGACAGAATGCAAGGAACTTTTTCAGATTCAACCCAGAGAGATCTACCACCTAATTCAGGCTATGCATTTGGTGGGCATTGACATGGAGTGAACAGGAGGAGGTTCAGGAGTTAACACTAGTTGTAACTATCCTATCTTCATTTACCAGGGCATATCACACTTAAACACAACAGTATGTAATGCGTTACACCAGTTTGCCACAATTTATATGTATATTTGAGTAAGAGTTAGACACTATCTGGCAGAGGGTGGAGAAAAGTTAATTCGGCACTCATTAGAAAGTAAACACATGTCCTAAGTTGCTGGTACCTGACGTCAGTATGGTTCAAGGCAATGTTTGGCTTCTCTGATTTGAATTGGAGGGGATTCCAGATGCAGGGCACATTGCTTCATGTCTGCTGTGCATGCCTGCTCGTAAGGCCTGATGGGGTTGAATTATTAACCCCAAGAAAGGAAAGTACATAGATAGCCCTACCTCTATATACAACTATTATACTTGTAGACCACCCTGGGGAGGGCAGAATGTATCTCTGCAAACTCTCACAGGGACACTTGATGATGGTGGGAAGATTAACACTTGGACATTTCTGGAAGCAGGAGTCCCCTCTGCTGCTGGGGCTGTGGTAGTTAAAAATATGTACCATGGGAAATCCATGGGGCATATTGAAGTCAAAATGCACTGTTTTGCAAAAACATTGAAACCCTTCAATGACAATGTGAATTGTCATCTTTTGAATGTATAGTATCCCAGCATCTGCCTGACTTGATAAGGAAGTTGGGACTACATAGATAGGATAGGACTACATAGGATCTGGAGTTCCTCACAGGGAGGAGACTTTGAGGAAGACCAGACGTAGCCAGGCCGGCCAATCTCTAGCCCGCTGATCGGTTGCCACCAGTCCCCATCGTGGCAACAGGATAACTGACTACAGGATAATAAATTAGCATTGCCAGCTGGTAAAAATCACAGATGAATAAAATACACCTCCTGGGCTTCCACATGAAACACCTAGTAGATAAGATGTGAATTCACGAATCTTCTAGGAGTGGAATGATTAATCTGATTCTCTTGCCTGTAAATTTGTTTTAGTTTTCTAGTGTTTTTCTATTTTTTCTATTTTCTTTCTTTCCTAGCTTCTCTCCCTATCATTGATAACTTCTTAAACACTAGAAGGTTTTTGTCTCCCTTCATAGAAATGGTATTTTATATTTCAGTGGTGGAGAAAAACATTAAGACAATCAATAAAGATATTGTTTGAAAAAATTCATGGACAAAAACAGTGCACTTTGGGCTTCAGTTCCTGACCTACCAGTATAAATCATCTTGAGAAAAGGGCATGATAACATATGCTTAATAGATTGCAACATCACAATGAAATAATGAATTTTCTGTCCTTGTAACACATGTGACATGACATATTTCAACAGACATGAAGACAAGGAATTATTGAAATGAAATAAAGAGCAAATGTGACAAATGACAGATTCCTCTCATATGATTTATGAGATTATCATGTTAAAGCTTCAAATTCTCACACAGGAGAGTAGTAGAGAAATTAAGGAAATAGGGGTCTCAATTAAAAGAAAATAGGTGAGTCTATATCCTCTTAGTGAGGTAAGGATCTGTGGGGGTTGGGGCGGTGGCACTCCCACAATTTCTGAATAAGCCAACTACTCTAAGAAGTGGTTGCAGAATCAGTCAAGGGAGTGCACTACTGACATTCATTCAAGTTTGGAAATGAAATCCAGATCATGTGTTGATGACGACAATAAAAATGGTGATAATAATGATGATAATAATAATAATAAAAACAATAACAACAATAAGAAGAAGAAGAGGAAGAAAAATGAGTATAATAATAATAAGAATTTGTTTCTACATAACATACCTGACTGTCCCTTCTTTTCATTTCTGAGCACCGGTGTTACCAAACATCAGTCTACTTGTACTCAAAGTACTGTTATAAGAAGGATTACAATCTGCTGAGAATGAAACAATGACTTGCAGTCACACAAAAGTCACTAGCCCACACTTTAATCACTGAGCCCAAAAAAATTACAGTCACACATAAAAATACATTATTAGTCTGCAGATACCCATAAAGGCTGACATAAAACTCTGCCTAATGAGTTATCAAGAGGCAACAAGACAACTAATTTGAAACTGTTAGAAATTGGTTCATTAGCTTTGCAGGATGGGAGATCTGTGCAGGTAAGAGGTCCACAAATCCACCTTACTTCGACCCAAGCACCCTAATGTAGTCCTAGACTCTCTCAGTAGTGAAGCAGAGCAATCCAAGGCCTACTCAGAGGAGGTGGAGTGAGCTGGTAATCACAATTCACTAGTATGCCATAATAAAACTCAAACACTGATTGTTCAGCAGTGCCCTTTCTTTAAAAAAGGAAAAAGTTATTTATTACACATACAAAATATTATGCCTTAATTTGCCAATATATACATAAGACAGATTAAAAATAAAGTGGGTGACATTCTGCAATCACATTTCACTCCTACATTTGGTGCAGGGTAACAAAAGGCCTGGACTCTTATCTTGAGCTGAGCCAGAGAAATATGAAAATTCTTTACAGCCCACAAGGTATACATGTATCTTCTTCTAGTGCTAGTAGGGAAGCTCACTAGTTGCCTTAAAAAGTTATTCTTAGGACCTGCATAACCAATCTTAGCGCACACTTTTAACCCCAGTTTGATACCTAGCTGGAGTTTGTAGGCCAAAGAGTAGGACAGTTTTACTCTAAGACAGCTTTTCAACTTTGTATATAATAAAGTGTCACTGCAGACAAAATAATAAACCAAACTGACTTTATCTATGAGTGTCCACTAATAGTATGTGGCCTATATTTGGTCAATATCTCTCCTTGCAGAGACCCCTCTGCGCATAGACAACCTGTGCATTGTTACTGGGCTCCACCCAACTGTAGTGCCACACCCACAGCCCTCATAATTGTGCCCACATGTGTGGACACATGTTCATGTGTAACCAACCTAGTGCCCCTTACCGTTGCTGTTGGTAGCAGGCTTATTTTGAAAAGGAGAAGAGTGGCAGTATACACCTGTAGTTTGTTTATCAGGTGCTTAGTGTGGATGAGGCACAACAAGAAGTGAGACTCACCCAGAGTAAAAAGCCCGAAACTGGGTAATGAAATAAGCACACAAAAAACAGAAAAAAAAACATTTTGCAACTGAAACCAAAAACTAAATTGTGACTAGGCACCCAATTATGCATAGCCATTACAATGAAAAGCTGAATAACTCAAATAAATACTGCTGAGGCCTCCACTCCTGCATTAGATATTTGATGCAAAAACAAGTAGACGCACTACCTTATCTCAGCCATTCAGAAGAACATATCACTTCAAAATGTAGCATCCAAAAGTTGTGATAACAGCAAGGAAAAGAAAACCGCTATATTATTATTTCTTTACAATTACTGGACACTTCAACCCTAATCTATAATCTGGACCCACTGTGGGCAGCATTAGCAATAATTTACCCATCCCTCAATGTTGAGCGATATGGTCTATATTGCCCTTATCGTTACTTACACCGTTTTATTAGCTGGTCTTCAAAACTATGGGTGCAGCAAGAATTATTAAAAATGGTGCAAGAAATTATTAGAAATAATAACCACTATCGGTAATAGAGATGGCAAGCAGTAATCGCAATAAAGTCCCAGGTGGTATAAAGTGCATTGTCTCTTCGGCAAGTTATCTCAATAAGGGCCTAAAGCAGTATTACCACAAGAACACCAGAGACTCATTGCACAGACAGGCACATTCACTTACACAGATGCAATCAAACACTAACATGTGTGTTAACATACATATATAAATATATATATATTCACTGAAAAAACCAGAGGTTTCACACACGTTATAGTTAGCTGGACATTTTACTCGTAAAAAACCAATGAAATTCCCCCGTTATAGTTAGTTCAGCTGACTATAACTCGCGCGCCCGCAATCCACTGCTGATGACATCACATATTACATCACTCATGACATGGTCAGTGACATCACTGATGACATCACTGATGACATCTCAAATGACATCACTGATGACATCACTGATGACATCATCCAGTGAGTATGTGTTTTTGAAAAATTTCAATATGTTTAATATATATAGGGAAAGGCCTGTTTAAGAATGAGTGGGTGTACAAGTGTGTAAATGGATGATTTTCTGTGGTGCATAACATGATTCTTTAAGTTAGTCATTAAATGTATCTTACTGCAGACTAGTGACTAAACTGTGTAAATGTGTGTATGTGTCTGTATGTTGGTGTATAAGTGGCTGCATGGTTTTGAGAACAGCTATATGAGTCTCTATATGGGTAATTGATTGGTTGTCTAAGTATCTGTATGGATTCATGAATGTTTGTGTGGGTAGGGTGTGTGTCACTCTATGCATAGATGTGTGAGTGGGTGATTCTATGGGTGCATGGTTTTAAGACTGCATCTGTGATGGACTGTATGGTTGGGTGAGTGTATGTATAGGTGTGTTAGGGATTGAATGTATATCTCAGTGGTACATGTGTGACTAACTACATATGTGAAAGGCAGTATATATGCGTGTAAGAATATATAAGTGGGTAGATGTGAGAGTGTGTGATTGTGAGAGTGACTGTATGGATGAGTGTGTGCTTGTATAAATGATTCTCTAAGAGCGTAAGAATGTGATACTATTTTTATGGGTAAGTGAACGTGAGTGTGTTTCACTGCCTAGGTGAGTAAATGGGAGTGTGATTATTAGCATGATTGAGTAAGTGTGAGAGTACCTCTATAGATGATTTGTAGTGTGTGAGTGTCTATATAGGTGTGTGTATAAATTCATATGATACTTTTGTATGGAGTGACTGTAAGTATGAGTGACTGTACAGGTGAGTGTGTGGAGGTGTATGTAGACCTAAGAGTTAATAATTGGGTATGTAGTTAATGGTATTGCAGTATGTATGGTTTTGAGAATGGAACTCTTAAATTTTTAGTCGGTGTATCAAAGGTTATATTAGAGTGTGAGAAGATATGCTACTCTATCACAAGGATGATGTCATCAGTGATGTCATCAGTGATGTCATTTGAGATGTCATCAGTGATGTCATCAGTGATGTCACTGACCATGTCATGAGTGATGTAATATGTGACGTCATCAGCAGTGGATTGCGGGCACGCGAGTTATAGTTAGCTGAACTAACTATAACGTGGGAATTTCATTGGTTTTTTACGGGTAAAATGTGCGGCTAATTATAACGTGTGTGAAACCTCTGGTTTTTTCAGTGAATTTGCAAGGTTTTTTAAATGCTAATTCCTAACTATAACGTGTGTGAAACCTATGGTTTTTTCAGTGAATTTGCAAGGTTTTTTAAATGCTAATTCCTAACTATAACGTGTGTGAAACCTATGGTTTTTTCAGTGAATTTCAAAGGTTTTTTAAATGCTAATTTTTGTATTTTTTAATTATATTTTTAAATATTTCTTTTTTAAAAACTTCCCTATGTATACATTTATATATTATCTGTATCCTTTAATTTGGTGTGGCTTTTAAGTTTTAATTAAGATAAAGTTGAACAGCATAGTTAATATCTTCTATTAAGTTATGTCCACTTTTTTTTTTTATATATAAATTCTTAGGGTGCGCGCTCAGAGCGCGCACCTAGTACGTTTGCGTACATTTTTCATGAATTCCGGCGTACGTTATTTACGTACGCATACATACGTTTTACTGCGCGCTCGGAGCGCGCATCTAGTACGCATGCGTACGTACGCATGCTTATGTGCGTCGTACGTACTCCACGCGGTACACTTCCGTATATGCGTAGAGTACGCGCGCTGACGTTGACGCATACGCGCGTGCTGCGTATGCGCGTTACGTACGCGCATAGTACGTAAGCGCATGCGCGCATACGCGTTCGCGCATGTGTAATTGTACCGTGCGCGCAGGGAGCTTGCTCGGTGCGCGCACCTCGGGGTATGTGATGAATAAAACAACACTTCTAATTGGTTTTCATTACTTTAAGTTTCATATTGTTTCAATACCACACCCAATCCCCTCATGGCAAGTCATGTGATGAAGAAACATCACTTTTCATTGGTTCAAAGTACTTTTAGTTCCAGATTCTTCCAAAATCACACCCACCCCCCTCATTGTTAGTTCTGATTCCCTAGGAGAAGGAGCTAATCTGTGTGTTGAGATACAATGGCAGAGCAGCAGCCATCTTCTGAGAGTGAACAGGACACTCTTGAGAGACAGAGGCAGAGGAAGCAGAAAGACTCCTTTATATGGCAGTTTTTCACTTTTCCAGAGGGACAAAAGAAGGTGAATGCACCAAAGGTCACCTGCAAACTGTGTCAGCGCGTCTTGTCACGTGGGAATCCTAACAAGAAGTATTCTTTTAGTATTCATACTATGACGAGGCACGTTGAGGCAATGCATCCAGTGACTTTTCGTCAAGCTTCTGGAGCAAACCCTCCACCAGCTCAGCCGACGACATCTGCAGCAGCTCAGCCGAGCACATCTTCGGCAGCTCAGGCAAGCACTTCTTCTGCAGTGGTGCCTTCACCTTCTTCCACACCTCTGGATATTCGTCCTTGTTTTGGGAGGATGAGTACACACTGCATGGATTGTGGTCTTCTTATTTCTTTGAGTGAGAGCAGTATTGATCTCATTCAAAGAAAATTTGAGGAGCATCCTTGCGAGAGGCCATAATTTTCTTTTTTTTTTTTTTTTTCTCTTCCTCTGTCCCTACATTAACTCAAGGGCTCTTTTTAGAGCCCCCTAAAATCAAAACAGCACAACTTGTTTTTTAGAATCTATTTCTTTTTTTTTTTTAGAGCGCGCGCACCCAGCGCGCACCCAATGGGTTTTAAAAAAAAAAAAAAAAAACATTTTTTTCACCTTTAGTAAACCTTCAGGAACTCCCTGAGAAAGAGAGGGGAGTGGCAAAGTAATTAAAAAAGAGATGGTGTACATTTCACAGATGAAGGGAAGAGAGTCTTCCTATTAAACTTTAAACTCTGCATCAGTGTTTATGTAGAGGTACCCAAAAAACATAATAGCTCATTTTAGTGCTGCATTTGAATTGGCTGTATTTACAAGGAGTGGAAAAGACACACAAAGAGGCTTATCCTCTCCTTGTAAATATGGAAAAGCACCCTGCGCAACTAGTTCGTCAAGAAAATTGACGTAGTGGTGGCACAGGTGGCTTGTAAATGTGCCCCAGAGAAGTTAAGGAAATTAAGGGTAAAACAGACAAACCAAGAGTGACAGATACAGACACAGAGAGCAAACAACTGAGAAGGAGTAAGGCAGTTAAAAATACTAAGACATATGGATACAGAAAAAGAAACATGGATGAAAATTTAGTGATGGAGGTAGTAAAGGTAGGGGAGTAGTATAGAAGGAGTGAGGAAGTTTCAAAAGAGTAGTAAAGCAGGAAGAGAGAGTGGAAGAGAAATGAGAAAAGTAGAGTAAGGAGAGGTGAAGAAAAGGAAGCATGAAACTAAACCAGTGACACATACAGATATGTTAAACTTACCTGACCATCAAAATAAATAATTTAGAATTAAATGTTTTTATTTAATTGCAAAGATAACTGAATAACATCTTCTAAATTTTCTTTCTAGTTCTGAAAAAAAGAAAAAAAGTATTAATATTCAACAATACACTTTATTAAACAGTACATGTTTTTTCATATTTAGCAAAGCAATTTTTTGCCCTTTTTTGCTGTTTTCAGAATGTTTTGATTTTCACTGAAAATAGTGAAATCAATTGTATTCATCATTTAACAGCGGGCAAAAAAAAAACCAATCTGAAAGATTGTTTAAAAAAGCCCCAAATGTATCCTCACTAAAACATACTTTAATAGAAATGTTAAAAATACCTTTTAAGAAGAATAACAATTTCCAAAAAATAACGTCTGTAAACCTTGTTGCAAAAGAACATTTTCCAAAATAATATCTGTCAAAGAAGAAGTCCACAATTGTTTGTTTTACCTTTCCTTAAGTTTAAAATCTCTTTTGAGCGAAATATCCAATTTAAATCCTTTTAAATTTTAATAATGCTTTCTTCCAATGATGATGTTAGTATTTAAAATATGGGTTTCAGAAAAATTAGGTAACAATTGGGTAAATCATAAGGCAAACGTTGCTTGAAAATCAATTGAGAATCATTACACAGTGTCCATCCTTTTTCACATTTAAGATAAACTGTGTAATGACCAGAAGTTATAGAAGGTCCATCATGAAAAATTATTGCAACTGCAACAAAAGTTTTTCCAGATATTGATAATTGTTGTCCTGTAAACTTCTTTATAAAAGTGTCCAATTTTGAACCATCAGCTCTACAACGTTGCATCATTAAAATTACATACTGTCCATATTTCTTTAAAAATAACGTTGACAACATGTCTGATTTACATTGAAAACATTCCATGTTGTGATTAGCATCTTTAACTAATTTACTAAAAGTCACTGTTTTACTCTCTGGTAATGGTAAATATATGAACCTTTCAGAATCAACATTACTACTGCTTGTGTTCATACAGTTATCACAACAATGTTCCCATTTATAAGAGACACCAAATACATTTTCTACTTCTACCCCTTCATCTTCCAGTACCATCAGGATATACATCAAGAATTCCTGTGCATCTTGCTGGACATTTTGTGTAAACTGTGTACGTCCAGAACATACATCTAAAAGGTTTCTAACATCAGAAGCACTTTCTATTTTAGTTTTATCATTACTCAGCTTCTCATAGAGGATACTCAGCAAAGAACAGAATCTTTTTTCATGATTTAGTGTTATCTGCTCTTGCAAAAATTCAAGATAAAATACAACATTCAGCACTACATTTGCGTAGCAGTTGACACCAGAGCTATTTTCAAAATGACAACCAACAACCTCTTCCACACTGTCCTTTTTCTTTTTGCTTGCAGTCACATCACTATCTTTTTGTTTTCTCTTCTGTACATCCTCATTACAGATATCCTCAAATCTCCTTTTCCGACAAACAACACGTTTTTCAAACACAGGATACTGACCTAAATGAGGAGCATAGCTTCTTCTTAATCTATTATACTCCTTTACACAGTTTTCATCAGCACTTACTTTTGAGTCATCAAAGTCTATCATGAATAAACCAGATCATTTTTTCACGCGTGACAAAGCAACATATGCCATACCTTTTTTAAACACACTAGATCCAATGTTTATAAAAGCACTATCTACAGTTAATCCTTGAGATTTGTGAATAGTTACAGCATATGCTAGAGAAAATGGAAACTGCTTCCTACGCACATATAAGTCTTTCACAAGCAAGAAACGAACTGAACAACGACAAATGTCTTTAACCTCTTGTATATGATCAAATTTTATTTTTAAACATTCAATTCCAACTTTTTTCTGGTAATTAATAAAACCCACAACTCTTTCCATAGCTCCATTCACTAAACCTTTCTCTACATCCAAATTCCGTCTTAAAATTACTCTACAGTTCATACACACATAAAGATTCTTTTCCAAACCTGCTGTTTTTGAAATGTTTTTCTCCAGAGAATCCAATTTAGTACCCAATTTGCCTGTCAATATAACAGTTATTCGTTCATGTTCTATTTTATCCACAGCTTCCAGTTTTATAATCTCTTCATTTTCCAATTTCAAAAGTTCTTGATTGAATACAGAACATTCATGTAGTGTTGGCATTAAGCAGATTACAGTATTTTTTTCTGCAATTTCCTTGTATATTTTCTCTGGAACTATTTGTTTTGTTGGAAACAAATTACTCAGCAATCGACTCTGTAATGCTTTTCTGCCATGTTCTGTGAGTAGTCCAAGTCTTATATCTTTCAGAATACTTGCATAGTCCTCATCATTGGCTTGCCTCATATTGGTAATGAGTTCCTTATACTCAAAATATGTCCAAATATTTACATTGCCTATACTTCCTAATGACTTTTTTGTGTCTTCATGTGTAAGTGTATGGAATACCGATTGTCCTTTAACTGGAGTAAGTTGCAAAAGATCTCCAAAAACTATGACGTGTTTTCCTCCAAATAGGACGTCAAAGTCTGTCTTCAGAATTTGCTGCATTCTTAAATGCACAAAGGCAAGCATTAAGTTTGATACCATGCTTACCTCATCAATAATGAGTACTTTCATTTTCTTCAATACTCTTGAAACTTCCAAGCATGCTTCTCCTGCTAGTTTGTGGTACTGTATTTTGTTCTCATGCTCTACTGGTAACATTAGCAAACGATGTAAGGTAACTCCTTTGATGTTATACGCTGCTAACCCAGTTGGAGCAGTAACAACACAAGACAAAATGGAATCCATTTTCTTCTGTAGGTAGCTTCTAATTACATTAATTAAGAAACTTTTTCCAGTTCCTGCTTGTCCACTTACATACATTCTCATTGGTTCAAAAGATGTGCATGAGCACTCTTTATTTTCATGTAGTAATCCGTGATCAATTTTTTGTCTGACTTCTTCATAAATTTGTTTTTGTTCTTCATTCAGTTGCTCCTCCAAATATGTTAAGTGTACTAAATATTCCTGAGCTTGATTCATAGCTGTTTCCACTTCGTTCATAGCTATTGCTGCTTCATTTTCGATGATCGGTTGTCCTAGAGGATCTTGACTGAATGTCCCAGAACTTTGACTGTCTTGAGAACTGTCTCTAGCTACTTCAGCTGCAATTGTTGCTTCTTGTTCAATTTCTTCATTTAACATTTGAACATAAGTTGTGAAAGTACTGCATTCGACGCTGTCTTTGCTAGCATTGAAGGAATCTTCATAGCTCTGAAATTCTCCAAGTAGTTCGTCCTCTGAACGCCATGGTTTAAACAGCTGCAAAAGTGCCAAGTAGTAAAATTCCTTTTTATCAGGAGTGTCGCAACTCAGCTTCCGGTGATTTATCAAACTTCCTTTTGTTTGCTTCACCAAACATCCTTCCTCACCAATGACTTTATATTTTCCATTGTTGATATCTTCTGTGACATTCCGTTTAAAAATAAAGTTCTGCAGCACTTCATAGAGACACATGTTCTCAAGGTGATGACTTCTTTGTGGGTAATATGTGTCCAACATGTTTGTTCTTAAAATGTCTGTACTTTCTGGTTCGAACTCTGCTAAATACTCAATTTCTCGAATAGATTTCAGTACCCGATTTCACATTCCTGCAAGACCTAAACTTGCCCAAATTATTCTTCTGGATTTTGAGTACAGACTTGCAGATGATAACCTATCTGAGCATTCGTAGGATCCAATTTCTCGATGCGATAACATCTTTAAACTGAAACTGTATAGCTTCTTACTGACAGTCTTCTCGTGAGAAATCTCTTCCCACATTTCCTTCAATTCCGTTTTCTCAGATTTAGTGATGTAAGATGTGACATAGCGAGCAACAGCAATATAATTGTCAGCCACATACTGTATATCCATGTTAGCATTCCACATGGATAAAATGACTGGGTTGTAGTCATTTATATATTTTGACTCTTCTTTTCTTCTTAGGTTGTAGGTATTCTTAGGTGATTTTCTTGTAATAGTATGTCGCACAGCTGACATAAAACTGTTTACTCTTCCTTTTGAAAGAACAGGTCGTGGAAATCCAAATCGACATTTTGTGTAGAATTTATCTTTACTCTTGTACTTTCGTCGACAGTATTTTCCACACCGATGACTTTGGAAACGTAAAACTTGCTCTTTTAAATTTTTCTCTTCTGTGCTTTTAGGAATAGCACATGTTGCATATCCTTCGATGAAACTTAAAACTGCATCATCAGAATCTGTTCCAAATTTTGGAGCATCCTTGATCCACAACAGCATATGAATATGAGGAGCACCTCTTGCGTGGTACTCTTTTCTCCAAAAGAAATCCACAACTTCTCCAAGAGGTGGATTTTTTTTATTGCAGATGAAGGACATCATAGCCTCAAATCTATGATTGAAATACCTGCAAACATTAACCGGATCCAATGAGCACAATTCTCCTGCTGTCTTGTATTGGATGTTTTCAATATTTGAATTTGCCTCTAGAAAAAAATCCAGAAGATCATCCCAAGCGTACTCAGCACAGCTTAGGGTAAGGAACCATGTAGGAGTTCCTAAATTCCGTAACATACATTTCAATTCTCCATTGCGTCGGAACCAATATTCATTGTTCCCACGCTGACAAGCCATCAAATTGATCAATTGAGATTCCAAATGATCATCTCGCTGTTGCACTTTGTTCATAAAATCCTTCGCAGTCACATTACGTAGATGTACTCCAGTTTTCAAAATGTGATTTACTGCATAAGATAGTGCTGACAAGTCACTTTCAAATAAAAGATGGAACAAATAAGGAATACTTTGACGAAATCTCGGATCTTCTGCATATAGTCTTGTAGTCCGATACTCAGAAGCAGGAATCTGTACTGGACGTTCATCATATCGTCCTCCTTCTCCTGTAGGAAACAGCTGGGGAAAACAACGAGCTTCCAAGCTCTCCTCCCATACACTCACGGGAGTTCCTTGTGCTTTCTTCATCTGAAACAGATCAATAGCGTTTCCCATAACTTCTTTAGAATGTAGAGGATGTATGCTGAAATGTTCATAAATTTCTTCTTCTTTTGACTTGTCCACTTTTTCAAGTTGCCCAGTTGGTATTCCTGTGTCTTCTAGTATTTCTTCTTCATCTTCATCCATATAAATGGCTTCATACCATTTATTATTTTTTTTCAAATATAAATTTGCTCTTTGTACTTTTCGTACATCCACCAGCTCCTGCCAAATTTTCTTATTCCTTGTAGGTACACCATTAACCAGAATAACTAATGGTTCAGTTTCCAAAGTATCTGCATCAATTGTTTCCATATTTTTTTTCAAATCCAATGGCAAATAGACAACTCTTCCTTTTAAACCTCTTTGTAAATCCGAAGGAGGTAATTTACCAGTTTTTGGCTCCATACGCACTATGGTCTGAAACGGATGGACACATTGAATGAGTATAGACTCATACGTATTTAAATCAGAAAGTTCAGGAGGAATATCAACCAATTCTAAATTATTATGTACAGCTCTAGCTGGCATTCTATTTTCTTCTAACTTGTTATAACAGTATTTACAAATACGCTGATCTTCACCCAAATCAAAACAATTTTCCAGAAATATATATGTTGCAAAATCTTTCCACTTATAATTATCTTCATTTTCACTTTTTTTATACAGATCAACATTCCTTGTTTGATTTTTGTAATGGCTTCTCCGGCAACAAATACAAGTAATATTTGGTCTTTCATTAGAGATGATAGTAAATTTTGTCATTTCATCCTCAAAATTTTTACTAACAGTGAGTTCTACATTCTCTTCCACATTTTCATCAATCACTGTGTCATTTTCTACACTTTCTTGTTCTGGACCAAAGTAACAAAACTGAATCTCATCAGTAACCTTCACTACATCTGATACAGATCCACGGAACAGAGCATTATTCAACTCATTTAACTTTAGTGCTGGACTTTGACACACTTTCCTAGATAGACAAGCCAGAGAATGTCCTTGCAAACCAGTATTCTCTCTCTGCATGAATCTAGTCTTTGAAGCACCTTAATTTTCTGTTTAACACTCTTTTTACTATATTCTCTTAGAAAGTCACGTAATTTATCAATAGATTCCTGACGCACAGTACAAATACTACTACAATTCCAAGTGTACACTGGGGCTTTAGGACGTCTTCCCATAACCTCATCAGCCATCACTTGTTCCTCATTTCTTGGAACCATTTTCTCCTTTTCCATTACACAACCATCCTTAACTTCATAAGCTCTACCATTGGTGTCAACTGCATGCAACAAACTATTACTTTGAAGATAACTCTCTTCATTAAAAAATGGTACAGTACTTGAACTATGTTTCCATTCTCCTAAGAACACTTTACAAAAGTTTTTTTTTTTTTATTTCTCTTTTCCTTTTGCTTTGTGACTTCATTGCATTCACTAATTTATCTAATCTACGCATCCTGTTCAAAATTAAAATGAATAGTTTTTTTTTTATTTCTAATGCCTTGGTAGCAATACTTTCAATAAATTTCTTTTTCTTATAAAAGTTTGTTTTTTTCTTATATTTTTTCACATCCTTCAGCAAATTTAACATCACTCTTCTCTGAAACATTTTTCGACGAATGTTTTTAAAATCTATTTTCCGTGTTAAGTCACTCTTCCTAACTTCTGAGTCTATATTAGCATTTTGTTTTTGCTGTCGACTCCGTTGTTGTTTTGTACTTGAAACACTGTTTGAATGTATCTTTCGATCATTTTTTTTTTTGGAAGATATTTTTTAAAAATTCTTTAGTTTGCTTACCAGAAGACTTTTTCTGTTTTCCAACACGTACTTCGCCTCCTATTTTTTTTTTATCAGTCGTCTTCAAATATAGTTGTTGTTTCTTTTCTTTTCTTTTTCTTGACTTTATAGGCATCTTTATATTTTTTCACTGTTGCTCACCAATACCTGCAAAAAACTAAAAAAAAATACCTTTATGTAATTTAAATTCATTACAATTTAAAAAAAAAAACTTTTCAAATCCTATCACATGAGCTGATCCTTTCCTACGAGTCAAACTCTTACAAAATAGAAGAAACATGAAATAAATCTCTGACAACAATTCCTGTGTGCACACATTGGAAGAAAACAAGCTGGGCCTTTCCTGAATGTGCAAGTTTTACAGAACAACAGCAACACAAATTAAAACGCTGAGAACAATTCCTGTGTGCACACAGACTCATGGTCTGATTCTAGGCAGAAAGCGATATTTCCTTTGGCAATTTGAAAACACATTTACTACTGGGGTAGAGCAAGTGATCATTACTGTAACAGCCTGACACATGTTCCTTCTAGTTTAGACAGGCAGAAAAGAGCACATGTCCTAACAGCTCCTTGAGACCATGACCATGTGTTAGAGGGTGACTGATTAGACTAGAGCAAAGGAAATGAGCCTTGGTGATGTTGAATCTGTTTGCGTTACACACTGCTATCTGAAACACCACACTGAGCTGACTATTACACATGGGAGTGTAGCAGAAGCTGCTGTGTGTGTGCAAAGAGTGTGTTTCTGGAGACTGTGTATTGTCAGCTGCAAGAGAGATCTGCATGGAGACTCCCACAACTGCATGAAGAGTACAGACATGTGTGTAAGAGTACATGTGTGGTATGGGTTAATTGGAGTTTTCAACATGTAGGAACCACCTCAGCCATTGCAAGAATTGATGAAAAATCTACCATGCTATTTTCAAATGTGTTTGCATTTGCCTCACATTTTTGAGATACTGATTTCTTTTGAGTGCTAACCAACACATTGGAAGAAAACAAGCTCGGCCTTTCCTGAATGTGCAAGTTTTACAGAACAACAGCAACACAAATTAAAACGCTAACAACAATTCCTGTGTGCACACAGGCTCATGGTCTGATTCTAGGCAGAAAGCGATATTTCCTTTGGCAATTTGAAAGCACATTTACTACTGGGGTAGAGCAAGTGCTAATTACTGTAACAGCCTGACACATGTTCATTATAGTTTAGACAAGCAGAAAGGAGCACTTGTCGTAACAGCTCCTTGAGACCATGACCATGTGTTAGAGGGTGAGTGATTAGACTAGAGCAAAGGAAATAAGCCTTGGTGACGTTGAATCTGTTTGCGTTACACACTGCTATCTGAAACACCACACAGAGCTGACTATTACGCATGGGAGTGTAGCAGAAGCTGCTGCGTGTGTGCAAAGAGTGTGTTTCTGGAGACTGTGTATTGTCAGCTGCAAGAGAGATCTGCATGGAGACTCCCACAACTGCATGAAGAGTACAGACATGTGTGTAAGAGTACATGTGTGGTAAGGGTTAATTGGAGTTTTCAACATGTAGGAACCACCTCAGCCATTGCAAGAATTGATGAAAAATCTACCATGCTATTTTCAAATGTGTTTGCATTTGTCTCACATTTTTGAGATACTGATTTCTGCTGAGTGCTAACCAACATATTGGAAGAAAACAAGCTGGGCCTTTCCTGAATGTGCAAGTTTTACAGAACAACAGCAACACAAGTTAAAACGCTGACAACAATTCCTGTGTGCACACAGACTCATGGTCTGATTCTAGGCAGAAAGCGATATTTCCTTTGGCAATTTGAAAGCACATTTACTACTGGGGTAGAGCAAGTGATAATTACTGTAACAGCCTGACACATGTTCCTTCTAGTTTAGACAGGCAGAAAGGAGCACATATCCTAACAGCTCCTTGAGACCATGACCATGTGTTAGAGGGTGAGTGATTAGACTAGAGCAAAGGAAATAAGCCTTGGTGACGTTGAATCTGTTTGCGTTACACACTGCTATCTGAAACACCACACAGAGCTGACTATTACGCATGGGAGTGTAGCAGAAGCTGCTGCGTGTGTGTAAAGAGTGTGTTTCTGGAGACTGTGTATTGTCAGCTGCAAGAGAGATCTGCATGGAGACTCCCACAACTGCATGAAGAGTACAGACATGTGTGTAAGAGTACACGTGTGGTAAGGGTTAATTGGAGTTTTCAACATGCAGGAACCGACCCAGCCATTGCAAGAATTGATGAAAAATCTACCATGCTATTTTCAAATGTGTTTGCATTTGCCTCACATTTTTGAGATACTGATTTCTGCTGAGTGCTAACCAACACATTGGAAGAAAACAAGCTGGGCCTTTCCTGAATGTGCAAGTTTTACAGAACAACAGCAACACAAATTAAAACGCTGAGAACAATTCCTGTGTGCACACAGACTCATGGTCTGATTCTAGGCAGAAAGCGATATTTCCTTTGGCAATTTGAAAGCACATTTACTACTGGGGTAGAGCAAGTGATAATTACTGTAACAGCCTGACACATGTTCCTTCTAGTTTAGACAGGCAGAAAGGAGAACATGTCCTAACAGCTCCTTGAGACCATGACCATGTGTTAGAGGGTGAGTGATTAGACTAGAGCAAAGGAAATGAGCCTTGGTGACGTTGAATCTGTTTGCGTTACACACTGCTATCTGAAACACCACACAGAGCTGACTATTACGCATGGGAGTGTAGCAGAAGCTGTTGCGTGTGTGCAAAGAGTGTGTTTCTGGAGACTGTGTATTGTCAGCTGCAAGAGAGATCTGCATGGAGACTCCCACAACTGCATGAAGAGTACAGACATGTGTGTAAGAGTACATGTGTGGTATGGGTTAATTGGAGTTTTCAACATGTAGGAACCACCTCAGCCATTGCAAGAATTGATGAAAAATCTACCATGCTATTTTCAAATGTGTTTGCATTTGCCTCACATTTTTGAGATACTGATTTCTTTTGAGTGCTAACCAACACATTGGAAGAAAACAAGCTCGGCCTTTCCTGAATGTGCAAGTTTTACAGAACAACAGCAACACAAATTAAAACGCTGACAACAATTCCTGTGTGCACACAGACTCATGGTCTGATTCTAGGCAGAAAGCGATATTTCCTTTGGCAATTTGAAAGCACACTTACTACTGGGGTAGAGCAAGTGATAATTACTGTAACAGCCTGACACATGTTCCTTCTAGTTTAGACAGGCAGAAAGGAGCACATGTCCTAACAGCTCCTTGAGACCATGACCATGTGTTAGAGGGTGACTGATTAGACTAGAGCAAAGGAAATGAGCCTTGGTGACGTTGAATCTGTTTGCGTTACACACTGCTATCTGAAACAGCACACAGAGCTGACTATTACACATGGGAGTGTAGCAGAAGCTGCTGCGTGTGTGCAAAGAGTGTGTTTCTGGAGACTGTGTATTGTCAGCTGCAAGAGAGATCTGCATGGAGACTCCCACAACTGCATGAAGAGTACAGACATGTGTGTAAGAGTACATGTGTGCTAAGGGTTAATTGGAGTTTTCAACATGTAGGAACCACCTCAGCCATTGCAAGAATTGATGAAAAATCTACCATGCTATTTTCAAATGTGTTTGCATTTGCCTCACATTTTTGAGATACTGATTTCTGCTGAGTGCTAACCAACACATTGGAAGAAAACAAGCTGGGCCTTTCCTGAATGTGCAAGTTTTACAGAACAACAGCAACACAAATTAAAACGCTGACAACAATTCCTGTATGCACACAGATTCATGGTCTGATTCTAGGCAGAAAGCGATATTTCCTTTGGCAATTTGAAAGCACATTTACTACTGGGGTAGAGCAAGTGATAATTACTGTAACAGCCTGACACATGTTCCTTCTAGTTTAGACAAGCACAAAGGAGCACATGTCCTAACAGCTCCTTGAGTCCATGACCATGTGTTAGAGGGTGACTGATTAGACTAGAGTGTTACAAAAAACAAGCTGCCCCTTTCCTGCGAGTGCAAGGGTAATAGAGCAAGACCAACCGGAATGAAATCTCTGTTTACATTTCCTGTGTGCTCACTGTCTCATGGTATGATTCTAGGTAGAAAACAGTATTCCTGGGTGATACCAGTACACATTAACTTATAATGAAGACATACTCCATAATATATAACATGTTCAAGCCACTTAAATATCTTCCTTAACATAAAATGTAAAACACAACTTTTAAAGTGGTAGGAAAATGTACCATACTATTTTCAAATGTGTTTGCATTTGCCTGTCATTGGTCAGTAAATGATTTCTGCTGAATGCTAACCATCACACTTTAAGATAACAAACTACCCCTTTTCTGCGAGTGCAAGGCTAACAGAACAAAAGCAACACAAATTAAATCTCTGTCAACAAATCCTGTGTGCAGACAGACTCATGATGTAATTCTAGTCACAAAACAATATTCCTCACTGATACCACTACACCTTAACTTACAGTGAAGACATACTCCATAATATCTTACAAGTTCAAGATAGTAAAATATCTTCTAAACCACAAAATGTAAAACACAACTTTAAAACAAGAATGACAATTCTAATATTTATATCAAAATACACCACATACTTCCCCTCTCAAACTCATAACTCACCTTTAAAATTAATTAGTTGAGAAAGAAATGTGGCACTCAAACAGCAGATTATCAGATCCAGAATCTCAGAGCTGTACACCTCTCTCCTCTCTCCACAACCAGTAAATGGCAATTTTTCCCTCTCTTTTTTCCCACATATACATGTTAATGTAAAATCACAGTCCTTCCCACATTTTTTCAAATGGAATCACACATTTCTAGTGGTTGCAACTTTCAACCCCTTTGCAAATCATCCCTTTCCCCAACATGACTTCTGCCTGCTACCATAGCAACAGCTCATGGAACACAGGTGTGAGCAGAGAGGTCAGAAGTTCAGCAGACAATGTTTCAAATCCAAAGAGCAATACTGCTTGACTTTTCAAACCTAACAGCAAATCCAAAGTAATGTTCAGTGGGAACACATTTTTCTGAACCAATCCAAAACATGCTTTTAAAAATGTAAACATACAGCCTAGTTTTTAGTGTAGAATGGTTTGAAACAGCCAATGAGTTATTTTTATTAAAAAAAGTATGTATGCCTCCATTTTTCAACTGTCTTTCTTTTCATATTGCCATTCTACTGAAAGACACCTCCTGAGTGCATCCTGTTCTAATTGAAAGATGTTCACAGTGTGGATTGTAGGTCACAGCTATGTCTTCTGGAGTGAAAAATTTGCAGAAAAAAGAGGTATGGTGAGAGACCTTGCTTTGCCAAATGTAGACATTAAATGGATTGGTCAGAGAGGGTTAAAGTGGCACCAATTAATGCCTTTGGTGAAAACCTTTCTACATCTCCCACAGCCTAACCTTATTATTGTGCACTGTGGTGGAAATGACCTAGGCACTTTAACTGGGGTAGGTCGGGAAATGCTTATTAAGGACACCTTTGTGCAATTGATGTCACTTTTTCCACAAACTGCCTTTGCATATTCTAATATATGCCAAAGGCAAAAGTGGAACTGGTCCAACCAATTTTGTCCGCAGATTGACAAAGCAAGAAAGCACGTCAATAAGTCTGTTTCTGCTTTCCTCAGAGACTATGGTATGGGTTCTATATACCACAACAACTTGCGTTACAACATGCAAGACATTTATAGAGGAGACGGTGTACATTTCACTGATGAAGGCAACAGACTCTGCATCGGTACTTACTTGTAGGTACCAAAAAACACTCAATGAACACAAGGGCTCTTTTTAGAGCCACCTAATATCTAAACACTTAAAAGTGATTTTTACTTCTTTTTTTTTAATGTTTTTTTTCGGGTGCGCGCTGGGTGTGCGCACCTCGTGATGTTTTTAAGGTTTTTTCGGGTACGCGTAGAGTGCGCGCACCTCGCGATATTTTTTAAAAAATTAAAATCTTTTTTTTGCCCTTTGTGGTCCTACTGTGCCCCCCTGACAATGACTAGGGGGTCTAGAACTCCCTACCCGGCCCCCTGTTCACGGTCTCCACCTTTCCTTTTAAGTGCGACACACAAAATGGCCGCCGACACTTCCTGATTTCGACTGATTCGAATGTTTACTGACATCTAACAACCAATCAGAATTACGCTCACGCACGGCAAGGTGCACGCACAGGGCTAGCTCAGTGCGCGCACGGTACACACGTATAGATATTGATATGCTTTTAAATGCTATTTTCTCAGGAAATACTGAACAGATTTACACCAGACCTGCAAAAGGCACTTCCTTGACCTTATGGCTACCTCTCTGCCAAATTTCAAGTAATTCTGTTCAGCCGTTCAGGCTGTAGCTGTGTCTAAAGGTCCTATGGAAAAATGCATGGGAAAAACGCGTTTTGGGACCCCCCTTTTTTCTCAGCCCCCGCTTGACGAATCACCCTGAGACTTTCAGGGTAGGAGCTGAACGGAGCGCCCCATTAGTTTTTAAAACTTCGCGAGGATTCGTCAACCGGCGCCAAAGTTATTCAAAATAGAATTTAGAGATTTCCTATGGAAACTCGGTCCTAACTATAACTATCTACTGGCGAACGCCAGTAGATAATGTATATATATATATATATATATATATATATATATATATATATATATATATATATATATATATATATATATATATACATACAGACAAACATACATAAATGTTCATGGATGTTCATGGATGTTCAGAGGCAGAGAGATGCACACATGCTGATATGCATGCACACGGTCGAAACATAGAGACACACTGAAAAGCGCACCCACAAAGCTGCACCAGCATACGTACATGATAACAAAAAAGCAGCATCAAACACACAGTAGCAGACAATCACCCTCTTACTCAAGCTAAAATACTTGCCCATGATTAGTTCAACAGTGAGACAAGCTGTATTAAACAGGTTTGGTTTGCAACTTCATGCACCACTGCAGGCCAAGAAATGAGTGGTCATGGTGCCAAATTTACCTATATTCTTGGTGATGTGTGCATTAACCCTGGGCGTAGTTCGAGAAGTAGCACTACGCGAAGCTACGCATAGTGAACTTCGCACTACGCGAGCTACGCATAGCACTTCGCGAACTGCGTAGTACCCTGTTCGCACTGTGCAAGATGTCGTTTTCAATGATTGCACAGTGCGGACAAGCAACCGGCACTGTGCAATCAATGAAAATGGCATCTTGCACAGTGCGAGCTGTAGTTTTCTGCTGCTCGAGTAGATTTTTACTCGAGCGGCAGCTTTCTCAACGCGAACTGGTAGTTTCTCATCGCGAGCGGTCGCGAGCATACGCGACCACTCGCAATGAGAAACCTTACCTCCTCGCGTTGAGAATCTCGCCGGGAGGTTTATTTTCCACGCTCGCGATCGCCAACTTGAGGTTGCTGATCGCGAAAGAAGAAAAAGTCTCGCCGGGATGTCATTTTGCTTGCTCGCGGTCGCCAACTTGATGTTGAGGACCGCGAGCACGCAAAAAATGACCGCTGCACTACGCAACACTACGCTACGCGTGTTCGCACTGTGATACGTGCAATTCGCATAGTGCAAAGTAGCGCAAACTTCGCAAACTACGCGATCGTAGCGTAGTGCTTTGCCCAGGCTTAGTGTGCATGAGAGGACTAAGACCCATCTGGTGCTGTAGAATGGCAGGCGCACCTTTAGGCACATATCTAACAAGATATTGATTGTGCATTACAGGGCAAAGACACATTGGCATTCGATTCTTGGTTGTTAAGAATTTGACTGGTCAGCTCAGGAATAATTATAACCGATCAATCAGATGCATTCTATGACATCCACACTTGTTAGAGTCCTCACACATTCTAGTGGGAAACTTTTTTGATGAGCCTACTCTACAGATAAATAAAAAGGTAATTAACTACAGCCTGTTGGTAATGTATGGCTTTAAAGATGTGATGAAGAATCACTTGTTCACTCTGTATTTAGTGCTGGTGTTGAGCTGCATTTGTGCTGTGTGAGTTTATAAACTCACAAATAAATAGCAATGTGTTCTTATGTACACATATACATGAATGTACTTCTACTATGAAGGCAGACTACACAATTGTAGTTCACTTAGGAATTTGAATAGAGTAAAAGTTTGCTTAAGGAGGGGAGAGCCGTGCACTGGCATCGAGCATCGCAGGGGGAGGACTTCAACTCCCATCACCCCCTGCGATCACTTCCTGCTTCCTAGCTGATGCTCTTAAAAGCGCGGACCCGTAGCGTGGGATGCATGTGGAGAGGCGCCCAGGCTAAGCACGGACCAAGGATGGGACTGTCCACGCTGTTCGGACCCCGAAGGAGGCTGGGCTGGGCCATTCTCCTTAAGTTTTGATTTTCTGCCCGCCCAGTGCCGCCTGAAACCTGGTCAACTATGGCTAAGAAGTCTCTTATTTCATCTACCTCAGGGCTGTCTACATCCACTATTGACTCGTTCTTAACCAAAGCGTCCAACGCCCTTTCAAAGTAGATTGCTTTGGCCCAGCAGAGATTTTCTGTGGGGCAGGCAGTCCATAATGGGTCTGACGGGTCTGATGGACTACCTCCAGTTATAGCTTGTGAGCCTAATGATGTATCCAAGGGCCATATGTATGAACGCATTTTCCCATAGACACAGAATGGGTAAAACCCTTTGATACATATGGCCCCAATAGTCAGAGCAACAGTGAACGCAGCAATCTGCCACCCACTGTATCGGCTCTTTAAGTTGACATTTCTTTTCCCCCCACTCACTCCAACGTAGCAAAGCATACCTCCACTTTAAAAACACATGACAAAAGGAACAAAGGACCCCATAAAGAACCTTCCTCGTCTAAATTTAAGAGATCAAGGAAAGCGACACCTGCACAATCGCTCATTGAGCTTGAAGGGGACAATTTCGAACTGTTGCAATCATAGGCCCCTATTGATGCCCTCTGTGACAAATTATGAGCATTGTTAAATCCTATTCAGCATCGAACTGAAACTCCAAGAGATATTAAACTCAAATTGTTCCTCTGTTAACCCAAGTCTACGTAATAAACACATTTTACCTAGTGTTGCCAACCCCCCCCCCCCATTGCCGGGCCTTCCCAACCCCAATTGGGTAGCACCTTTGAGGTGGACAATTCCGGTTCGCCCCAGCACTTAATAACAATGTAGGAGGGGGCAATACGAAGCAAATAGTCCTAGGTTCCTTAACCCAATCGACTTGCAACAATACATTCGATTCGAATAAACCCCGAAACCGATCCTAGAATGCTTGTTTCTAGTCCAGGGAGAACCTGGCTTGGCAGTTCGGGCTGGACTGTTCCCATGAGGCTCAGGGTCAAGACTGATTTGCATATGGGCAGGTCTAAACTGGGGTGGCACGGTGAGCAAAAGAATGATGGATTTAACCCAGATATCTTGACTGGGGGTGAATGTTTTTTTTTGTTCTGCATTCCGTCCGTCAATTGTGTGTCTTTTGCTTTCTCGCCCTAAGCGCGCCAGGTATGCCCCGACGTGGGTCCTGGGCTCACTGTGCCACTGGAATCAAGCTATCCTGGCTAAAGAGGGGTGAACTGACTTGGCAGTTCGGGCTGGACTGTTCCCATGAGGCACAGGGTCAAAACTGATTTGCATATGGCCAGATCTAAACTGGGGTGGCCCGGTGAGCAAAATGATGGATTTAACCCAGATATCTTGACTGGGGGCGAATGTTTTGATTTGTTCGGCATTCCGTCCATCAATTGTGTGTCTTTTGCTCTTGGGGACAGGCAAATGGGAGGTTTACTTAGAATGATTTCCAACGTGGCTGCTGTTAATGTTTTGCAATTCTTAACTACATTACCCTATTTTCATTTATTGGTGATTAGAGGTAACAAAATGTGGGACTTATTACTAGTGAATTATTATGACAATAATTTCAAAAATCCTGAAACAGTACCCCTACTTTTAGATATTGTAAGAGAGGATCTTGAGGAGCCCCACCCTAAACCCATTTATATTATTTACATCCAAATGGTCGCACACTGCTGACCTACCTGCGTGTTACCCCAAAGAACTGTGGTCCCTGTAGTCAGCGTATTTAGTGGCTCTCTGAGCCGGGGAGTCGACGGACTCAGGTTACGCACCTGCATTGCTACGAGAGGTACTAGACCTGATAATGATTTTAGCAGCTTACATTGCAACCCTACACTCTTTCCTACTCCCTGCTGACGAGAGGCAACTACCTCAAAACACGTGTCCAGGGATGGCTAACGCTATTCACACTTGCACTCACGACACAAGCATAGGTGTATCTGCCGACGCTGACTACAGGGACCACAGTTCTTTGGGGTAACACGCAGGTAGGTCAGCAGTGTGCAACCATTTTGATGTAACTATTTAGTGGCTCTCTGAGCCGGGAAGTCGACGGACTCAGGTTACGCACCTGCGTTGCTACAAGAGGTACTAGACCTGATAATGATTTCAGCAGCTTACATTGCAACCCTACACTCTTTCCTACTCCCTGCTGACGAGAGGCAACTACCTCGAAACACGTGTCCAGGGATGCCTAACGCTATTCACACTTGCACTCACGACACGAGCATAGGTGTATCCGCCGACGCTGACTACAGGGACCACAGTTCTTTGGGGTAACACGCAGGTAGGTCAGCAGTGTGCGACCATTTTGATGTAACTATTTAGTGGCTCTCTGAGCCGGGGAGTCGACGGACTCAGGTTACGCACCTGCGTTGCTACGAGAGGTACTAGACCTGATAATGATTTCAGCAGCTTACATTGCAACCCTACACTCTTTCCTACTCCCTGCTGACGAGAGGCAACTACCTCGAAACACGTGTCCAGGGATGGCTAACGCTATTCACACTTGCACTCACGACACGAGCATAGGTGTATCCGCCGACGCTGACTACAGGGACCACAGTTCTTTGGGGTAACACGCAGGTAGGTCAGCAGTGTGCGACCATTTTGATGTAACTATTTAGTGGCTCTCTGAGCCGGGGAGTCGACGGACTCAGGTTACGCACCTGCGTTGCTACGAGAGGTACTAGACCTGATAATGATTTTAGCAGCTTACATTGCAACCCTACACTCTTTCCTACTCCCTGCTGACGAGAGGCAACTACCTCGAAACACGTGTCCAGGGATGGCTAACGCTATTCACACTTGCACTCACGACACGAGCATAGATGTATCCGCCGACGCTGACTACAGGGACCACAGTTCTTTGGGGTAACACGCAGGTAGGTCAGCAGTGTGCGACCATTTTGATGTAACTATTTAGTGGCTCTCTGAGCCGGGGAGTCGACGGACTCAGGTTACGCACCTGTGTTGCTACGAGAGGTACTAGACCTGATAATGATTTTAGCAGCTTACATTGCAACCCTACACTCTTTCCTACTCCCTGCTGACGAGAGGCAACTACCTCGAAACACGTGTCCAGGGATGGCTAACGCTATTCACACTTGCACTCACGACACGAGCATAGGTGTATCCGCCGATGCTGACTACAGGGACCACAGTTCTTTGGGGTAACACGCAGGTAGGTCAGCAGTGTGCGACCATTTTGATGTAACTATTTAGTGGCTCTCTGAGCCGGGGAGTCGACGGACTCAGGTTACGCACCTGCGTTGCTACGAGAGGTACTAGACCTGATAATGATTTTAGCAGCTTACATTGCAACCCTACACTCTTTCCTACTCCCTGCTGACGAGAGGCAACTACCTCGAAACACGTGTCCAGGGATGGCTAACGCTATTCACACTTGCACTCACGACACGAGCATAGGTGTATCCGCCGACGCTGACTACAGGGACCACAGTTCTTTGGGGTAACACGCAGGTAGGTCAGCAGTGTGCGACCATTTTGATGTAACTATTTAGTGGCTCTCTGAGCCGGGGAGTCGACGGACTCAGGTTACGCACCTGCGTTGCTACGAGAGGTATTGGACCTGATAATGATTTTAGCAGCTTACATTGCAACCCTACACTCTTTCCTACTCCCTGCTGACGAGAGGCAACTACCTCGAAACACGTGTCCAGGGATGGCTAACGCTATTCACACTTGCACTCACGACACGAGCATAGGTGTATCCGCCGACGCTGACTACAGGGACCACAGTTCTTTGGGGTAACACGCAGGTAGGTCAGCAGTGTGCGACCATTTTGATGTAACTATTTAGTGGCTCTCTGAGCCGGGGAGTCGACGGACTCAGGTTACGCACCTGCGTTGCTACGAGAGGTACTAGACCTGATAATGATTTTAGCAGCTTACATTGCACCCCTACACTCTTTCCTACTCCCTGCTGACGAGAGGCAACTACCTCGAAACACGTGTCCAGGGATGGCTAACGCTATTCACACTTGCACTCACGACACGAGCATAGGTGTATCCGCCGACGCTGACTACAGGGACCACAGTTCTTTGGGGTAACACGCAGGTAGGTCAGCAGTGTGCGACCATTTTGATGTAACTATTTAGTGGCTCTCTGAGCCGGGGAGTCGACGGACTCAGGTTACGCACCTGCGTTGCTACGAGAGGTACTAGACCTGATAATGATTTTAGCAGCTTACATTGCAACCCTACACTCTTTCCTACTCCCTGCTGACGAGAGGCAACTACCTCAAAACACGTGTCCAGGGATGGCTAACGCTATTCACACTTGCACTCACGACACGAGCATAGGTGTATCCGCCGACGCTGACTACAGGGACCACAGTTCTTTGGGGTAACACGCAGGTAGGTCAGCAGTGTGCGACCATTTTGATGTAACTATTTAGTGGCTCTCTGAGCCGGGGAGTCGACGGACTCAGGTTACGCACCTGCGTTGCTACGAGAGGTACTAGACCTGATAATGATTTTAGCAGCTTACATTGCAACCCTACACTCTTTCCTACTCCCTGCTGACAAGAGGCAACTACCTCGAAACACATGTCCAGGGATGGCTAACGCTATTCACACTTGCACTCATGACACGAGCATAGGTGTATCCGCCGACGCTGACTAAAGGGACCACAGTTCTTTGGGGTAACACACAGGTAGGTCAGCAGTGTGCGACCATTTTGATGTAACTATTTAGTGGCTCTCTGAGCCGGGGAGTCGACGGACTCAGGTTACGCACCTGCGTTGCTACGAGAGGTACTAGACCTGATAATGATTTTAGCAGCTTACATTGCAACCCTACACTCTTTCCTACTCCCTGCTGACGAGAGGCAACTACCTCGAAACACGTGTCCAGGGATGGCTAACGCTATTCACACTTGCACTCACGACACGAGCATAGGTGTATCCGCCGACGCTGACTACAGGGACCACAGTTCTTTGGGGTAACACGCAGGTAGGTCAGCAGTGTGCGACCATTTTGATGTAACTATTTAGTGGCTCTCTGAACCGGGGAGTCGACGGACTCAGGTTACGCACCTGCGTTGCTACGAGAGGTACTAGACCTGATAATGATTTTAGCAGCTTACATTGCAACCCTACACTCTTTCCTACTCCCTGCTGACGAGAGGCAAATACCTCGAAACACATGTCCAGGGATGGCTAACGCTATTCACACTTGCACTCATGACACGAGCATAGGTGTATCCGCCGACGCTGACTACAGGGACCACAGTTCTTTGGGGTAACACACAGGTAGGTCAGCAGTGTGCGACCATTTTGATGTAACTATTTAGTGGCTCTCTGAGCCGGGGAGTCGACGGACTCAGGTTACGCACCTGCGTTGCTACGAGAGGTACTAGACCTGATAATGATTTTAGCAGCTTACATTGCAACCCTACACTCTTTCCTACTCACTGCTGACGAGAGGCAACTACCTCGAAACACGTGTCCAGGGATGGCTAACGCTATTCACACTTGCACTCACGACACGAGCATAGGTGTATCCGCCGACGCTGACTACAGGGACCACAGTTCTTTGGGGTAACACGCAGGTAGGTCAGCAGTGTGCGACCATTTTGATGTAACTATTTAGTGGCTCTCTGAACCGGGGAGTCGACGGACTCAGGTTACGCACCTGCGTTGCTACGAGAGGTACTAGACCTGATAATGATTTTAGCAGCTTACATTGCAACCCTACACTCTTTCCTACTCCCTGCTGACGAGAGGCAACTACCTCGAAACACATGTCCAGGGATGGCTAACGCTATTCACACTTGCACTCACGACACGAGCATAGGTGTATCCGCCGACGCTGACTACAGGGACCACAGTTCTTTGGGGTAACACGCAGGTAGGTCAGCAGTGTGCGACCATTTTGATGTAACTATTTAGTGGCTCTCTTAGCCGGGGAGTTGACGGACTCAGGTTACGCACCTGCGTTGCTACGAGAGGTACTAGACCTGATAATGATTTTAGCAGCTTACATTGCAACCCTACACTCTTTCCTACTCCCTGCTGACGAGAGGCAACTACCTCGAAACACGTGTACAAGGATGGCTAACGCTATTCACACTTGCACTCACGACACGAGCATAGGTGTATCCGCCGACGCTGACTACAGGGACCACAGTTCTTTGGGGTAACACGCAGGTAGGTCAGCAGTGTGCGACCATTTTGATGTAACTATTTAGTGGCTCTCTGAGCCGGGGAGTCGACGGACTCAGGTTACGCACCTGCGTTGCTACGAGAGGTACTAGACCTGATAATGATTTTAGCAGCTTACATTGCAACCCTACACTCTTTCCTACTCCCTGCTGACGAGAGGCAACTACCTCGAAACACGTGTCCAGGGATGGCTAACGCTATTCACACTTGCACTCACGACACGAGCATAGGTGTATCCGCCGACGATGACTACAGGGACCACAGTTCTTTGGGGTAACACGCAGGTAGGTCAGCAGTGTGCGACCATTTTGATGTAACTATTTAGTGGCTCTCTGAGCCGGGGAGTCGACGGACTCAGGTTACGCACCTGCGTTGCTACGAGAGGTACTAGACCTGATAATGATTTTAGCAGCTTACATTGCACCCCTACACTCTTTCCTACTCCCTGCTGACGAGAGGCAACTACCTCGAAACACGTGTCCAGGGATGGCTAACGCTATTCACACTTGCACTCACGACACGAGCATAGGTGTATCCGCCGACGCTGACTACAGGGACCACAGTTCTTTGGGGTAACACGCAGGTAGGTCAGCAGTGTGCGACCATTTTGATGTAACTATTTAGTGGCTCTCTGAGCCGGGGAGTCGACGGACTCAGGTTACGCACCTGCGTTGCTACGAGAGGTACTAGACCTGATAATGATTTTAGTAGCTTACATTGCAACCCTACACTCTTTCCTACTCCCTGCTGACGAGAGGCAACTACCTCGAAACACGTGTCCAGGGATGGCTAACGCTATTCACACTTGCACTCACGACACGAGCATATGTGTATCCGCCGACGCTGACTACAGGGACCACAGTTCTTTGGGGTAACACGCAGGTAGGTCAGCAGTGTGCGACCATTTTGATGTAACTATTTAGTGGCTCTCTGAGCCGGGGAGTCGACGGACTCAGGTTACGCACCTGCATTGCTACGAGAGGTACTAGACCTGATAATGATTTTAGCAGCTTACATTGCAACCCTACACTCTTTCCTACTCCCTGCTGACGAGAGGCAACTACCTCGAAACACGTGTCCAGGGATGGCTAACGCTATTCACACTTGCACTCACGACACGAGCATAGGTGTATCCGCCGACGCTGACTACAGGGACCACAGTTCTTTGGGGTAACACGCAGGTAGGTCAGCAGTGTGCGACCATTTTGATGTAACTATTTAGTGGCTCTCTGAGCCGGGGAGTCGACGGACTCAGGTTACGCACCTGCGTTGCTACGAGAGGTACTAGACCTGATAATAATTTTAGCAGCTTACATTGCAACCCTACACTCTTTCCTACTCCCTGCTGACGAGAGGCAACTACCTCGAAACACGTGTCCAGGGATGGCTAACGCTATTCACACTTGCACTCACGACACGAGCATAGGTGTATCCGCCGACGCTGACTACAGGGACCACAGTTCTTTGGGGTAACACGCAGGTAGGTCAGCAGTGTGCGACCATTTTGATGTAACTATTTAGTGGCTCTCTGAGCCGGGGAGTCGACGGACTCAGGTTACGCACCTGCGTTGCTACGAGAGGTACTAGACCTGATAATGATTTTAGCAGCTTACATTGCACCCCTACACTCTTTCCTACTCCCTGCTGACGAGAGGCAACTACCTCGAAACACGTGTCCAGGGATGGCTAACGCTATTCACACTTGCACTCATGACACGAGCATAGGTGTATCCGCCGACGCTGACTACAGGGACCACAGTTCTTTGGGGTAACACGCAGGTAGGTCAGCAGTGTGCGACCATTTTGATGTAACTATTTAGTGGCTCTCTGAGCCGGGGAGTCGACGGACTCAGGTTACGCACCTGCGTTGCTACGAGAGGTACTAGACCTGATAATGATTTCAGCAGCTTACATTGCAACCCTACACTCTTTCCTACTCCCAGCTGACGAGAGGCAACTACCTCGAAACACGTGTCCAGGGATGGCTAACGCTATTCACACTTGCACTCACGACACGAGCATAGGTGTATCCGCCGACGCTGACTACAGGGACCACAGTTCTTTGGGGTAACACGCAGGTAGGTCAGCAGTGTGCGACCATTTTGATGTAACTATTTAGTGGCTCTCTGAGCCAGGAAGTCGACGGACTCAGGTTACGCACCTGCGTTGCTACGAGAGGTACTAGACCTGATAATGATTTTAGCAGCTTACATTGCAACCCTACACTCTTTCCTACTCCCTGCTGACGAGAGGCAACTACCTCGAAACACGTGTCCAGGGATGGCTAACGCTATTCACACTTGCACTCACGACACGAGCATAGGTGTATCCGCCGACGCTGACTACAGGGACCACAGTTCTTTGGGGTAACACGCAGGTAGGTCAGCAGTGTGCGACCATTTTGATGTAACTATTTAGTGGCTCTCTGAGCCGGGGAGTCGACGGACTCAGGTTACGCACCTGCGTTGCTACGAGAGGTACTAGACCTGATAATGATTTTAGCAGCTTACATTGCAACCCTACACTCTTTCCTACTCCCTGCTGACGAGAGGCAACTACCTCGAAACACGTGTCCAGGTATGGCTAACGCTATTCACACTTGCACTCATGACACAAGCATAGGTGTATCCGCCGACGCTGACTACAGGGACCACAGTTCTTTGGGGTAACACACAGGTAGGTTAGCAGTGTGCGACCATTTTGATGTAACTATTTAGTGGCTCTCTGAGCCGGGGAGTCGACGGACTCAGGTTACGCACCTGCGTTGCTACGAGAGGTACTAGACCTGATAATGATTTTAGCAGCTTACATTGCAACCCTACACTCTTTCCTACTCCCTGCTGACGAGAGGCAACTACCTCGAAACACATGTCCAGGGATGGCTAACGCTATTCACACTTGCACTCACGACACGAGCATAGGTGTATCCGCCGACGCTGACTACAGGGACCACAGTTCTTTGGGGTAACACGCAGGTAGGTCAGCAGTGTGCGACCATTTTGATGTAACTATTTAGTGGCTCTCTTAGCCGGGGAGTTGACGGACTCAGGTTACGCACCTGCGTTGCTACGAGAGGTACTAGACCTGATAATGATTTTAGCAGCTTACATTGCAACCCTACACTCTTTCCTACTCCCTGCTGACGAGAGGCAACTACCTCGAAACACGTGTACAAGGATGGCTAACGCTATTCACACTTGCACTCACGACACGAGCATAGGTGTATCCGCCGACGCTGACTACAGGGACCACAGTTCTTTGGGGTAACACGCAGGTAGGTCAGCAGTGTGCGACCATTTTGATGTAACTATTTAGTGGCTCTCTGAGCCGGGGAGTCGACGGACTCAGGTTACGCACCTGCGTTGCTACGAGAGGTACTAGACCTGATAATGATTTTAGCAGCTTACATTGCAACCCTACACTCTTTCCTACTCCCTGCTGACGAGAGGCAACTACCTCGAAACACGTGTCCAGGGATGGCTAACGCTATTCACACTTGCACTCACGACACGAGCATAGGTGTATCCGCCGACGATGACTACAGGGACCACAGTTCTTTGGGGTAACACGCAGGTAGGTCAGCAGTGTGCGACCATTTTGATGTAACTATTTAGTGGCTCTCTGAGCCGGGGAGTCGACGGACTCAGGTTACGCACCTGCGTTGCTACGAGAGGTACTAGACCTGATAATGATTTTAGCAGCTTACATTGCACCCCTACACTCTTTCCTACTCCCTGCTGACGAGAGGCAACTACCTCGAAACACGTGTCCAGGGATGGCTAACGCTATTCACACTTGCACTCACGACACGAGCATAGGTGTATCCGCCGACGCTGACTACAGGGACCACAGTTCTTTGGGGTAACACGCAGGTAGGTCAGCAGTGTGCGACCATTTTGATGTAACTATTTAGTGGCTCTCTGAGCCGGGGAGTCGACGGACTCAGGTTACGCACCTGCGTTGCTACGAGAGGTACTAGACCTGATAATGATTTTAGTAGCTTACATTGCAACCCTACACTCTTTCCTACTCCCTGCTGACGAGAGGCAACTACCTCGAAACACGTGTCCAGGGATGGCTAACGCTATTCACACTTGCACTCACGACACGAGCATATGTGTATCCGCCGACGCTGACTACAGAGACCACAGTTCTTTGGGGTAACACGCAGGTAGGTCAGCAGTGTGCGACCATTTTGATGTAACTATTTAGTGGCTCTCTGAGCCGGGGAGTCGACGGACTCAGGTTACGCACCTGCATTGCTACGAGAGGTACTAGACCTGATAATGATTTTAGCAGCTTACATTGCAACCCTACACTCTTTCCTACTCCCTGCTGACGAGAGGCAACTACCTCCAAACACGTGTCCAGGGATGGCTAACGCTATTCACACTTGCACTCACGACACGAGCATAGGTGTATCCGCCGACGCTGACTACAGGGACCACAGTTCTTTGGGGTAACACGCAGGTAGGTCAGCAGTGTGCGACCATTTTGATGTAACTATTTAGTGGCTCTCTGAGCCGGGGAGTCGACGGACTCAGGTTACGCACCTGCGTTGCTACGAGAGGTACTAGACCTGATAATAATTTTAGCAGCTTACATTGCAACCCTACACTTTTTCCTACTCCCTGCTGACGAGAGGCAACTACCTCGAAACACATGTCCAGGGATGGCTAACGCTATTCACACTTGCACTCACGACACGAGCATAGGTGTATCCGCCGACGCTGACTACAGGGACCACAGTTCTTTGGGGTAACACGCAGGTAGGTCAGCAGTGTGCGACCATTTTGATGTAACTATTTAGTGGCTCTCTGAGCCGGGGAGTCGACGGACTCAGGTTACGCACCTGCGTTGCTACGAGAGGTACTAGACCTGATAATGATTTTAGCAGCTTACATTGCACCCCTACACTCTTTCCTACTCCCTGCTGACGAGAGGCAACTACCTCGAAACACGTGTCCAGGGATGGCTAACGCTATTCACACTTGCACTCACGACACGAGCATAGGTGTATCCGCCGACGCTGACTACAGGGACCACAGTTCTTTGGGGTAACACGCAGGTAGGTCAGCAGTGTGCGACCATTTTGATGTAACTATTTAGTGGCTCTCTGAGCCGGGGAGTCGACGGACTCAGGTTACGCACCTGCGTTGCTACGAGAGGTACTAGACCTGATAATGATTTCAGCAGCTTACATTGCAACCCTACACTCTTTCCTACTCCCAGCTGACGAGAGGCAACTACCTCGAAACACGTGTCCAGGGATGGCTAACGCTATTCACACTTGCACTCACGACACGAGCATAGGTGTATCCGCCGACGCTGACTACAGGGACCACAGTTCTTTGGGGTAACACGCAGGTAGGTCAGCAGTGTGCGACCATTTTGATGTAACTATTTAGTGGCTCTCTGAGCCGGGGAGTCGACGGACTCAGGTTACGCACCTGCGTTGCTACGAGAGGTACTAGACCTGATAATAATTTTAGCAGCTTACATTGCAACCCTACACTCTTTCCTACTCCCTGCTGACGAGAGGCAACTACCTCGAAACACGTGTCCAGGGATGGCTAACGCTATTCACACTTGCACTCACGACACGAGCATAGGTGTATCCGCCGTTGCTGACTACAGGGACCACAGTTCTTTGGGGTAACACGCAGGTAGGTCAGCAGTGTGCGACCATTTTGATGTAACTATTTAGTGGCTCTCTGAGCCGGGGAGTCGACGGACTCAGGTTACGCACCTGCGTTGCTACGAGAGGTACTAGACCTGATAATGATTTTAGCAGCTTACATTGCACCCCTACACTCTTTCCTACTCCCTGCTGACGAGAGGCAACTACCTCGAAACACGTGTCCAGGGATGGCTAACGCTATTCACACTTGCACTCACGACACGAGCATAGGTGTATCCGCCGACGCTGACTACAGGGACCACAGTTCTTTGGGGTAACACGCAGGTAGGTCAGCAGTGTGCGACCATTTTGATGTAACTATTTAGTGGCTCTCTGAGCCGGGGAGTCGACGGACTCAGGTTACGCACCTGCGTTGCTACGAGAGGTACTAGACCTGATAATGATTTCAGCAGCTTACATTGCAACCGTACACTCTTTCCTACTCCCAGCTGACGAGAGGCAACTACCTCGAAACACGTGTCCAGGGATGGCTAACGCTATTCACACTTGCACTCACGACACGAGCATAGGTGTATCCGCCGACGCTGACTACAGGGACCACAGTTCTTTGGGGTAACACGCAGGTAGGTCAGCAGTGTGCGACCATTTTGATGTAACTATTTAGTGGCTCTCTGAGCCAGGAAGTCGACGGACTCAGGTTACGCACCTGCATTGCTACGAGAGGTACTAGACCTGATAATGATTTTAGCAGCTTACATTGCAACCCTACACTCTTTCCTACTCCCTGCTGACGAGAGGCAACTACCTCGAAACACGTGTCCAGGGATGGCTAACGCTATTCACACTTGCACTCACGACACGAGCATAGGTGTATCCGCCGACGCTGACTACAGGGACCACAGTTCTTTGGGGTAACACGCAGGTAGGTCAGCAGTGTGCGACCATTTTGATGTAACTATTTAGTGGCTCTCTGAGCCGGGGAGTCGACGGACTCAGGTTACGCACCTGCGTTGCTACGAGAGGTACTAGACCTGATAATGATTTTAGCAGCTTACATTGCAACCCTACACTCTTTCCTACTCCCTGCTGACGAGAGGCAACTACCTCGAAACACGTGTCCAGGGATGGCTAACGCTATTCACACTTGCACTCATGACACGAGCATAGGTGTATCCGCCGACGCTGACTACAGGGACCACAGTTCTTTGGGGTAACACACAGGTAGGTCAGCAGTGTGCGACCATTTTGATGTAACTATTTAGTGGCTCTCTGAGCCGGGGAGTCGACGGACTCAGGTTACGCACCTGCGTTGCTACGAGAGGTACTAGACCTGATAATGATTTTAGCAGCTTACATTGCAACCCTACACTCTTTCCTACTCCCTGCTGACGAGAGGCAACTACCTCGAAACACTTGTCCAGGGATGGCTAACGCTATTCACACTTGAACTCACGACACGAGCATAGGTGTATCCGCCGACGCTGACTACAGGGACCACAGTTCTTTGGGGTAACACGCAGGTAGGTCAGCAGTGTGCGACCATTTTGATGTAACTATTTAGTGGCTCTCTGAACCGGGGAGTCGACGGACTCAGGTTACGCACCTGCGTTGCTACGAGAGGTACTAGACCTGATAATGATTTTAGCAGCTTACATTGCAACCCTACACTCTTTCCTACTCCCTGCTGACGAGAGGCAACTACCTCGAAACACGTGTCCAGGGATGGCTAACGCTATTCACACTTGCACTCACGACACGAGCATAGGTGTATCCGCCGACGCTGACTACAGGGACCACAGTTCTTTGGGGTAACACGCAGGTAGGTCAGCAGTGTGCGACCATTTTGATGTAACTATTTAGTGGCTCTCTGAGCCGGGGAGTTGACGGACTCAGGTTACGCACCTGCGTTGCTACGAGAGGTACTAGACCTGATAATGATTTTAGCAGCTTACATTGCAACCCTACACTCTTTCCTACTCCCTGCTGACGAGAGGCAACTACCTCGAAACATGTGTACAAGGATGGCTAACGCTATTCACACTTGCACTCACGACACGAGCATAGGTTTATCCGCCGACGCTGACTACAGGGACCACAGTTCTTTGGGGTAACACGCAGGTAGGTCAGCAGTGTGCGACCATTTTGATGTAACTATTTAGTGGCTCTCTGAGCCGGGGAGTCGACGGACTCAGGTTACGCACCTGCGTTGCTACGAGAGGTACTAGACCTGATAATGATTTTAGCAGCTTACATTGCAACCCTACACTCTTTCCTACTCCCTGCTGACGAGAGGCAACTACCTCGAAACACGTGTCCAGGGATGGCTAACGCTATTCACACTTGCACTCACGACACGAGCATAGGTGTATCCGCCGACGATGACTACAGGGACCACAGTTCTTTGGGGTAACACGCAGGTAGGTCAGCAGTGTGCGACCATTTTGATGTAACTATTTAGTGGCTCTCTGAGCCGGGGAGTCGACGGACTCAGGTTACGCACCTGCGTTGCTACGAGAGGTACTAGACCTGATAATGATTTTAGCAGCTTACATTGCACCCTTACACTCTTTCCTACTCCCTGCTGACGAGAGGCAACTACCTCGAAACACGTGTCCAGGGATGGCTAACGCTATTCACACTTGCACTCACGACACGAGCATAGGTGTATCCGCCGACGCTGACTACAGGGACCACAGTTCTTTGGGGTAACACGCAGGTAGGTCAGCAGTGTGCGACCATTTTGATGTAACTATTTAGTGGCTCTCTGAGCCGGGGAGTCGACGGACTCAGGTTACGCACCTGCGTTGCTAAGAGAGGTACTAGACCTGATAATGATTTTAGCAGCTTACATTGCAACCCTACACTCTTTCCTACTCCCTGCTGACGAGAGGCAACTACCTCGAAACACGTGTCCAGGGATGGCTAACGCTATTCACACTTGCACTCATGACACGAGCATAGGTGTATCCGCCGACGCTGACTACAGGGACCACAGTTCTTTGGGGTAACACACAGGTAGGTCAGCAGTGTGCGACCATTTTGATGTAACTATTTAGTGGCTCTCTGAGCCGGGGAGTCGACGGACTCAGGTTACGCACCTGCGTTGCTACGAGAGGTACTAGACCTGATAATGATTTTAGCAGCTTACATTGCAACCCTACACTCTTTCCTACTCCCTGCTGACGAGAGGCAACTACCTCGAAACCCGTGTCCAAGGATGGCTAACGCTATTCACACTTGCACTCACGACACGAGCATAGGTGTATCCGCCGACGCTGACTACAGGGACCACAGTTCTTTGGGGTAACACGCAGGTAGGTCAGCAGTGTGCGACCATTTTGATGTAACTATTTAGTGGCTCTCTGAGCCGGGGAGTCGACAGACTCAGGTTACGCACCTGCGTTGCTACGAGAGGTACTAGACCTGATAATGATTTTAGCAGCTTACATTGCAACCCTACACTCTTTCCTACTCCCTGCTGACGAGAGGCAACTACCTCGAAACACGTGTCCAGGGATGGCTAACGCTATTCACACTTGCACTCACGACACGAGCATAGGTGTATCCGCCGACGCTGACTACAGGGACCACAGTTCTTTGGGGTAACACGCAGGTAGGTCAGCAGTGTGCGACCATTTTGATGTAACTATTTAGTGGCTCTCTGAGCCGGGGAATCGACGGACTCAGGTTACGCACCTGCGTTGCTACGAGAGGTACTAGACCTGATAATGATTTTAGCAGCTTACATTGCAACCCTACACTCTTTCCTACTCCCTGCTGACGAGAGGCAACTACCTCGAAACACGTGTCCAGGGATGGCTAACGCTATTCACACTTGCACTCACGTCACGAGCATAGGTGTATCCGCCGACGCTGACTACAGGAACCACAGTTCTTTGGGGTAACACGCAGGTAGGTCAGCAGTGTGCGACCATTTTGATGTAACCATTTATATTATTTGTCTAGGTGATTTTAATACTAACACATGTACTCGGGACCCAATGGACCTATGTGGGATCGTATATCATAGAGATGTTGCCATTCTTCATTTTAACCATGATGCACAGGGAAATGTGCTAAATAGCATCTTAATAAAGTGGCAACTCACCTTACCAAACGCTATAGGCCCACAAATGGGGCAATTTTTTCCTACATTCCACAGAGCTGAATATTCGTCCACTATAGATTATATAATTTCCTCCGATTTTCTTATTTCAAACCTATTCAAGTCACAGACAAATTTTACCGAATTTAGGGGCATATCTACAAGGCGGCGATATAAAATTATCGCCGCTTTTGCGGCCGTTTTCAGCCGAAAAGCGGCGATAATTTTATCGCTATATTAGCAAGGTCACGCTATCGCGTGAAACCTTGCCTTAGCGCCTGAATTCCTAACGCCCATCTTTGCATCTCTATTGAGATGCAAAGTGGGCGTTCCTCCCAGGATAACGGGAGAAATGTCGCTAAGCGACATTTCTCCTATTATCAAGCCTCACGCAAAGCAGCATAGCGACAAGAAAAGTAGCGATAACCTCTATTATCGCTACTTTCCTTACGCCTGCTTTGAAACTGACTTAGCCATGATATCCAATGTAAGGTGGATATCATGGCTAAGTATGTGAGGCCGTATCAGCAAGCTATCGCCAAACTACTTGGGGTTATCGCTGGGTTTCCAGCGATAATCTCACGTTTGGCAGTTAGCACTAGGATTTTATCGCTTTTGAGATAAGCGTTGCTAATAGCACGCTATATCAGTGATACAAATCCACGCTAGTCGGCGATAATTATCCTAGCGCTAAGTGCGCTTAGCAATAATTATCGCCGGTTGTTGCTGATATGCCCCTTAGCGACCGTGCTATGGTTTCCTGCACTATAACATGGCAGGATCCTAAAATTCGAAACAAAACCCCCCAAACCAATTGCAGCTAGAAATAATGCAAAAACAACAGAAATAATGGTTTCATATTAATATGGAACAATGTTGACGCAGTCACTCTCTTCACAAGTTTCATAGCGTCCAAGCGGAAGGATATTAACACCTGCTAGGACCCTTTCTCAAATCAAGTACTGGTAACTGAAGCGTTTTGTAACCTACTGTGCAACTTTAAATCACAGTTGTTTTGTTTGACACCAGCTAGAGATAGTGCACCGTATAGATGGATCAATAAGAGCTGTTCCCTGGCCTCTGCAAACTAAGCATGACCCTCTAAACCTCTCCTAGACACAAAGAGGAGGTTTGCATGCTAAGGAATATATATAAATCAGCAAGGGAAAGCAGGTCGAGGCATCTAAAATCGGAGGAATAGAATAACGTAATACAAGCCTCAGTCCTTCGAGACAGCACTGCTTTATGGAAAGTAATGCTCCTTTTTTTTAAAGATAATGGAGGACCTTCTCTAGAGGTCCATATTGATGAAGATTCTTGGATTAGATACTTCCAACAAATCTTCAAGAACAGAGGGGATATTCTAAGTGCTGATATTCGCTCCGGCATTGAGGTTTCTGAATGTCTTTCTTTCAATCTGGAGAAAATTGTATTGGCACTGTCACAATCCCCATCTAGGAAGGATCCTGCGCGGGATGGGGTCCCCTTTCTGGCTGATATTCCTTTTTGTTCCCCGCTTTTAGCAGTGGCATTTAACACTATAGCTAAGACAGGTCCTCTTCCATCATGGAAAAACTCTGTTATAATTCCAATCTATAAAAAGGGGGACGCCTCTATGCCAGCAAATTACCGTCCTATTTCCTTGCTCGATAGTTCAGCCAAACGTATGGGCAGGCTTCTGTTCCACACACTGGAAGTGCAGTACGGGTTTCGACAGGGTAGGGGCACCGTTGATCAGTGCCTTAATTTGTCATTGATCGCTGGTAAATATACTTCGGAAAAAATGCCAGTCTATGTACCTGTCAAAGGCCTTTGACTACATGGTTCACAATAAACTATGGCCCATTTTGATGGACATGGGAGTAGATAACGACATCATTAATTTTATAAGAGATCCCCATAGGGTTGCCACCTCCTCGGTGCGTTTTGGTTTGCATGGTGAATGCACTAAACTTTTTAAAGCTGAAAGGGGTGTCAGATAAGGGTGTGTTCTGGCCCCCTTTCTGTTTGACCTCTACACTAACAATTTAAATGATGCTTTGATTGATACCTCGCAAGACACTCCACAGGTATTGATGTCTCCCCTCCCTATCCTCCTTTACGCAGAAAATGCAGTTTTATTGGCAAGGACTCCCATGGACCTACAAAATCTGATTGGACAATACACAGTCTTTATGTGTAATCTGAATTTACATGTAAATAAAGCCAACACCTTTATTATTGCAATGGGAGGGGTCAAAAAGAAGAAAATGAGCTATCACTCAGAGGGTGAAAAGATTGAACAGGTAGATCCTTTTAATTATTTGGGGACAGTTTTCGATGCCAAACAAAATTGGAAGGCGATGCTGAACATTCGTGCAAACTTAATGGGCCAAAGTATTGCAGCAATTTTTAGATTCTCCCAAGAACTGGGTTGCAAGTCACTTGTAGAAATGCTAAACATATAGTGGGCTAAGACACTGTCAATTGCAACATACGGGGCAGCAATTTGGGGGATAACTGATTTGACACCACTTCAAGTTATCGAGGATAAATGTATTAAAACGTTGGTGTCAGTCCCACCTGCTTGCAACAATTTTGTCGCACATAAAGAAACTGGTGGTCAATTCATTACTGATGCCATCAAATTAGCGCCTCTTTTGCTTTGGCTTTAAGTATGAAAGAGGGGCACAATGGGTTTAAATCAGAAAATCCTGTATGATATCCTGAACCTGGACCATGCTAACAAAATCCCTTGGCTAGTGTATGTCAGGAAAAATGTAACTATCTCAGGTCTTGCTTTGATATATGATACACCAACCCTCTGTGAACATTTTCCTGAATCTAGATTAAAGGAAATGTATTTAAATAAAAGTATCTGGCTTAGGTGGGATTGTTATAGAGAGAAACACTCTGTAAAATGTGACGATGATATACTGCAGATATTCAACCAATCTCTCTCCTTTCTAGGGTTTGATGAGAACAACCAGCATCGTTTCATCTTGACGAGATTTGTTAATGCTGGGCCACCCTAACAACACATTCTCTGTAAGCAACGTACCCCCTTGTCCGTGTAATTACAAGGCGCCCCAATCAACTTTCCATATCTTACTTTTCTGCCCTCTGTACACAGTAGAAGGGAAGATTTTCATTATTTCACTTTCAAAAACATTGTCCCTACGGACGTCAGGCTGTCTACATTCTATCAACTTGAAACATTAGTTTGTTATGTTCTTGCACCCTTTTCATTGGCTGTCCTGAGATCCCGTAAGGTGTATAGTAAAACATACATCACTTTTTAATACTATCGTTTTAATTGACGTATCTGTTCTAATATTTGATTGTCGCCATGCTCTCACCTTAATTGGATGTTTTAAAGCTACTGGTTCCGGTACTGTATTCATCATATTACTGGCTTTTTTGAATGCAGTTTAAAATGTAATAAAATGTTTTTTCTTTAATGTACACTTTATTCATTGCCCAAATGAGAAATAAAGTCTGTGGATTGATTAATTGATTGAATAGGGGAAAAGACATACATTCAGAAATCAACTGTGCATAGGTGAATAAAAATAGTTACAGCTTTTAAAATAAATTGGAAAGCTTTATTTGCTGTTATTCACAGTAACATTTGACTATGGTAGCCCTTGAAAATGATTGGTGATTGCAAGCTTGTTGAGTATAGGCACTACACACAGGTTTCTAGTATCTATCTCATGACAGGATTGACACAATTATTATTAATATTGAGATTTTATAAAGCACATAGCCACCCATGAGTTTTGCACATGGCTACATAAAGGGAAGGGTAAGTTTAACATATACATCTTAAAATAGCCACATTTTCAGATCCTTGCAGAAAATAGTTAGAGAAGAGCAGCTTCTCAGAGACTCTGGGAGGGTGTTCCAAAGCTTAGGGCCAAGGAAAGAAAAAGAACAACCCCCCCCCCATCCGGGAGTGATTAATTCTGGGGTCTATGCAGGGTGACTGATAACTCAAGCGTAATGTACAGGACAGGTGTTATGGAGATGCCAGTTGAATTTGTGCATATCACAGTCTGTCTGTCTCAAGATAGAGTATGTTGACATAATCCAATCTGGGTAGGATCATGGCCTGGATGACTGTCATTTGGGCCAAGCAAGGAGGCATTCACAGAATCGTTTTTAACTATTTAATGATGCCAAAGCATGTAGAGGCTATTTGGTCACATGTGGTTTCATAGACAAGGTGCAAACCCAGCCAAAAACCTAGATTTTTCACCTTCTGGGATGGTTATGGAAGTACCCCTAATGTAGCAGGCCAGTGCTAGGGTCCGGAGAAATGGGGATTCTTGCCCAATAGCTTTACCTCAGTTTTATTCCCGTTTCATTTAAGAGAGCAGGAACTTATCTAGGAGGAGACAAGGGTGATGCAAGAGTTGTTGTGCCAGATGTACAACCTTTTTTGCATGCGCAAACGGGTTTGCAAATCCGTTTGCGCATGCAAAAACCTATTGGGCCATGTACAAACCCTATTTAGCGAGTCGCAATTTTTTTGCGACACGCTTAATAGGTTTTGCGACTCGCTATTTGGAAAGGCAGTTCCCTTCCAAAAGCGAGTCTCAAAACCATGTACAAATGTTTTGCGACCACAATTGCGGTTGCAAAACACTTGAAATTACCATCTGCTTTAAGTAGGTGGTAATGCATTTGCAAATGGGAGGGGTCCCCAGGTAACCCTGCCCCTTTGCCAATGCATGCAAAATTATTTTTTAAGGGCAGTGTGTGGCCCCAGGACCACTGCCTGCCTTTAAAAAATGAAACGAAAACGTTTATTTTCTTATTTTTAAAATGCATCCTGTTTTCCTTTAAGGAAAATGGGCTGCATTTAAAAAAAAAAATGCTTTTTTAAAAGCAGTCCCAGACATGATGATGGTATGCTGAGCCCAGCAGGCCACCATCCCTGGGAGTGCTTCCATTCCCAATGGGCCCGCAAATTGCGAGAGGCTCAATAATATTAATGAGCCTCGCAATTTGCGACCCCATTGGGAATTGCAAACAGTGTTAAACACACTGTTGTACATTTCATGTAGCGCCTCACAATTTGTAACTTGCAATGTGTCGCAAAATGCGAGGCGCTAAATGAAATGGTCGTACCTCTGGCCCTAAATCTCATTCGTCTCATTCAATCCTATTGTACAATAATACAAGAATGTGCAGAACTGAGCTCATGCAAACTGGGGAAATTACCTTCAAGAGCTCCAAAAATGTTCTTGCCTGAGGGAGCTTCACTTTACTTCATGTATTGAGAGTACGTACACAGCATACCTCAATATCAGAGATGGTCACATAGACACCACACCATGGCTAAAGCAGGTTAAAGTTACTTGAAGACAAGCAAATGCATTTAAAAATTATCTGAAAATCAATCCTTCTTACGCTATTTTATTGTGTAATATTTAAAGAACGTTCAATATTCATTAATCGGTATCCTTAATGCTCACCATGTCATTCATACATTTTCAAAATACCATAATCAGACTTCTCATAAACTCCATAATTATTGTCTTCATAATAGACAATCAACTGGTAAGAGGGAGTTTTTTTATCTGGTGAGGCTTGCAAAAGATGTTATACAGACTTAGGGGCCGATTACGATATCGTTAGGAAGGGCTACGGATGGGATTCGGTATTGTCGAATCGGATTCGGAACCCTTGTTTCCTATTGAATCAGTCACCTTTCCCAACGACCAAGTACGATGCAAGGAAGCCATCCGGGCTGTCCGAATCGGTTCAGAATTGGATTTAGGCAGCCAGAGTGATTTGGAGCCGAATCGTACAGCCCAATGGAGACGGTTTCCGAACGAGCGAGGACAATGACAGATTCGGACAGCTGTTCCGAATCAATTTGACCGAGTTGAAATGGCTTTTGGAAACAGTCTTTGGGGGCCCTTTAAGGGGCCCCCTTTACCCCTATGTGACCGAATGTGGCCCTTGGGTGTATCCAAGGGATCCCTCTTCCCTATCTTGCACACTGTGGCAGACACCATAGTGTGCCCGCCACAGTGTGCAAGGTTTTCCCCACCCACCCCTTTTTCCAATGGGAGCCTGTGTTCTCGCTCGAGACGCAGGCTCCGATTGATGTCAATGCGAGTCCGACTGAACAGAGTCCGTAAGCATCCGGACACATTTTAATTGGTCGGTAGTACTCGCCAAATGCAAATCATTCTGAAAGTTTTCCGAACCCGATTCGTGGGAATGGTTTCCTAACAACATCGTAATCGGCATCTTAGAAGATAATTGACATCAGCTGAAGGACAATATTAATAAAGAGGTCGGCAGTTTCATATCACAACCTCCAATCATGCTTTTTAACCTAGGTTCCAACCTTTGAAACTAAAATCATCCAAAATAGAAGGTAACTCTTAACAGGTATACATATTGTTTCAATGTGGTCATGAATACCTATGAATGCATTGAGGATAAAAGTGTAGCATTCAAAACCAATTGTAACATATGCCATTTTTAAAGCCAGGACAACATCAAGGTCTTTTCTGTTTTTTATGACACTGTACACTGACCCACCAATTAAGTAGTTATCAGCTCAAGAGTATTATCAGTCAAATGCTCTACTTTCTCCTGTATTTGGGCAGCTTGGAAGATGCAAATACTCATCCTGTAGTCTTGGATAAGGATGGCAAAGACTTGAGTGTCCTCCAAAATGTATCTAGTCTCTCTCTTTCATAGGGCAGTGGGTCATGTAGAAATATGTCTAATAATTGGCACGACATAGGCAGGGTAATAAGATTCAGTCATGTTCTTCTTTGCCGTACATAAGCCAGATTGCCCCTAGTAAGTATCAGTCAGATCAGATTTACCACTTTATGCAAAAAGTACCCCAGAGGGAATGATGATTGTTCCTGGTAAAGCATATTCAGCAACAAGAATAAGGATAAGGGATTGCTCTTTACTTTTAGGAATTAACTAGACAAGGGCGAAATTTTAATTACACCGGAGTAGTGGAGTAATTTCAGTAATTATGCATTACTCTCAATCAATCAATCAAACAGCATTTGTATAATGCAGCATTGTCACTCTTAAGGGTATGTGGGCAATGTGGCTACTGTGTCTCCATTGAAAAGCCAGGATTTGAGTTTAGTCTGAAGTCCGTCATGGAGCGTGCTGTTCAGAGGTCTAGGGGCAGGTCATTCCTGGTCTTGCCGGCAATAAAAGAGTGTTAGACTAAAAATGTTCTCGCTGTGTTGATTATGTATTGTGTTCTATGTAAGTTAGTATTCGCAGCACCATTTTATATTTGGTCGCCATTTTGAACCATGATCAAAACTAATCTTCCCCTTCGAGAAAATAAAGCTTTTGGTAAGTTACGATTCTCCAAGTTTGAGCCTTGTTTTTTCTCCATGAATACATTGTTTTCATTAGCACATACCTTTCCCACTATATAGAGGCCTTCTCCCACTATTCAAGTGGTGGGCAAGGACAGAACGACCTTGAGTAAGAGATAGTGTGTGCCTGGTCTCAGTATCTAAACTCAGTTTTCTGTACTCCTTTGTGTAGCTGCAGTTGCTTGGAAAGCTCCATTGTGGGTGTGCCCTCATTGGTTCTGAATCGTGGATAATGTATTATCGTGTTTGCTGATGTTAGTCCCTCTGCAGCAATCCTAAGAGACTGGGCAGACTGGGCTCCGTTTGAGTGTATCTGAATAAATATATTGGTTTATATTCTCTACTGTCTGACCGACTCTTCATTTGTATGGAAGGCTGAGAGGTGGTTGCGAGTGACCCTTGGTGACCCTAATCAGGTCACTGCCTTCAGTTGGTGCCCGAACAGGGACTCCATTGGGTGAGTGGCCCATCCCCTCCTTAGGATGGGTGGAGAGGTCGAGGCTATTTTCAGGTTAGACTGACAGATCAGGGATTCCTGCACAAGAGAGTTCCTGTACTCACAGCTGCCCCTTCTGTCCCGCCAGATGGTGCCCCACCCAGTGGTCATCACGACTGAAGTCCTGAACGGCGAAACCCTTGGATCAGACCGTTTGGTCCGAAGAGTCAGAGAATAAATTTGTTTGACCTGCATGTGGATATGGTACCATTTTGGTTTGTATTTGGTACGGTCTGAGGACCGATTTTGGGTGAAAAGTGTTTGCAAATACTTTGCCAGGCATAATTAGTGAATTTGTTTTCTTTTGATAATGGCTGGAATAAGTAAATGGTTTCTTTGTGCTGTTGTTGTTGTTCTGCTGATGCTCGACTGGTGAAAATCAGCCAGCGCCTTTAGAAGGCACTGCAAATTTTGATATGTATGTGAAGCATGGCCTTGGCCCTATTATGTTTAGTACTTTATGGCACAGATATACGAGGGACAATGCCGAATTGCAGTGGCCTTTGATGGGCACTTTTGATGAGCAAAAGATCGAGTATTTACAAGAACAGTTGTTTAGAAAAAGAAGTAGACAGTCTATGTTTGATTCCCTTGGAACGTGGCAAATAGCAGCTAAACAGAGGCGAATGAAAGCAGAGAAAGAGGTCCAGAGAGTGACTCAGAAGGCCGCAGCATATGACAAGGAAAAGCAGGAGAAGGGTATTGCATGTGAAGATAGAAAGTTTTGATTACAGAATAATAAATCTCATGTGGCCCAAGAAGAAAATAATACCTGTGTGTAAGAATTGTTAGATACTCAACCCCCACCTCCATTTGCCCCGCCAAAGACATATCCCACTCTTCCCTCCCAGTCCTGACCACCAATTCCTTCCATCCCTGCTGTTTCTGCTTCTGCTACTGTCTATTGGACTGTTTAGGCCACGGTACTTCCTGTCCTCGCCGTCTGGGGCAACTATGACTGTCAGTACTCCTGCCACACCCATTATTTCAGTGTCCCTTTCACCAGCTCTTACACCTGCAACGCAGCCTGCAGCGATGTTAGTGCCTGTTACTTCTGTTGCTACTCCCACTGTGTTTTTCCATCGCCCGACATTACTGAGTAGTGGGACACCAGAACGTGGATTTGAGGATAGAGACTGGACGAAATGTAAGGAATGTATGGGGCCATTCCTACGGTCTTATGCAGGAGACAAAGAGAAAAAGGTAGTGGCTAACCAGGCTGCGCGGTGGGCTTGAAACCCCATTCATAGTGTGGAAGATGTGTAGAGTATGGTGAAAGATTTTTAGCCTTTTGTACAACAGCATGCCCTTAAGCATATGTCTGCTACTCTGATTAGTCTTTGGGAGCAGTGCTTCAAAGATGCAGCACCACAGATTTGATATGATATTCAAGATCATGTATATGTCACTAATATAGGGCCTGATCAAGTGTTTGGAAGTATTATGACATTGATTGCTTACCGGGGTAGGCTGCTTGAGAAGAGCCCCACACCGGTATCTCAGTTTCCGATGTGAGTAGTTTATCCTATATATATATCACCCCAAAATACCAGAGTTAATTGATCCGCACGGTATTGTCACTAGACCAGGAGTGGCGGCCTGTTTCCAAGAACAATGGGTTTATACTCCATGGAAAAGGTTACCTAATCCTAGGAAGAATCCTACTGCATATTATTAAGAATTGACCGAAGCTGCCTCTTCAAAATTTATGACTCTTGCGGATATTGAAACGTTCTTTGGTTTACAGGTTCCGGTTGATATTTGGAGACAGGTGCATACTCAAGACCAAGTTGCAGAGTTGGGGGGTACGTGGTACCAAATTAAAGTATGGGATAAGGAACAGAAGCCAGGTGATAACCCTAGAGTAGAGATCATTTCTTTGCCGGGCGGTATCATTACGTATATGCATTCTTTTATCCCACCGAGGAAGGTTGATTGGAAAAAGTTAACGGCTTGTCGGCAAAAGAAAGATGAGAGTGTGTCTGATTTTTTACTCGGTTTGAAGGTATATTTCTGGATTACAGTGGGCAGGAATTGTCTAATGAGGGAGGTGTGCGGTTGTTTGTTAATAGATTTGTGTCCAATCTGCTTCCTGAGTTTGTGAATCAATTGCAGGCTTCCAAAAGCACCTGGTCCACATCTTCCGAATAGTACTTGTTACAATGCAAACATTTACAACGCATGCCATTCCAATGCAGTTTTTACACCACAACATCCATTACAATGCATGATTGAACATCGTATGCCATCACAGCGCATTTTTAGAAACTACATTTACAACGCATTCCATTACATCACATTATACCATTACAACGCATACCATTACATTGCAGGTAAGGTAAGTGTTGGATAGTGTAGGGGTAAAAATTGCTATTCCCACTCCAGTGAGTGCAACAGTAGGGTAAGCATTGGATAGTGTAAGGGTAAAAACTATGCGTTGTAATGGTATGTGTTGTAGTGACATGCGTTGTAATGACATGCGTTGTAGTGACATGCGATGTAATGGCTGCGTTGTAATGGCATGCGATGTAAGGAAAAATCCGATTGATCGCACTCTGCTCGTCCTACCAGCATGTTACCCCAAGGAACTGTGGTCCATGTAGTGGCGACGGCGATTACGCCTGTGCCAAAAGTGTTCGAAGAAAGTAAGTGTCGCATTAGCCATCCCTGGACACGTGTTTCGAGGTAGTTGCCTCTCGTCAGCAGGGAGTAGGTGAGTGTGTGGGGTTGCCGTGTAGACTGCCAAAAAAGTATTATCAGGTAAAGTACCACTCATGGCACGCAGGTGCTGATCCGGGGCTCGTCAGATGGCTAATGCGACACTTACTTTCTTCGAACACTTTTGGCACAGGCGTAATCGCCGTCGCCACTACATGGACCACAGTTCCTTGGGGTAACATGCTGGTAGGATGAGCAGAGTGCGGCCAATCGGATTTTGTGTATTAGGGCTCCCTTGAGCCATTGGGCTGACGAGCCCCGGACCAGCACCTGCGCGCCATGTGTGATACTTTACCTGATAATACTTTTTTGGCAGTCTACACGGCAACCCCACACACTCACCTACTCCCTGCTGACGAGAGGCAACTACCTGGAAACACGTGTCCAGGGATGGCTAATGCAACACTTACTTTCTTCGAACACTTTTGGCACAGGCGTAATCGCCGTCGCCACTACATGGACCACAGTTCCTTGGGGTAACATGCTGGTAGGACGAGCAGAGTGCGGCCAATCAGATTTTGTGTATTAAGGCTCCCTTGAGCCATTGGGCTGACGAGCCCCGGACCAGCACCTGCCCGCCATGTGTGGTACTTTACCTGATAATACTTTTTTGGCAGTCTACGCGGCAACCCCACACACTCACCTACTCCCTGCTGACGAGAGGCAACTACCTGGAAACACGTGTCCAGGGATGGCTAATGCAACACTTACTTTCTTCGAACACTTTTGGCACAGGCGTAATCGCCGTCGCCACTACATGGACCACAGTTCCTTGGGGTAACATGCTGGTAGGACGAGCAGAGTGCGGCCAATCGGATTTTGTGTATTAAGGCTCCCTTGAGCCATTGGGCTGACGAGCCCCAGACCAGCACCTGCGCGCCATGAGTGGTACTTTACCTGATAATACTTTTTTGGCAGTCTACGCGGCAACCCCACACACTCACCTACTCCCTGCTGACGAGAGGCAACTACCTCGAAACACGTGTCCAGGGATGGCTAATGCGACACTTACTTTCTTCGAACACTTTTGGCACAGGCGTAATCGCCGCCGCCACTACATGGACCATAGTTCCTTGGGGTAACATGCTGGTAGGACGAGCAGAGTGCGGCTAATCGAATTTTGTGTATTAAGGCTCCCTTGAGCCATTGGGCTGACGAGCCCCGGACCAGCACCTGCGCACCATGAGTGGTACTTTACCTGATAATACTTTTTTGGCAGTCTACGCGGCAACCCCACACACTCACCTACTCCCTGCTGACGAGAGGCAACTACCTCGAAACACGTGTCCAGGGATGCCTAATGCGACACTTACTTTCTTCGAACACTTTTGGCACAGGCGTAATCGCCGTCGCCACTACATGGACCACAGTTCCTTGGGGTAACATGCTGGTAGGACGAGCAGAGTGCGGCCAATCGGATTTTGTGTATTAAGGCTCCCTTGAGCCATTGGGCTGACGAGCCCCGGACCAGCACCTGCGTGCCATGAGTGGTACTTTACCTGATAATACTTTTTTGGCAGTCTATGCAGCAATCCCACACACTCACCTACTCCCTGCTGACGAGAGGCAACTACCTCCAAACACGTGTCCAGGGATGGCTAATGCGACACTTACTTTCTTCGAACACTTTTGGCACAGGCGTAATCGCCGTCGCCACTACATGGACCACAGTTCCTTGGGGTAACATGCTGGTAGGATGAGCAGAGTGCGGCCAATCGAATTTTGTGTATTAAGGCTCCCTTGAGCCATTGGGCTGACGAGCCCCGGACCAGCACCTGTGCGCCATGAGTGGTACTTTACCTGATAATACTTTTTTGGCAGTCTACGCGGCAACCCCACACACTCACCTACTCCCTGCTGACGAGAGACAACTACCTCGAAACACGTGTCCAGGGATGGCTAATGCGACACTTACTTTCTTCGAACACTTTTGGCACAGGTGTAATCGCCGTCGCCACTACATGGACCACAGTTCCTTGGGGTAACATGCTGGTAGGACGAGCAGAGTGCGGCCAATCGGATTTTATGCGATGTAAGGATGTTGCATTGTAATGACTGCATTGTAAAGATAGTGCGATGTAATGACTGGGTTGTAAAGGTTGTTTCCCACATCTTCCCCTTCTGTTATTTTGATTTTGGCGCAGTATAGGGGAAATGAAGATAAGCAAAGAACAGAGAAGAAGCACAAGGATTTGAAGACAAAGATGTTGTTGCAGCAGGCCTTTAGAGGGAATGGTCGAGGACGTGTTGGTTTGGCCCGCCCGCTTTCTCACACTAGTAGCCACTTAGGATCAAAATAAGTATTGCACAACAGTATACCTGGTTACTCCTTGATTTAACTGCTTCCCAGTTGAAGCATAAGATCACTGGAAACAATCCAACTAGTTCTGGTTATTTATTTAACCTTTTACCATCTCATTTTATAAATCTTTTTCTTTTTTTCAGATAGTCTGGTATGAGACATACACATGTTCATTCAAAAAAGTGAATATACAATACAAATACAAACATCATGTATATTCATTTCACATTCCTAAATGTGAAACAAAACAGTTTTCTATACACCAATCTAAATTCACAAAGAGGGCAAACCCTTCAAATTACATTACTTTCATCATAGAAGGAGGATGCCCGACATTAGGAACATTACTGATAACAGCCGGGATAAAAATGATGTTATGGTTCCCCCCTGACTGTGAATAGCCACCATATGGCTCTTCCTCAATGTAATTCCAAAATGCCGACACGTTTTGAGACCCTTGTCAACTCCAGGGGCTCTCATCAGGGCTTCGTATTTGAATTGGATGGTGTAATCTACAAAAAAAGACATGGGATATTTAGGGGCCTCCCTATCAGTGAACTAACCATATGACAAAGTGTATGTCTCATAATAGACTATCTGAAAAAAAGAAATAGATTTATACAATGAGATGTTAGAAGGTTAAATAAATAACCAGATCAGTTAAAGCACGCCATGAGGACATCAAATTTAGCTTTAATAAAAGCAAAAATACCTTGACTTTTATGAACGTAGAGGTATTCCCCCACGGGAACAAACTCATAACCACATTGCACCGAAAATCTACTGATAAAAATAAAATTCTACCTCACAAGAGTTCCCATTCTCGCAATCTAAAAGACAACTTTCCTTACGGGCAACTACTGCAAATTCGCAGGAACTGCTTTCGGAAAGAAGACTTCCAAAATCATTCTGCAATTTTTTGTAAGAAAATGATGAACAGGGGATATCCAAAGAAAACACTTAAGCATGCCATCAAAAGAGCCTGGTTCACTCCCAGGGAGGCCCTTTTAAAAAAAAAGTTAAACCACCTCTTGAAAGAATGGTTTGTGTCTCCCCATTTGGCCCTGACACCATATGCAGTCTTAATTGGACAGTGCTGTTTGGATTAAATACTAAAACTAGAGGGGCATATTATCAAGCACGGCGTTACAATTATCGCCGCTTTAGCAGTAGAAAACTGCCGCTAAAGCGGCGATAATGGGCTTGATAATATGCCCTTGAGAATTCCAATAGAAGCCCATGTTGACACCAGAACCTGGGCTTCTATTGGAATTCTCCAGAGCATATTATCAAGCCCATTATCGCTGCTTTAGGGGCAGTTTTCTGCCGCTAAAGCGACGATAATTGTAACGTCGTTTCTTGATAACATGCCCCTCTATTTTTAGTATTTAATCCAAACAGCACTGTCCACTTAAGACTGCATATATGACATTTTTTGTCTTGCAGTTGGTAAACTCTGTGTTATAATCTCCATCATTCCATTTGGTATAACCCAATCTTCTTTATAACACTCTGTATGCCTACATTTAATGGTGTTATGAACAAATTCTTTGCCTTCAACTGTTGAATCACAGGCAGAGCAATTGCAGCATTTATGATGTCCCTCCACCGGTTTCAATTTCCATTGTGTACGTAGATCGCTCTTCTCTCATACTGGAAATAGGTCTGCTCTGACTATTTGTTGCCCAATACTTGTGTTCTTTTTATGGCAAATAGCGGCTTCTTAAATGGACATTCCAGATTTTCTAATAAATGCCAATTTTTCAAAATGATATGCCGAAATTTATTGGTGTCAGGGCCAAATGGGGAGACACAAACCATTCTTTCAAATGGTGGTTTAACTTTTTTGGGAAAAGGGCCTCCCTGGGAGTGAACCAGGCTCTTTTGATGGCATGCTGAGATGTTTTCTTTGGATATCCCCTGTTCATCATTTTCTCACAAAAAATTGCAGAATGATTTTGGAAGTCTTCTTTCCGAAAGCAATTCCTGCGAATTCGCAGTAGTTGCCCATAAGGAAAGTTGTCTTTTAGATTGCGAGAATGAGAACACTTGTGATGTAGAATTTTATTTTTATCAGTAGATTTTCGGTGCAATGTAGTTGTGAGTTTGGTCCCTTGGGGGAATACCTCTATGTTCATAAAAGTCAAGGTATTTTTGCTTTTATTAAAGCTAAATTTGATGTCCTCATGGCGTGCTTTAAGCTTTGATACAGATGCAGCACTCTTGCAGAAAGAAGCCTATTTGATATTGAAATTTAATAGCGTCCTGACTGGATTGAACGAAATTTTACACTTATAATTGTAAACTACAGCATCCATAATGCAATGCATTTGTGGGTCACTACTTTGACATAAAATCAGTTCATTACACCATTTGGCATTGGTTGTTTTAAACAAACCACATTTCCCACAATTCAATTTTTAAATAAATGTGCTCCCATTCGAAATGCCTGTGGCTGCCCTGTTTGGCTTGCTTTCACTGAGAGACGTGCAGATTGAGCTCCGTCTCTTCAGCTTGTGAACAAGTAAGTTGATTACTTTTTGAAATACCTGATAGCTTGCTCCTCTAATGAAAAATACAGCAAACTGAATCTTTTACCCATTTACATTTTAGTCATGCGGAGATGTCCTGTCACAGCCAAATCCCTTAGCAAACCTTGAGTTTACTGGGTCACCAGAGGACAGAAAAAAGATTAACTTCTCTACCAGGTACGCGTTTAAACTTGCACGCGCGCTTGCTTTCATAAACCATTCCCTTATTGAAGGAGACAGATTGTTATTTTTATCTGTTTTAGAGACATGATTAGCCGCATTCTCTTGTGCAGCCCCAAAGCTAAATATTGGAAATAAAGATAACGAAAAACCAAACATTTGACAGGCCAGCATTCTTGAAGGTATGTCCTCATTAAAATTACTTTTTTTCGAAGATTGGTGACCACTAGTATAAATGGTAATAAGAATGCGTCTGCTTCAACTTTCAGACGTGATTATTTCCCTAAGTAAAAAATCGTTTTAAGGATTCCATGGACAAAAAGGAGAGGAGTCAAGAATCAGCTTTATAAACCATTGCTACACAGGTAAATGCCTTTTCTTTTTTTTTTAAGTGGCTCATTGTGGGTTTGACTCGCTCTGCTCACTTAGAGACTAAAATAAATATTGTCTCCCACAGCTCCTGCACCCCAAAAAGCTTTTGAATCAAATACTCCCCACATGGTAGATAAGGGACTTCGCTGATGGTTAAAGTACTTTTGACATATGGTTAGTTCACTAATAGGGAGGCCCCTAAATATCCCATGTCTTTTTTTGTAGATTACACCATCCCATTAAAATACGAAGCCCTGATGAGAGCCCCTTGAGTTGACAAGGGTCTCGAAACGCTTCGGCATTTTGCAATTACATTGAGGAAGAGCCATATGGTGGCTATTCACAGTCAGGGGTAAACCATAAAGTCATTTTAATCCGGGCTGTGATCGGTAATGTTCCTAATGTCAGGCATCCTCCTTCTATGATGAAAGGAAGGAAATTTGAAGGGTTTGCTCTCTTCATGAATTTAGATTGGTGTATAGAAAACTGTTTTGTTTCACATGTAGGGATGTTAAATGTATATACATGTTGTTTGTATTTGTATTGTATATTCACTTTTTTGAATCAACAAGTGTATGTCTAATACCAGACTATCTGAAAAAAAAAGATTTATAAAATGAGATGTTAAAAGGTTAAATAAATAACCAGATCTGGTTGGATTGTTTTCAGTGATCTTTTGCTTTAACTGGGAAGCAGTTAAATCAAGGAGTGGCCAGGTATACTGTTGTGCAATCCTCACACTAGTAGACAGCCGAACACTACACCCCTGGGTCCAAATCAGTGTGCGTATTGTAAAGAGGAGGGACATTGTCATAGCGGGTGTCCTGTGCTTTTGCAGAAGGTGACGGTCCCTATAGGATAAGGTTCTCATGTTAGGGGTCATGGAGCTGGTGGGGCAGGCAGGGCTCAGAATGCCGCGGCCTCACAGTGTCGTTCTGATAATATTTACTTCGATGACTCTCAGGATAGACAGTACTATCATGATGATTATCATGTAAATGAAGTGACAGGAATGTCTTACAGTTAGGACAGCCAGGGACTGTTTATCGAAATATGGTCCCTGGGGCGGCTCTGTCTGGCCATAATAATGTTATGGTAGGTTTTGCATGTGTACCAGTTGTTAGCCCCATTTCAAGACCCCTTGTGTTGACTTTCGGTCCTTTCACTGTGGATTCACAATTTTTGCTGACATCTAACTGTTGTGAGAATTTGATGAGTTTGGATTTGTTAAAGAAACTGCATGCTACGATTTATTATTCCCATGCAGGTGTCTATAAGACAATGGGTCCAGAGGTGGTGTGCGCTAAGCAGTGTTTGTCCAAAGATGCACCCCTTCCTGTTGAATTTAAAGATATGCCACCAATTCTGTGGGCAACAGGCGACACAGACGTGGAATTATTGCAGATATCACCTGTTTCAATACGCGTTAAGGAAGGTGCTATTTTACCTCATATCCCTCAATATAAAATACCACAGGCAGGAAAGCGAGCCTTATTGCAAATTGTGCATGATTTGGTTAAGAAGGGAGTTGTTGAGGAGACAACATCTAATATTTGTAATAGCCTTATCCTTCCTATTCTTAAGCGTATGCCCTCAGATTCTCTTGATGACCATGAAGATGTTAATCGTTTTGTGATTGACTTGCGTGACATTAATATAATAGTGATTCCCCAGTTTCCAGTAGTTCCTGACATCACTGCTCTTCTAACAATGATTCCCTCCTCTGCTAAATTATTTTCTGTCATTGATTTGAAAAATGTGTACTTCAGTATTCCTATTCATCCTGATAGCAGATATCTGTTTGGGTGCACCCTAGCTGGCAAAAGTTGTAGGTTCTGTTGCGCTCCTCAAGGCCATGCAGAGAGCCCGAGTATCTATAGTCAGGCATTGAAAGGTCAGTTGGATTCCTTGTCGCTCCCAACAGGTAATGTTTTGCTACAGTATGTCGATGACTTGCTCATCGCTTCAGATACAGAAAACAGTTGTAGAGACAGTAGAGTTCGATTGTTGCTGCGGTTAGCTCAGCATGGCCATAAAGTTTCCCTTTCAAAATGTCAGTATTGTTGACAGGAGGTCACCTACTTAGGTCACCTACTGTCGAAGGAGGGTAGGAGATTGACCCCGGAACATATTAGTACCATTGTTCAAATGCCTGTTTCACAAACCCAGACAGATGTACGTGCTTTTATAGGTATGTATCCTACTGTCGTCAGTGGATACCTAACTATTCCCTATTAATTAAGCCCCTGCTTGCGCTAACAACAAAATAAGTGCATGTGCCTTTACCTTAGACGTCTGAATGTCAGCAGTCTTTTGAGCAACTAAAAACTGTGCTTTGTTCTGTTCCAGTGCTTGGTACCCCTAACTACGCCAATTCCTTTGTATTATATGTTCATAGGATGGCTGGTTGTGCGCTTTCTGTTTTAACACAAAAATTTGGAGATAAGCAACGGCCGTGTTCTTCTTTCTCTGCTGTGCTTGATCCTATCGCACAAGCACCCCTAAGCTGTCTAAGAGTGGTCGCGGCCATGACTGTCTCAATAAGACAATCGGCTAGACTCCTACTTGATGCTGACCTCACAGTCATGGTACCCCATGCTGTGGATACCCTTTTGAATAAGACAAAGACACAGCACCTCAACTAGTGCACGCCTGACAGGTTATGAATTAATGCTGTTTGCCAAACATATTAGAATCAAAAGATGGGCCACTCTGCACCCATCCACGTTACTACCCCTCCCTTCTGAGAATGATGAGATTGATAAACATGATTGTATCTTCCGAACAGTAGAAGAGATGAAAGGACGGGTAGACTTGACTGATGTTCCCTTATCTGACCCTCGAGGGAAACTATATGGCGATGGCTCTTGCTTTAAATTACCAGGTGGCACTACAACTTCTGCATATGGTATTACTATGCTGAGTACGGTAGTTGAGACATCACGAGTTCGGCCCATGCTGCAGAGCTCGTTTCCCTAATACGAGCTTGCAAATTGATTGAGGGACTGGTTGTCAATATTTATATTGACAGTCAGTATGCCGTTGGAGTTGCCCACAATTTCGTGCGACTCCGGGCAGAGAGAGGGTTTCTTACTTTGCATGGTGCCAAGACACCAACATGGGCACCTTATATCGAGGCTTTTTTCTGCTTTGACACTACCCTAGAAATTGGCAATAGTAAAGTGTAGTGCCCACCGGAAAGTCACTGACAATGTAGGTAAGGGAAACAGCCTGGACTACAATGAAAAGAATGTTTGTAGCAGGTCCCGCAAGGTGGGTGTCTGAAGTCACCATGTTTGAGGATACACTTGAGAACTTGAAGTAGATACAGAATGAGGCCACAGTAGAGGAAGTAGCAATGTGGCAAGAAAGGACAGCACACTTGAACAATGAGGGATGTTGGATTGATAAATCAGGGAAGCAGAGATGGATGTTTCCAGATGCATATGTTCTTCCTGTAGTCACAAAGGCTCATGGCCCAGCCCATATTGGTGCTAATGGTATTTGCAGGTGTTAGACCCTGCATGGCAGAATGATAACATTTCGAAAACAGCTGCACATTTAATGAAGTACTGCATGGTGTGCATGATGCACAATTCTGGAAATGGTACCCTCAACCCACCCGGTAATTTTGCACCACCCACTTTACCTTTGAAGGTCATCCAGATGGACTATATAGAATTAGATAGGTGCAATAATTTGAAGTATGAGTTGGTGGTTGTCTGTGCTTTCAGTAAATGGGTTGAGGCTTATCCCACTAGAGATAATACAGCTGTTACGACTGCAAAGGTACTCGTAAAGGAGTTCTTTCCTCGTTTTGGCTTGCCCTGTTTGATCTGGAGTGATAACAGAAGTCATTTTAATGCCAAGGTCATTCAGGTAATTTGTGATGGTTTGCACATAAAGCACAAGTTTCATGCTGCAAATAATCCATTACCATTAGCTCGTTTGTCGACAAGAACAACAGCACATTCTAGGACAGGATTCTCTCTGTACGAGGTCGTGTTTGGAAGCCCGGCAAATGTCTGGGGCGTCCCGCGTCCTCAGCAGTTTTCAGAGATTGAATACCCTTTATTATATGACTGCTTTTGCCAGTTAACTGAAAATGTGCCTTCTATTCACCAACAGCTCCGGGAAGCCTTGCCAGACATACCACAGGGGACCATACACAACATTCAGCCTGGCGATTTTATCCTGATTCGTAATTTTCAGAGGAAGAAGAGTTTGGAGCTGTGCTGGAAGGGGACAGAACAGGTCCTTCTAGCTACACGTACTTCAGTCAAGGTTCCTGGACGAAAGAATTGGGTGCATGACACTCACTCCAAAAGGATACCTCTCTCTTCCTTATGACCAGTGGGTCAAGGAAGGAATAGGGGACACTGAGTGTGAGACGGTACCTCAGTTTGCCCCCTTCCGTGATGCTAAACTAACCTGGACGCAAACGGATGCAGAGAATGATGAAGTGCTTAATGTAGCAGTTCCACCAGAGGTGAGAGCGATCCAGAAGCCCCTCTTTGTTTACCCCTGTGTGCCTAGAGTCACCAGGTACAATCTGCGCCCTCGGCTGAGGAATAGTGCACCAAAGGAGAAGTCAGATTAGACAGGGATTGACTGTGCGCGTTAGGGTGTACTTTGCTGTAGTACCAACGGAGTTAGTTTAGGGTGATGTGAGATTGGTGCACTGTTTTTTACATTGGACAGGATAGATTAAACATGCTTCCTTGGAAGCGGGTACATTATCCTCACCGACATGGGATTCATATTTAGCTTCGGACTGAGCAAGCTCCACCGCTGGTGCTCAAGAACGCCAATGATGGATGAACAATAGGACCCTGTACCAGTGAGGCTGTGACGGACACTGGGAACACTTACCTTTACTATCAATTTTGTTGTATTTCTTTCCTTGCTTCATAATGCATCCCTTTGGTTGGCCTATTGATGATGAGGAACAATCATTTGCACCACCGCGTTTAGCACAGGGTTGGTCGACAAAGACTAAAATAGTTTGCATATTAATTGTTGTGATTGCGCTATTAAAATTATTTGGAATATCCTGGGTTTAGAGAAGGAATTCCCTGTACATTCCTTGATTGGTACAACTCCTGCTTCCCCTGAGCAAATTTTTGTTACTCTAGCTCCACACAAAGAAGCGCATAGGTTGTCATACACTGATAATGTATTTATACAAATGTTGCATCATGCTCCTAATGTCTCCAATACAACCAATTGTTGGGTTTGTGGTTTGCTCCCTCCAGTCGCTCATAAGAGCGGCAACTTGTTGTCCATGCCATTGTCATATGTTGGCAGCTGCAAGGGTTGGTTCCAATTGTTTCGACTGGTATACTTCCAATTTCATCTTTCTCTTTCGGATATGACATCCACTGATTCTTACACTGTGAATTAATATTTACGCTTCTACCAAGGGTTTACCCCCAAAGGACCAGCAGGACAAGGGACTCTAGGGCCACTATCTTCAAAGTCTTGTTTGAAAACGTACAATCGAGTAAATAACAATATTAGGTTTCGAATGGAATTGGCTGATTTCCAATGGTTTAACACCTCTGAGTACTTCCAATCGTTCCGAAGTCGAAATCTTAACGAAGATAAGCCAATACCTGTGTCGGTGGTCAATGCAACAGCTCATTTTTGTGTCCAGGGGACCAGGGAGATCAAGTTGGGGGAGAGTGAATGTAATTTCACCTACAAGCTGAATAAGACTAATAGTCTGCCATTGATCCTGCCCCATAACGTCTATTTTGTTTTTGGGTCACAAGCTCACGTTTGGCTCCCAAGGGGATGGTTAGGTACATGTTACCTCTCTTTCCTTCTTCCCCCTGTATTTGTTGCCCCTTTTAATTATCATAAAAATCATCAGCTGCAACGTAGAAGTACCTTCCTGACCCGGGCCAAAAGGGTTGTTGACGCAAAGGATATAGATCAGACAGACGCCACTGCACAGCAATTTGGAGACGGTATGAAGGGCCTACTACCTTTCTGGGGCCCCATGGCTAATATCCTTCAGTTTCGTCAGTTAACAAGAGTTGTTGAAGGGGTTATCAATACAACTGCTGGGATAGTGACAAATATCACTGCTGAGCTCCAGGATACGAGATTAGTCACTTTGCAGAACAGGATGGTGTTACACGTAATCCTTGCAGATCGGGCCGGGGCCTGTCATGTCATAGGCAGCAGCTGTTGTGTTTAAATACATGATAATGCTCCCAATGTTTATTCAGCTAAACAGAAATTACATAGGATATCAGCTGAGATACACCCAGAAGCAGGTATTTGGACACTGTCGGGGTGGTTGTCCAAAACTTTAATATCTTGGGATTGGAAGATTCTCGCTTTCATGGCTGTGAATGCTGGTATTTTCTTTACCTGTTGCCTATGTATACACTGTTTCCCAGCTTGTTACACCCATTGTGTCAATGTTCTCATTCCCAAACAGAAAATATTGGTTCACAATACTTATGCTGCAATTATGTTACAAAAGGATATTGATGATATGAGACAGAGAGATAAGGGTAACTTTGAGTATTGACTATATGAACAATTTCTCACAGTGATGTTTCTTGTCTTTGCAACATGTTATACTTTTCTTGATAACAACATAATATGGTTAGCTCATTCTAAAAGGGGGTCTGTTAGACAAAAAATGTTCTCGCTGTGTTGATTATGTATTGTGTTCTATGTAAGTTAGCATTCACAGCACCATTTTATGTTTGGCTGCCATTTTGAACCATGATCAAAATTAATCTTCCCCTTCATGAAAAAACGCCTCTTGGTAAGTTACGTTTCTCCTAGGTTGGGCCTTGCTTTTCCTCCATGAATACATTGTTCTCATTAGCGCATACCTTTCCCACTAGATAGAGGTCTTTTCCCACTAGTCTAGCGGTGGGCACAAACTGAACGTCCTTGAGTAAGGAATAGCATGTGCTCGGTCTCAGGATCGTAGCTTATCTTTCTGTACACCTTTGTGTAACTGCAGTTGCTTAGAAAGCTCCATTGTGGGCGTGCCTTCATTGGTTCTGAATCGTACATAATGTTTACCATGTTTGCTGATGTTAGTCCTTCTGCAGCAACCCTGAGAGACCGGGCAGACTGGGCTCCGCTCGAGTGTATCTGAATAAATATATTGGTTTGTATTCTCTACTGTCTGACCAACTCTTCATTTGTATGAAAGGCTGAGAGGTGGTCGCTAGTGACCCGGGTGACTCTAATCAGGTCATTTCCTTCAAGAGAAGGAGTGGCCCCTGCTGCAACAGATGCAGGGGTGTACGATGGTGAGAGAGGTGGAGCACAGGCTTTCTTGTAGGCAGGTGGAAGTTAGGTTGATGATTGATGTATGATGGTTCTTGATCATGGTGAGCTCTGTATGCATGCGTGAGGATCTTGAACTGATATCTGTTATGGATGAGGGGTTAGTGGAGATTTTTGAGATGAGGAGTGATGCTAGTCCATTTGGGGCGATCCAGTATGAGCTGGGCTGCGCTGTTCTGAATTGTACAGAGTCTTTTGAGGAGCTGGAAGAAGATTTCAGCTTACAGAGCGTTGTAAAATGTGAGGCGGCTGGTGACCAGGGCTTGGGTGTTGGTCTTTTTGGTGTCCATGGGGATCCATCTGAAGAGTCTGTGGAGCATGCAGAAGTGGTGGAAGCAGGCGGAGGCAATTGCATTGACTTGTTGTTTCATGGTAACTTGGCTGTCGAGGATGATGACGAGGTTGCATGCATGGTCTGTTTGTGTGGGTATTGGTCCGAGTTCTTCTGGCCACCTGCTGTTGTCCCATATGGAGGTGTTTGTTCTGAAGATCAGTACTTCCGTTTTGTTGGAGTTGAGTTTGAGGCAGCTGTCTCTCATCCTTTTTGCCATATTGGTGTTGATGGCATCCTACTGTATCCCGATGTTGTGGAGGCTCTTGATGAGAATGGATGACAGTGTCGAACACAGCAGAGAGGTTGTGGAGGATCAGGACCACAGTTTCTCCATGACTGAGGAGAGTTCTGATGTCATCTGTGGTGGCAATCAGTGTGGTCTCAGTGCTATGGTTAGCACAGAATTGTTATTGTGAGGCATTGAGTATGTGGTTTTGATTCAGGTATTCAGTGATGGTTGATGGATTTCTTTGGCTGGGTATTGGAGCAGAGAAAGCAATTGGAGATTTTTGATGTTGCTGGGGGTCATACGAGGGTTGCTTTAGGTGGGGTCTGACCGTTGTGCATTTCCATGGGTCTGGGAAGGTTGCTGTGGAAATGAACGTATTGGGGATGCTGGTGAGGTTGGGTCCGAGGTTGAAGAGATTTTGGGGGCAGCGGTCATTGCGCACCCTGGAATGAATGGATGACATGATGGCTGCAATGGTATGGGTGGTGAGTGGAGACCAGGTGGTTATTGTTCAGCTAGTGTTTGCTGGTTAGTTGAGGTTGTTGAGGCTGAGAGTGGGGGCTTGGGCATTGACGTTGTTGTAGATTTTGGCAATCTTGTTGTGGAAGTAATCTAAAAGAGAATTCTTAGAAGTGGTGGATGGTGTTCTCTGTGGCTGTCGTGTTGGAGTATTCTTTGATTGTTTTGAAGAGTTGATTTGTGTGGTTGGCTGTGGTGTTTATGCAGGCGAAAATGGCAGCTCTTTTGGCTTCCTTTATGCACAGGTGGTATTTCCTGAGGGTTGTTTTGTGAGCTGCTCTGTCCGAGGTGTCCTTGGTGGTGTATTAGAGCTTCTCGAGTCGGTAGCCGTTGTGCTTGGTGGTTCTGTGCTCTGGGGTGTACCAGCTGGCTTGTTTTGAGGTTTTCTTGAGTTCTGCTGGTTTGAGTGGGATGGCTCTGTTGTCAAATTTGTTGATCCTGACAGAGATGTTGTGGACGTCCAGGTCAAGGTCTGTTAAAGTTTCAGGTTGTTGGGCGTGAAGGGCTTGTGTCCATAGGGTCCAGTTTACCTTGCCCCAACTACAGTGGGGGCGCTTTAGTGCATGGCGGTGGGGAGTCTGAGATAGTGAAGTGGATGATGGCATGGTCCAGGTGAGTTCTGTGACATGGGGGAATTTGATTTTGTCACTGGAGGTGAAAATGGTGTTAAGTGTGTGTCTGGCTTTGTGTGTTGGTTTAGTGACCAGTTGGTTGAGGCTGATGTTTTTGAGGTTACCCAGGAGGACAGTTAAGTTGGCTTTGTTGTGGTTATCATTATGGAAATTGAGTTCACCAAGCAGCACATAGTGGATAGATGGGAAGGGAGTGATGAGTTTAGAGATGGTGTGGCAGGCGGGTGGTCAGAGTCCTGGGGACCTGTAGGTGAGGGTGCCTCCTATTACTGTCTTAGTATTGGTTTCAGTTGGAAGTTGAGGTGTTTCATAAGAGGTGTTGGATCATTGTTGGTGACGGTGCATCGGACGGTTTCCTTAAAGAAGATGGCGATGCCCCCTCCGTTTTTGTCAATGGAGCCTTGGTGTATTATCTTGTAGCCGTCTGGAGTGGCAGTGACAATGTCAGGGTTCGAGGAAGGGTTGATCCATATTTCGGTGATGAAAGTGATTTCCGAGGAGAGGGTGGTGATGGTGTCCCAGATTCCCATGGCTTGATTTCAGAGTGAGTGGGCATTGATCGGGATGCATTGGAGTGCGTCTGGGCTGTTTGTGGTCTTCTGAGTGGAAGTAGCACGGGATTCATAGGAGGCTGGTGGAAGGAAAAGTGGCAGTGTCTGCAGGTTATAAGTAGATTGCGGCAAGAAAGTGAAGCAGCTTGTGTATCAGTGTTGGGTTTCAGTTCAAGTAGCTCCTTGGAGGTGTATCAGCAGGTGGCAGGAGGGCCAGGGGTCCTGGTGCTGGGCGTGGTTCAGGTTCAGATGGGCACAGACAGGCTTGCCTTTGGCTCACCAGCAGCATGGTCGCACAGTGGCCTCCATATATAGCTCTGGGAGGAGGGAAGAACTGTCAGGAAATTGGGAGGGTGAGATGTGGGAACATCAAGGTAGGCAGGGAAAAAATGGCAGAAATGGGCTGGAGAGCTAGCAATCAACAAAATTAAGCCCAGTAAACAAGAATAGCCCAGTATAAGGATAGAACAACAGTAAAGCAAAACCCACTGAACAGGGATTTAAATAAATAAGTTAAATGCCCACAGATAAAAGAATCTGAAGCCCAAACAGGTGGGCCTCCAGGCAGTGGGCCTAAACATGAAGCTCTGGGGACTCAAACACACACCCTTTCAGCCAGAAGCTAGACGGGAGTGGGAGAGCGGCGCACATGACCAAAGGTCAGGGGCCGCTCTAGTAACATAAAATTACACAATTACTCCAGTTTGAGTAATTAGGAGTAATTTGGGACAAAAAGTCTACATCAGGAGCACAGGAACAAGGAACTTAGAGTGAGTGAGTGGCTATTGGCTACTGCTGTTTGTCTCCTAAAGCATTTAGTGCTGTTTTCTTAGCAGACAATGCATCCTTGGGACCATTTTGGATACATTTTGTACTAAGAAAGTAGTGCTAAATGCTAAATTGGGCTTCTCACACAATCATGCATAATTACTAGTAATTTTGATGTAATTATGTGTGATAAAGCTAGAGAGAATCAAACCTCCACTCTAGAATTAACACATAGCATTCACTCAAAGCCATATAGATTCTGTGGCATCCAACTATACAGACCAGCCCATGAGTGTCAGACGCAAGAGGTACAGATGGAGGTAGTATATTTTGCCTTTAATCAATTGGGGGGAGAAAGAAGGGATTGTAATCCATTCAGCTTCCTTGCAGCAATACTGAATATCAATAGGGAATGGATCACTTCACCTGAGTAACCAGGTTATGCAACGTGTGGGTTGTCTTACTTAGAAAACCATAATTCACGTACACAAGCCATGCGGCAGTATATCTTGGTTCTCCGCCAGGTTAAAAACGTGACAGCATCATCATTGGGCTTCTTTTTCGTATTCTCTGGTTATTACAGTAGTGATCAAGGAGAGGTGAGTGTCAAGTGCTCTAGTGAATTGAACTAAAATGTGAAAAATTAAGAACCTCGTATGTCCTGGACAATATTTTAATGAGTCTGGAATTGAGGTGAATAAAAACAGTATTGTGCGTGGAAAGACGGGTTATCAGTCTAATGCACTAGAAATGTCCAAAAATAGGTTGACATGTTTAAGCTCCATGGAATCGCCCTATCGGGTCCGTGGGGCTTTCTTCAGGACCTCAGAAAAGTGGTGGTGGCAGCAGCTTTGGAGAACCATACTATAGTTCACTTGTTTCAAAGAAGGTTGTTTAGTACCTGTTCATTATGGAAAACGAAAAAGAAGAAAAAGAAAACTAGAATGTCAGATTAAGCATTCATTATGTACTTCCAATAGTGAGCATACTTACAATGGTATGCGCTGTTCTAGAAATACACAATAGTATTAATGGCGCACTGGAAAGAGACCTAAGAGAAATGTAGGGAACTAAAAAATGGCAATTCTTTTTCCCTCTCAAAAAGTATGTCTTTGGGGTTGACAACTCTTATTTTGTGCGCTGTGCCAAGTGTATATGACTGCGTTTTTCAAAGGCATAGTTTTTGCTGGTTCGTGTCTGTAAAGCACATAGCGATGTGGCATGAGTTTACCCAGCATGCGTGTGTCAATTGTACATGTGTACAGTCAGCATTTAAATGATTGCGCCTTAGTTTCACTGCTCTCTAGGGTAATGGACGTTATTGCGAGCAAGACGATAACTATCTACTGCGCAGCTTATGTATATTTAGCGGCAATCCCCATGATTAAATACAATCATCGGAGGTGTCTGAGATGTTAATGCGTTTTAACATTGGGTTGTGCACGATGAATAAACAGCCTGTGGAGATTTGAGTTTCAAAGACGTATTTGGACGTTAGTTTAATTGCAATGAAACTAACGTCCAAAGAGAGCAGTGAAACTAAGACGCAGAGCAGCAGTTCAGCAGAGTGGCAATCCATGTAGCATCACAACAGTCCTTCTTCCTGGCAGAGTATCCACAGGTCTGGAAGTGTACTAAAGAGCTGGTGTCTGAGGTGCAGGATCTATGTACAGCCTTTAGTGTAAAGAAAGGATACAGTCTACTCAAGTGTAAGTGGGTTTGGGACTAGCTCCTTCCTCCCATCCTGCCATTGATTGCCCATCCTATCACACCTAAGCTCCCCATTGTGTGTGGCCATATAGGAGGACTACATAAAGCTCACACACCGTCATGTGAGTCAGAGACAGGCTGCACGCACCAGATGGCTAAAGCAAGAAAATACCAACTTTCTAAAAGTGGCATTGTCAGAATTGCAGGTCAATGTCTTACATTACCATGAATTAGGATTTAAAATTGCTATTCCAGAGACACCAAACATCAAGAAGTTACCTGCTCCCATTTGAAAATGACACCTATAAAATGAAATAAGGTAAATTAAACATTATCCTATGTGAGAGGTATGCCTTTCAGTAGTGAAAAACACATTTAGGAGTCTTTCACTACCAGAATATGTAAAACTTAAAAGACCATTTCCAACTTTTTAAATACATTGCATCCTGCCCTCAGAAATGTCTAAGCCTACACGAGAGGTGTCTTATATGTATTAACAAGGAAGGTGTGGGCCTGGCAAAGGGTTTACTCTGCCAGGTTGAAATGGCAGTTCAACACTGCATGCACAGGCTCTGCAATGGCTGGCCTGAGACATGTTTAGAGTGCTACATAAGTGGGTGGCACAGTCAGTGCTACAGGCCCACTAAATATTTTTCATTTACAGGCCCTGGGCACAAGTGGTGACACTTTACTATGGATTTACAAGTAGATAAAAAATGCCATTTGGGTATAAGCTAGGTTACCATTATTGAGGGCAGGAGCACAACCACTTTAGCACTGGTTAGCAGGCCATCAGAATGTAGTCAGCAAAAACTGGAAGTCTGAACGGACGCCACAAATACCAGGTCTTAGAATGCTCTTGCCATACTAATAGTACTTAATAAGGACACGGAGTCCTCCTAGGTGAAGTATTTTGCAGTTTCAATTCTTCCTATCCATTTTCTCTCATTAAACCCACATTCACAACCTTCTCCCACTGCTCAATCTCATGGAAGAAGTCGGCAAGGAGGCAATCAGGGAAAGCAAGCATCTGACAGTGTGTCTCAAATAGCTATGTAGGATAAAGATTGGGTAGTATGTTGATGCTTGTCCACTGGGTCCTTTGCAATCAAAGCATCTCTGGTCACAAACCACTGAGGCTTGCAGAGGTCTGTGGTGATTGAGAAGTGTACTTCTTTCCACATTTATGTCCTATATGGTCTGTCTATAGTGGGATATAGGCAATCAGTGCCACCTTTCCTGTGTTTTCTGATCTCATACTAAGGATATCAGTCACAGTACTAGATCTTAGGTATGGGGTCTCCACCCTTCTTTTATAAAATCTGGGGTATTCAGTCACTGGAGTGGGAATAGTAAATTTTATTCTGTCGCTATCCAGCACATTCCCCACTATTGCACTCACTGGAGTGGGAATAGTAAATTTTATTCTGTCGCTATCCAGCACATTCCCCACTATTGCACTCACTGGAGTGGGACTAGTAATTTTTACCCCTCCGCTATCCAACACTTTCCCTACTGTTGCACTAATTGCAATGGGAATAATAATTTTTACCCCTCCGCTATTCAACATGTTCCCTACTGTTACACTGACTGGAGTGGGAATAGTAAATGGTATTTCTTTGCTATCCAACACTTTCCCTACTGTTGAACTCACAGGAATGGCAATATTAATGTTTACCCCTCCGCTTTCCAACACTTTCCATACTTTTGCACTCTTTGGAGTGGGAATAGTAATTGTTACCCCATCGCTATCCAGCTCTTTCCCTACTGTTGCACCGACTGGAGTGGGAGTAGTACATTTTATTCTTCCGCTATCCAACAATTTACCTCCTGTTGCACTCAGTGGAGTGGGAATAGTAATTTTTACCCCTCCGCTATCCAACACTTTCCCTACTATTGCACTCACTGGAGGGAGAATAGTGATTTTACCTCTCCGCTATCCAACACTTTCCCTACTGATTCACTCTTTGGAGTGGGATTAGTAATTTTGACCCCTACGCTATCCAACACTTTCCCTATTGTTTCACTGGCTGGAGTGGGAATTGTAAATTTTATCCTTCCGCTATCCAACTTTTGTTGTACTCACTGGAGTGGTAATAGTATTTTTTAACCCTCTGCTATCCAACACTTTCCCGACTGTTGCACTCATTGGAGTGGGAATTGTAATTTTACCCCTCCGCTATTCAACACATTTCCTACTGTTGCACTGACTGGAGTGTGAAATTTAAGTTTAAGGATTGTTAAATAGTTTAATGTTTTAATATATAATAGAATGTTTTTTTAATAGATTTTATGTTATTGGGATTGGTATATATATATATATTTTTTTTATGTGTTAAATGTTTATATAATTTTTAAATTTTAAAATACATTCAAATTATTAGTTTGATAATTATTTTAAAGTTAATATCAATTATTATATATGTGTTTTTACCCTCTTTAAATAAGTTTATTTGCTATATTTGTTAAAAATATAATAAATCTTATGAATTTTTTAGAATTCATTTTATTCTTCACTATATGTAAATAATTATGTTATATGTAAATAATTTTAGAGCCAGCGTAACGCGCTGGACAGAAATTCCAATATCTTATTAAAATAAGGCGAACACTCAGAGGTTTTACCAACACCAGTAGATGGTTTTAATCCAGTAACGCGTTTTGCTTTCACAGCAAGCTTGTACAAACACTGTATGGTGGGAATTACTGCAATACATACAGGATAACAAACAGTAAAAATGGACTTGCAAGAAACAGGCCAAACATTTTATGCTCAAATTACATTCCTATTTTTAAGTACATCCTTGCCACACCATCTGATGCATGCAACTATATATAGTTAATACTTGAACAATTCGAATTAATAATATTACCTGCTGAAAGTAGCATATAGATGTCATGTGTGGTGGAGTACTTAGCCCTTAGAGAACAACAAGAGGTGCCCGTGCTGCACGAGTGCCGCCTTTAACTACTGAGTTATTGATAGGATCTGCACAGTGCAAAAATGTGTCCTCAGTCTTCAGATATACCCTAACAATTTGTTGTATAAAGAGGAGAAGAGCAAAAATTATCCATATATATATCTATACTTAGCTAGTGCCTAAAGGAACGGAAAGTGGTCAGAATTCAAGAGGTTATCCAAGTAATGCAGAAATTCAAACCATACCCTCTCTTACACAACTTCTGAAAAAGTGAAAAAGTGAAACAAACATCCAAACTATTCTCTACACCCCACTAAATAGAATAATGAGCAATGATAAAAGAAAAATACTCTTATCTCTAGGGTGATGCCCTCCATCGTAGCGATGTTGAAGAAAAGGTTGGGGGTATGAAATCGACGAGTCTACACCTTGAGTCGGCCCCTTCCTTTTCTTCAGTGATTACAGAAAACCATGAGTTACTCTCACAGTTGGGATTAAGATAATATAAATTAAACTAGTTACACAAAATACAGACAAGAAAAAAGGGACTACTCTATCACAAATCTATACATGTATCGTTAAAACATCCTATAAGCTGGAATAGAAGTCAAACTTCTCTCATCTACTTCTTATGGAGATGGATGCTCATTTCTTCATCCTGATTGTGTCCATCCAGGGTTTTGGTTTGGAGGTTTATAATGTGCCATGATTCTCTCTTGCACAGTTGTAGTACTCTATTCACATCCTTGTGGTTCTGTTGGATTTGTTCTATGGCAAAATAGGTAAGTAACGTGTTGTTGGAGAGATGGTAATCTGCAAAGTATCTCGCTACCGGATAGTGGGGGTCTTTGTTGCTGATTGCCCTCATGTGTTCTAATACTCTCTTTTCGTGGCTAGAGTGGTGCTTCCTACATACCTCATTTTGCATGTACATTCAAGGACATAGATAGCGAAAGTAGTGCCACATGTAAGGAATTGGTTGATACTTTTTCCCCAGTAGGGGTGTGATAAGATTTTATCATAATACTGTTCCAACATGCCTTGCAGTGCCCACAGGGGGGAAATCCCTATAGGCCTAGGTGAGTATTAAGGTGTTTGTTGGTTATGTCCCCTTTCACCAGCATGTCCCAGAGATTCTTGCCTTTCCTGTATGTGATGTGTGGGCAGCCAGGTATCAAGGCACCAATGGCAGAGTCACTACATAAGATGTTCCAGTTCTGGCTGAGAATTTTGGAAATCTTTTTTGATTCTTTATTGAAAGTGAGAATCACTGTAGTTGTGGCATCCTCGTCCTGGACAGCTTTCTCTTCTAGGGTTTGTTCTCACTCCATTTTGCTGAGCTTCCCCTTAGCTCTCTCTAGTACCCATCTATGGTATCCTCTTTCCCTGAATCTTTTGATCATGTTCTCCTGTTCTACTATGAAGTGTTCCTGTGTGCTACAGTTCCTTCTTGCTCTCAGCTGCTCTCCAAATGGAATGCTCCATTTCAAGGTTTCTGGGTGGCTGCTGAAAGCATGTAGAAGACTGTTGCCAGCTGTCGTTTTTCTGTGCAGCTTGGTACTCAGGTGGTTATTATTCACTTTTACAGCTATGTCTAGGATTTCAATGTACATCTTGCTTATGGTGTATGTAAGTTTCAAATTGAATGTGTTCTTATTCAGTTTTTCAATGACTGCTAAAAAAAGGAAAACACACCTACACACACACACACACACATGTGGACACCTCTTTTTTGCTTGGGTTCCCACTAGAATGCCACTACAGCCTGTGACTGTGAGAGAAAAATATGAGAAGTAGCCAGAGGAACCAGCTATAGTCTATTGCCATCCCCAGACTACCACTGTGTCTCTAGCATTGACCTTTCTATCCATATTCAAAGGATTTGAAAGGTCGTCACAGGAACAGAAAATTCTTCAAACTTTGCGAGCATTATTTTGCTTTCTATATCTCATTTTCCTTGCCTCACCACTAAAAGCAAATAAGAGGGTGTCGTGGAACGACTTGTTAGACAAAGGGTCAATCCTGTTCAGTCCTTGGGTGTCAGAGGTCTCTAACATCAATTCTGATCAAACTGGCATTTTAATTAATTAAAATCTTGATGGTAGCTGATTTTGAAACCACTGATGAATGAATAGAATGAATGAATAGAGGATTTTTAAAGCGCAGACTTAGCCCAAGGGCATCAAGGCGCTGAAATACAAACCAATATACAGGCAGACAGAACCCCATTCAAACACACCTCTCAGGAAACAGCCAGATCGTTGCCCCAAAAGAACATCCGGAAGAGAGTTCCACGCATTGACAGCAACAAAAGAAAAAGCTCTCCCGCCCCATCTCATTCTTTTGAACCTAGGAACCGTGAGGAGATTCATTTTTGCTGACCTAAGGTTCCTCGAGGGCACATACAGTTGAAATAAGGCCTTGATGCCCAATGGGCCCAGGCCATAGCAGGCATTGTGGGTAAGACAGAGGGTCTTAAACATAATTCTGCGATTCGCCGGGAGCCAGTGCAGCGAAAGAAGGGAAGACGAGACTGAGCGATGTTTAGGTAAATCCATCACCAGCCTCACAGTGGCATTCTGCGCCAGCTGGAGGTGCGCAGCTGGCCTTTATTAATGCTTAAATATAGGGTGTTGCAGTAGTCCAATCTGGACAATATTAATGCAACCACCACTTTCTTATGGGCATCAAATGAGAGGAACTGAGAGATTTTTCTTATGAGCCGAATGAGACCGAAGCAGGTGGCCACTGTCCTAAAGACCTGCAAATTCAGAGATAGGGAATCATCCACCACAACTCCCAGGTTTTTTCCCTGGGAGACAGGAATTGGGCAGGTACCCAAAGAATCAGGCCACCACTCCCTAGACCAGATGTCTGTCCCATCCCCAAAAATCAGAACCACCATCTTCTCGCTATTCAGTTTTTGATAGTTTTGTACCATCCATGACGAGACTGCCTGCATACAATTTTTTTAAATTCTGCGCGGAGTCACTGACATTTTGCGTGATAGACACCATTATTTGGGTGTCATCCGCATAAGACAACACCTCCAGCCCAAACGATTTCACCACCCTTGCAAGCGGGGCCATATAGATATTAAACAAAGTAGGGCTCAGGGAGAAGCCCTGAGGAACTCGGCAAAAAAGGGGGGTAGAATCCGAATAAAAACCTCCCAATTTAACTGATCAATACTACATGTACATAATTTCTAGTTGCAAAGACTAAAACATGTTTATGGTCCCAAAAAGAGAAGATAACTAAATAGACTCTCACACTTATTTCTTCTCTTTTAAGTATTATTCCCCCATTTTCACTTTCAGAGCCGCTTTCTCCTTCCATCCTGTTGCATAATAACGTTTTGTGCACCTTTTAGGAGATATGCATTCAAAAGCCATGGTTATTTCTGTGATAACATTGTTAGACGTATTTTTCAAGAAACCACGAAGCAGATTGTTTTAAAGTGTATTTTATCAGAAAGGCTAGGTGATTGAAGGCCTATGGTTCTTTGGGAGGTTATTTGATTTTAAAGTGGCTTCCTACCTAAAGTATGTTTATTAATGAAAAAAACATACTAATTGCTATTGTTTCATTTGCAATACTAAAATGATTGTGATTGAAAGCTGCATATCCTAGCAGGGAACCACTGTAATCAGGATGTCATTTTGAATTTTTTTTTCATATTTTGTTGCATGGAATATTAGCTACTCGAATCGCTAATGCATTTACCAACAATTAAGCAGTACTGTGAAGTCAGTTATACGGAAAGTGTTTACATCGCTCCTTCCTGTATCATTTTGAACGTTTCGTGCATGCAGTTTATTCTACATTGTATTGTAGTTATATACAAATTGTATACACAATGGAAAGTGTATACCAAATGGACATATCTTGTCCACACAATAAAGAGAGTTTCTTAGAACTCTACAAAATGTAAGTTTATTGAAAAGAAACTCCATCAAAGCTCAGAATTCGGAATGATGATATGAACATTAAGAATTCCTTTTAAATCAATGTATACATTTCTAACAGGTTTTTTGTTTCATGGCCATCATTACGAGGGCCTCTGTAGTTTCTTTGGGGCCATTAACTAGACTTACCAGACCATTCGCAATTATAAGACCCTTGTAGTAGCGGTCCGTGGAGGGAGTTCCGTGGGGCGGTGAGGCGGGACGGGGGAGGCAGGGGCGTAACAAAGGCCCCCGCAGCCCACCAGGCTTACCCATACCGGAGGGGGCCCCCCTCAGAGCCTACTGATGTGAGGGCCCCCTTCAGCACATCGTGCAGGGGGGCCCTCTCACGTTTTGTTAGGCCACTGGCAGCGGCTGGGGCCTGAGTATTTTAAAGTCGTCCTACCAGCAGGATTCGACAGCCCTTTCAAAGCCTAGTTTAAACATTACCTCTGCACGCCCGCCTCGTCCCTTAGATGGGAAATTCAATTTCAGTGCAGGAACATGGTGCCTAAGTGCGAGTGCCAGGTGAGAGTGCTAGTTGAATAATGTGTCTGTGAGTGGAGGCTGTGAGAGGTGCGACTGCGAGTGCAGATTGAGATATGTGTGAGGAGCAAATGATTGGATGAAGGAGCGGTGCATTGAACTGGGATGAACGTGGTCCCACTTTTTTGAATGTTGCATGCTCTCCGGCATGTCTCCCCTGTGTCATCACATGCCCTGGGCTTGGTGCCAACTTTCAAAAGGTACTTTGCAAAAAGTAAAGAAAAACTGAAAACGGTACCCAGGGTACCAAGAATAGAAGCTGTTGGTACAGGGCGGCCTCCAAGTGACAAAGCAAGCTTCTAGGCTTGAATGAACTGGTTTGGTTGGGGTTTTAAACGAATGGTCGTCTTTGCCTTTGTGGGAATACTAGCTTCTAGTGACTCCTCATTGGACCCATTGGGAGCTCTCGAGCCAAAAGTCTTACTGGTGCTTAATTTGTAAAGTATTAAGTGCTGGCGCTGCAGGTTTTTCTCAAATGCTGCCTGTGCCACTGGCGAAGATCGGTGTTATCGAACACTAAGTTTGTGTACTTAATTCGATCTCCTGCCTCCCTCATCCACCACCAGACGCTCCCTTTCACTTTTGCTGTCTCATACAGGTTCTTATTTATCCATGCTTTTCTCCCTTTTCCTCTGTTTTTACATCTTTTACTTCCTCTTTTCCTCCTCTGCCGATTTTTTTCGCTCTTCTTCTGGGTGAAAGTGTGATGCCTAAAAATAACTCTTGGTTCCCAATAAAATAGCGGTGCGGGGCATCACCTGCAACCACTGGCTCAAATTAAGCACTGGCCCTTACTAAACTATGTCCCCATTCCCAGCTGTGACTTTTATTGCAGGTCGCTCTGTAAACAAGAGCTATGGCTTCTCTATCGATTTTAGTTACTCTCCCAAGTATCCTGCATCTTGTAACCCCTTGGTTCAAATAGCGAGTTCTGAATGCCAACAGGCAATACATGATGTCAGTAAAAGACACTTTTGAAAAAACCATTAGCTGCATTAAACAGAAGGGTCATGGAAAAGTGGGCTTGTGAAAAGGCGCGTTGATTGGACCTCTGGGTTGATCTCCATGGCCCACTGTACTGAGGATGCTGATTTTCAGAGCTTGGTCCGCGGAATCACTCCTTTCCCCAAGGGACTGACAGCACAAGTAGGTCCCTCACTCTGTCCTCCACAGGAGATTCCAAGATGGAAACAGTTGGGCCATGGGCAAAGTGGAGCCTGGTGGCAAATAGAGGCTTGTGAACCAGCTCTTGGTGCAGAAGGGATCATTTTCTTGAGGTGGTGGGACCTATGAGGAAATGTGAGTTACTGCTCTTCCTACCGGAGAAGAGATGCCACCCAGTTGGGCAGTGGGGTAGGTGTGGTGGATTGGGGGAACCGCGAGATGAAAGAGACCCTTCTCATGCCACGAGTGGGATTGGGCAGAAACATACCTGGGAACAAGATTATGGTCTCACTCTTGATGGAGACTCCTTTGAGAGACAGCAGCCTCAGGAACAGATCTGGGAACCTGCTAGGAAAAAATAACAAACAAGAGATTCTTAATATCTCTAAAAAAAAAACTCTGGAGGTCTGTGATAAATTGAGTGGGGGGCGGGGGGTCATGGTGGGAATATTAGATGGGTGGAGAAGCCATGGCGGGTCTGTGGAGGCGCCCCAAATGAAGGCTGACAGCACTGAAAACAGACTAGTGGGGTTTGGATGCTCAATTGGGGCTTTGGATTCCAAAACCGAAGCACTAAATACTAGACAGACCAGCGTGGGGCTTAACTCTATGAAGGAGGGGGGGGGGTAGATTGGGTCCCAGGTGTGGCCCAGTCACGAGTAGCACTAAGTATGTCAACGATGCACAGCAGAGAACACGCCCTACCCTCACACCTTTGAAAATGAGGTGGACGTCTGCATTTACTTTTATTTAAAGACTCATTACATCGAAGAGCAAGCAAGAACTCTCATTATAGCGAAGATTGAGTGTTATGTATTTCTGTCAGCGAGTATTTTGTTTCCGTTCGTTTGTTTCGCATCAGCCCCTCTGAGCGGAGGGTGCATGATGTACCTGTCCGAGCTCCTAGTGCAGTTTGAGCCTATGTGAGTGCAGAGTGACAGCTGAGCCGTGTGAATGCAGTGTGAAAGGGGGGCCTCTGTGAATGCACCTCAGAAATTGCAAATGCAGGGTGTGCCTCTGTGAGTGCCGGTTGAGACGTGAGCTGACGTTCTTGCAGGGTGAGTGGTATGTCTGTGTGAGAGAGAGGAGTCTGTGTGGAGGAAGGGTGAGAGGCGTACCTATGATAGTACATGGTGAAAGGTGAGTGTGCGACAGTGTATGGTGAGAAGTGAGCCTATGTGAGTGCATGGTTAGATCTGAGCTCTTGTAAATGCATGGGTGCCAAGGAGAATGCAGGGGGATATTTGAGCCCTTGTAAATGCTTGATGAGAGATAAACCTTGGTGAGTGCATGGGGGAGGATGTTCCCAAAGGAAGGATGTGCCTTTGAGAGTGAGCAGCGGTCTACCCATGTGAGTACAGAGTGAGAGGGGTGCCTATGTGAGCAGAGAGGGAGTGATGTCAAATGCGTGTGCAGGGTGAGTGGTGTGGCTGTGTGAGTACTAGGAGAGTGATGTGCCCATGTGAGTGCAAAGTGGGAGGTGTGCTCGCTTAAGTAGAGGGTGAGTCATGTGAGTTCAGGAGGAGTATGTGACTGTGTGAATGCAGGGTGAGAGGCACGTCTGTCTGAATGCATGGGAAGAGAAGGGGCTGGGTGACTGCAGAGTGAGAGACATGCCTGTGTGTAATGGATTAGCCAGAAAATTAGAATATCCTACCACTTCGCACCAAAGCTCTGATGCCACCAAGCAAGTGAAGCAAGTGAGTCCAAAACACCCTAGAAGTGCTCCTCTGTCTCTTCCATCCGAGCATCTATTCATTCATCCTTTCACCCTCCCATCCACCTTCTGCTATCAATCATTTCACCTTTACATTCTGTCATCCATTCATTATTTCACCAAACTTTCAATTGTTCACCATTCCATCCATTGGCCATTTTATCCATCCATTCATCCATCCTCTAAGATTTTCATTTACTCTACCATCTTTTCATCCTTCCTCAGATTTCCATTTACTCTGTCATCCATCCATCCTCTAAAATTTCCCTTTACTCTGTCATCCTTTCATCCACCCATGTATCTATCCTCTGACTTACTTATCGTCTCATATACATATGTATTTGTAACGCACACGTTCATGCACAAGGGTATCTTGGCATTGAATAACAGATGTTTATTGTCACCCAACTCAATGGTATTCATTTTATCGACCCCAGAAGGATGAAAGTCTGAGTGGACCCGCCGGGATTTGAATCTGTGACTATGAGGTCAAAAACAAGCCCCTATAGTTGACGCATTAGTCCACTGAGCTACCAGATCCACTCATTCACCTATCCTCTCACCAGTGACATAACAATAGCCCCCGCACACCCATTGGTGGGGGGTGGTAAGCTCCAGAGGGCCCGCTCCAGCACTGTGCATGAGTGGCTCCTGAATGGGTCCAGAGCATGGGCCCCCCCCTCCATGTACTTTGCAGGGGGGCCCCCTCAAGTTTCGTTACGCCACTGGGGGGAGGGGCAGGGTGGGGGAATGTAAACACCGGAATATGGATGGACGAAGGTAAGAACACATTTAAATAAATAAAACGAATTTAGTTTTATTTATTTAAATGTGTACTTACCTCCGTTCGTCCATATTCCGGTGTTTACATTCCCCCGTCCCGCCTCACCGCCCCATGGAACTCCCTCCACGGACCGCCTTGGGTTTAGTATAGATTGCGGGTCTTGATCTTCTTCTAGTACAAGAATGGGACATCTTCGCATGAAGTTCCATGCAATTACAAGCGGAAATCCGGTACAAAAAAACCTTGATTAGGCACCTTAATCTATCACTTCTAGCAGTACCATCGAGGTGCACCTGCCCTCCGAGAGGATACATGGAGTAAATCTGGGCAACTTGTTTTGTAATTTGCTGATAAACCTTCTGCACGTTAAAATTACTTAGAAGCTGGCTTATCCTGATTTGCAAACCTATTTTGCTTATACTTTTTATGTAAGAAATAATCTATTTGCACGTGCAAGCATTGCTTAAATGCAGAGATAGTCTTTGTATGTGTCAAAAACGACCTTTGTGATTCACAGAAGGTGATGTTGCAACCATAAAGGATTTACCCATATAATAGTTTCCATTCGAGTAAATCTTAAATTCAAGTTTCGAGGGGAAGAGAACCCCGAATGTTCTTCATGGTTTCACCATCCCATGGAGGTAAAAAAGCTAGCCAATGTATTTTCATTTTCTATTTTGTATATAAAATTGCAAAAGCATACAAATTCATATTTTTGCGAATGGAAAGGAAATTCATGACACTTTTCCAGGGTGGCATTTCTAAGTTTTAAACACTTGAGAATCTTGGTCCATGCTAGGATGTAAACTTGCATATGCACATTTTCAGGCCCATGGTTCGTTCAGAAAAGATGTAGAAATATTAAAGCTAAAAAGTCTCTCTTCACTCTTCCTGACACAAGTGCAGCCAGACAAGCAACATACATTGTATTTACAGTTTATTAGAAATGTATAGAATGGGAAATTCCTTCAATACACCCCACCCTGGTATTGGATTTTTTTCAAATAAATGAGGGCATGTTCAATCAGGAAGGCCACACAGAATATAGAGACCCTTCTTCCCCCATTGAGGTGCCCCGAGAATAGAAAACAAATGAAGTCTGGCCTCTAGGGCCACCTTATAGTGTCAAGAGCTCTCTGCTCACTTCTTCCTCTCTTTCCAACCCTTAGCAAAATCTGCAGATGAGGCAGCATGTCTAGGCCGCCCACTGTGCCTTTTTCTCTTGTCTGACCCCCCTTTTTGACCGTTTTCACCCTTTCCCTTTCCCCAGTGTACAGTAAAGTATCCTCCACCCTCACTTTAGTTGCTGAAACTCATATTTGAGTCAAAATATAAAGCTTAGTTCCCACAGCCTTAATGATGTTAGTGGGATCTGAAGAGTGCCTATAGGATCTGGACGCATGGAATCATTTTTAGAACTATTGGTTGGAGTGTTCTTTGACTAAATAAGAATTTCACATGGTTTATAATTCGGGTAGTAATATAATACTTTTTTCCTCTTTATTTTGGCAACGGTTATGTTCCTTACAATGGAAATAAATATAAAGTTAAGAAAGGAATAAGGGCTTCCTACCTTTCTGGCTCATGGACAATGAGCCTCCATTCCTTATGCATTGATTCTCCATGGAAAGGTATCAAATGGTGTATTTGGTACCACCTATACATGAAAGGATGTGTACATGTTATCAATCCCTCCATTGCTGGAATTAAACTAAATCTGTGTCTAGGTTTCAAACACAGGAATTGTTCGAATGTGTGTAACTGGCAGAGATTCAGTTTATGTGAGTCTATAATGGTTCTTGAATGGTTGAAATGAATAACAACGGCTTTGAACTGGCACCAGAAAATGTTCACTAGTACTTTCTTTCCATCCCGCCCTTATATACTGCATGTTGTGACACCAGCTGTAATGCAAAACATTTTTGTCTAGAAGAGCCAACAAACAAAATTACCTATTTTGTTTTGATCACTAAGGATATGCTTTAATCTGTTATTGGATATTTCACCTGGAAAATATATCACTGCACAACAGCTAAGCAGTCCTAAAAGGGTAATGATGATACACTCCTCAAGAAACATAGGTCCTGATCATGAGTCTGGCGGCCGTTCGACCCCCAGACTCATGGTGGCGCAGCATTGATGGTCCACCATTCGCCGCATTACGACTTCCAAAGTTGAGGCAGCGGTGGACCATCTGCTGTGGCAGAAAACAGTTGTTCCCTGGCGGTTGCGTAGGTGCGCCACACTGCAATATGCTGAGCGGGGACTGGCGCAGAGCCCTTCCATGAAAGGGCTGGAGGTGCAGGAACAAAGTGGGCACTATATAGCACCTATGGCCCCCCACAATGGGGATACATTCAGAGGGGCACATGTTCCTTACCCCCACAAAGTTCCATTGTGGCATGGAGGTCCACGTCTGTGCCGTAATGGAACTTTATTGCTGTTCCTATTGCAGTGCCTGTTTTCCAGGCACCGCCGTGGGAATAGCATAGAACCGCAAACCATATTAAGAGCTGTGCATTTCAAACTCATAATACGGTTGGCGATCTTGCACGGTTTGGTACAGCGGAGGCAGCGTTGAGCCGGCTCCGCTGCCCCAAACTCGCAATCAGGCCCAGAGTCTTCCAGCAAGCTGAAACTCGTGTATCAAAACTATACTTTTCTTACTATGAAGACTGGAAATTACTTTTTGGGGCCTATCTAGTGGTGAAATAAACCCAGTGTTTTGGGGGATTATTTGTAAGTATTCTCCTTACATTGTAGCATTAACACAAGGTCTCGGCTTTGCAGACAATCTCTAAATTACTTTCATACTGCACCTGTGGTAAATGCCTGAGTTTTGGGCAGTCAGGGACAATTTGATTTTAGTGTTACATTTGGGTGCACACAAGGATCACCATAATACAATCCCCACACACAGCTAGCCCTCAGAGCCCAAATTTAGTGTGACTAAGGACTTCTGTCATCAAGAAATTTCTCAAAGACTGTAGGGTTAGCTCCTGGAACCTTACCCCAATTGTTAGGGTGTCCACAGGGGTCATTTGCACCAACAAGCTTGTGCCAGGCAAAAATGTGGCATCTCCAGTCACCCTGTTCAAACCTGTTGAAGGTCCTAAGAGGACTGAACCTGCTCTCTGAGACTCAAGAAGAGCCCTTAAGAGGTGGACCTGTACTCGCTTTAACATCTATGATAAAGAAGTAGACTCAAAGGGTCATAAGGCTGACCTGCTGTTCACACTACAGGCATGCTAAAAGACAAATTTCTTGCAGCTGCCCAACTGATCAGTGATCAGTAGCAACTGGACCTGGACTGGACTCTACCAACCACCCTGTGAACCATTAGTTCCTCCCCTGAGGTCATGGGCTACTTTAAAAGTCTACTCCTATAGTGGATTGGGACTTAAAGACTAAAGTCAGAAGGTAAAATCTTTGACCAGGTTGAACCTGGTGAATCTGACCTGTGCTCCATCACTGTCAGCGTCAAATTGCACCTAGGTCCTGGGCTAACACAACCATTGACTATCATTGGCACTTTGTGATTCTTAGTTCTACGTACAATTTTTAAAACTCACCTGTCTGATTCCCTTATTGCATTCTGGTTATTTTGGTTTAATTGGGTTTATAATATTTTGCTCAATTTTTCTCATTCATTTTGGGATTTCGTTACGTTTTTCATTTCAACATCATTACTGTTTTAGCACTGCATAAATACTATACATAGTGTCTCTAAAAAAGCCTGGCTGCTCCCTACCATGGCTACCAAGCTTTTCAACTTAGGTTAATTTAGTAACTGTAGTGCTTCACCCTAACAAAGAGTGTGATTATTCTATGAGGTGGGTACTCACCCCCATCAGCTTATAAGGCAATTTATTATGGATAGTCTAACTTATGCACTGGTGAGATAGCAGGCCATGCAACCAAGAATAATACCGGAAGCAACAAGGCAATTTACAGATCTTGACAATCTATGAAAAAAACAGTGTACAACTAAAGTGGTGATCTCACACATGTACACATTCCAGAATATGGGTGAAACAACCAAAAATGCAGCTAACAATCTAGTAGAGAAAACATCCTTCAGAAGGAAGTTCACTGGCAATGTCGAACATAATGTATGACCTAAATGAACAATACATGAAGTTCAAACATATAGGGCAAGCATTTATAGCCTATCGCATGAAAATTGAAAGCAACATAATAAGACCAGAAAGACTAAGCGCTTTGGACAAACGTTATTAACAAGGTCCCACTCTGAACTATAAACTAAAAAAGGAGTGTTTTGTTGTCTGCAATAATGTATACAATGTGTCTGGTGTGGTGTGCAAACAGGAACTGGGATGGACAAGGTTGTTCAATGTTAATGAGTGAAGATCTATTATGTCCTCTTACTTCATTATCTTGAGTTTCATGTAGGAAATTTGTCTATTTTTATGTGTACATATATATAAAAAGTTTTATTTAAAAAAATGAGAAAAAGTCAATGATTTATTTTTTTGTATATAGGCTTTCAATGTCAAAAAGAAAGCTTAATAAATAACTATGTTAAAAATAATTTCATTCAAATATTCTTGTTGATGTGACTGCTCTGCTGTTTAGCCCATATTGAATTCATTTTCACTGTGATAAAAGAAATATAGTTCGCGAGGGAGTTTATTATTGAGTGGTTCAGTTATACAACTATGGCTAACTGATTTAACATTACATGGACAAAGTCTGCAGTGTGTTTCGGTAAAAGTGCATTGTTCTCACAATGCTATATTTTATTAAGTGTTTCTTTTCCAGCCTGAAGTACGTGCAAGAAAATATTGAGCAGAGAAATTATGAGGTTATCTTCATTCTTGTAGAAAGTTAAGTGGATATAATGAATGTCGACACAGACAATCATAGGGGGATATTCTCAAGGACTTAGCGCCGAGTTATCGGCACTTTATCTCAGCCAAATGGTGATAAATTCATCGCCCCTTCACAAGCTGGTGCTAACAGCCGCTATCACCAGTTTACCTGTGATATCAGCTTTAAAAAACATTGCTTCAGATGACACTGGCAACTAATGCTAATGAGATGCAGAGTAGGAGTTCCCGTGCAAAAAGCAGCAACAAAACCACTTCACAACTTCTCAACAACCAGCCAGATTGGCGATAAGATCACAAAACATGCGATAAGGCGTGTTAGCAGCAGGGATTTAACACCTGCTCTTACCTGGTGTCAAGTCGGACGACAACCTCCACCATAAAGGGGAGCCCAGCCCAGAGCCACACCTGAAGAACAACCAATGCCATGAAGCAACTGATCATGAAGCTCGGACACTGCAGAGCTGGAGTGAATTCTGGGCCTTGGTGATTTAACTTGATGGGGCATATGTAGCCAACCCAAATGTTGTATGTGCAAAGTCTACTCAACTTCACTAGTGTTCAACTGTGATGAGTGTTGATTAGAATGACAAATTGTGTGCCTCAATGTCCATTGTCCGTACAGAGGGAAGGACTGACTGATGCATTGCACTTGGGGGTGAGTCCCTATTGACAGCTCCACCTCTGTGAGCCAGTCATTGTGGTTGGCATAGTTGCTGGTAGACCTGTGCTCTTTGTCATGTAGATCAATGTGATCCATCAAAACAGGCTGTGTCCACACAGTTGAGTGTGAGTAGGTATGCAAAGAGATGTTCTGTTGTCACATATGATGGGGGACACTACCTCAGGGCTGCTACCGAATTTTACATTTTTACACACAGCCCTATTTCATACATGGACGTGGGGCTACATTGGGGGTTTGCGAGATTGTTGTTCATGAGCAATCAGTTGACAGCTAGTTCACACTTTCACAGTCATCTAATTGCCCATGTGGGTCAGGGTCAAACATGCGCATTGATGTCATTTCCCAGGGTGTACCTTTTTGTGCAATCAACGTCCTACATTCATCCATACTGTTATACTTGAGTGAACATAGACATGACACATCTGTGTGATTTTGAATGTTTTATTCACATTCTGGGTAGTGTCGGAGCTGGAGCAGTACATGGCTGTGCAAAGCCCACATGACATGGTTGCCCAGTCGAGGGCCAACCAGAGTCCTTCGGGGAATTACATGTTACTTGGAAGGGGAAGAGTTCAGTCCGCAGCCTGATTGCTGTGTGATTGGTAACCAGAGCAGATATGGCAGTCCATGTCGGGGTCCAGGCGAATGTCGCTCAGTGAAACAGTGGAAGGAGTTGTTCCAGGGCATGATGCAGAGGGCTGAACCAGGCAGGAACAGGCCATATGGCGGGGATGAGTGCTACAACTTCCTTTCTCACACAGTCATTACCATCCACATCTTATTCCTCTAATATGTCTTCTGTGTCCGGTGTGTCAGGTGTTTGTGGTGGTGTTATGGCTGCATTACTGTGTGCCACTGACACATCAGGATGCGGAGATGTAATGGCCGCATCACTCTGTGCCAATGACACATCAGGGGGCGTAGATGTGTGTGTCGGAGTTCCTGCAGCAGTTATCTGTGACAGGCTCTGTAGCAGCAATAGCAAGATGAGAATCTGCAGGGCATGGAAGATCCCAGCTACATCGCGCAGGTGTTCAGCCATGGCAGCTATCCTTCCACCCTGCATCCTCTCCATGTTCTCCATTGTCCTCCACAGCTGTGCCAACTCTGTGCTGTCCTCGCTGGAGCCTGTCTGACTAGACAGTTCTTGAATCCAAGAAATGTCTCCAGGTATTTCAGCCAAGAATTGTTGTAGAGCATTGAACGGACTGTGGGTGTCCGAAAGGGACTGTAAGTGGTCCTTGATGGGAATTATACATGTATGGCATCCAGTGTTGCTGCCATGAGGTTGAAACCCATCTACACCTGTTCAGCCTGCTCCTTCCTGCAGTCTAACACACGGCGTTGGAATGCCATGTTTCTTTCCGTGAGGTGGTGGGAACCAGCCTTGGTGGTGGGTGCTTCCTGCCGTGTGGTCTGTGCAGGGGGTGGGCTCACCTCGATGCAGCTGGGCTGCCCTGCTCCTGGAGGAGGGGTGCGGAGGCGGTCCACGAGCTGTTTCAGGGTGTCTGAGCAGATGGCCAGGGGGTCCTCTTCTTCATCAGTGGAGAGATGTCTGGTCTGCTCAGCAGGAGGTGTTGATTGCCCCTCTGCAATGTAAAGGTGTGATGCTGGTTAACAGTTTGTTCTGTGTATGTTGACGCATTGTACATGTTTCCAGACAGACGGCATGACAATGTACATTGTGACTGTTTTGGAGGAGCTGGCTATTTCATGGGAGACAGTGGACATTTTGACTACATGACGGATGTGAGGTTGTACTCGTACATTATCACCTCACAGTTTTCTCCTATGCCAGATGTGATTGGCCGGTTTCTACGCACAAGCGGAACCAGTTGTGTCCTCTGTACTGTATTGAAAGTGTTGCACTTTGTACCACATTGTCGCCCATGTTGATGTGCTGGGATTGCTATGTGTGTGTGCAGCATTGTGGGAGAGTCACCCCTGCAGCTCTGGTTTAGCGGCCCCTTATCCCTTTGAGGCGGTGTGCCTTTGACTTGTGTGCTTTTATGGTACTGTGATGTTGGCGACTTGGGTCATTTGTGCTCTTGGATGGTTTTTGTACTCTTGTACATTGTTTGTCAGCAGATTTGTTGTTGACGTTAGGGGTTGTATGTGCACGTGGATATGTCAGAGTGTGACCTGCTACTTTGAGGGTGTTGTTCACACTCAGCCACCTCATTGTCGTGTTGTGCACCATGTCATGTATTTTGACTGAAGCCATGCTATCGGTCATGCAGTGTCACTTGCAGTGTCAGTGTGTCTCACAGAGCTGCTGCTTTGCTGGATTCAGCACATGTGCATGAGTAGGTTGTGGGATTGGTGATAGGGAGGGGACCCCTTTGTGCACACAGCGATGGGGGCCTACTTGGTGTTTATATGTGTGCTGCAGTCTGCCAAGGGTATCAGGGACATGTTCCACAGTCATTGTGGGTGTGCAGTGTGCTACACATAATTGTGCATGTGTGCCATTGTGCCCATCTCCCACCATCCCCCCAGTCCCTGGTCATTACTCACCCTGTTGCTGTTGGGTCAGGTCATATTGAGCTGTGTCTGGACTCCCAACTCCTTGCTCTGTCTCCACACTGGTGACTGTGGCCCCCATTTCTTCCAGCTCATCCATCTCCTCCTGTGGTGCAGGACTCCCACCTACAGTCGCCGTTACTGCCTTCCCGTTGGCAGCAAGTTTCTGCTTGGTCTGGCTTTTCACATCATGCCGGCGCCTCTTGACCTCCTCCATTGACCTCATCGACACTCCGACTGCATTCATGTTATTCACGATGGACTGCCATATTTCCGTTAGTGTTGCCAATGACACAGTGGAGGTGATGAACAGTTGTTGGTAGTGTTCTATCACCTCCGTGTCGATGATCCGGTTTTCCTGCGGACTGAACCCTGTCTTCCTCTTCCTCTTCTCCTTGCCCTTCCAGGAACACGGGGTTCCTGACTGGTCCTCCGTGGGGCTTGTGGAGTTCGATTCATCCTCTGCACTTGGTCCGGGTGCGTCCATGGTGCTACGCATTTTATTTTGGTTTAGGTGTGTTTTTTGTGGCTTTTATAGCACATTTTCGCACATGACGGGTGGGAATTGCAGGCCTGTTGGTTGTCGCTGATTTTTGTATTGCGATTTGGGGCATCTCCACTTTTTTCACGTTCGTGTTTCGCATTTTTTCGGCTTTGCGTTAAATTTTGCACGATCATTTGGCACGTTATCGTGTGACTATCGCATGGTGCCGCCAGATTGGGATTGCAAAGTTGACACGGTGTTATTTTGTTGCGATAGACTGCGATGTGCAGAGTTGCGTTAAGCTAATTTTGCGATAATTATCACACGTTCTTGAGAATGTCTCCCATAGTGTACTGTATTTGTATTTTAGAAAGATACTAGTGTCTGAAAGAATAGCAATAAAAAAATCATTTCTATGTAACATTATTGATATCAGTTCCTGTTCTTGAGAGAATGTTATTCATCAAATATGTCATAAACATTTTTAGGTCTAGTATACATTAATTGATTGTATACTTCAAACTTCAATAAGAAGACTCAAATTTATTGGCACGTAGAACACACATGCACACTTTGTTTTTGTCATGGAAGAACTCTGTTGCTCAGTTTAATGAATATGCTATGCCCTGTTCATTTGGCTTGCATTTATTTTTCTTCAGGCAATTTATGTCCGTAAACATATGATTTCACTGATGATTTGGTACTATTGTTTGCTGGATACATTACCAACTAATATTAATTATATTTACTGATTACATCTAATACTTTGAACAGACCAGGTGGGTGCCTGTGGTAAAATTCTTTGCAGCAGAGTTACTGAGTCTACTTTGGCTCTCAATGATCCTGCATTTTGACCCTTCTTGGTAAGAGAGACGAGTTAACAACAGTACCTTCCAGAGGGATCCCCCATCACTGCTCTAACCAGGTAGCCCCATTCTTTCTGTTCTTCATGTAGTCCACTCCTGGAGGAGTCTCAAGTACGATGCTCAGAGTACGGGGAAGACCATTCCCTCACTAGATCTTGTGCTGTCGTTATTTCTCTGAATAGCATTATCTTCTTGCAGCCCTATATGAATGTCAAACATTTTTTCTAAACGTCTATTAGTTCCTCGCTTGATAGGGACCTATGCTTGGTCTCGAGCAGAGCATGCGCTGTAAGACATTCTTTGAAAAACTGGGTGCCTTATTTACGAGGAATTAATGCAGCGCGGTGCCGAAAGCTATTTGGCTGCGCCGTGCTGTGTTAATTCCGACGTAAAGGTATGCATCATATCTACAATGATATGATGGATCCCTTTGCTCTCCCCTGTACAGGCGCACAATCAGCTGTTGTGTGCTGATGCAGGCACACTTGCACCATGGTGCACGGGTGCCTGCGTCACGGGGATGTTAGTTTATGTGCAGGTAGGGACACCTTCCTGCACAAAAACAATCACAAGAGGTGACTTCCTCTTCCTAAGTGTGCTTCAGAATGCAGCACACATAGACAGAGGAAATAAACTAGGAGAAATTCAAACATTTCTCCTCGTTCACTTCCTTACGCCTCCCTTGGGGAGGCATAGCATTCTGACGGATTCCCAGGTTAACGATTTCTCGTAAATCTGGGAATGTGTCAGGTTCCATGGGTGTTGCGTGGGAAGACCAGTAGCAACGCCCATGGAACGCCCCTCACACGCAAAGTGCTGCATGTAAGGGGGCAATATTTACAAGGACAGGAAATGCCATACAGGGTGGCTTATCATGTCCTTGTAAATATGGGGCAGTAAAGTGCGCCACCAGTGAATAGCAAAAAGTGATGCACCGATGGCGCAAGGGACTTGTAAATAAACCCCTGGCTAATTTCCATCTGATTCTATTTCCCTCTTCAAAGGGGTCAACTACCCAAACGCTTTTGAACAGTACTTAAAAAAGGGATACTTTTACAGATATTGTTGAGATACAACGTGCCACTGATTGGGCTTGCCGTACCCGTATTTCATTTGTGATTAAGTGTGCCAAATTGACACTTACTAATTCAGATTAATTGCCTCCCAAATGCTAACATGAAGATCAAATGGAAAATATTATTTCAACCTATCTTGCTCATTGAGAAGCCAGAGAATGGAGAATCTGTGTACTCTCTAATATCCTTTTTTCTTGTCGTATTGTCTCTCAGTCTGCCCTCAACAAGAATTGAAAGTGGTTGTTTGGTCTGTTGGTCTTCTATTTTGGCGAGGCTATGCGCAATATATTTCCATAGTGCGGGTCAGGCCTTATGCCCAAATGCACTACCTGTTTAGTATCACATGTAATAAAAAATTGCAGGGAAGATTTACAAGAAAGTGGCTCAGTGCATGCCGCAAGCCATTCGGCTGCGCCGCACTGAGTCACTTTCAAAGCATTGGGATGCGACATATTTACAACAATATGTTGCATCTCTGTTCTTTCCCATGCGCTGGCGCACAAACTGCTACCATGTGCCTGTGCAGGCACCCTTGCACCATGGTGCAAGGATGCCTGCGTCATGGGGAGATTGTATTTGTTCACGATGGGTTCCCTTCCTGCACAAAAAAAATCTGAAATGCTGTTTTTCAACTTATTATGTGTGCTGCATTAGCACATATAAAAGTTGAACAACTGCATTATTTTAATGATTGTTTACTTGCAGGAAGAGAACACTTCCTGAACAGAAATAATCATTAGAGGTGATTTCCTCCTTCTATGTGTGCTACAGAATGCAGCACGCATAGAAAGAGGAAAAAAAACTAATTTGCTCTCCTCGTTGCGCCTCCCTATGCCTCCCCTGGGGAGGCGTAGCATTCACACGCATTTCCATGTTTATGATTCCTCGTAAATCTGGAAATGGGTCTCGTTCCATGGGTGTTGCATGGGAACACCCACAGCAACTCCATGGAACGGTCATTTCACACAAAGTTCTGCGTGTAAAAGGGCCCTATTTACGAGGACAGGAAAAGTCATGCAGGGTGACTCTTCCTGTCTTTGTAAATAAGGAGCAGCAAAATGATCTATCGGTATGTCCCAAAAAGTGATGCATCAGTGGCGTAAGGGGCTTGTAAATCTGCCCCAGTTTTTGTAATGTTTTTCGATCTAGCGCAGTGAAATCAGCCTTACTCCTTTTGTGATGGTTACAAGAGGGGGTTTATCTAAGAGCAGGTACAATGCCTACCATATTTCGGCAGCCCATGTTACTAGTGACAAATGTTAGGTATTGCAACAATACCACAACACCAGCATGAAAACTCTTCACAACTTCTAGGGAGAAGAACAATGAGGACGTGTGTCCTCCCCTCTCCGTTCTGGAAGCTAGTGGTTTGGACCAGGACTGCAGCTTACATTTAGCATTGGTGGATCTCATGGGAGTTTGTAGAACTCCTGTATTTTTATTTTGTTTAATTTATTGAGTGTGTATATATTGCGCAGACCTGGCCCAAATGGTCAACAGAGAGTGAAAACGTCGGACTGGGTACACTTTCAAGTGCACAAGTTATTAGGGAATAATAAGTGGATGTTGTCATATGATAGCCAGTGCGAGAATACACATTTCTAGCAGACATAGAAAGAGCAACAACTACAAAAAGATGGTATTATACATTGAATTAGATAGAAGTCCAGATCCTTTTCAGGTAATGTACCCAGGCTGTGGAACCTCACCCTATTGAACTCAGAAGCAAACCCTCCTTTCCCTGCTTCAAGAGGGACCTGAAACTCCAGCTCCTCGACATATGCTTTACCGACAAAGCCAGCTGAACGAAGCTCTGACAACCCAGTTGACTCTCCCTACTAACTTGACCATCGAGGATTGGAGGTTTGCCGACAGTTTCACCTACCTAAGCCACCTCTTGACTCATCCCTTTAATATGTTGTCTCAATATGTTTATTTTGTTATGCATATATCATCTTGTATCCCTATACCATGTTTTTCACTACTCTATTCATTTATGTTGTAAAGTGCTCTGATACCCACGGGTCTAGCAAGGCTTAATATAAAACTTCTAAAAAAAAAAAATAGGAGAAGGTTTTGTAAGAGAGGTATGCACTCAGTTTTTTCAATCAGGGCTATTTTGCACTGAGATAGATTTTTTAAGAAGACTGTTTAGATGATGAGGTAGCCATACTATTCAGAGATAAAGAGTTATAGGAACACTCTACAGAGGAGGCTAGAGCAGGGCAATCATTACTAATGGCCATCATTTTAAACATTGAAGATGGTAGAGGAGCCAGGTAGGTGAAGGAGTGAATGAGTCATGTAGGTTAATGCTTATGACAGCGCTGTCCACACATTAGTATTAAGAGGGTTACACAACTCTACATGTGGTTCATCTACATTCAAACAGACGGGCAGACACATTGCTGAATATATAGAAGATAAGTAAGATGTGGATAGATAAATCCGAAAAAATGTTTACAAAATGGGACATGAATATTCACTTTAAACTGATTTTTTTTGTGTGTATTTATTTTCTGCTAGTAATGTCAAAAAGTAAAAATGTCCATATCACCAAAAAGTATAGTCCAGCTACTAAATTCCAAGTTTGTTCAGCGTTCCCTTGCTCTCTGGGATCTGCTTCTGTATGTGTACAAAGATTACAGACATGGAGAACACATATTTCTCAAGTTCTTACATAGGTTTACAAATGAAGACGTTTTCGCAGTTACTATATTGATTTTCATGGCAGTTTTGATTAGATTTTTGAACGCTAAAAATGAAATAAATGACAACCGCTGGTGGGTTTAGGTGTAATGCGTAGTGCTTATTTTTAAATTCCCCTTGGGTGCAGAGACCAATGTCACCGGGGGCCGTTACTAATTGAAATCTAAAATTAATATAAACAGATCAATAAAGCCAAACGGTACTCAGAGGTCATACCTACGTATGTGATCGAAATTGGGCAGTTGTCCAGAATGAGGTGAGTCAGCATCATGGTTCACTGACTCACATAGCGGTATGGGTGGAAAGTTACACTGTGAATACTAGCAGCGCACAATACACGATATGTAGAAAAGGACAATGTAACATTGGTTGATAGTTTTATGTAAATAACAACACTGAAAGCCGAGGAAAAAAATAACTCAGTGTGTCCCGCATGCTGGGCATTACATTTTAAGGAAGCCCACCTCACCCAATCATTATTGCATCATTCAAAGATAGCAAAGCAATTTTCCGACAGCACCTCCCACTCAAAGGCTAAAGTTTGATCCTAAAATCGTTTACATATCAAGCGTCCTAAATTGTGCAGCAAAGCAGTTAAGGCGGGGGAGGCTATGTTGAAAAGACCTCCACACCCCACTTATTGAAACAGCACTATGGTAAAATGTCGACCGTGTGTGTGCACTGCTGAAAGTCAGCCTTGCTATGAACATATTGGTGCATTTTCTATTTATTGAGGCATTTTGTCATATGCACACACTCAGTGATGTGCTTATGGCTATTCGAAGGCTTACATTCCAAGACTTAGACGTTAGATGTTTTCAATGGCAAAAACACATCAAAATCTTTGCAATTTGTCTTTAAAATAAATAAGGAAATCAGAATTTACACTTGAAGAAGTCGATTCTAATTTTGATTTCACAGGAAGCGTTTTAATACTCTTATGGTCCAGAAACGTGGCAGATGGGTATTGCATAACTTAACGCAAGGACCCTGCTATGTAAGCAGATTTGTCTCGGAAAAAGTACTCTGGCATGTTGGTGTGGAATGCATACTCTCAATTGCAAGCTTTGGCCACTACAATTAGTATCAGATTTTGGCTACAGAAAGCCACATACTACTACCCACATGGATTGCAATTTTGCAGACCGAGACCCTCATTTAAAGATTATCCGACAGGGGCCTGGAGGTAATAATATCTGCTGCCCTTGCCGCCATATTTAGAGATCTCCTACAGCAGAGCCTCTGAAGTCACTGAAAGGTTGCTGGGTACCTGCCATGTTGCATGCAGCTGCACAGCACAAATTGCACAAAGAAACAGTTTATTTTTGTAAAAGGAAACAAAAGACCCATAGATCATGGGTATTATTTGTTTTAAAAGTTTCTGTTTTGACAACCAGGCCAATATTGAGTTATTGGCACTGTTGCACACAAGATAGTTGGCCCACCGGTGCCAGGTTTCTCCAGCTGAGCCAGCAGGAGCACAATCACCAAAACATGGCAGTCCGCCCTATTGTAAATATTGTGTGTGGACCTACAGTTTGGCAGACAGTGTAATGAGATGTGTTTATAGTGGATTACCCTGTCTGCCAAATTTTAAATGAGAAACCCAATCTGGGCACATTTAACACTTTGCATCATGACCATAGAGATGGTAAGATAAAAAGTTGAATAATGTGAGATATTGCACTATTAGATGAGGTGGTTGATGACCTACCACATATAATAATCGCAGACTTTGTCAGAATGAACCACTTATGTTAGACGTAAACTAGAGGCATTGTGTAAAGTATTCTTGCAGTACTCAAACAGCAATAAAGAGAAAACACAACACAAAAAAATCCCAAACAATTTGTGAAAATAGAGAATATTTTAAAAAACAAAATGACACAAAAACAACAAACATCCCATAAGTAGAACCAGAGATATGATTTTTTTAAGTTTGAATCAAAAATAGCCCCACAAAGCACAATGCACCAGCCATGGTACTCTGGTAATGCGAGATCTGGTCTCAAAGTTGGGTAAGGGTCAGCTACAGTTGACGATTTTGTTTGGAAAGTTGCAACATTTTTTGTCATGTTGCAGGCAGCCAATCAGATCGGTGGATATACAAATATATTTGATACAAAATGTCTTAAAAACTACTCGGGTGATTTACATTGAATCACAAAAGCACACTTTTGGGACCAACATTCAGCTTCCTGACAAATTTGGTGTAATTCTGCTCAGTAGTTTTTTTGCTATAGCGATGGTGCAAAAAGTCTTTGGAAAAGTACATGTGGATTTTTGCAATTTGAGACCAACTTTTCTTCTCAGTCTCTCCTTGATGAATCACTGTGACTCCTTCCAGGAAGGAGCTTAGGTGGATGAAGGTTTGTTTTGGCAAAGTTCTGTGAAGATTCATCAGACGGCAAAGAAGTTATTAGAAAACCAAAAAATGTTCTTGCTAGGGAAAAATAAACCCAAATGTAAATAAATATACATGTAATTAATTTATGGCAGGGGGTATTTTATTTCAGGTATGTGTGTGTGTATATATATATATATATATATATATATATATATATATATATATATATATCTACTGGCAGTCGCCAGTAGATAGTTCTAGTTAGGACCCTGTTTCCATAGGAAATCCGCAACATTCTATTTGGAATAACTTTGGCGCCGGTCGACGAATCCTCGCAAAATTTTCAAAACTAATGGGGCGCTCCGCTCCGCTCCTACCCTGAAAGTCTCGGGGGGATTCGTCAAGCGGGGGCTGAGAAAAAAGGGGGGTCCCAAAACGCGTTTTCCCCATGCATTTTTCCATAGGACCTTTAGACACAGCTACAGCCCGAACGGCTGAACAGAATTACTTGAAATTTGGCAGAGAGGTAGTCCTCAGGTCAAGGAAGTGCCTTTTGTAGGTTTGGTGTAAATCTGTTCAGTATTTCCTAAGAAAATCGCATTTAAATCAATATAAATATCTGTAAGCGCGCTCCGAGCGCGCACCGTAAGCTTACCGTACGCGTACGGTGCCGTGTGCGAGCGCGATTCTGATTGGCTGTTAGATCTTAGTAAACATTCGAATCGGTCGAAACCAGGAAGTCTCAGCTGCCATTTTCTCTCTCGCACTCTGAGGTGGGGGAGGAAAAATAAAGTTGGATAACATGAAAAGGGGCAGGCTAGACAGCTCCTAACCACCTAGCCTTGGTTAGGGTGTCTCAAAAGAACCCCCAAGGCCAATTTTTTTTTGAAAAAACGCCGAATGCGTACGGTCCAAAATAAATAGAAAAAAAAAAAAATCCACATATTCCCCCCCCGTGTGCAAAAGGTGCCCGTCGTGCACCTTCTGTGCATGGCATAATACAGCTGTTAGAACATTTAATAGATAACCTTTCACAACGAAGCGCATAATATGTCCTCTGTGTGCGGACGGTGCGCGAAGCGCATCGTGCGTACATGGCCCATCCAGCGTAGCGTGGGCACGCGGTGCGTGTAGCGCACCGCGTGCCCACCGTGCGTGCACGGCACTAACTGCGTAAAGTGGGCGCGCGGTGCGCGAAGCGCACCGCGTCCTCACTGTGCGCGCACGGTGCGCGAAGTGCACCGTGCGCGCACGGAACGAACTGCGTGAAGTGGGCGCGCACGCCACGAACGGCGTAAAGTAACTTAGCATTTAAAAAACCGTACAAATTCACTGAAAAAACCATAGGTTTCACACACGTTATAGTTAGGAATTAGCATTTAAAAAACCTTGCAAATTCACTGAAAAAACCATAGGTTTCACACAAGTTATAGTTAGCTGTACATTTCACTCGTAAAAAACCAATGAAATTCCATGTTATAGTTAGTGCAGGCAACTATAACTCACGCGACCGCAATCCTCTGCTGATGCTAATACTGTATTTAGACACTTATTTGCCCATGTCTTCTTCCATTAAATTTTAGCTATACATATGTTACAAATATTTTTTTTTCATAAAGACACATATGTCATCAGCAGAGGATTGCGGTCACGTGAGTTATAGTTGCCTGCACTAACTATAACGTGGAATTTCATTGTTTTTTTACGAGTGAAATGTACAGCTAACTATAACTTGTGTGAAACCTATGGTTTTTTCAGTGAATTTGCAAGGTTTTTTAAATGCTAATTCCTAACTATAACGTGTGTGAAACCTATGGTTTTTTCAGTGAATATAGATATATATATATATATATTTGGTAGCCCATGTATATACATAGAGGTTGGACTCACAGGAGAAGCTTGTTTATCATACATCAGGAGTGCCGTTCTGTACTTGAATTGTGATCGGAAGTACAAACTATAAGGAATTAGCATTTAAAAAAACTTAGATATTCACTGAAACAACCACAGATTTCAGGGATGTTATATAAGGCTGCCATTTACCCCATACAAAACTAGAGAAATTCAGCTGTTATACTTAGCTGAGCTAACTATAACTCGCGCCCCCGCAATGCACTGCTGATGATGTCACATAATACATAAGTCATGACATGGTCAGTGACATCACTGATGACATCACTGATGACATCACAAATGACATCACTGATGACATCACTGATGACATCATCCAGTGACTGGTCATTTCTTAAAAGTTTAAGAATGCTATACATATATAAGATTGTAAGAAAGAACTGGAATATACTGATGCTGGATGAAACACTAAAGGAAAAACTACCATCGTGTCCCAGTATAACATACAGGAAAACAGCATCTCTGGGGGACATATTAACACAAAGTCATTTTGAGATCAAAACACCTCTGAAAACAACTTGGCTGACCACTCCGGGATTTTGGACATGTTCCAAATGTAGGGCATGTGAATATAAAAGAACAATATAACTTGTGAGTCGAACTATGTGGTTTACATATTGGAATGCCTGTGCAAAAAACAATATGTTGGGAGTACAATTAATAAGCTAAAGTTAAGAATACTTCAACATCTGAGAACCATCAAAAATAAAGATTTTACCTATTCCATTGTGAAACATTTTTTTGAACACCACTCCAGTAACGATCAGGACCTGAGATACTTTGGCATAACGATCGTGCACTTAGGGAATAGAGGAGCAAACAGAACAATGGAACTAAGAAAAATGGAGTCCAGATACATCCTATCGATAGGAACAGAGCAACCTTTTGGGCACAACCTGGATGCAGAGCTCCATGTACATTTACAATGATGGCTCCCAAAATCTTAACTGTACTCCCGACAAACCAAAGGCTCAGAATAGGATCAAGTAAAATGATCTCCGAATGAGAAACCAAGTTAAGTCATTGAGAACAGGGTGAAGAGAAAGGATCAGAGAGGGGAATGGAGGACTGTATACTTACTTATTGAATCGTGCACATTGTCACTTTCAGATTGCTTATGTACTTTACATAATGATAGATATTTATTTAATTGATTATTTATTTATTTAATCAATTTATATTCATCTATATTATATACATAATTGTATCAGTGAGATGCCTAACTTTTTAGAATGTTTACAATTGTATTTCATTATAGTTGTGGCCTTTTTTTAATCTCATTGGCAAAACTAAATGAATTATTTGCATGAATTCTAGCCTTAATTTTTAAATCTAAAACTCACAAACGATGAGTTTTTGTGATTAACAACGAGGCTACCTCTCTGAGAATATACATATGAATTGAAAAAACAACCCCTAGCTCCGCTGTGAAAATGCTCACACGATTGATCTCTCCTCAATAGTCACTTTGCTTGATCAATAATTGAAGGAATGTCTTTGCATAGGCATTTTATCTACTTATTTATCTGTAAATAATGCATCAGCACTTTACCGTTTGAAACAAAGTTTTAAATATCTTCCAATGAGAACGATGATAGTGTTGGGCATTGCCCTTGAAACCTGCTCTACGTCATTTGTCTTTGAAAACATTCTTTCTGCACCGGCACTTTATTCTGTAAACAACATAATTGCACTTTATTTGATGATGCGTTTGTAACATTACAGGGAAAGAGACTATAAATGTACTTTACATGTAATGAAAAGTGAAAACATGGAAAATTAAATGTACTTCACTTTATCTACAATTGATGATAATGTTCTGCACTAACACTTTATTTTGCAAAAAATGCACTTGTATTATGCTCCTATAGTATGTATTACATTCATTATTGTACTTTACATTTAATGAAAGGTAAAAATGGTGGAAACATAAAGCCTTTGAGAAAGAACAGTGGGTTAGCAGTCTAGAAATATGCACATGGGTAGAAACAAACAAGGGATCATAATGAGCACCTACCACTTTAAGAATGGCGATCTAGACAGCCGGACTTTATGGTCCAGTTGAAGGCATAGCGCCGAAACATGTAGACCATCCTTATCTCTGCACGAATGGTGAATGAATAAATATCAAAAAGAAATATCAGTGCCCAGATCTGGATTTCTTCATGGTGCCGTGGTTGCCTTGATGCGTGAGGTGAAAACAATTGGTGAATCTTGAATAAATATATATATAAAAAAAAAAAAATATATATATATATATATATATATTTTTTTTTTTTTGTTTTTTTTACCTACTGGCGGTCGCCAGTAGGTAGTTATAGCTAGGACCTAGTCTCCATAGGAAAAGCGTTTTTTGTTTTCCCAATAACTTTGGCGCCCGATGACGAATCTTCGTGAAATTTTCAAAACTCGTGGGGCGCTCCGGTAAGCTCCTATCCTGAAAGATTTGGGGTGATTCACGAAGCGGGGACCGAGAAAAAAGGGTGGTCCCAAATCACATTTTCTCCATGTTATTTTCCATAGGAAACTTTAGACACGACTACAGCCTGAACTGATGAACGGAATTACACCAAATTTGGCAAAAAGGTAGCCCTTGGTTCAGAAAGAGAACATTTTTTATAATGGTGTGAATCCATTCAGTAGTTTCTGAGAAAATTACAAAAATAGAGGTTGGAAAATCAATTTCCCATAGGAATCTTTAGACACAGTTATAGCCGAAACTGCTGAACGGAATTACACCAAATTTGGCAAAAAGGTAGTGCTTGGTTCAGAAAGCGCCCTTTTTTTAAATGGTGTAAATCCGTTTCGTAGTTGCTGAGAAAAACGAAAAATAAAAGTTTCGATATATAGAGGTGCAGTGGATCCGCGCACCCTCCTGACCACAAGCTTCATTTTAATTGACTGTCAACACTCCAAACTAGGAAGTGTTGGTAGCCATCTTGTGACTCGGTAGAACTGAATCACAAGAAAACAGAAAACTAACGCGTAAAACAAGAAAAGGGGGCAGGGTAGAAACACCCTGACCCCATAGGCCTGCTCAGGGTGTCCCACAAGGACCCCCAGGGCCCAAAAAAGCATTTAAAAAAAAAGATTCACGGATATGGCCGCAAAAGTAAAAATAAGAAGCGCGGGAGAGCGCTTCGTTATTATTTAGCACCCGGGTGGGCCAAGTCCCCGGGTCATTCAATAATGTTATTGCAGGGCCCCAGGCAGGCCCCTGCTGCAGCCCCGGGGACTGCCACCCCCCGGGGATTTCCATAAATATTTGCGGGGGCACAAGGTCCCCCGCAGCCCCGAGGACCGCCTCCCCCCGGGGCTTCTTATTTTTATTGTGTGGGGGGCCTCCAAGGCCCCCACAAGCCCCGGGGACCACCACCCCCGGGGGCTTTTATTAATAATAATCACAGGGGCACATGGCCCCCCGCTGCCCTGGGGACCGACAACCCCCGGGGCATTAATTTTTGAAAATATACACCTGTGTGGGGGGGCTCAAGCCCCTCACATGCCCCGGGGACCGCCACCTCACCGGGGCACTAATTATGTTAATTCGGGGATCCGTGATAGACCCCCGAGCCCCGGGGACCACCACCTCCCCAGGGCTGTGTACTCATTGGGAGGGGTGCCATGCTCCTGGAGCCCTTGATGGCCCTGGGGACCACCACCCCCCAGGGCCAGCTCCTGCAGTGTCCCGGGGTGCCCACCCCGGGACACTGCTGTTTGCAATGACAGGGCAGAAGCCGCGTGGCTCCCAACCTGTCATTGCAAACTGCTTTGCTTCATTGAAGCGATAGCAGGGAAACCTGCTCTCGCTTCAATGAAGCAAAGCAGATTGCTATTCCACATGGGGAGCTGCATGTTAGCAGCTCCCCATATGGAAAAGCAATGCCGGCTCCTGCAGGACGCAGGGAGCCGGTGGGACCGTGGTGGCATTGGGGCTCCCCCCACGGTCCCCAATGGAGAGGGCCAGCCCCGTGGGATAGGGTCCCCGGGGCTAGAAGTGGCCAGGGAGGGGGCCATGCAGCCTCACTCCTTTGTAAAGAAAAAAATATATATATAGATAGTGGCCATGCCCCGGGGGATGGGATCCCCAGGGCTGAAAATGGCCTCAGGAGGGGAACTGCGCGGTCCCCTTCCATTTAAAAAAAGAAAAAAACAATTTAGAGGTGAGGCCCTGGGGGATGGGGTCCCCAGGGCCCAAAATATAGGAAAGGAAGGGGCGCCACACAGCCCCCTTCTAGAAAACAATTTTTTTTAAAAAGCAGGCATCGTGCCAGAGGCCCCGCCCCCTCCCAGCAACACTATGCAATTGCCCTACAATCCTGGGGGTCCCTGGGGGCCAACTAGCCCACCAGAGGCCTGCGTTGCAGAGAGGGGGTCCAGAGCCATGCCCCTTTTTACACCTCTCTGCAAAGCAGCTCTGTGGCGCTTACTGGAGGTACCTGGTGGGCTAGTTGGACCCCAAGGACCCTCAGGATTCAAGGGGGCTTTATCCCCCAACTTAAAACTTGCCATGGGATGTGTTTGCACAGTGGTGAAGGGAGGGGGCGGGGCCTGAGGTGATATGTGTGCAAACACGCCCTGTGGCACGTTTTAAGTTGGGTAATTAATTTCCCTTCAATCCTGAGGACCCCTGGGGGCCAACAAGCTCACCAGTATCTCCAGTAAGCGCCAGAGCTCTGCGTTGCAGAGAGGTGGCCCAGGCCATGCCCCTTTTTACACCTCTCTGCAACACAGCTCTGTGGCGCTTACTGGAGGTACCTGGTGGGCTAGTTGGACCCCAGGGACCCTTAGGATTCAAGGGGACTTAATCCCCCAACTTACAACACGCCAGGGGGCGCGTTTTTCAGAGTGGTGGAGAAAGGGGGCATGGCCTTTGTCTACCTCTCACCAATCCCACTGCGTGGGGCTTACTGGACGTAAAAGGTAGGCTAATTGGCCTCTAAAGGACCCCCAGCAGTGACGGGGACTTCAACCCCCATCCAAGAGCATGCCAGGGAGCGCATTTGTAGAGTGGTGGTCAAAGTGGGCGTGGCCTGGTACGAGTACTTACCAATGCTGCTGTGTGGGACTGACTAGAGGTAATAGTTTGGGAAGTTGGCCCCAAGGATGTCCTTGGGGGCCAACTACCCCTCTTGTTACCTCCAGTATGTCCCACACAGTGGGATTGCTAAGAAATCTTCGGAAGCCATGGCCCCCTTTCTCTACCACTCTGCAAACATGCCTCGTGGCATACTACGGGATGGGGGATATAGTCCAATTTAGTCCTGAGGGAGTTTGGGGGCCAAGAATCCCTCCTGTAAGTCCTATGCAGCAGAATTCCTGAGCGTTGGTTGGACGCCCAGCACCCTTTCTCCACCACAATGCAAACGCAACTACTAGTTACAGTAGCATATTTCTGCTCCTCTGATTTAGAGGTAATCTTAATCCCCCTGCCCTATTATGTACTAGGGGCTTACAGAGGAGGTCATGCTAATAACAGGGGTACCCCAACACATAGTGTTCCCTAGTGTATGTTGGTGTTTTCAGTCCCTGTATTCTAAGTGTCTTTTAGCAGAGCACTGGCTCTAGGCCTGGTTAGTCAGAGTCAGTTACCACCAGTACCATTCAGAAAAAGTTGTGGGCACAGGATGATTTTGCAACATGGCCTCTTACTGCTACTCTGTTGGTTCTTTCGGCACGTCTTGCTTCTTACTGCACTTTTCTTCGTCTTTGTTGACTTCTATTGCTTCTTTTTGCATTTCTTTTGCTTCTTTCTGTGCATTCTTTCGTCTTTCTTCACATGTCCTACCTCTGTAGGCATAGTGAGAAACTAGCATTTAAAAAACCTTTGAAATTCACTTAAAAAACGTTATAGTTAGAAATGAGCATTTAAAAAATCTTTGAAATTCAGTGAAAAAACCATAGGTTTCAGGCACGATATAGTTATGGTCAGTGACATCACTGATGACATCTCAAATGACATCACTAATGACATCATCCATGTGATAAATTGATGCATCTTCTCACACCCTAATATAACCTTTGATACACCCACTGTAAATTACAGACTGCCATTCTCAAAACCATAGACACTCCAACACCAATAAGTACATACCCACTCACTGATTCTTAGGTTTACACACACATCCACTCACTCACCCATACAGTCACTCATACTTATGGTCACTCAGTACAGGACTATCATATGCACTCATACACCTATATAGACACTCACACACCGCCACTCATCCATAGAGGTACTCACACACCTAGTCAGTCATGCAAATATTAATCACACTGCCATTTAATCACCTATACAGCTACACACACCAGCTCACTTACTCATACAAATAATAGCACATATTTACACTCTTAGACAATCACTGATACAAGCACAGACTCTTCCATACAGCCACTCTTACAATCACACACTCTCAGTTATAGCCATTTATATACCCCAACACACAAATATACTGTCTTTCACATATGTAGTTACTCACACATACACAACTGAGATATACATTCGCTCACTAACACACCCCTACACACACTCATCCACTCACACAGTCCATCACAGATGCATTCTTGAAACCATGCACCCAGGGAATCACCCACTCACCCACCTATGTACGGAGTCACACACACCTCACCCACACAAACACTCAGGCACCCATACAGATAATCAATAACCCACATAGACACTCATGAAGCTATTTACAAACCCATGCAGCCGCTTACACTCCAACAGACAGATGGATACAGACATTCACATAGTTTACTCACTAACCCATGCATTCAGTAAGATAAGTTGAATCACTCACTTATAGAGTCAGTCACGCACCTACTAAATCATCCATTCAGGCACTTATACCCCACTCATTCTTCAATACGCCTTTCCCTATATATATTAAACATATTTAAACTTTACAGAAACACACAGTCACTGGATGATGTCATCAGTGCTGTCATCAGTGATGTCATCAGTGATGTCATTTGAGATGTCATCAGTGATGTCATCTGTGATGTCACTGACCATGTCATGAGTGATGTCATATGTGACATCATCAGCAGTGCACTGTGGGGGCGCGAGTTATAGTTAGCCGAACTAACTATAAAGGGGGAATTTTTATGGTTTTGTACGAGTGAAATGTCCAACTAACTATAACGCCCCTGAAACCTATGTTTTCTTCAGTAAATTTCTAAGGTTTTTTAAATGCTAATTTCTAACTATAACGTGCCTGAAACCTATGGTTTTTTCAGTGTATATATATACGCCAAGGTGATTTGAAGAATGAGTGGGTGTATGAGTGTCTGAATGGATAATTTAGTGGGAGCGTGACTGACCGTATAAGTGAGTAATTAAACGTGTCAGTGAATGAATGGTAGAATAACTAATCTGTGTGAATGTCTGTATCAGTCTGTCAGTTGGTGTGTAAGTGGCTGCATGGGTTGATGAGTAGCTACATGAGTATCTATATGGGTGCCTTCGTGTCTGTGTGGGGGGGTGTGACTCCCTGCATGGATGTGTGAGCGTGTGATTCACTGGGTGTATGGGTTCATTACTGTGTCTAGGAGGGGCTCTATGAGTGAATGAGTGTGCATATGGCTATTTTGGTGAGTGAATGAATGTCTCAGTGGTACATGTGTGAGTAACTACATATATAAAAGGCAGTATATGTCAGTGTTGGAGTATATACGTGACTAAATGTGAGATTGAGTGTGAGAGTGGATGGATGAGTGTGTGCTACTGTCAGTGATTGTAGAAGAGAGTAAGTATGTGTTAGTATCTGTATGAATAAATGATGTGGTGTGTGTATAACTGTATATGTGAGAAAATGGCAGTGGGATTAATTCTTTGGGTGACTGACTAGATGTGTGAGTAACTCTATGGGTGAGTGGTGGTATGTGAGTGTCTGTATGGGTGTATGAGTGCATATATCAGTGGCTGTATTGATGAGTGACTGCATGTATGAGTTACTGTATGGGTGAGTGAGTAGATGTGTGTAGACCTATGAATCAGTGAGTGGATATGTACTAACTGGTATTGGTGTGTCTATGGTTTCGAGAATGGTAGTCTGTATTTTAGAGTGGGGATATGATAGGCTATATTAGGGTGTGAGGAGATGCATCAGATATTAAGTGGATGATGTCATCACCTTACCACAGACTCATTCAAAGTAGCTTAATCACTAATCCTTCTCCCAAGATGTATTAAACCTCACTTTTCTCTTGAAGGTTCACTACAAACAGCAATCCTAACCATATCACTATTGTAAGTCTGACCAAGTTTGTGAAGGTATGCATGCGTGTGTGTCTGCTTTACATTTACAATAAACATACAAATACTTGAATTCCTGTGTTTCAAACTGCATACTCTGTAATTGTGTGTGCGAAAAGGTATACATATTTCTTTCTGCTCATAATACAGGGCACATGGGTATTCAATAGTATATTTGAGGGGCTGTATAACACCCACACCTACACCTATATACATAAGGCATATTTGCCTCTGCACCTGAATAACAGAATAGAACTGAGAACATTTATCCACCTATAGGAGACGTTACCTGCTTTTTAAGCTACCTTCTTCAGATGCATAACACATGTGAGAATACCTATTAAAGTAGACATATACCTCAGTCACGAGAGCACATAGACCTTTAAACTTGACAGCTTGCACTTCCCAGAGAAATGTAGAAAAAAACAAGAGAGGTAGAAAAAGAGTAACAAATGCACAGAAAGAGGCAAGAGATGTGCAGAAAGAGGCAAGAGGGGTGCAGAAAGAGGCAAGAGAAGTGCAGAAAGAAGCAACAGATTTGCAGAAAAAGGCAAGAGGAGTGCAGAAAGAGGCAAGAGAGGTGCAGAAAGGAGGAAGAAGAGTGCTAAAAGAGGCAACAGGGGTGCAGAAAGAAGCAACAGAGGTGCAGAAAGAGGCAAGAGAAGTACAGAAAGAGTCAAGAGAGGTAAAGAAAGAGGCAAGAGAGGTGCAGAAAGAAGGAATGGGGTACAGAAAGAGGAAAGCAGGATGCAGAAAGAAGCAAGAGAGGTACATAAAGAAGCAAGAACAGTGCAGAAAGAACCAACAGAGATGCAGAAAGAGGCAAGAGAAGTGCAGAAAAAAGCTAAAGAGGAGCAGAAAGAGGCAAGAGAACTTCAGAAAGAGGCAAGCGAGGTGCATACAGAAGCAAAAGAAGTACAGAAAGAAGCAACAGATGTGCAGAAACAGGCAAAAGAAGTGCAGATAGAGGCAAGTGAGGTGCAGAAACAGGCAGGAGAGGTGCAGAAAGAGGGAACTGGAGTGTATACACAGGCAAGAGAGGTACGGAAAGAGGGAAGAGGGTACAGAAAGAGATAAGAGGGGTGCAGAAAGAAGCAAGTGAGGTACAGAAACAGGCAAGAGAAGTATACAGAAAGAGGCAAGAGAAGTGCTGAAAGAAGCAACAGGGGTGCAGACAAAAGCAAGAGAAGTGCAGAAAGAGGCAAGTGAGGTGCAGAAAGAGGCAAGAGGATTGCTCTTCTGTTCTCAGATGATTCTACAGAATTTCACCATACACAGTGATTTACATGCAGTATCATATTACAACAGAGGGAAAAAACACAATCAACAAGATTGTAAAAAAAACACTGAAAATTAACACTCTTCACATTTATGATTCCATCTGTAGCTTAGTCCAAATACATTTTCAATTTCAATTCCTTCATCTTCCAATACTCCAAGCATAAACCTAAGAAATTCTTGTTCATCTGGTTGTATATTCAGTGAAAATTTCAATGAACCAGTACATATGTCCAAAAGATCCCTAATGCCAGAAGCAGTATGGATTTTTTTCTATCAGTTACCAACTTTTGAAAAATATAATGTAGTAAAGAACAGAATCTTTTTTCTCGATTTTCCATATTTTCATGATGATCTTCTAGATAAAACACAACATTTACATTTACATAAGCATAGCAGTTGATACCTGAATTTCCAACTGTTATCCTACAATATCATCAACAGTGTCCATTTTCATTTTACTGTACCTTCATGATTCTCTTAAATTGTTTTCTTTTTTTTAATCTCAGTAGAATGTTTGTCATATTTCCATTTTGGACACACTACAGGTATCTCATATACGAGATATTCACATAAGTTAGGAGCATAAAGTCTCATTAACTGATTGTACTCTCTTACACACTTTGCATCAGCACAAATCTTTTTCTCATCAAAATCAATCAAATACAAACTAGATAATGTTCTTACTAGAGACAATGCAACGTATGCCTTGCCCTCTTTAACCCCTTCGATGCTCATGACGGAACGGTTCCGTCATGAGCATCGGTTGGGCTGTGCTCATGACGGAACCGTTCCGTCATGAGGATAGCCCCCGGGGGAAGCGCTGGCGCTCCCCCCCTTGTGCCTCGATCTTGCCCCCCTTTACGGGGGTGGCAGCGGAAGAGCTTCCGCTGCCACCCCCGACCCCCCCCGAGCCCCCCCCACGCTTTCTGATGACGTCAGCGCGCACTGCGCGCGCCGGCGTCATCAGGAAGCGTTGGACGCGCTGGAATCCATTTCTTCCAGCGCCTCCAAGGGGAGCAGAGGTAGGTGTTTGGCGTCTGGTGGGGGCCGCGGCGGTGAAATCTCTAGTATTGAGGCATCGGGGGAGAGGAAAGAGTATTTCCTCTCCCCCGATGTCTCAATACAGGGCATTCCTGCTCCACGATCGCGCACAGCGTCGCGATCGTGGAGTAGGGATGCCCCACTAGACACCAGGGATTTTGTATTTTGAGTTTGGGAAGCGACCCCTTAGGCAAGGGTCGCTTCCTTGGGGACGAAAATTTGGCAAAGTCTTTTCTGCCCCCCCTGGGGGCAGATCGGCCCGCTTTCGGCGCGTTTCTGCCCCCAGGGGGGGCAGAAAAGCCCACTAGACACCAGGGATGTTGTTTTTACTATGTAGGAAGCGACCCCTTGGGCAAGGGTCGCTTCCTTGGGGGCAAAATTTGTGGAAGTCTTTTCTGCCCCCCTGGGGGCAGATCGGTCCGCTTTCTGCGCGTTTCTGCCCCCAGGGGGGGGCAGAAAAGCCCACTAGACACCAGGGATATTGTTTATGCTATGTAGGAAGCGACCCCTTAGGCAAGGGTCGCTTCCTTGGGGGGCCAAATAATTTGAAGACTTTTCTGCCCCCCCTGGGGGCAGACCGGTCTTCTTTCTGCCCGTTTCTGCCCCTAGGGGGGGCAGAAAAGCCCACTAGACACCAGGGATGTCTATTTCGTTATGTAGGAAGCGACCCCTTGGGCAAGGGTCGCTTCCTAGGGTGGTAAAGTGATTAGGAGACTTTTCTGCCCCCCCTGGGGGCAGATCGGTCGTCTTTCTGCCCGTTTCTGCCCCCAGGGGGGGCAGAAAAGCCCACTAGACACCAGGGATGTCTTTTTCTTTATGTAGGAAGCGACCCCTTGGGCAAGGGTCGCTTCCTTTGCGGCCTAATTTTTTAGAATACTTTTCTGCCCCCCCCTGGGGGCAGATTGGTTGTCTTTCTGTCCGTTTCTGCTCCTTGGGGGGGGGGGCAGAAAAGCCCACTAGACACCAGGGATATAAATATTATTGTAGGAAGCGACCCCTTGGGCAAGGGTCGCTTCCTTGGGCCCCTAAATGTTTTGAAGACTTTTCTGCCCCCTCTGTGGGCAGATCGGTTTTATTTTTTTGCCGTTTCTGCTCCCATTGGAGGCAGAAAAGCCCACTAGACACCAGGGAATTAGTTCAATTAGAAATAGAAGTGACCCCTCGCTTCCAGGGTGCAATTTGTTATATGTATTTGGCTCACCTGCCCCGGGACTGAATAGCCTTTTTTTTCCTGCTGTTTTCTGCCTGACCTGGCACACAAACCGATTGACCATTTGGGTAGTGACATGGCATGTTATAATGTTTATTGTTATATTTTTTGAGATTTCCAATTGTAATGTTTTTTTTGTTTACTTTTTTGTTCTAGGTGAAGGCTTTTCTTCTGTTCACGGTGACGTTTTGGTTCTGGTGGTTTTGCTGTTTGTGTAGTTTGGTAAGAGACTGTTTTTTTGTACAATGCAAATGTGTTTGATTTCTCTGCCTGTTTTTTTTTGCAAATGGTGTAATAATAGCAGTATGTTTGGTTTTTGAGTTTCAAAAACTTTTTGCATTGGTGCACGATGTGTATTTTGTTGTCTTGTGAGTAATTTGTTTTTTTTTCTTCTTTCTAGTTTGATATCGTTGGTCTTTGCTGTGTCACTGCAGAGTTTGTTTCTGGTGAGTGTAGCTGTCTCTTTTGATTTTGGATTGTATAGTTTTTGAGTACATTGATCTTATTGATATAAGGTACACATTTCTTTACTTACTTGGTTTGCACATTGTTGGTTGTTGTTGACTTGTTTGTGCAGTCTTCCATCTTAGTAGGTATAATGGCTAGCCGCAGGATGACTGCTCAGCAGGTTGTTGGTTTGCTGTTTGAGTCTTCCTCTGATATTGGGTCAGAGACTGACTCTGCTTCTGAGGGAGAGGGGGCAGGGGACGATTCTGGCAGTGAGTTTTCTCTCCGTATGGGGTCATCGGATGATGAAGATACTCTTAGTGCGGATGAAGTGCGTGTGTTAGAGGAGGAGACTGATGTGCCGATAGTGCGGCAAGAGGCATCTGGGCTGCAGCCTGCGGCTGCAAGGCTTCCCGTTGGTGTAGTGCGGCAAGAGACATCTGGGCTGCAGGCTGGGACTGCAAGGCTTCCCGTTGGTGTAGTGCGGCAAGAGGCATCTGGGCTGCAGGCTGGGGCTGCAAGCCTTTCCGTTGGTGTAGTGCGGCAAGAGACATCTGGGCTGCAGGCTGGGGCTGCAAGTCTTCCCGTTGAAAGTGATGACCTCTGGGTTGCCCCTGGCATGGTGCAGCCGGAATTTCCTGAGTTTACTGGTGTTCCAGGGTCTAGAGTGAATACCGAGAACTTTTTGCCTGTAAATTTTTTTCAGTTGTTTATGGACGATGTGTTTTTGGCAGAGATTGTTGAGCAGACTAATTTGTATGCCGAACAGTTTTTGAGGGACAACAGTGCCAGTCTTAAGCCACACTCTAGAGCTACCCGGTGGACTCCCACAAATGTTGAAGAGATGAAGAAGTTCTTGGGTTTAACTTTTTTGATGGGCTTGCTAAGGAAGCCATCATTGGCTTCATATTGGTCTAGCAGTCCCTTGATGGCAACGTCTATTTTTCCGGCAGTCATGACTCGTGACAGGTATTTGCTTCTGCTTCGGATGATGCACTTTGTAGATAATGGTTTAGCGTTGCCACGAGATCACCCTGATTGTGACCGTCTTTTTAAGATTAGGCCTGTCCTTGATCACTTTGTTGATCGATTTTCTGAGATTTATGCCCCTGGTAGAGAAATTGCAGTGGATGAGTCTTTGGTGTTGTTCAAGGGCCGCTTGGTTTTTAGGCAATACATTCCTAGTAAGAGGGCACGCTATGGAATAAAGCTGTATATGCTGTGTGACAGTAGGACTGGATATGTCTCTAATTTCAGGGTGTACACCGGTAAGGAATCTAGGTTTAACCTCCCTGGTTGTCCGTCCACTTTTGGAGTGACTGAGAAAATTGTTTGGGAACTTGGAAGAGGATTTTTTAACAAAGGCCACCATTTATATGTAGATAACTTCTACACTGGTGTACGGTTGTTCAGGGAATTGGCCAAAGTGGACACTTTTGCTTGTGGCACAGTCCGCTGTAACCGTAAAGGTTTTCCGAAAGAACTTGTTTGTCAAAAGCTTGTGCGGGGACAGTGCAGTGCGTTGCGTTGCCAGGAGCTTCTTGCTGTGAAGTTTACAGACAGGAGAGATGTCTACATGCTGACTTCCATCCATGATGAAAGCACTGCACCTGTGACTGTTTGGGGTCAGGTCGCTGAAGCGCGCAAACCTGTATGTGTTTTAGACTATAATAGGTACATGGGTGGTGTTGACAGAGTAGATCAGAGGTTGGAACCTTACACTGCTCTTCGTAAGGCTTACATTTGGTACAAGAAGTTGGCTATCCATCTTTTCCACTTGGCAATGTTTAATGCTTTTGTTGTGTTCCAGGATTCTTGCCCTGAGTCAAAGATGACTTTTGTTAAGTTTCAGGAGTCTGTAATAGGCAGCCTTGTTGTAGTGGAACAGGCAAGTGTTCCTAGAGTTGGACTGGTGGAGGATGTTGCTAGATTGAAAGAACGCCACTTTCCAGATCACATTCCTCCCACACCCGCAAAAGATTTTCCCAGTAGGAGATGTAGAGTCTGTTGGCGAAGAGGTTTGCGGAAGGAGAGTCGTATGTACTGCCCCGATTGTCCCTCTCATCCTGCACTGTGTCTCTCTGCTTGTTTTAGAGCGTACCACACGCGAAAGAATTTTTGGGAGGATTCTTGAGTGGTAAAGTGAACTGCCTGGTCTGTATTCTTTGGATAATTTGATTCTGTTTCAATGTTGGTGTTAGTGCAATGTATTTAGTTGCTGATTTTCTGTTAGAAGATTTGTATCTATTTGCAATTTGTTTGTGTTTTTATTTTTTTCTAAAAAAATCCGAAATGTGATGGCGGTGTGTGTAGGCTTGCGCTTGGCTGTTGGTGTGTGTGGACTGGCACTTGGTTGGTGGTGTGCGTGGAATGGTGCTTGGCTGACGGTGTGCATGGACTGGCGGTGTGCATGGACTGGCGGTGTGCGTGGACTGGTGCGTGGCTGGTGGTGTGCGTGGAATGGTGCTTGGCTGGCGGTGTGCGTGGACTGGTGTGTGGCTGGTGGTGTGCGTGGAATGGTGCTTGGCTGGCGGTGTGCGTGGAATGGTGCTTGGCTGGTGGTGTGCGTGGAATGGTGCTTGGCTGGCGCTGTGCGTGGACTGGTACTTGGCTGGCAGTGTGTGTGGACTGGTGGTGTGTGCGGACTGGTGTTTGGCTGGTGGTGTCCGTGGACTGGAGCTTGGCTGGTGGTGTCCGTGGACTGGAGCTTGTCTGGTGGTGTGTGTGGACTGGAGCTTGGCTGGCGGTGTGCGTGGAATGGTGCTTGTCTGGTGGTGTCCGTGGACTGGAGCTTGGCTGGCGGTGTAGGTGGATTGGCGATTGGCTGCCGGTGTGCCTGGACTGGCGATTGGATGGCGGTGTGCCTGGACTGGCGCTTGGCTAGCGGTGTGCGTGGACTGGCGTTTGGCTAGCGGTGTGTGTCGACTGGTGCTTGGCTGGCTGTGTGTGAGTAGTGACTTTCTGCTGGTCACTACACACACTGCTAGCTGAGTGCCACTCCACGCAATCCTTCAGCCTGTGTAGTTGCTGTGTCTGGATTGTGGGCGTGTGAAAGTGATGGGCCCTTGAATGGCGCTGTGTGCTGGTGTGAGTTTTGTTATGTGATGGGCCCGCGGCTGGCGGTGTGAATGGTTTTGTATGTCTCACACGTATGAAAGGTGTATGAATGGCCTGTAAAGAGGTTGGTGCCTTGTCGTGGCTTTACAGCTCACGAGCTGTGAGTCAATGGTTCAGTTTCTTGCCCTTTCAATTATTACCAGTGCATTTCATGTTTTGTGAAATCACTTGGTAATACAATTTTATCTACTGAACCATCACTCACCCTCGTGCCAAATCCAACCAGTATGTGTGTGTGCTTGCGGGTTAGATGACTGTGCAGTAATATTTGTCTTTCTGAAGCAGGGTGTACCTTGTCCCTTTTTGGTGATTTTTGTACTGTGTTGCTTTTGTACCTGGTGGTGCGAATGGTCTTGTTTGTATCACGTATGAAAGGTGTGTGAATGGCCTGTAAAGCGGTTGGTGCCTTGACGTGGCTTTACAGCTCACGAGCTGCAAGTCATTGGTTTGGTTTTTTGTGAATTTAATTATTGACAGTGCATTTCATTTTTGTGAAATCTCTTGTTAATAAAATTTAATACACTGAACCATGACTTGCCCTCGTGCCAAATCCAACCAGTATGTGTGTGTGTTTGAGGAATAGATGGTTGTGCAGGAATCTTTGTTTTTTGTTTCTCTGCCAAGGTACACTTTCCATGTAAGAATAACCCACCAACTGTAGATATTGTCGAAAACCTTTGGGAGTTCATGGTGATGTCTCTCTAGTGATTTGAGAAATATTTTTTATCCCCATTGTCCTGTAAACCTCAAATTGTCTGCCACATTTTCTTTGCAGTATTATTCCTAAATTCTCACGCTGTAGTAACAATAGGTAATCTGGTTTTGCAAGGGGGGTTACTTTGGTTTTTTGCCCAGGGCTCGGCGGCCATCTAGGGAAACCTTTCCAACCCACGCATATCTGAAAAGTAGACACCCGGCGGCTTCCAGGGAGGTATGGCTTGCGTGGATCCCCCAACGTTTCCTTACCCAGAATCCCCTGCAAACCTCAATTTTTGCTCAAAAAATCACTTTTTTCACACATTTTGGGGTGGGAAAGTAGTGGCATCACCGGGCTCACACAAATTTACCACCACCCAGCGTTCCCCCAGGTCTCCCGGTAAAAATGGTGCCTCACTTGTGTGGGAGGCCCAAGTACCCGCGGCAGGCAAGGGCCCCAAACGTAGTGAGGCGACCTCAAGATGGCCTATCGCCAAACCACCTGGTTTTGCAAGGGGGGTCACTTTGGTTTTTGGCCCGGTGCGCGGCGGCCATCTAGGGAAACCTACCAAACCCAGGCATTTTTGAAAACTAGACACCCGGCGGCTTCCAGGGAGGTATGGCTTGCGTGGATCCCCCAACGTTTCCTTACCCAGAATCCCCTGCAAACCTCAATTTTTGCTCAAAAAATCACTTTTTTCACACATTTTGGGGTGGGAAAGTAGTGGCATCACCGGGCTCACACAAATTTACCACCACCCAGCGTTCCCCCAGGTCTCCCGGTAAAAATGGTGCCTCACTTGTGTGGGAGGCCCAAGTACCCGCGGCAGGCAAGGGCCCCAAACGTAGTGAGGCGACCTCAAGATGGCCTATCGCCAAACCACCTGGTTTTGCAAGGGGGGTCACTTTGGTTTTTGGCCCGGTGCGCGGCGGCCATCTAGGGAAACCTACCAAACCCAGGCATTTTTGAAAACTAGACACCCGGCGGCTTCCAGGGAGGTATGGCTTGCGTGGATCCCCCAACGTTTCCTTACCCAGAATCCCCTGCAAACCTCAATTTTTGCTCAAAAAATCACTTTTTTCACACATTTTGGGGTGGGAAAGTAGTGGCATCACCGGGCTCACACAAATTTACCACCACCCAGCGTTCCCCCAGGTCTCCCGGTAAAAATGGTGCCTCACTTGTGTGGGAGGCCCAAGTACCCGCGGCAGGCAAGGGCCCCAAACGTAGTGAGGCGACCTCAAGATGGCCTATCGCCAAACCACCTGGTTTTGCAAGGGGGGTCACTTTGGTTTTTGGCCCGGTGCGCGGCGGCCATCTAGGGAAACCTACCAAACCCAGGCATTTTTGAAAACTAGACACCCGGCGGCTTCCAGGGAGGTATGGCTTGCGTGGATCCCCCAACGTTTCCTTACCCAGAATCCCCTGCAAACCTCAATTTTTGCTCAAAAAATCACTTTTTTCACACATTTTGGGGTGGGAAAGTAGTGGCATCACCGGGCTCACACAAATTTACCACCACCCAGCGTTCCCCCAGGTCTCCCGGTAAAAATGGTGCCTCACTTGTGTGGGAGGCCCAAGTACCCGCGGCAGGCAAGGGCCCCAAACGTAGTGAGGCGACCTCAAGATGGCCTATCGCCAAACCACCTGGTTTTGCAAGGGGGGTCACTTTGGTTTTTGGCCCGGTGCGCGGCGGCCATCTAGGGAAACCTACCAAACCCAGGCATTTTTGAAAACTAGACACCCGGCGGCTTCCAGGGAGGTATGGCTTGCGTGGATCCCCCAACGTTTCCTTACCCAGAATCCCCTGCAAACCTCAATTTTTGCTCAAAAAATCACTTTTTTCACACATTTTGGGGTGGGAAAGTAGTGGCATCACCGGGCTCACACAAATTTACCACCACCCAGCGTTCCCCCAGGTCTCCCGGTAAAAATGGTGCCTCACTTGTGTGGGAGGCCCAAGTACCCGCGGCAGGCAAGGGCCCCAAACGTAGTGAGGCGACCTCAAGATGGCCTATCGCCAAACCACCTGGTTTTGCAAGGGGGGTCACTTTGGTTTTTGGCCCGGTGCGCGGCGGCCATCTAGGGAAACCTACCAAACCCAGGCATTTTTGAAAACTAGACACCCGGCGGCTTCCAGGGAGGTATGGCTTGCGTGGATCCCCCAACGTTTCCTTACCCAGAATCCCCTGCAAACCTCAATTTTTGCTCAAAAAATCACTTTTTTCACACATTTTGGGGTGGGAAAGTAGTGGCATCACCGGGCTCACACAAATTTACCACCACCCAGCGTTCCCCCAGGTCTCCCTGTAAAAATGGTGCCTCACTTGTGTGGGAGGCCCAAGTACCCGCGGCAGGCAAGGGCCCCAAACGTAGTGAGGCGACCTCAAGATGGCCTATCGCCAAACCACCTGGTTTTGCAAGGGGGGTCACTTTGGTTTTTGGCCCGGTGCGCGGCGGCCATCTAGGGAAACCTACCAAACCCAGGCATTTTTGAAAACTAGACATCCGGCGGCTTCCAGGGAGGTATGGCTTGCGTGGATCCCCCAACGTTTCCTTACCCAGAATCCCCTGCAAACCTCAATTTTTGCTCAAAAAATCACTTTATTCACACATTTTGGGGTGGGAAAGTAGTGGCATCACCGGGCTCACACAAATTTACCACCACCCAGCGTTCCCCCAGGTCTCCCGGTAAAAATGGTGCCTCACTTGTGTGGGAGGCCCAAGTACCCGCGGCAGGCAAGGGCCCCAAACGTAATGAGGCGACATTTGGGATAGGCAATGTTGATGTTGCCTCACTACGTTTGTTGTCCTTGCCTGCCGCGGGTACTTGGGCCTCCCACACAAGTCAGGCACCATTTTTACCGGGAGACCTGGGGGAACGCTGGGTGGTGGTAAATTTGTGTGAGCCCGGTGATGCCACTACTTTCCCACCCCAAAATGTGTGAAAAAAGTGATTTTTTGAGCAAAAATTGAGGTTTGCAGGGGATTCTGGGTAAGGAAACGTTGGGGGATCCACGCAAGCCATACCTCCCTGGAAGCCGCCGGGTGTCTAGTTTTCAAAAATGCCTGGGTTTGGTAGGTTTCCCTAGATGGCCGCCGCGCACCGGGCCAAAAACCAAAGTGACCCCCCTTGCAAAACCAGGTGGTTTGGCGATAGGCCATCTTGAGGTCGCCTCACTACGTTTGGGGCCCTTGCCTGCCGCGGGTACTTGGGCCTCCCACACAAGTGAGGCACCATTTTTACCGGGAGACCTGGGGGAACGTTGGGTGGTGGTAAATTTGTATGAGCCCGGTGATGCCACTACTTTCCCACCCCAAAATGTGTGAAAAAAGTGATTTTTTGGGCAAAATGTGAGGTTTGCAGGGGATTCTGGGTAAGGAAACGTTGGGGGATCCACGCAAGCCATACCTCCCTGGAAGCCGCCGGGTGTCTAGTTTTCAAAAATGCCTGGGTTTGGTAGGTTTCCCTAGATGGCCGCCGCGCACCGGGCCAAAAACCAAAGTGACCCCCCTTGCAAAACCAGGTGGTTTGGCGATAGGCCATCTTGAGGTCGCCTCACTACGTTTGGGGCCCTTGCCTGCCGCGGGTACTTGGGCCTCCCACACAAGTGAGGCACCATTTTTACCGGGAGACCTGGGGGAACGCTGGGTGGTGGTAAATTTGTGTGAGCCCGGTGATGCCACTACTTTCCGACCCCAAAATGTGTGAAAAAAGTGATTTTTTGAGCAAAAATTGAGGTTTGCAGGGGATTCTGGGTAAGGAAACGTTGGGGGATCCACGCAAGCCATACCTCCCTGGAAGCCGCCGGGTGTCTAGTTTTCAAAAATGCCTGGGTTTGGTAGGTTTCCCTAGATGGCCGCCGCGCACCGGGCCAAAAACCAAAGTGACCCCCCTTGCAAAACCAGGTGGTTTGGCGATAGGCCATCTTGAGGTCGCCTCACTACGTTTGGGGCCCTTGCCTGCCGCGGGTACTTGGGCCTCCCACACAAGTGAGGCACCATTTTTACCGGGAGACCTGGGGGAACGTTGGGTGGTGGTAAATTTGTATGAGCCCGGTGATGCCACTACTTTCCCACCCCAAAATGTGTGAAAAAAGTGATTTTTTGGGCAAAATGTGAGGTTTGCAGGGGATTCTGGGTAAGGAAACGTTGGGGGATCCACGCAAGCCATACCTCCCTGGAAGCCGCCGGGTGTCTAGTTTTCAAAAATGCCTGGGTTTGGTAGGTTTCCCTAGATGGCCGCCGCGCACCGGGCCAAAAACCAAAGTGACCCCCCTTGCAAAACCAGGTGGTTTGGCGATAGGCCATCTTGAGGTCGCCTCACTACGTTTGGGGCCCTTGCCTGCCGCGGGTACTTGGGCCTCCCACACAAGTGAGGCACCATTTTTACCGGGAGACCTGGGGGAACGCTGGGTGGTGGTAAATTTGTGTGAGCCCGGTGATGCCACTACTTTCCCACCCCAAAATGTGTGAAAAAAGTGATTTTTTGAGCAAAAATTGAGGTTTGCAGGGGATTCTGGGTAAGGAAACGTTGGGGGATCCACGCAAGCCATACCTCCCTGGAAGCCGCCGGGTGTCTAGTTTTCAAAAATGCCTGGGTTTGGTAGGTTTCCCTAGATGGCCGCCGCGCACCGGGCCAAAAACCAAAGTGACCCCCCTTGCAAAACCAGGTGGTTTGGCGATAGGCCATCTTGAGGTCGCCTCACTACGTTTGGGGCCCTTGCCTGCCGCGGGTACTTGGGCCTCCCACACAAGTGAGGCACCATTTTTACCGGGAGACCTGGGGGAACGCTGGGTGGTGGTAAATTTGTGTGAGCCCGGTGATGCCACTACTTTCCCACCCCAAAATGTGTGAAAAAAGTGATTTTTTGAGCAAAAATTGAGGTTTGCAGGGGATTCTGGGTAAGGAAACGTTGGGGGATCCACGCAAGCCATACCTCCCTGGAAGCCGCCGGGTGTCTAGTTTTCAAAAATGCCTGAGTTTGGTAGGTTTCCCTAGATGGCCGCCGCGCACCGGGCCAAAAACCAAAGTGACCCCCCTTGCAAAACCAGGTGGTTTGGCGATAGGCCATCTTGAGGTCGCCTCACTACGTTTGGGGCCCTTGCCTGCCGCGGGTACTTGGGCCTCCCACACAAGTGAGGCACCATTTTTACCGGGAGACCTGGGGGAACGCTGGGTGGTGGTAAATTTGTGTGAGCCCGGTGATGCCACTACTTTCCCACCCCAAAATGTGTGAAAAAAGTGATTTTTTGAGCAAAAATTGAGGTTTGCAGGGGATTCTGGGTAAGGAAACGTTGGGGGATCCACGCAAGCCATACCTCCCTGGAAGCCGCCGGGTGTCTAGTTTTCAAAAATGCCTGGGTTTGGTAGGTTTCCCTAGATGGCCGCCGCGCACCGGGCCAAAAACCAAAGTGACCCCCCTTGCAAAACCAGGTGGTTTGGCGATAGGCCATCTTGAGGTCGCCTCACTACGTTTGGGGCCCTTGCCTGCCGCGGGTACTTGGGCCTCCCACACAAGTGAGGCACCATTTTTACCGGGAGACCTGGGGGAACGCTGGGTGGTGGTAAATTTGTGTGAGCCCGGTGATGCCACTACTTTCCCACCCCAAAATGTGTGAAAAAAGTGATTTTTTGAGCAAAAATTGAGGTTTGCAGGGGATTCTGGGTAAGGAAACGTTGGGGGATCCACGCAAGCCATACCTCCCTGGAAGCCGCCGGGTGTCTAGTTTTCAAAAATGCCTGGGTTTGGTAGGTTTCCCTAGATGGCCGCCGCGCACCGGGCCAAAAACCAAAGTGACCCCCCTTGCAAAACCAGGTGGTTTGGCGATAGGCCATCTTGAGGTCGCCTCACTACGTTTGGGGCCCTTGCCTGCCGCGGGTACTTGGGCCTCCCACACAAGTGAGGCACCATTTTTACCGGGAGACCTGGGGGAACGCTGGGTGGTGGTAAATTTGTGTGAGCCCGGTGATGCCACTACTTTCCCACCCCAAAATGTGTGAAAAAAGTGATTTTTTGAGCAAAAATTGAGGTTTGCAGGGGATTCTGGGTAAGGAAACGTTGGGGGATCCACGCAAGCCATACCTCCCTGGAAACCGCCGGGTGTCTAGTTTTCAAAAATGCCTGGGTTTGGTAGGTTTCCCTAGATGGCCGCCGCGCACCGGGCCAAAAACCAAAGTGACCCCCCTTGCAAAACCAGGTGGTTTGGCGATAGGCCATCTTGAGGTCGCCTCACTACGTTTGGGGCCCTTGCCTGCCGCGGGTACTTGGGCCTCCCACACAAGTGAGGCACCATTTTTACCGGGAGACCTGGGGGAACGCTGGGTGGTGGTAAATTTGTGTGAGCCCGGTGATGCCACTACTTTCCCACCCCAAAATGTGTGAAAAAAGTGATTTTTTGGGCAAAAATTGAGATTTGCAGGGGATTCTGGGTAAGGAAACGTTGGGGGATCCACGCAAGCCATACCTCCCTGGAAACCGCCGGGTGTCTAGTTTTCAGAAATGTATAGGTTTGCTAGGTTTCCCTAGGTGCCGGCAGGGCTAGGGTACAAAATCTACAGCTAGTCACTTTGCCAAAAAAAGGGTCATTTTTCACTCCAAAACCACGTTGCGTTTTGCGCCGTTTCCTGTCGCGGGCACTAGGCCGACCCGCACAAGTGAGGTACCATTTTTCTCGTAGGACTTTGGGGAACGCGGGGTGGGTGGAAATTTGTGGATCCACGCAGATTCCAGAACCTTCCATCACAGAAATGTGGGGAAAATGTGTTTTTTTTGTCAATTTTTTACGTTTGCAAGGGATTCTGGGTAACAGACCATGGTGGGAGGCAGTCAAGTCACCCCATCCTGGATTCCCCTGGGTGTCTAGTTTTCAGAAATGTATAGGTTTGCTAGGTTTCCCTAGGTGCCGGCAGGGCTAAGGTACAAAATCTACAGCTAGTCACTTTGGCAAAAAAAGGGTCATTTTTCACTCCAAAACCACGTTGCGTTTTGCGCCGTTTCCTGTCGCGGGCACTAGGCCGACCCGCACAAGTGAGGTACCATTTTTCTCGTAGGACTTTGGGGAACGCGGGGTGGGTGGAAATTTGTGGATCCACGCAGATTCCAGAACTTTCCATCACAGAAATGTGGGGAAAATGTGTTTTTTTTGTCAATTTTTTACGTTTGCAAGGGATTCTGGGTAACAGACCATGGTGGGAGGCAGTCAAGTCACCCCATCCTGGATTCCCCTGGGTGTCTAGTTTTCAGAAATGTATAGGTTTGCTAGGTTTCCCTAGGTGCCGGCAGGGCTAGGGTACAAAGTCTACAGCTAGTCACTTTGCCAAAAAAAGGGTCATTTTTCACTCCAAAACCACGTTGCGTTTTGCGCCGTTTCCTGTCGCGGGCACTAGGCCGACCCGCACAAGTGAGGTACCATTTTTCTCGTAGGACTTTGGGGAACGCGGGGTGGGTGGAAATTTGTGGATCCACGCAGATTCCTGAACTTTCCATCACAGAAATGTGGGGAAAATGTGTTTTTTTTGTCAATTTTTTACGTTTGCAAGGGATTCTGGGTAACAGACCATGGTGGGAGGCAGTCAAGTCACCCCATCCTGGATTCCCCTGGGTGTCTAGTTTTCAGAAATGTATAGGTTTGCTAGGTTTCCCTAGGTGCCGGCAGGGCTAGGGTACAAAATCTACAGCTAGTCACTTTGCTAAAAAAAGGGTCATTTTTCACTCCAAAACCACGTTGCGTTTTGCGCCGTTTCCTGTCGCGGGCACTAGGCCGACCCGCACAAGTGAGGTACCATTTTTCTCGTAGGACTTTGGGGAACGCGGGGTGGGTGAAAATTTGTGGATCCACGCAGATTCCAGAACTTTCCATCACAGAAATGTGGGGAAAATGTGTTTTTTTTGTCAATTTTTTACGTTTGCAAGGGATTCTGGGTAACAGACCATGGTGGGAGGCAGTCAAGTCACCCCATCCTGGATTCCCCTGGGTGTCTAGTTTTCAGAAATGTATAGGTTTGCTAGGTTTCCCTAGGTGCCGGCAGGGCTAGGGTACAAAATCTACAGCTAGTCACTTTGCCAAAAAAAGGGTCATTTTTCACTCCAAAACCACGTTGCGTTTTGCGCCGTTTCCTGTCGCGGGCACTAGGCCGACCCGCACAAGTGAGGTACCATTTTTCTCGTAGGACTTTGGGGAACGCGGGGTGGGTGGAAATTTGTGGATCCACGCAGATTCCAGAACTTTCCATCACAGAAATGTGGGGAAAATGTGTTTTTTTTTTCAATTTTTTACGTTTGCAAGGGATTCTGGGTAACAGACCATGGTGGGAGGCAGTCAAGTCACCCCATCCTGGATTCCCCTGGGTGTCTAGTTTTCAGAAATGTATAGGTTTGCTAGGTTTCCCTAGGTGCCGGCAGGGCTAGGGTACAAAATCTACAGCTAGTCACTTTGGCAAAAAAAGGGTCATTTTTCACTCCAAAACCACGTTGCGTTTTGCGCCGTTTCCTGTCGCGGACACTAGGCCGACCCGCACAAGTGAGGTACCATTTTTCTCATAGGACTTTGGGGAACGCGGGGTGGGTGGAAATTTGTGGATCCACGCAGATTCCAGAACTTTCCATCACAGAAATGTGGGGAAAATGTGTTTTTTTTGTCAATTTTTTACGTTTGCGAGGGATTCTGGGTAACAGACCATGGTGGGAGGCAGTCAAGTCACCCCATCCTGGATTCCCCTGGGTGTCTAGTTTTCAAAAATGTATAGGTTTTCTAGGTTTCCTGTTAGAAATGAGGGGGCTCTGGTTGACGCAGGTGTGAACCCACAACAAGCAGGGACCCTTTACTTCTTGTCAGGGCGAAGGATGACTCCTCAGAATAACCCCTGCTCACCCTCTAGGTGCGTGGCGCGAGCAGTCTAGGCTAAGTCTCAGGCGTACACGGTTAGGCAAATGCAGTTACACATACAGTAAACCCCTTACATGCACCACAAATGGACACCAATCCGGTAGTATATAAAAATAAGCTTTTATGTAGTTTCAGCAGAGTTAAATACAAGGCCCAGTAACGTTGACCTGATGGGGCCACAATTCGTAGGAATACGGTAAAGTTCTCTTTGTACGAAAAGTTCTTTAGGCGGGCACAAGGTGACTGTAGGCCTCAGCACCCTTCGGCTGAAGCGGCGACCGGGAAGCACACGGCAGATGACAGGGAAATCAGAACGTTGCGGACCCTGGATCCGATGTGAGTTCGTGGTCGGAGTTGTAAGTACAGTACCTTGTCTCTTGACGCAAAGGTGGGGGCGGGATTTCAGCGGCTCTTCGGCAGAAGAGCGAGGCGGCGTCCGGGGCTCCCACACTTTACGATGGGGGTCTGATCTTCAGGCTCACGACCAGAGCGGGTGTTGCAGGTGGCGGGTGAACAAAGCGGGGCAGCCGGGCACGCCGATGCGTCCGGGCCGTCCGAGGCTGGGAGATGCTCACAAACGCCGAGTCCGGCGGGAGGGTGAAGGTGCACAGCGAGCCTCCAGCGAGCGAGGTGACAGGGCAGCCCAACACAGCGTAGGGGGAGCGGCTCCGATCGAGCGAGGCTCTTCCCAAGGCGGGGGCGGCTAAGCAGTCCTGGTCACGGCTCAGGGAGGGACTGCGGCACGAGGGTCACAGCTCCGGCGAGGGAAAGGACACCACGGTCTAGCAGCAGGCGAGTGAAGATCAGGTAGAGCCCAATGGTCCTGGGGCTCTGTTCAGGGGGCAAGCTCAGTTCCAAGCCCTTGGAGATCGTTTTGGAAAAGCACAAGTCTTGAAAATAAAAATAAAGCAAAGTCTTCAGCAACAGTTTCTCTTCTCCCCTTTGGCAGCAAGGTCACCACTGCAGGCCAATCCCCCAGGATAGGGACAGTCTTCCTCCTACAGCTTCCCCGGTGCCTTCTCCTCAGGCAGAGATTCTTCTTGGTCAAAAGCGGATCTAGTTTCTTAGGAGCAGGGCTCCTCCATTTATACCACAAATCTTTTGTTCTCCCAGGCCAGGGGGGCCCTTGCCTAGTTCAGTCCGGTTTCTGAGCACTTTGTTTACGTGATGCAGGCTTCTTCTTTCAGAGTGCAGGGCAGAGTCATCAGACGCTCCACAGGGGGTGGAGCCGGCATCGAGGTAGCGGAGCACTGTCCTATTCAGAGCCTAGGAGCACTCCTCCCACCCATCTACCTGTCGATCGTCCTATTCATACCAGGCTACCTAGCCCTGCCCATCTGGGTTCCCCCAGCCCTGTCACTCACGCCAGCCAGACATCAGATACACATCACGCAGAGGCGGCTGAGATGGTTAGGCAAGCAAAGGCCAACTTTCTAAAAAGTGACATTTGCAAACCCGGAATATTAAAATAAACCTTGCGAAAAGATGTACCTTATCATTCCGAGTTCAGGCATACTAAACTCGATCTCCTACCATGTTCCCTGGGTCGGTTAGGATCATAGGGTGTAATAATCCAGGCCGCCCATATTGGCCTATGGGAACAGGGTAGCCTTACAGTAGTGAACAGCAAAATGGCGGCCGTTCACTACCAGGACAGGCCACGCATCTAGGCTTGTCCTACCTCAGGCTCACAATGCACCCTGCCCGTGGGCCTACCAGAGGGGTGACTAATATGCAGCCAAGGGAAGGTTTCGGGGACCGGCAAGTGTGGGCACTTGTCGGTCGGCGTGTCAGTACCAGACTGCACGCAGGTTCTGCGGTGGCAGACCTTAGACATCTTTTACCGGCCGCTTCTGTGGGTGGCACAACCCGTGCTGCAAGCCCACCAGCGGTGTTTGCATTTACATGCCCTGGCGCTCCTGGCGCACTTTACTGGGGTCTGATAGTAAATCAAACAATCCAATCATGGAATCCAACCAACACATACAATTTACAAAGGGAGCACTCGCACCGCGACACTGGTTGGCAGTGGCACAGCGCGCTGAGCGGCCAACACCATAAAATCACATGAGGCACAGCGACAAAAAGAGGGAGGGAGACTCACGCCAAGGTGCCAGGTCTAACACGTGTCCCCTCCAGCTGAAAGGTGGGGAGAACTACCCTACCCCAGGGAGTTCCTCACCACTAAGGCGGAAAAATCTGGACAGACCGTCAGCATTGGCGTGATCTGTACCAGGGCGATGTTCCACCGTGAAATCCATCCCCTGTAGGGAAATGGACCACCTCAACAGCTTCGGATTCTCACCCCTCATATGCATCAACCATCTGAGGGGCCTGTGGTCCGTCTGAACCCGGAAGTGAGACCCAAACAAGTAGGGTCTTAGCTTCTTCAGCGCCCAGACCACAGCAAATGCCTCACGCTCAATAGCACTCCATCTCTGTTCCCGTGGAAGTAACCTCCTGCTAATAAAGGCTACGGGTTGATCTAGGCCCTCCTCATTAATCTGTGAAAGAACAGCCCCCACACCATGCTCTGAAGCGTCTGTCTGAACGATAAACTCTTTGGAGAAGTTGGGAGCCAAGAGCACGGGCGCCGTGCACATAGCAGTTTTCAAGGCCTCAAAAGCTCTCTGACAGGTGTCAGTCCAGATCACCTTCCTGGGCTGCTTCTTCGAAGTCAGCGCGGTCAAGGGGGCAACCATGTTGCCATACCCCTTGACAAACCTCCTGTAGTACCCGGTGAGACCTAGGAAGGCTCTCACCTCCGTCTGGGTTTTGGGCGCCTCCCAATTCAGGATGGTTTCTATCTTGGGCTGAAGGGGTGCCACCTGGCCACTCCCCACTTGGTGTCTCAAGTACACCACGGAACCCTGCCCGATCTGGCACTTACTCGCCTTGATCGTGAGGCCTGCCTTCCGCAGCGCCATCAACACTTCCCAGAGGTGTCGCAAGTGTTCCTCCCACGTGGAGCTGAACACGGCGATGTCATCCAGGTAGGCTGCACTGAACGAATCCAGCCCAGCCAACACCTGGTTGACCAATCTCTGGAAGGTGGCAGGGGCATTCTTCATCCCAAATGGCATAACCCGGAACTGGTAGTGCCCATCTGGGGTGGAAAATGCTGACCTCTCTTTGGCCCCCTCGGTCAAGGCGATCTGCCAATACCCAGACGTTAGATCAAACGTGCTGAGGTAGTTGGCAGCCCCTAGCCGATCGATGAGCTCATCAGCTCTGGGGATGGGGTGTGCGTCAGTCCTAGTGACTGAATTGAGTCCTCTGTAGTCCACACAGAACCGGAGTTCGGGTGTGGCTCCCGGCGCTGCAGCCTTTGGGACCAAGACCACGGGGCTGGCCCAAGGACTGCTAGAAGACTCAATGACCCCGAGTGCAAACATCTTGGAGACCTCCTCCTTGATGCATGTCCTCACCCTGTCAGTCACCCTGTAGGCCTTGTGCCGTACGGGAGGGCTATCCCCAGTGTCCACATCATGGACGCACCAATCAGTGACACCAGGGACCAGGGAAAACAGGTCAGAAAATTGTCCCAGCAACTGGCGACAATCACTCTGTTGCTCCGGGGTCAGGGTGGAAGAGAGGATGACACCATCCACTGACCCATCGTGCTCCTTGGCTGACAGGAGGTCCGGAAGAGGTTCTGTCTCCTCTTCCATCCCCGCATCTGTGGCCAAGAGCATGCCCACTTGGGACCTCTCCAAGTGGGGCTTGAGGCGGTTGACATGTAGGACCCGTAAGGGGTTCCTGGGAGTCTTCAGGTCCACCACGTAGGTAACAGGACTCTTTCGCTCCACCACCTCAAAGGGACCGGTCCACTTATCCTGGAGCGCACACGGCTCCACGGGGGCCAAGACCCATACTTTCTGCCCAGGCTGAAGCTCTACCAGAGTGGCATTCTGGTCGTACCACCGCTTCATCTCCTCCTGGCCGGCTTCCAGATTTGCCTCAGCAAGTTGCCTGAAACGCCTAGTCTGATTCCTGAAGGCCAGCATGTAGCTATATACATTCTGGGGAGGTTTCCTGGGAGATTGCTCCCAGCCTTCCTTGGCCAGACTTAGAGGTCCTCTGACGGGGTGACCATACAGAAGCTCAAAGGGACTGAACCCCAGAGACTTTTGTGGCACCTCGCGGTAAGCGAAGAGAAGGCATGGTAAGAGGACGTCCCACTTGCGCCTCATGGGTCCTTCCAGGCCCATTATCATGCCTTTGAGGGTTCGGTTGAATCTCTCAACCAACCCGTTTCCTTGGGGGTGGTAAGGTGTGGTGAACTTGTAGGTTACACCACACTCTTGCCAAAGAGATTTCATGTACTTGGACATGAAATTGGTACCTCGGTCAGACACCACCTCTAGAGGGAACCCCACTCGGGAGAAAATTCCCATCAGTGCACGTCCCACCACGGGGGCCGTCACTGTCCTCAGAGGAATGGCTTCCGGGTACCGGGTGGCATGGTCCACCAGGACCAGGATGAACCTATTGCCCATCGCTGTCTTGGGGTCCAGTGGCCCTACAATGTCAATCCCCACTCGCTGGAACGGGGTACCGACCACAGGGAATGGCTGGAGTGGAGCCTTCTGCTTCCTCCCACTCTTTCCACTTGCCTGGCAAGTCTGGCATGTCCTGCAGTGAGTATCCGAACTCCTGCGCATTTGAGGCCAATAAAAGTGGGTGACAAGCCTTTCGAAGGTCTTGTCCTGCCCCAAATGCCCTGCCAATGGCACATCGTGAGCCAGCCCCAGTAGGAAGGCTCTGAAGTCCTGGGGTACCACCAGCGCACGGGCTGACCCAGGCTCAGCAACCTTAGGCTCTGTATACAGGAGGTCGTTCTCCCAGTAAATGAAATGCGATCCTGACTGATCACCTGCGGCCTGGGCTGCAGCCTGCTGCCGCATACCCACGAGAGAAGGGCACTCCTTCTGTGCCTTACAAAAGTCCTCCCTGGTGGGACCCCCTTCCTGCTGCCAATGGGTCAGCTCCGGTAGGTCTCCCAGTTCAGCTATCTGTTCCCCTGTAGGCTCCAGGGCATCCCCCTCAAGGTCTGCCTCCTCCTGGACCGTGGGAACTTCAGGGGCCGGCTTCCCGCGCCCCTTGCTCCTTCTCTCTGAGGCCTGTTCCTGGGCCTCCCTCTCAGGCTCCAGGATCTCTCGAGTACCTTTACTGGCTGCCATGGACCGTGTGGTGACACACGCCCAATCCGGCATACCCAACATCTCCAGGTGAGCGCTCCGCTCCACCTGAGCCCAAGGTGAGCTCTCCAAATCGTTCCCTAACAAACAGTCTACAGGCATGGCGGGCCTCACAGCTACCTGAAGAGTACCAGAGACCCCCCCCCACTCGAAGGGAACCTGAGCCACCTTGCAGTGTCTCTCTGTGTTGTCAGCGGCAACAACGGGATAGAATGCATTGGGGACCACCTGCTCCTGAGACACCAGGTGACACCTGACAGCGGTCACACTGGCTCCTGTGTCTCTAAGAGCTTCCACCCTATGGCCATTTATGGTCACCCACTGCCTGTACTTCTTAGTGTTCTCAGGCAGCTGGGTTGGAGGGACCACCTCACGGTCTCCTAGCGAGACCAGGGACATCTCTGCGGGACCCCACCCACCTTGGACATCCCTCTCCTCCCCCAAGGCTACACTAGTCACCTGCCGGGGTGGAGCACCAGTGGGTGCTGGTTTACCATACATCGGACACTTCACATCAGAGGCAAAATGCCCCAAATTGTTACACCTGTAACATCTTACGGGCCCCTTCTGAACAGGAGGACCTGTCGGGGCCCCGGTCGGTTTCGGGGGTGGGGGAGGCTGAGAACCCTTCCCTTGGTTCCCTTGGGGATTATTTTGGGGCCCTTTCTGGAACTGCTTCTGTTTACCCCTGTCCCCCCCACTCTTCTGCTGGGGACCCTGCCCACCTTTGGCGGAATCTCCCACGGTACCCTTGTGGACCCTGGTACTGACCCAGCGGTCCGCCTCCTCAGCAAGCTTCCTCGGGTTAGTCAGCTTACTATCGATCAGGTGCTGGCGCAGCTCAGGAAAACAATTACTGGACAAGTGCTCCCATGCCATTAGATCAAGAAGCCCTTGATAATCATTCACCTTACTACCCTTCACCCAACCATCCAGCGCTCTGCAAAAGAACGTCACATACTCCACATACGTACTATTGGGAATCTTAGTGCAACCCCTGAACCTCTGTCTATATAACTCAGGGGTCAACCCATACCTAGTCATCAATGCTTCCTTCATATGGGGATAAGAATTACGAACATCAACAGGTAAGTCTAGCAGTGTGTCCCGCCCCTCACTCAGGAACCTTCCCCACAACCCCGCTCCCCAATCTTTCTCAGGGACCCGGTGGGAAGACATGGCTACCTCGTAGGCTCTGAACCACTGCCCGATGTCGTCATTCCTGAAGAACTCCTTCACTACATCCTTAGGAATATAAACTCTTGGTTCCGCCGATCCTGGCGGTGTGCTGCCACCAGAGGGATTAAGCTCCAAACTTTTGGCTTTCAGCTCCAGCTCCCTCAGCTTCATGTCATGCTCTAATTGTAGTTTCTTTTCTTCCATGGCTAATCTTTGTTTTTCCATATCCATCTGCCCATGAAGTTTCGCCATTTCCACCTCGTGTGCCCGGGTTGCTGCCCTGTCCGCCAACTCCTCTGGCGACAGGCATCTGCCGAACTCATGGACACTTTCTGGTGGAACCACTTCCACCTGATTCTCTGGTGCCTTTGACTCATACCAGGCCCTCAGCGCCTTTACGAGTTGCTCCTTCTTTTTCAATCCAGTTTGGGCAATCCTGAACTTGGAGCAAAGACCTTTCAAGTCTTCATTGGTACGATCATGAAGTGCGCCTTCCTCCCAATCTATGTCTTCAAATCCAGAGATTACGGAAGCCGCCCTTCCGGCGGAAAGTGAACCAGGCATGGCTCTAACAACGGAGATTCTTGGCAAAACAAAAACAATGCTAGCCTTGTGGCTGTGTTACTGGTCTGCTCTCACTACGTGGCGATCAGTGATTCACTATACGCAAACCACAAATGCAAATCCGTAAATCCCACCGCTGCCACCAATGTTAGAAATGAGGGGGCTCTGGTTGACGCAGGTGTGAACCCACAACAAACAGGGACCCTTTACTTCTTGTCAGGGCGAAGGATGACTCCTCAGAATAACCCCTGCTCACCCTCTAGGTGCGTGGCGCGAGCAGTCTAGGCTAAGTCTCAGGCGTACACGGTTAGGCAAATGCAGTTACACATACAGTAAACCCCTTACATGCACCACAAATGGACACCAATCCGGTAGTATATAAAAATAAGCTTTTATGTAGTTTCAGCAGAGTTAAATACAAGGCCCAGTAACGTTGACCTGATGGGGCCACAATTCGTAGGAATACGGTAAAGTTCTCTTTGTACGAAAAGTTCTTTAGGCGGGCACAAGGTGACTGTAGGCCTCAGCACCCTTCGGCTGAAGCGGCGACCGGGAAGCACACGGCAGATGACAGGGAAATCAGAACGTTGCGGACCCTGGATCCGATGTGAGTTCGTGGTCGGAGTTGTAAGTACAGTACCTTGTCTCTTGACGCAAAGGTGGGGGCGGGATTTCAGCGGCTCTTCGGCAGAAGAGCGAGGCGGCGTCCGGGGCTCCCACACTTTACGATGGGGGTCTGATCTTCAGGCTCACGACCAGAGCGGGTGTTGCAGGTGGCGGGTGAACAAAGCGGGGCAGCCGGGCACGCCGATGCGTCCGGGCCGTCCGAGGCTGGGAGATGCTCACAAACGCCGAGTCCGGCGGGAGGGTGAAGGTGCACAGCGAGCCTCCAGCGAGCGAGGTGACAGGGCAGCCCAACACAGCGTAGGGGGAGCGGCTCCGATCGAGCGAGGCTCTTCCCAAGGCGGGGGCGGCTAAGCAGTCCTGGTCACGGCTCAGGGAGGGACTGCGGCACGAGGGTCACAGCTCCGGCGAGGGAAAGGACACCACGGTCTAGCAGCAGGCGAGTGAAGATCAGGTAGAGCCCAATGGTCCTGGGGCTCTGTTCAGGGGGCAAGCTCAGTTCCAAGCCCTTGGAGATCGTTTTGGAAAAGCACAAGTCTTGAAAATAAAAATAAAGCAAAGTCTTCAGCAACAGTTTCTCTTCTCCCCTTTGGCAGCAAGGTCACCACTGCAGGCCAATCCCCCAGGATAGGGACAGTCTTCCTCCTACAGCTTCCCCGGTGCCTTCTCCTCAGGCAGAGATTCTTCTTGGTCAAAAGCGGATCTAGTTTCTTAGGAGCAGGGCTCCTCCATTTATACCACAAATCTTTTGTTCTCCCAGGCCAGGGGGGCCCTTGCCTAGTTCAGTCCGGTTTCTGAGCACTTTGTTTACGTGATGCAGGCTTCTTCTTTCAGAGTGCAGGGCAGAGTCATCAGACGCTCCACAGGGGGTGGAGCCGGCATCGAGGTAGCGGAGCACTGTCCTATTCAGAGCCTAGGAGCACTCCTCCCACCCATCTACCTGTCGATCGTCCTATTCATACCAGGCTACCTAGCCCTGCCCATCTGGGTTCCCCCAGCCCTGTCACTCACGCCAGCCAGACATCAGATACACATCACGCAGAGGCGGCTGAGATGGTTAGGCAAGCAAAGGCCAACTTTCTAAAAAGTGACATTTGCAAACCCGGAATATTAAAATAAACCTTGCGAAAAGATGTACCTTATCATTCCGAGTTCAGGCATACTAAACTCGATCTCCTACCATGTTCCCTGGGTCGGTTAGGATCATAGGGTGTAATAATCCAGGCCGCCCATATTGGCCTATGGGAACAGGGTAGCCTTACAGTAGTGAACAGCAAAATGGCGGCCGTTCACTACCAGGACAGGCCACGCATCTAGGCTTGTCCTACCTCAGGCTCACAATGCACCCTGCCCGTGGGCCTACCAGAGGGGTGACTAATATGCAGCCAAGGGAAGGTTTCGGGGACCGGCAAGTGTGGGCACTTGTCGGTCGGCGTGTCAGTACCAGACTGCACGCAGGTTCTGCGGTGGCAGACCTTAGACATCTTTTACCGGCCGCTTCTGTGGGTGGCACAACCCGTGCTGCAAGCCCACCAGCGGTGTTTGCATTTACATGCCCTGGCGCTCCTGGCGCACTTTACTGGGGTCTGATAGTAAATCAAACAATCCAATCATGGAATCCAACCAACACATACAATTTACAAAGGGAGCACTCGCACCGCGACACTGGTTGGCAGTGGCACAGCGCGCTGAGCGGCCAACACCATAAAATCACATGAGGCACAGCGACAAAAAGAGGGAGGGAGACTCACGCCAAGGTGCCAGGTCTAACATTTCCCTAGGTGCCGGCAGAGCTAGGGTACAAAATCTACAGCTAGTCACTTTGCCAAAAAAAGGGTCATTTTTCACTCCAAAACCACGTTGCGTTTTGCGCCATTTCCTGTCGCGGGCACTAGGCCAACCCGCACAAGTGAGGTACCATTTTTCTCGTAGGACTTTGGGGAACGCGGGGTGGGTGGAAATTTGTGGATCCACGCAGATTCCAGAACTTTCCATCACAGAAATGTGGGGAAAATGTGTTTTTTTTGTCAATCTTTTACGTTTGCAAGGGATTCTGGGTAACAGACCATGGTGGGAGGCAGTCAAGTCACCCCATCCTGGATTCCCCTGGGTGTCTAGTTTTCAAAAATGTATAGGTTTGCTAGGTTTCCCTAGGTGCCGGCAGGGCTAGGGTACAAAATCTACAGCTAATCACTTTGCCAAAAAAAGGGTCATTTTTCACTCCAAAACCACGTTGCGTTTTGCGCCGTTTCCTGTCGCGGGCACTAGGCCGACCCGCACAAGTGAGGTACCATTTTTCTCGTAGGACTTTGGGGAACGCGGGGTGGGTGGAAATTTGTGGATCCACGCAGATTCCAGAACTTTCCATCACAGAAATGTGGGGAAAATGTGTATTTTTTGTCAATTGTTTACGTTTGCTAGGGATTCTGGGTAACAGACCATGGTGGGAGGCAGTCAAGTCACCCCATCCTGGATTCCCCTGGGTGTCTAGTTTTCAGAAATGTATAGGTTTGCTAGGTTTCCCTAGGTGCCGGCAGGGCTAGGGTACAAAATCTACAGCTAGTCACTTTGCCAAAAAAAGGGTCATTTTTCACTCCAAAACCACGTTGCGTTTTGCGCCGTTTCCTGTCGCGGGCACTAGGCCGACCCGCACAAGTGAGGTACCATTTTTCTCGTAGGACTTTGGGGATCGCAGGGTGGGTGGAAATTTGTGGATCCACGCAGGTTCCAGAACTTTCCATCACAGAAATGTGGGGAAAATGTGTTTTTTTTTTCAATTTTTTACGTTTACAAAGGATTCTGGGTAACAGACCATGGTGGGAGGCAGTCAAGTCACCCCATCCTGGATTCCCCTGGGTGTCTAGTTTTCAGAAATGTATAGGTTTGCTAGGTTTCCCTAGGTGCCGGCAGGGCTAGGGTACAAAATCTACAGCTAGTCACTTTGGCAAAAAAAGGGTCATTTTTCACTCCAAAACCACGTTGCGTTTTGCGCCGTTTCCTGTCGCGGGCACTAGGCCGACCCGCACAAGTGAGGTACCATTTTTCTCGTAGGACTTTGGGGAACGTGGGGTGGGTGGAAATTTGTGGATCCACGCAGATTCCAGAACTTTCCATCACAGAAATGTGGGGAAAATGTGTTTTTTTTTTCAATTTTTTACGTTTGCAAGGGATTCTGGGTCACAGACCATGGTGGGAGGCAGTCAAGTCACCCCATCCTGGATTCCCCTGGGTGTCTAGTTTTCAGAAATGTATAGGTTTGCTAGGTTTCCCTAGGTGCCGGCAGGGCTAGGGTACAAAATCTACAGCTAGTCACTTTGGCAAAAAAAGGGTCATTTTTCACTCCAAAACCACGTTGCGTTTTGCGCCGTTTCCTGTCGCGGGCACTAGGCCGACCCGCACAAGTGAGGTACCATTTTTCTCGTAGGACTTTGGGGAACGCGGGGTGGGTGGAAATTTGTGGATCCACGCAGATTCCAGAACTTTCCATCACAGAAATGTGGGGAAAATGTGGGTTTTTTTTCAATTTTTTACGTTTGCAAGGGATTCTGGGTAACAGACCATGGTGGGAGGCAGTCAAGTCACCCCATCCTGGATTCCCCTGGGTGTCTAGTTTTCAGAAATGTATAGGTTTGCTAGGTTTCCCTAGGTGCCGGCAGGGCTAGGGTACAAAATCTACAGCTAGTCACTTTGCCAAAAAAAGGGTCATTTTTCACTCCAAAACCACGTTGCGTTTTGCGCCGTTTCCTGTCGCGGGCACTAGGCCGACCCGCACAAGTGAGGTACCATTTTTCTCGTAGGACTTTGGGGAACGCGGGGTGGGTGGAAATTTGTGGATCCACGCAGATTCCAGAACTTTCCATCACAGAAATGTGGGGAAAATGTGTTTTTTTTGTCAATTTTTTACGTTTGCAAGGGATTCTGGGTAACAGACCATGGTGGGAGGCAGTCAAGTCACCCCATCCTGGATTCCCCTGGGTGTCTAGTTTTCAAAAATGTATAGGTTTGCTAGGTTTCCCTAGGTGCCGGCAGGGCTAGGGTTCAAAAACTACAGCTAGACTCTTTGCAAAAAAAGTGTAAATTTTCAGTGTGAAAATGTGGTGTGTTCACCTTAGGTTTTGAGCCACTTCCTGTCGTGGGCACTATGCCTACCCACACAAGTGAGGTACCATTTTTCTCGGGAGACTTAGGGTAGTTCAAATTTGTAAAGCAACTGTTATTACCTGTTGATTTTTGATGCATTTCTCCCTTCCAAATGAAAGACATTGTGTAAAAAAAAAGTCATTTTGAAAAATGACCAATAATTGTCATGCAAATATGAGTATTCCCAATTTCGAAAATGTGCAAATATGCACTGTTTCTGAACTCTGTAATTTGTTCCCATTTCAGAAATACATAGGTGACTTTCATACCGATTTTTCCAAGTATACATTTTCCCACAATAATTGCTATATACCCGGACCAAAAAAAAAAAACATTACAAAATGCTGCTCATTTTTCTACTCTGGGTTCGTTGGGCTCTTGATGAACCTACAAGTCCTATATGTCCCCACAACCAGGAAGGTCTACCGGATGTAACGGTACATTGCTTTCAAAGAGATGTCATAATTCGAAGAAGTTACAGGTAAAAACGTTGACTCAAGAGGCTGCTTTTTTCAACAAATTTTTAATTTCTCCTATATTTGCCTGTAAATTTCTATAAAGAAACCTTGATGGATCTACGCAAATGACCCCTTGCTGAATTCAGAATTTTGTCTACTTTTCAAAAATGTATAGCTTTCCAGGATCCATTATTGTTTTGTTACCCTTTTCTACCGTTAACTGGAAGGAGGTTGAAAGCACAAAAAATAGCAAAAATAGGGTATGTCCCAGAAAAATGCCAAAACTGTGTAAAAAATGTTGGTTTTCTAACAAAAGTCTGTCATTCCCTAAAAGCTGGAGAAATTGTGATTTCAGCCCCACAAACCCTTTTTTGATACCATTTGCAGAGAAAAACCCAGAAGCTTTCATTTGCAGCCCGTTTTTCACATTTTTCACAAAAAAAAAAAAAAATTGCTGTATTTTGACTAATTTCTGTGACCCCTCTAGGAGAATCCACAAACCCTGGGTACCTTTAGAATCCCCAAGATGTTGGAAGAAAAGGACGCAAATTTGGCGTGGATACCTAATGTGGTCAAAAAGTTACAGGGGCCTAAGCGCGCACTACCTCAAATAGCCCAAAAAGGGCTTAGCACAGGAGGGGAAAAGGCCTAGCAGCGAAGGGGTTAAACACTGTATTTCCAATATTTACTAAAGCACTGTATTCAGTTAAACCTTGAGATTTATGAATGGTTATACTGCATATGCTAAAGAAAGAGGAAACTGCTTTCAACAAAAGTACAAGCAAAAAACGAACAGCACAACGTCCAATCTTTTTTACCTCTTCAATCTGATCAAATGTAATCTTCAAAAATTCAATTTCATCTCTTTTCTGAAAATTTACAAAATCAACAACTTTTCCCATTGCTCCATTTACTAAACCTTCTTCTACATTCAAGTTACACAGTAAAATTACCCGACAGTTTACACATACATATACAGTCTTTTCTAAACCTGCAGTCTTAGACACAGACTTTTCCAAAAAATCCAAATTTGACTGTAATTTCTCTGAGAGAAAATAGTAATTCCTTTGTGTTCCATGTTATCACTAGCTTTCATTTTCACTATTGGCTGTTTTTCCAATTTCAAAAGTTCTTGATTGAATGTAGAACACTCTTGCAGTGTAGGCATTAGACAAACTATAGACTTCCTCTCTCCAATTTTTTTGTACATTATTTCATGTGCTACGTTTTCATTTGCAAACAAGTTTGTTAGTAGCCGACCTTTTAAAGCTTGTTTACCATGTTTTGTCAAAATGCCAATTCTTGAAGAATGTTACCATAATGTTCATCACTTGCTTGTCTCTTATTCTTAATAAGTTACTTATATTCAAAATAAGACCAAATGTTCACATTTCCAATATTTCCTAGTGTCTTCATGGACAAGTGTTTTTAAAGCTGCTTGTCCTTTCACAGGAGTAAGTTGTAGTAGATCGCTGAATACAATTACATGTTTTCCTCCAAATAGAACATCATAATCTGTTTTTAAAATCTGTTGAATTCTTCAATGTACAAAGGCAAGCATTAAGTTTGAGACCATGCTCACCTCATCAATTATTACAAGTTTCATTTTCTTCAGTACTCTTGAGTCTTCATAACAAGCTTCTCCAGATAGCTTATGATATTCCAATGTATTTTCATGTTCAACTGGTAGCGTGAGTAATCGATGTAAAGTAATCCCTTTAATGTTGTGTCCTGCTAATCCAGATGGAGCTGTTAAAACACAAGATAAATGGTAGTCATTCATTTTGTGTAGATAACTGGTGAAAAATGTAATTAAGAAACTTTTTCCTGTTCCAGCTTGAATACTGATGTACTTTTGAATAGGTTTAACTTATGTGTATTGGCATTCTTTTTTTTCATGCAGCAAACCAAATTGTATCTGTAGTTTCACTTGCTCATATATTTCTTTTTGCTCAATATTTAATTCTTGTTCCAAGTTTCCCAACTCAATAACATCCTGTTGTGCTTGTTGAATTGCCATTTCTACTTCATTCATGGCTATTGCTACTTCATTTTCAATAATTGGTTTTCCAAGTGGATCTTGTCTTAGTGGAGCAGAACTTTGACCATCTTGAGAACTGTCTCTAGCTATTTCAGCTGCAATAGTAGTTTCTTGTTCAATCTCTACATTTACCATTTGTAGATAAGTAGGGAAAATTGTGCATTGAATGTTATCGTTATATTTATTAAAAGAATCTTCATAGCAGTCAAAATCTCCAAGTAATAGCATTTCACTACGCCAAGTTGCAGAAATGCTAAATAGAAAAATTCCCTTTTATCTGGAGTTTTGCAACTGAGTTTTCTGTGGTCATTAGATTTCCTTTGGCACGTTTTACCAAACATCCATCACATCCAATTACTGCATATTTTTCTTCATTTATATTTTCTGTAACATTTCTCTTATAGCTGTAATTTTGCAATACTTCATAGAGACATAGGTTTTCCAGATGTGGACTCCTTTTGGGATAGTACACATCCAACATATTAGTTTTTAAAAATATCTGTAATGTCTGGTTAATTCAATGCTAAGTATTCAATTTCTTGTAGAGATTTCAATACTGTATTTAGTGTAGTGGCAAGACGTAGACTTCATAAGATCCAATCTCTCGATGGGAAAGCGATTTCAAACTAAAGCTGTAAAATGTGTTAGTAAGACTTCTCCTGTGAAATTTCTTCCCACATATCCTTCAACTCTGTCTTTTCAGATTTGGTTATATATGAGGTAACGCAGCGAGCAACAGCTATTGAATTATCTGCAACATACTGGATATCCATGTTTGCATTCCACATTGTCAAAATCACTGGATTGTAGTAATTAACATACTTTGAATATTCAGTTCTTTTTATGTTGCATGTATTCTTTGGAGATTTTTTAGTTATAGTATGTCTTACTGCTGACATTAAACTATTGCCTCTTTCTTTAAAAATCACTGGGCTTGAGAATCCAAAATGACATTTTGTATACAATTTTCCCTTTGATTTGAATTTTCACTGATAATATTTTCCACATTGATGACTTTGAAAATGTAAAACTTGTTCTCTCAAGCTCTCTTCTCCTTCTTTTTTTGGAATGGCACAGGTAACATACTCTTCGATGAAAGACAAAACAGGTTTAATAGAATTGGTTTAAAATTTAGGTGCATTCTTGATACATAAGAGCATGTGTATATGAGAAGCACATCTGGCTTGGTACTCCTTTCTCCAAAAGAAATCAGTAACTACTCCAAGAGGTGGATTATTTTTATTGCAGATAAAAGACATCATAGCTTGAAACCCATGCTTAAAATATCTGCACACATTCACAGGATCCAAGGAACACAATTCTCCAGCTGTCGTCAATTCAATATTTTTTACATTTAAATGTACTTGGTGAAGAAATTCAATTAAATCGTCACAAGCATATTCATCACAGCTAGGTGTTAGAAACCACGTAGGAGTACCTAAGTTTCATAACATACATTTAAGTTTGCCGTGACGACAATACCAATTCTCCTTAGTACCACGTTGAATCACCATCAAATTAATTAACTGAGATTCCAAATGATCGTCTCTTTGTTGAACTTTGTCCATAAATTCCTGTGCAGAAACATGTGTAGGATGAACTCCTGTTTTTAATATGTAGTTCACCACTTTATATGAAAGACCAGATAAGTCACTTTCAAATAGAAGATGAAATATATATGGCATGCACTGTCAATCTTGAATCTTCTGGGTACAATCTTGTCAAGCGGTATTCTGAAGCTGTAATCTGTACTGCTCGTTCATCATATGGTCCACCTTCTTCAGTGGGAAACAGCTGTGGAAAACAACGAGCTTCTAAACTTTTTTCCCATACACTCATGGGAGTTCCCTTTGCTTTCTACATTTAAAAATATTTAATAGTGTTTCGAATCACTTCTATTGAATGTAGAGGATATATTCTGTAATGTTCATAAATCTCTTCACTCCTGGACCAGTCCACTTTTTCTGTTTGGCCAGTTGACTTTTCTGTATCTTTTTCTAAACATATTTCATGTTCTTCCACATTTACAGTTGTATAATAAATATTGTTCCGTACAAGATATAATGTAGTCTTTTGAAGTGTGGTGACATCTACTAACTCTTGCCATATTTTCTGAGTCTTTGTTGGTACACCATTAACTAGAAGAGCTACAGGCTCACTTTTCTCTCTCTCGATACCAACAATTTGAATACTTTTAATAAAATCTAAAGGTAAGTACACAACTCTTCCTTTCAGAGCTCTTTGTATATCTGTTGGAGGCAGCTTACCACTTTTAGGCTCCATACGAACTATAGCCTGGTGCACATATTAAATAAGAATGGACTCATATGTATTTAAATCTGCCATTTCTGGAAGAATAGCTACCAACTCTAAGTTGTTATGTACTGCTCTAGCTGAAATTGCGTTCTCTTCTAATTTGTTGTAACAATATTTACAAATATGTTGAGCAGTACCAAACTCAAAATGACCTTCCACCAACAAATAAGCACAAAACATTCCTAGTTTGACTTCTATTGTGAGTATGTCAACAACAAATACCAAATAGTTTGATTTTTCACATGAAAGTATCTCAAACTTTGTAATTTCTTCGGCAAACTTCTCAGTAGTAATATCTTCCAACTGTTGTTCAACACCTACACTTTTCAAGCTCTCACTTTCTCTGCACTCATCTAGTGAATAAAAGAAATAAAACTGTATATCACAAAATTTAATTACATCCGACACTGAACCATGCAAAAGAGTTGTGTTCATTTCACCTAAAGATAATGCAGGACTCTTTACGTAGAACAATCTCCTTACTAACGTCCGCATTTCTGTGTGATGTACTGCTAAAATTCTTAAATGATGAAAATATTTTTACACACTTTTCTAGAAAGACAAGACATACGATGACCCTGCAACTTAGTATATTTTCTTACTTTACATGGATCTTGTCCTTGCAACATCTTAATCTTCTGTTTAACACTTTTGTGGGCTTATTGTCATAAGAAAACTCGTAATATATCAATAGATTCCTGTTGAATACTACAAATACTACTACAATCCCACTTATACACTGGAGCCTGTGCACGTCTCCCTTGAATTTCTTCAGATATTGCTTCTTCCACATTTCCAGAAACCATCTTTTCTTTTTCAATTGGACAACCATATTTTATTTCATAACAGCGACCACTCGTATCAAGTGCATGAACTAATGCCTTTTATTGAAAATAACTTTGTTCATTAAAAAAAGGCTCTGTACTAGAAGTGTGCTTCCATTCACCAGAAAAAACTTTGCAAAAGTTACTTCTATTAACCAGTCTTTTTCTTTTGCTTTTCTCCTTCATAAAGTGCATTGTTTTATTCAATGTTTCCATTCCCTTCAATACCAATATAAATATTTTTTGTTTCAATTTAAAGCAGTATCTACTACACTTTAAATATGTTGCTACTTCTTAAATGCTGCAGATTTTTTAAATACTTTTTACAATCTTTTAATACATTTTGTATTACTCTATTCCGAAACATACGTATACGTGTGTCTTTAAATTGTTCTGTCTTTTTGTCACATGTGTTTCTTTTCCATAGAGTTTCTTTATTTGTTTCTCCTCAGTTCTAAAAATGACTTTCCTCCTTTGATTAGTATTTTGATCATTCAATCCCTCCACAACTTTTTAAATAAATTGTTTAGTTCTCTTACCAGAAGCTACTTTATCCTCAGCATCCTTTTGATGTTTTTCTACACCACTCTTTTTAGTTTTCATTAGGTACTTCTATTTCCTTTGCTCTCTTATCTTTTCATGTTTCCTTGCCATCTTTTATTTATAATCCAATTAAAATATCTTCCTAAGAAACAAATAATAGTTTAATTATTTTGGACCATCAACTAAAATGTAAAAATGAATAACATTTCAATTTTGAAAATAACAACTAACCACACAATTAATATTGAATTCCTATTACATTTATAACACATAGAAAATAAAAGTATAAAAATGAGCAAAACAATTGCAAAAGCAAAACAAAAGGCGCTCACACACACGAAAGGAGAAAGGAAAAAATAAAAAAATGGTTTACAAACAGCAAAATGAAATACTAAAACAACACAGCTACTGAAAAATTTAAGAAATGTAGAATGAAGCAACAGATGTACAGAAAGAGGCAAGAGAAGTGCAGAAAGACGGAAAAAAAGTGCAGACATAGGAAAAGGTTGTAGAAAAACACAAGTAAGGTATAGAAACAAATAAAAGGGGTGCAGAAGAGGCAAAAGAACTTGAAAAAGAAGTAAGAGAGGTACAGAAAGAAGGAAGAGAAGTGCAGAAAGAAGCAACGGAGGTGCACAAAGAGGCAAGAGAAGTGCAGTAAGAGGCAAAGAGGTACAGAAAGAGACAACAGAGGTGCATACATAGACTAGAGAGTTGCAGAAATAGGGAAGACCAGTGCAGGAAGAGGCTCCAGGGGTACAGAAAGAAGCAAGAGAGGAGCAGAAAGAAGCTGGAGAAGTAAAGAAAGAAGCAACAGAGGTTGCAGAAAGAGGCAAGAAAAGTCCGGAAAGAAGCAGGAGGAATGTAGAAAGAAGAAAGAGAAGTGCAGAAAAAGTCAACAGAAGTGTAGAAAGAAACAAGAGAAATGCAGAAAAAGGCAAGAGAAATGCAGAAAGAGGCATGAGAAGTACAGAAACAGGTAAAAGATGCAGAGAGAAAGGCAAGACAGGTGCAGAAAGAGGCAAGAGAGGTGCAGAAAGAGGGAACAGGAGTGCAGAAAGATGGAAGAGAGGTGCAGAAACAGGAGAGGTGCAGAAAGACAGAACAAGGGTATAGAAAGAGGCAATAGAACAGCAGAAAGAGGCAAGAGAGATGTGGAAACAAGCAGAAGAAGTACAGAAAGAGGCAACATAGGTGCAGAAAAAGGCAAGTGAGGTGCAGAAAGAGGCAACACAGTTGCAGAAAGAGGAAAGAGAGGTGCAAAAGAGACAAGTAATGAGTAAAAACATGCAATAGGGCTACAAAAAGAGGCACGATAAGTGCAGAAAGAAGCAACAGAGGTGCATAAAGTAGCAAAAGAGACGTAGGAAGAGGTAAACAGAGTGCAGAAAGAGGGAAAAGGAGTGCAGAAAGAAGCAAAAGAGATGGAGAAAGAGGCAAGAGAACTGCCAAAATAGGGAAGAGAGTAGCAGAAACAGACAACTGAGATACAGAAAGATAAAAGACGGGTGTACAAGGAGGCAAGAGAGGTACAGAAAGAGGGATGAGGGGTATTGAAAGAGGCAAGAAGGGTGCAGAAAGAAGCAAGTGACATGCAGAAAGAACCAACAGAGGTGAACAGAGAGCAAGAGAGGTGCAGAAACAGGCACAAGAAGTGCAGAAAGAAGCAACAGAGGTACATACAGAGGCAAGAGAAGTCCATAAAGAGGCAAGACAAGTGTAGAAATAGACAAAATAACTGCTGAAAGAAGCAAGAGAGTTATTAAAACAGGGAAGAGAAGTTGTATGTGTATAGGTCGTTTATCCTTAACTGTATGACTGCTGCTAGTGCTTGAGTAAAAGGATGAATGTAAGAGTAATAGTAGGATCATTGGATGAGTGCATATGTAGTGCCTAACAAAATGGATCACTAAATGCCTAATGTCTAAGTCAGTAGAACAGAGCTAGAGTAGTGCCTGGATAATTGAATGAGTGCAGCAATACTGCCTGGGTGATTGCATCAGTGCATGAAAAATACCTGAAACTATGAGTACAAGACTAAAGCATGGTTTATTGCATGAGTGTATCAGTAGAGCTTGAGATAATGCATGAATGCACACACACTGCTTGTGTGATTCTATCATTGCAGAGGTACTACCTGGATGAATTTATGAATGTATGGAAAATACCTCTGAGAAAGTATGAGTATTACGGTAAGGTTTGGACCGTTACATAAGTGAATCCATAGTGTCTCAGTGTATACATGAGTGCATAGGTACTGGCTGAGTAAATGTTTAAATTGAATAGAAGTGTCTAGGTGATTATATGAATGTATGGTTAATGTCTACCTGACTAAAACTGTATATAAGTAGTGCCGGCTTCATTGCATAACTGAATAGAAATGCCTAAGTGAATTCATGAGTCAAAGAGAGATATGAGACACGTTTCATTAGTGCACACCTAGTGCTTGAGTATATAGATGTAATTCTCACTATATTTCTAAAAACAAGTATGCATATATATGAACCTTTTCCTAGTGCCACCATATGTAAAAGACACATACAAATATGTATATACGAGTGTTTATAGCTCTATCAACTCTATAGAAATAACACTTGTGAGAATATATGTGCAAGCTGACACATACTTGAGTCATAAGACTATAAAGTCCCTTAACCTTGACAGACTGCGCTTTCCATTTTAAAGAGACACCTAAAATACGCTGCTTATTTGAAGAATGCATTTTCATAGTTCAATACGCACTAACCTAATGACTAATTCTTCTATCAACAACTCTTAAACCTCATTTTTGAGCTGCAGCTTCACTATTCAGAAACTACTCAGAGTGTAGGGCCTAGCCAAACACAGAGCACCAACTTTTCAATGTGTCCGTTAAAAGATTTACAATATTGCAGAGAGCATGGATGCATCTGTCTGTACCTTTTGAAAGTGGCATCATATATTAAAGAAACATGCAAATACATGGGTAGTGGATAGTGCCTGAGAGAATGGATGACTGGATGGGTAGTGCCTGAGTGAATAGTTCAGTGCAAGAGTTCTGCCTGGGTGATTGCATGAGAGCAGCAGTACCGAATGGGTGATTAGAACAGTGTAGGGAAAATACCTTAGAACTAATGATAAGCACAAGGCTAACACATGGTTGAAGACAAAAGTATATGAGTTGTGATTGAAAGAACAAAAAAGTGCATGGGTACTGCCTGAGTGATTCTATACCTCCAGCGGTAGTAACTGGATGATTGTATGACTGTATGAGAAGCACCTAGGTGAAAATGTGAGTGTAAGAGTAATGCTTGGACCATTCTATCACTACATCAGTAGTATCAGAGTGTTGTAAATTGGCAGCGATTGGCTAAGCATTAGCGGAATCCATCTTGTATTTAGAGGCTATCTTGTCCATTTTGCAGAATCCATTTTGTATTTCTGACAGCCATTTTGTTTGCCATGTGCTCACCATGTGCTTTGTCCTCCCTCAGTGTTGACTGCTATTGTAATCTGCCTAGAAACGAACTATATTTAGCATCTTCCACCTTTGCACATGCCCAGTGAGTTTTCAACTGTCCTTGCAGCTGTTAGTAGTATGTAACTGTCAGGATGTGTTTACTAGCATTGGCAAACTGCTAACTCCTCCTACTTGTCGACTGTGCATTTCTATATGACCGTATATGTACATAAAATCTTCTGCTGTACTTGTACCGCCCTCTTTCAAGCCCCTGTGTGGGTATAATAGGACCATGCTCCTTCTGTTTGGTGTGCTACTTCATTCAATACCGAAGGGTGCTGTGTGAATGTAGTTCCACCTCATGAGGTTTATTAAACTTTGTATTTTCTATTCCAGTTTCTGTGCCAACTTCTTCCTATTGGTCTGAGGACTCTGTGCAGAGAAGGGTGAACCCCTTGCACTGGTAGGCCTAGCTGAGGTCCACTTCTACAAGAGAGAGTAGATAAGAGCATGGATAGTGCCTGACTAAATCGTTGAGTGGGATAGTAGTGCCTGGGTGATTGTACAAATCTATGGTTAATGTCTGAGGGATTACATGGCATGCATGAGTCTGTGCCTTTTCCTAGCGACATCATAAATAAAACAAACATACAGTTACATGTATGCCAAAGTTTTATACCCCTACCATCTGTTTAGGCATAACACGTGGCAGAATGCAGGTTCAAATCCCAGCAGGTCCACTCAGCCAATCATCCATCTGCAGTCGATAAAATGAGTACTATTGAGTTGGGTAACAATAAACATCTGCTATTCAGCGCCAAGATACCCAAGGGGGAACTTGTGCTTTACAAATACACATGTTATGTTATGTTGGGCCTAGCCAAATGCAAAGCATCAACTTTTTCAATGTGTCTGTTAAAAGCCTCACCATATTCCAGAGAGCATGCATTCATGTGTCAGTACCTTTTAAAAGTGGCATAATATATCAAAGAAACATACAAATAGATGGATATGGGGCAGTGCCTGAGATAATGGATGACTGGATGGATAGTGCCTGAGTGAATAGTTCAGTGCAAGAGTACTGCTTGAGTGAGTGCATGAGAGCAGCAGTACCGAATGGGTAATTTGAATAGTGCAGGGAAAATACCTTAGACAAACGATGAGTGCAAGGCTAATGCATGGTTATAGACAAGAGTGTATGAGTAGTACTTAAAAGAATAAAAAAGTGCATGGGTACTGCCAGAGTGATTCTATGACTGCACTGCTAGTAACTAGATGATTGTATGACTGTATGAGAAGTACACGAGGGAAAATATGAGTGTAAAGGTAATGCTTGGGACATTCTATCAGTGCATAAGTAGTACCTGAGTGAGAAGAGGAGAGCATGAGTAGTGCCTGGCTGAATCTTTGAGTGGGATAGTAGTGCCTGGATGATTGCACAAATCTATGGTTAATGTCAGAAAGATTACATAACATGCATGGGTCTGTGCCTATTCCTAGTGGCATTATATGTAAAATAAACATACTAAAACGTGCACCAGATCTGTACACCTCTACCATCTATTTAGTCATAACACATGAGAGAATACATGTGCACACAGACACATACCTTAGTCATAAGACTAAAAAGTCCCTAAACCTGAGAGACTGTACATCCCATTTTAAAAGGATACCTAAAATTATGCGGCATACTTGACGTATACATCTCCACAGACCAATACGAGCTAACCTAATCACTAATCCCTCTGCCAACAAGGCTTAAACCTCACCTTTGGGCTGTGGCTTTACTACTCAGAGTTTTGCACCTCTAACATCCATTTAGTCATAACATGTGTGAGAATACATGTGCACACATACAGAATCCTCAGTCATATGACTGAAAAGCCCCTTAAACCTGAGAGACAGCACTTCCCATATTAAAGAGACACTTAAAATGATGTGGCATACTTCAAGTAGACAGTTCCACAGACCAATCCAAGCTAACCTAATCACTAATCCCTCTGCCAAAATTTCTTAAACCTCACCTTTGGGCTGCAGCTTCACTATTGAGCAACTACTCAGAGTGTTGGGTCTAGCCAAATACAAAGCAGCAACCTTTTCAGTCTATCTGTTAAAAGTCTCACAATGTTCCAGAAAGCATGCATGCATGTGTCTGTACCTTTTAAAAGTTTCATCATATATCAAAGAAACATGCAAATAGATGGGTAGTGCCTGAGAGCATGCATGGCTGGATGAGTACTGCCTGGGTTATTCAAGAAAGCAATCACTAATCCTTCTTACTATCTACAAACTATTTAAAAAATCTTTTCATTACAATAATACAAACAACAATAGAGAGCTGAACATTTCCTAACATATTTCACACAACACATTTGTCTTTCAATTTCCACACTTTTTAAAGAAAAAATTATCATTACTAACAATAAAGCAGTGTTGAAATATATATAATACACTTCACAAATTGATTACTCATGATTGACGTAGTATTGCAGAAAGAAAATCTTTTTCACACAATAAATGTAATGTACCTCTCTCAGAAAGGTGAAACCAGAAATGGCAAACTTTCCCTCTCTTTTTGGACTCAAATACATGTAAGTATCAAATCGCATTGCTTCCATCATTATTTCACATTGAAAAGCACATTTCTATTGGTTAGACATATTAACCCTTTCTTACTGTCTTCAAATGGTGCCCATAAACTGCTTATGTAATTGTCTGAAGTCTCAACTTCACCGCAGTGGAGCCGCAAATCCACAAGGGAGTTCAAAACCTATTTTTAATAATACTGATATACTTTTTCAGCAACACACTCTTCTACACATACTACTGTCTTAGAAAACCTTAATTTACTAACTTTTCACTTATATTTAAGTATCCATTTCACATTTTAAGTCCACAGTTAAGTTTCAACCCTTGCCCAATTCTACTTAATGCCAGTTTCCATAGTAAGAGTTCATGGAACATTCAACTGTACTGGCAGGTCACAAGTTCACCGTAGTTGCAAGTTCAGTACACAAGCTTATTACTGCAAGCAGCAGGTGTGGTTGACTTTTGCAAAACATTGCCTTATGGTATCTACTGCACCTTGCAAACATTTTCTAATAACGAATCACAAATATGATACCTCAGCAAAGTAACATGCATCATATTTGTGAGTGCACAATCTTGATGAACAGCCAATCACTTATCAGCTTTTTAAAAAACAACGTGTTCTCCACCTTTTTAGATACCTCTCATTCTACCAACTCACTACCTCAGCTACATACATCTTTTCATTCCTTTCAGACATCCCTTCAAGATGCTCACAGTATGGAATAAAGGGCACAGCTATGTTTTCTGGTGCAAAGGGTATGCTGAACGCATAGGTATTGCCAAAGAACTAGGTTTGGAAAATGTGAACATTAAATGGATTGCATAGAGAGGATAAAAGTTCCATCAATTGTTGCCTTTGATTAAAACCTTTTTGTATTTCCAATCCCCTGACCTCACGATTGTGCACTGTGGTGGCAATGACCTAGGCACATTGACTGGGGTAGGTCTGGACATGGTAATGAAGGACACCTTTGCACAATTGATGTTGCTTTTGCCTCAAACTGTCTTTGTATACTCTAATATATGCCAAAGACAGAAATGGAACTGGTCAAATCATTTCTGTCCGCAGTTTGAGAAAGCTAGGAAGAATGTCAATAAAGCTGTTTCTGCATACATCAGAGATAATAGAATGGGGTCCATTTATAACAACAATCTACGTTTTGATATGGACGACATCTACAGAAGTGATTCAGTTCACTTCACAGATCAAGGAAACAAAGTATTCCTCAACAACCTAAAGCTGTGCATCAGCACTTACATGTAGCTACAATAGACTCATAATGAAAACAAGGGGTCTTTTTAGAGCCACCCTATAACCCAACAGTCAATCTTTTCAAAAACATACATACTCTTTTTTCAATTTTGCCTGGAGTCGCGAACCAATCGTGGTTACACAGGGGGCCATGCTGAGAGCCACGATGGAGTCGCGACTCCAGGCACATCAGAAAAAAAAATGCCCCCCATTCGCATTACTCTAACTCTGCCTCAGGGTCCCCATATCCAGAGGCCCAGCCATTTTGTATGTTAAAAATTAGTTTTTACCTCCAAGGGTTGTTTTTTTTTGCCCCGGGGACCCCATCCCCTCATGGCGTCACATTGGGGACCGTGGGGGAGCCCAAATGCCCCCGCAGTCCCAGCCGCCTCCTCGCCTCCTGCGGGATCCGGCATTGCTTTGGGACAAGGGGAGCTGCTAACATGCAGCTCCCCTTGGCCAAAAGCAATACTGCTTTGCTTCATGGAAGCAAGAGCAGATTTTCTGCTCTCGCTTCCATGAAGCAAAGCAGAGTTTGCAAAGACAGGGCAGGAGCCGTGCTCCCGTCCTGTCATTGCAAACTGCAATGTCCTGGGTGTGGGCACCGTGGGACATTGCCGGAGCCAGCCCTGGGGTGTGGTGGTCTCCATGGCCATTTAGGGCTCCAGGACGGGGGGCATGCCGTCCCTCTCCCAACAAGTTTAATGCCCCGGGGAGGTGCTGGTCCCCAGAGCTGGGGGTCTGCAACCGACCTGCATATTAACATAATTAGTGCCCCGGGGAGATGTTGGTCCTCGGGCAGTTTGGGGGGCTTGACCCCAGGAAGGACTCCCCCCCCCACACCCCCTACACCACCTGAACCTCACACCTGGCTCTCCATATCTCACCCCCCTGCTCCACTTCTTCTTACAGCTCCTCCCCTGGACACATAAACCCTACACATATTCCCACGGCTCTTGACACAGCCATATCTAATGAAACTACCTCACCGTTCACGTCCTTGGTCCCCCATCCATTAACGAATCCATCTTGCATGATACGAGACTTGACCTGATATTATCAACACTTCAACAAGTCATATCAGACATAGGAGCCCTTCAAAACCTTATCCTACACCAACCTAAGTCCACTTGTACTAAACAAAAATACAGCCCGTCCCCACACCCTAAGACCTTCTACCACATCCAACATCACCCTACAAACAACCAAACACATGGATCTCCACGCTGGATCACAGTCCCACTCCCTAATGCCTCATCTCGCCCGGTCAGGGAGTTAAACCCTCTATCTGACTTAGACATAATGGCCCTCCTCAAATCCTATGATCTAGCTTACCCTTTTCTCGACAAGGGACCTCCAGTTAGCCCGCAATCCGACTCCCAAATTCATTCCATTCCGATCAGCACACACAGAGCCCCGAGACTCAATTCCAGAGGTATTGTTGAAAATAACCTCACTAGAATCCCCATCACAGCTGAACCTACCACTGTAAGCACCCAGCCACGTCTAAGATGTATACTCCTGAACTGCAGGTCCGCCTCCAGACACGCAGCTGATATTGCCGACTTACTCATCTCGAACGAACCTGACATTTTAATCTTGACAGAAACAGGGCTAAATGAAACTTCTACTCCCATACTGGACATCTTGTTACCTCCTAACTATGACATCTCCAGACTCGACAGAACTGACAGGCCAGGCGGTGGGATAGCCTGCATACACCAGACCAACCTTACTGTGACCAATTCCTTTGCCCCTGCTACACCATCCTGCGAATACCTATGCTTAAACATCGCCAACAACAACAAACAAATCTGTTCTCTCCACACCTTCTACCATCCTCCGGGAGATAAACTCAACTTCATAGAACACTTCATGGACATATTAGCCTCTAATGACAATCAACAGGTTAAACACATTTTCTTAGGGGACTTTAACCTTCACTGGGATGACCAGAACGAACCTGCGGTTAACAGTCTCAAAGCCTTCCTCACAGACCTCAATCTCACTCAAATTTGCAACAGCCCTACACACGACAAGGGGGCAACGCTCGACCTAATTATCCTTAAAGCGGATTCCACACAGCTAGACTCGATACTCCCATGCGACTGGTCTGACAATCATATCATTTCTTTCCAAATCCTTGAATCTTTTAAACGACTCCCGACACAACCCCTAAGAACTAAGATTTGGAAGAGAAACCTGAAAAACATCGGATCTGACCTCTCATCCTTAGATAACGCAAACCCTCTCCGTCCCCCGGAAGACATGAATGATGTACAGGGGCTGACAAATCACTACTTTCACTCCATGAACACCCTGCTTGACAAAATGGCCCCATTACAACTGAAAAGAACCTCCTCAAAAGATTCTAAACCATGGTACGATGGGAGGCTAAATGATGACAGACGCTCGCTTAGATTAATTGAACGCCGATGGAGAGATACTCCCTCAACGGACCTCCTCCAAACTCTAAGAACAGCCAGAAACGCCTATTTTAGAAAGATCAAAAAATCAAAAACCGATTTCTTCAGGTCTCAATTAGACCTTGCCAAGAACTGCCCAAAAAGCTATTCGACCTTATCAAAACCCAAACTAAAAGCCTACCTAATGCCCTCAACGCCAGCCCACTCTCTCTACCCAATTGTGAGGAGTTTGCTTCCTTCTTCGCCTCCAAGACAGAAACCATTAAATCGGACTTACTCAAGGACCTTAGATCCTTATCAGATTTGACTAAGAGCCCCTCAATCCCCCTGGATGGTGCTTTAGCTAATATCCGCCCATTATTTAAACTAAAAAACAATGCAAATTGGTTCCATTTTGACATTTACTCTGAAGACTCCATATTAAAAACACTCAACACTCTGAAGCCCTCCAATCACTTCACGGACCCGCTCCCTGCGAACTACCTAAAAGACTTCATCCCTCTCCTACTACCCAGCTGGACTAAGATCATTAACACTTCCCTCCTTCAAGGCTCCATCCCTGACATCCTGAAAACTGGGCAGGTCTCACCTATCCTTAAGAAAACCACGGCTGACCCCTCGGACCCCAACAACTATCGTCCGATTTCTAATATACCTATGTTAGCCAAACTCCTGGAAAAATGTGTTAACGTACAGCTGAACAGTTACATTGATCGATACAACTTGCTGAACCAATTTCAATCAGGCTTCAGAGCAGGTCACAGCACCGAATCAGCCATGGCTCATGTTGTAGACGCCGCGATCAAAATCCTAGACCAAAATGAAGCTTTTCTACTAATCCTACTCGACCTGTCATCAGCTTTTGACACCGTCAAACACGACAACCTTCTTGACCTCCAAAAACACAGAATGGGAATATCTGGAAATGTACTGAACTGGTTTACCTCCTTCCTCCAAAATAGATCCCAAAGATTCAAGGTCAACCAATCCCTGTCCAACCCTATGCCAGTCACATTAGGAGTTCCTCAAGGCTCCTCTCTCTCACCCACCTTGTTCAACCTCTTCATGGAACCTCTCACAGATCTTCTAAGCCTCACCAAGATACACTTCCACATGTACGCAGACGACACACAAATATACATCAAGATACACTCACTAGAGGACATCAAATCGCTCAACGCCACACTTCAAAAAACTCAAACATGGCTGGCAGAAAACCATCTGAAACTTAATTCTCTCAAAACGGAATTCCTTTTAATCGCCCCCCTAACAAAACCCACACTATCCTGGACTGAATGAAGCACCTAACAGCTCTAAACGGTCACACGCTCATAGTCGACTCAGCGAAATCTCTGGGGATAATGCTAGACAGCAACTTAAAGATGCAGAGACACATTAGCACCGCAACTAAAGGAGCTAACTTCCAACTAAAGACCCTAAGAAAACTGAAACCCTTTCTGCCTGCACACGATTTCAAACAAGCAGTTCAAGCCCTAGTAATTCCCCGAGTGGAATATGGAGCAGTTACCCTATGCGGCCTCCCAAGATCCTCAACAGCACCGTTAAGAGCCATGATCAACTCAGCTGCGAGACTCATCACAGGATCAAAAAGAAACGCTCACATCTCCCCTGACTTGAGAGCCATCAACTGGCTTCCATTTGAAGCCAGAATTCACCTAAATATTGCCTGCATGACGCACAAGGCCCTCTACCACAAAACCCCACAATACCTAGCACAGAAACTGGTTCTCTCTGTGGGCAACAGAGCCTCTAGGAGTGCCAAAACCCTTCTGCTTCAACTTCAACGTTTTGCCAAGAAAAAAACTTATAACCGTTCCTTCTCGGGTATGGCTCCTAAGATATGGAACGCTTTGCCCAGTGAAACAAGAATGAACCCTTCCACTTCATCCTTCAAAAGAGAAGTGAAAGCTATCTTCATGGCTAAATTCACTTGAACTCTATATCCATTCATTGTGATTTTGTCTTATTGTCTGTTGTCTATGTACACTATACTTTGCCTCCTTCCATCCTGTAAAGCGCTCTGATACTCGCAAGAGTCTTTTTCGCGCTATATAAAACCTTCAAAATAAAATAAATAAAAAAATTATATTAGCCCTGGGGGGGGGTGGCGGTCCACGGGGTTTGGGGAGCCTTAATTAAATAAAGCACTGGAGAGGTGGCAGTCCCTGGGGCTGCTTGCCCCATGCATAATTAACAAAGCCCCCGGGGAAGTGGTGGTTCCTGGGGCTTGGGGGAGCCCGCAAGCCTCCCTCCCATAGTTATGAAAAGACCCGGGGAGGTGGCAGTCCCTGGGGCTGCAGGGGCCTGCAAGGCCTCTGCATATATTTCACTCTGAGACCTGGTCCACCTGGGGGCTCAATAAAACAAAGCGGGCATACCACGCTTAATTTTTTTTAAAAACACTTCGGCGGGACTTACGCACCCAGAACAGATTCTGTCGGGAAAAAAAATCATAATTCTTTTGGCCCTGGGGTTACTGTGGGACCCCCTAACCAGGTCTTAGGGGCAGGGTGTTTCTACCCTAACCCCTTTTCTTTTTTTTCAACATTTTATTCCCTTTTTTCTTGTGACTCCGTTTTTCCGAATCACAAGATGGCTGCCAACACTTCTTGGATTGGAGTGTTGACAGCCAATCAGAATAAAGCTCGTTCTCGGAAGGGTTCGCGAATCCACCGCGGTCAACAGAGATCAATATTTAGTTTTAATTTCTTAGGAACTACTGAATGGATTTACACCATTTAAGCAAAGAGTGCACTCTGGAACAACATCTATCTTGCTGCCAAATCTGTTGTAATTCCATTCAGCAGTTCGGGTTGTAGCGGCGACAACATTTTCTATGGAAATTAAATGGGAGAAAACGCATATTTGGACCCCCCATTTTCCTTGGCTTCCCCCCTCTTGACAAATAACCCTGAAACTTTCAAGACAGGAGCTGAGCAGAGCGGGCCATTAGTTTTGAAAAGTTTGCAAAGGTTCGTCAAACGGCGCCAAAGATATTGGCAAATCAAAAAATACTTTTCCTATGGAAACTAGGTCCTAACTATAACTACCTACTTGCGACCACCAGTATATATGTATATCCAACAAACACTCCTGCTTCTTTCCAAAATAAGAAGGCATGTATTCGAGGCTGCATGGATAAGGATTCTTTATTTTCTCAGTTCTCCCTCGACCCCACGGCTGGAGAGACTTGTTTCGGTTGCGCAGCAGCCTTTGTCAATCTGATATATATATGAATAGCCAGAAACGCATTTGTATTGATTTTTCTGGTGCCATTTCTCTGTGTTTTCTGCAGAAATAAATTAATGTCAACCAGGGCCAGACTGGCCATAGCGGGCACCGGGCATTTCCACGGTGGGCTACCAGGGTGGGGGCCAATTTTGGGCCCCTGGGAGCCGTTTTTGTTACAGGGCCGTTTTTGCAGCATAGCTGCAATATCGGCCCCTGTAACACAATCAGCCAAAACCGGCCCTGGCAAATAGCTGGACTGTACCTCCAACCCCCTGGGGGGCTGGCCGAGCACTTTGCCAGGGCTTGTTTTGGTTCCTAGTCTGGCCCTGATGTCAACCTGCTGATGAGTGTGTCTTCATACGAGGGTGAACTGTATTTGTAATTAAGGTGGCTGATACGGTCATGAAGACTGCACCACTGTGCTGCAAGAGTAAGCAGATCTGTTGTGACAAAGAATTTTAACCACGTACGGAATGGCAGGCCATGAAATCTTCTGCGTGAACTGGCACATTTGACTCCAGTAAGCCCATTGGAGAGTGTTAAACTTAAAAAATAATAAGGTTGGGAACCACTAATCCACTGAGGAGGTGTAATATTTGTTAGGGGACTATGTTTATCAAGATGCAACTCACCTCACTGGAGCCCAACACAGGGCGGAAATTGTATTTAATGAGATAATAGATACTCGGTGAAAATCTTTGCTGAACTGTCTCACATTGGCCAGTGACCAAGGGCTAGGAAGCCCAAAACGCATTTGGCCTGATTGTCTGGTGAGATTTCTCGATGGTTGCTGCAGAAATAAATTAATATAAACCTGCTGATGAGTATGACTTTACTATAGAGTGAAGGGTATTTGAAATTAAGATGGCCAATCTGGTCGTGAAGACTTCACCACTGCGCTGCAGGAGGAAGCAGGTCTATTGTGAGAAGGAATTGTAGTCACATATGGAACAGCAGGTCATAATATCTTTTGCTGTGAACTAGCATATTTGGCTTTGGTAAGCCCACTGGAAGGCATTGAAGTTAAGAAATAATAATGTTGGGTACAGCAAACCCACTCAAGGGGTATATTACTTGTTACGGGACTATGTTTATCACTGGAGGCTCACACAGGGTGGAAATTGTATTTAATGAGATAATAGATACCTGATGACAGTCTTTTGCTGAACTGTCTCACATTGGCCAATGAACAAGGGCTAGGAAGACCATAACGCATTTGGCCTGATTTCTATGGTGACATTTCTCTTGTTTGCTGCAGAACTAAATGAATATAAACCTGCTTATGAGTGCGTCTTCTCTCAAAGGTTGAAGTGTATTTGGAATTAAGATGGCTGATCCAGTCGTGAAGTCTGCGCCACTGTGCTGCTTGAGGAAGCTGGTGTGTTGTAACAAGGATTTGAAGTCACGTACAGAACAGCAGGCCATGAAATCTTCTGCTGTGAACTGGCATATTTGGCACCGATAAGCCCACTGGTGGGCATTCAACTTAAGACAGGCCTATGTTTACCGAGCTGCAACTCACCTCACTAGAGGCCCACACAGGGCTGAAATTATATTTAATGAGATAATAGGAACCTGGTGGCAATCTTTGCTGAACTGTTTCACATTGGCCACTGAACAAGGGCTAGGAAGCCTGAAATGCATTTGACCTGATTTTTTTGATGGCATTTCTCTGTGTTTTCTGCAGAAATAAATTAGTATATACCTGCTGATGAGTGCGTCTCCGCTTGAGAATGAAGTGAAGAAGACGTCAACTCCAAGTTCAACCGGTTTAAATAAAAGTGCCTAAACTGTTTGAACTTGGAGTCAACATCTTATTATGAAGAGAAGGGTGTGTGATATAGAGAGATGGGAAACTTCATGCACGTCAGGTTGAAGCCACCCTATCAGGGTCTGGGGCTCTGTTCCCGGAGAACCTTTTGATGTTTTAATAATTCAAGGAGCCTGACCCGCCCGCCTCTTCAGCAGCAAAAGACAGGATTACCCGAAGAAGAAATTGTGAAAGAGGTGGGTAAGGGAGTGAGATGGAGCATTACATTTCCCTCTTGCAGTTATCAAATGGATTTTAAGTGCATAAACATGATGTAAAAGCGAATAGCAGAATCACGAGTTAAAGAGAGAAAATCTTGTTTGCGCTTTTGGAACTGTGTAAAGTAAAATTACGACAGCAGTGTTTAAGAATGAATTATGATGGATGTAATCATGCTGCTGAGGGAAGTCATTTATTATTATTGATTTTCAATGTGCTTTCAAATAATAACACAACCAAAGAGCTACTAAATAAAACGGTGGTTCACTATTTGTCTTCATGTGACACGCGGTCAGTTTGAATGGATAAACTCACTTGGGACCAAGGCCCCTGAAAGGGCTGAAATGCGTAAGTTTTAATCATCATGGGTAAATAAAAGGGCCTAAACCGTTTGAACTTGGAGTGTATGGTATAGAGAGACAGGAACATTTGCGTCCGTCACATTGAAGCTGCCCTGTCAGGGTATGGAGCTCTGTTCACTAAGAACTTTTCTTTGATCTGTTATATCAATTTCAAAAAGCTTTATTCGACAGTATGTCTTAAAAGCACAATAGTACATAACATACAACACAATAAATATCATAGACTATATACAGACATTAAATCATTAAATCCAATTAGTTACTGTCGAAAATGTAATTAAAACAATAATATCAGCTAAAAGAGTCACTGGGTATAAAAAGTGTCTTAGCTCATGGAAAATACTAGCTAGCAGCAGGTTTGGTGAGTGTTCGACTACGTATCATCCAGGACCAAACTAAAAACTTTGCCACTGCCACCGCTATATAAGGTGAACAATCGCAACTCAATATCCTTAATGCTTCTTTATACTTTCGAGTTGCCAATCTGAGACAAATGGGTCTTAGCCACCTACGGCGGGGGGCAGCATAGAGAGGACATACAAAAAGCAGATGTGCTACGGATTCGGGCATATCTGAGCAGTTATGACATCTGGCATCCTTGGTTTGAGACCAATTACTTGTGAATGCCTTAACTGGATGGGTGCCTACTCTAAATTGAAAGTATAATTTCCGGTCTTGCGGCCTCTCAATAATGTCCCAGTATGATTCACATTTTGGGCATGTTTTATGATCCAGAAACCTACCAGTTAAATTCGATGTCGAATTAATTCTATAAAATTCTGTCTGGACCATCTCCCAGTATTTTCCTTTTATATCTTTCTTTGTTGGGAAAGCTGATTCGTCCGGCTTATTCCATAAAATATTCAGGTCTAGCTTTAGCAAAAGAGACCTGATTTCCTTTAACCACTGGTTTTTATGGAATTGATCAGCCTGGATCACATCCTTCAGACCTCGGGCATAATGCATTAATTCTGGAGTCGTCCAGATGCGTCTCCAGTACAGCAATGGACGCAGTCTGGCTAGATCAGATATGTTCTTTCTGCACAAGTCCATCAAGAGCGGAGCAGTTGGGGTACTTTGGGGCACACAGACCAATTTACGCAAGAAAGTATTCTCTGCTCTTGCCAAACTATTCAGATTGGTAAAGCCCCAAAGTTCAGAACCATAGAGGGCTGTATTAACAACTTTCATATTATACACCTCAAGCGCAGGAGTAATTGGCCTAGTTAAAGAGGACCTATGTTTAAGGGATAGGGCACCTGCAAGCTGGTGAAATTTTAACAAGGCCATGTCCAAATGTCGGTTCCATCCCACATTCGTTTGTAGCATTAGTCCATGATAAACAAAGGAATCAACCTGCTCAAGAGGTGTACCGTTGAGCAAGATTTTACCCTTGAAGGATTTGGGCTGATTCAATGACATAAACTTTGTCTTTGGGATGTTGATCTCAAGGCCTCGCTGACAGCAGAACTCCCCAAATGCGTTAACGGCTTTCTGTAGGCCGCTCGGGGTTCGCGAGACAATTAAGGTGTCGTCCGCGAACATGAGAATAGGCATTCGAGCTCCTGCCAATATGGGAGCATCAGTGGGGGAGCTACTGAGGTGTTCCACTATTCCGTTTATATATAGGGAAAACAAGGTGGGGGCCAGGACACACCCCTGGCGAACACCACGCTCAACGGGGAATGGCTCTGTGACCACCCTGAGCCCCCCATCTGATTCTCGCATAGTTGTTCTCATGCAGGCGGACAAGCAAAGTCAAGAGATTTGACGGCATCCCCTGGCTGGCAAGAACAGACCAAAGTTTACAATGTGGGACTAGGTCAAAGGCCGTCTTTAAGTCCACAAACACTGCATAAAGTGTCCCCTTAGAAATCAGCACATTTCTCCAATATAACAAAATGAAGAAGAAAACTTGGTCGATCGAACTAGTGCATGGACGAAATCCAGCCTGAAAGGGGGATAAAATATCTTGATCATCAATCCATGCTTGAATTTTAGTCTGGATCAGACGACCAACCAGTTTTTGGGCTGAATCTATGAGGCTGAAAGGCCTATAGTTATTTGGTAATGATTTGTCCCCCTTTTTAAAAACAAGGATAATCTCAGCTCCCATCCATGAAGATGGAATGGGGGCACCCCTAGCCACTGAGTTTGCTAAGAGTGCAAAATACTTGCACCATGTGGGCCTGTCACTCAGAAAGATGTCAGCTGGAATGCCATCCATACCTGGGGCTCTGCCTCTGGTAACACAGTCTAATACCCTGTCTACATCATCAGCTGTAAACAAATTATATTGATAAAGAGTAATAGGTGGAGGATTACTAACTGGTAACAGCTGATTGCGAGCATATTGTGGTTTGAAAAATTCCAACCATGATTGCTGGGGTACGTTATTTTGTGGGGAGTCCCCTTGTCCATCCCTGTCCCATTTTATGATATTCCAAAATTGTTTAGAATCTTTAAAAGCACATGCCGATTTCAGATCCTGCCACCTATCCTCGTCCCACTGTCTTTTTTCCGCCTTTTGGACTGATCTATAAAAACTCCTTGCCTCACGTACTCTCGTAGGGTTCTTAGCCTTTACTTCTTTGCTCAGTATTGACCTTGCATCCTTACAGGCTTTATTGTACCATTTAGCTGTAATTGTTTTAGAATTTCTGTTTCCCCTGGGACAGACCTTCTGGAAAAAAATCTTGAGTCTAGAGAATAGGTTTTTATGGACCTCTAGCATTATACAAGGAAAATCCTGTCTGTCAGTTTGGGTGTTTATTTCCGTCAGTGCCTTTGTGACTTCAATCTTAAGTGCAGCCATCTGGACTGGGTATACTGCTATTTTATCCCATTTGACATGGCGCAGATTATTAGTAGCTA